>NC_090449.1:269876964-270476964 GCF_031143425.1 Pleurodeles waltl
CTAACACTGGTTGTTGGAAATGGCCTTTCTGCAGGGTCACCCCAAACTTTATGCCTTTCTCCTTCTCTTTTTCTGACCTAATTTTTGCTGGCTTTAGGACTCTGCGCACTTTACCACTGACTGCTAATCAGTGCCAAAGGGCATATGCTTTCTCCTTAAAACATGGTGACATTGGCTCATACCCAATTGGCTTATTTAGTTTACTTGCAAGCCGCTAGTCAAATGCACTACATGTGCCCAGGACCTGTTAATTAAATGCTACTAGTGGGCTGCAGCACTGGTTGTGCCACCCACATAAGTAGCCCCCTGACCATGTCTCAGGTCTGCCTCTGCAGTGCCTGTGTGTGCAGTTTGACTGCCACTTCGACTTGGCATTTAAAAGTTCTTGCCAAGCCTTAAACTCCCCTTTTTCCACATATAAGTCACCCCTAAGGTAGGCCCTAGGTGGCCCATAGGGCAGGGTGCTATGTAGGTAAAAGGCAGGGAATTAACATGTGTGTTCTATATGTCCTGGTAGTGTAAAACTCCTAAATTTGTTTTACACTGTTTTGAGGCCTGCTCCTTTCATACGATAGCATTAGGGCTACCCTCATATACTGTTTGAGTGGTAGATTCTGATCTAAAAGGAGTAACAAGGTCATATTTAGTATGGCCAGAATGGTAATACAAAACCCTGCTGACTGGTGAAGTTGGATTTGATATTACTATTTTTTAAATGCCTCTTTTAGAAAGTGAGAATTTCCCTACACTTAAATCCTTCTGTGCCTTCCAATCCACGTCTTGCTAGGTTTAGTTGACAGCTCCCTTGTGCATTCACTCAGACAACCCCAAACACAGGATGCTCAGTCACACTTGCACACATCTGCATATTGAATGGGTCTTCCTGTGCTGGGAGGATGGCGGGCTTGACACTTACATGTCAAAGGACAGTAGCCTGCCCTCACACAAAGGACTGCCACACCCCCTACTGGGACCCTGACAGACAGGATGGAACTGAAACGGGACCTTGTGCACTTCTAAGCCACTCTTTGAAGTCTCCCACACTTCAAAGGCACATTTGGGTATTTAAGCAGGGTCTCTGACCCTACCAACTTTGACACTTCTGAGGTAGACAATCTGCTTCATCAAGACACTTCCTGGAGAAGAGAACCTGAACCAGAACCTGCAACCTGCCAAGAAGAAAAACTGCTGCCTTGCTGTTGCCCTGCTGACTCACTGCTCTCTGGCTGTGCTGAGAAGTGCTCTCTAAAGGCTTGGATAGAGCTTGCCTCCTGTTCCCTGAAGTCTCAGGACCAAAAAGACTTCATTCCTGTAGGAGAAAATCACCGCACGCCGAACCGGAACGATGCAGCCCAACTTCGCAAGGAGAAGATTGACGCAGCTCTAGCGTAGCGCCTGGAAATTCGACGCCGCGCCCACTGGATCGACGCAAAGCTGAGCCGGAACAACGCAGTCCGAATTCCTGAGAGAAATCGACACAGCGCCTGCCGTGCAGTAGAAATTTCCACGCAACGCTCACCAGATCGACGCAGCCCCTGTGAATTTGTCCTGCAAGTGCTGGGTTTCAACGCATCGTCCCCGGGGCATCCGAAAACCCAGCAACCAGAAGAGGATTCCAGTCTCCGCGCCAGAAATCAACGCAAAGCCTGACCTGCGTGAAAAGTCAACGACACATCGTCTGTGTGTGCTGGAAATATCAACGCACACCTCCCCGTTTTCCACACATCTCCTCCTCTGTGATCCCTTGTGGAGAATTTGAACGCAAACCAGGTACTTTGTGCTTGCACAAGACATTTGTTACTTTTTAAAAGACTAAAGACACTTTATATCATTTTTACAATGATATTTCAACGTATACTTATTGCATCCTAATCGTTTTGACCTGCATCTTACCAGACAAATGTGTGGTGTATTTGGGGGGTTTTCTACTGTGTTATTGCATGATTTATTGCACAAATACTTTACACATTGCCTTCTAAGTTAAGCCAGACTGCTCAGTGCCAAGCTACCAGAGGGTGGGCACAGGATAATTTGGATTGTGTGTGTCTTACCCTGACTAGAGTGAGGGTCCTCGCTTGGACAGGGGTTTAACCTGACTGCCAACCAAAGACCCCATTTCTTGGTGTACATGACATCACCAGCAACTGAGATGCATGGGTAACCACATGGCACACGTGTACCTAAGCAACAAGATGGAACATACAACTACAAACCACAGAGTCAACACGCAATGCCACATAACTCATCAGTGGAAATGTGATGGTAAAGCAGTTCACGTACACTGCATATTCTAAGTCCAAATTGTAGTGGGTGACACATGACTGAGCATGTTTTGGAGTCAGGCCATCTCATATCAACACTATTGTCACAGAGTTTACTAAAGAACACACATGTGCCAAACATATGTTGACATACTGTAGGTACACATGCATATGCATGCACGACGTGCAAATGATTGCATGCTGCTGACTCCGGAACACACTTATTGGTGGAACCAACCAATCACACCCTTACCACATTGCTACATGGACTTTCACATGTGGCCATATCCCATATGCCACATTGCAGCACAGCCCATGTCATATGTTTGGTGAATCAGGGTGCACTCAAGGACAATGTAAAAAAACACACAAACAAGAAATGAGGCAAAAAATATGACGTAACTGCATCAAAACATCCACCAACATGAAGAAAATGACACATGGGCCCTTAGCAGCAATTCTACGTTAGCACTCCTCTTAATGCAGCGTTGTGTGAAATCAACGCATAACCATCATTCGTTGTTATTTTTCATGCATATGCATGTACAATACAAGTCCTATTACACCTAGCCCCAGAAACTCAATCGGACATCCACAGGCTTTTTGACACATGGACCAGATGAATAGCTGCATTACCTTCATGCGTCAATATAAACAACGCACGTGCATCATGCATCTAATAAAACAATGCATAAGCCTAGTGCATGAAATAAAAACCCGCGTAACTGGAAAAACGTGAAGCATATGCCCAGAAAGTGATGTAACAGGAAATCCTGTCTACAAGCATTGTACACTGGTTGTAGTTTCACTTTCTCTTTACAGTCTGTCCCTTTGTGACTATGTGTGGTTGTGTATCGGAGCTGGTGGTAGATTGTTGAGTGTGATTGCAAGTTTGTTGTGTCCCTTGTGCCATGTCCTGTGTATTTTGTGTGCATTTAGTCAAAGAAGTTGAAGTTTTGTGTAGTTATTGTCCAGTTTTGTAACTGTATTGTTGGGTGTCTGTCCGGAGTAGTTAATTAGTTGGGATAGTTGGGTTAAGTTAGTGGGGTTAAGATTCCTTTTATTTTTCATCAACATTTTTTGGGGTGAACTCCATTCATCTATTGACATGTCTGGCAAGGGGAGGATGAGCAGAATGTCTGCGGATGAGCTGGGAGGTTTTATTTGGCTAGTTGCACACTAACTGCCAAGGATGCTACACATGGGTGGCCAGGTGATCATCGGCTACCGGACAGAGGCCAGACAGCTGGGGTGGGGCAAGGTGCTCCACCACCTGAGGTGTGTTTACAATACAGGCCGGAATGACCACCAGCTGAAGCATCACCAGGCAGATCTGGTGGCCAGGGAGCAGGATCTGCTGGATCCCCTGGGGATCGATTTCGGCCAAACTGTTGGTAGGTCTCCAATTGGCATACTATTGACTGTTTATTGCTTTTAAATGACAGTGGCAGATAAGCTGGATTGCTGCATGCAATGCTTGTGAACAGGTTGTATGCAACCGGTATGAAGAGTCTCTGCATCAGTTGTGGCCTGGAGTTCACATGTCCAACAATGAAACCAATGCAGATCAGATGTCTGATGAGTCCTGCACAACCATCACAAAGGCAGAAATTTCTGACCCCATAGCTCCACCTGGGCACCGGCATTGTGTCATGTATGAAAGGCCAAGGCACCGTCACCATACCATTTTTCCCAGGATTGTGTCAACAAAGTGGCACAATGCATGCATAGCGCAACTTTGTCAACATTTCACACTCATGAGCCCTGCCCCAGCCATTATGTTTGCAAAGGGGGTTTTCCTGCCGTAAGGGGGCAATGAATATGGCGCATTTGATTCAATGAGACATCGTTGCCACATCAGTCACAAAATATTCAACGCCTGATCATTGTGTGAGAAGCTAGCCTGGTTTATAGTAGGTACCAGAGGTACTTACACCTTATACCAGGTCCAGTGATCCACCTTAGTGAAATGTAGGCAGTGTCTAGCAGCTTAGGCTGTATAGGCGTAGCTGTAGCAGAGCAGCCAAGGCTGAAATAGGAGACATGCAAAGCTCTCGCCATACAACTACAGTCACACAGTACTCACACACATTAAAGACAATGCTCAATGTTACCAAAGATAAAGGTACTTTATTTTAGTGACACAATGCCAAATATATCTTAGAGGCTATACTCCCTTAGGAAGTAAGAATTATACAAAAAATATACACTAATAAAATCAGGTAAGTAAACAGTCATAAAATAGTGAAAATAGTGAAAATCACCATAGGTTACAATGAGCCTAAGGGGAACACACAAGAAGATACTAAAACTAGCCATTTTACTATCTCAAATTGCTGCCGTGTGAAGATATAGCACCCCATGTACCTTCTACTCTTCAGAAATACCAAAAGGCTCAGCCCTTCAAGCAACACCTTGTCACAGTGTAGACACTTGTTTACCTGACTGCCTTTGAAGATATTCATCCATTCCACTTGTGAGAAATTGGGTTGTTGGTTGAGAGGGGTGTGAGCCCTTCTCAAGCAACTGCCATAATCCTTGTCAGGGTGAAACACAAGCAGTCACTAAATTAGCCTATGCTTAACCCTCTGGTAGCTTGGTCCAAACCCAGTCAGGCTTAATTTAGATGCAATGCGTAAGTATTTATGTAGCACATAAACAGTAATAAAGTGAAAACACGCCACAAGAAAAATCCTACACGTACATTTTAATTAATTATTTGACATAAAAAGAACATAAATCCTATCAATAGATTATAAGATTAATGGCAAGTGTGACACCTAAAAATACAAAATGCCACTCACGGTTGTGCAAAACCTGGTGAAAATCATACATTTAGGCTTACTGCGATGGAGCGCTGGCCAGATACAAGGACCAGGTTCGTTCAGCAGTAAAAGTTACCTTCTAAAGTCAAGCGTGAGAAGTTACATTCAGGAGCAGGGAGCGTGTTGTGGATGGTTGTTGTGTAGTGTGAAGAAAAGGCAAGACGCCACAGACTGTTGTTACTGTAGCTTGAAGATGATTAAGGAAGGCAATTGCAATGTTCTGCAATCAGGATTTAAGGTATTCTTGTTTGGCTGGCCTAACAGGGTCCCTGCCGCCAGCCTGTGCTCCATCATAGTCGGCCTGAACTTGTGACTTTAATCCGGACTGGCACGACCAGATAGCCACAACTTGTCTAGACATCCCATACAGATAATGAGATTGCTGTATTAAGAAAATGTTTGTCTTTTGTTCCTTTGTTCCTTTAACTGTACCAGAACCTATCTCTCCTAAGACCGAGGTGTTGCCTTTCCTTTTTAAAATAAGGTTGAGAGACTTTTTTGCTGATAATGAATCTTACAATGAAGAGAATATTAGCAGGCTGAAAAACAAATCCAGTTTTTGCCCAGCCAACATCAGTATGCCGCAGCAAACTATGGCCTTTGAGAATATCGTTTTGAGAAAGACAGGTGAGCTTGATACTAAAATGTTTTTCATCAAACATAATTGCATTAAAGCAGAGATTGAGGCTTGTTAGAAATTAGGGGCCTTATTTATACTTTTTGGTGCAAAACTGCACTAAAGCAGTTTTGCACCAAAATGTTTTGCACCGGCTTGCACCATTTTTTAGCACCAGCTGGGCACTATATTTATGGAATGGTGCAAGCCGGTGCAAAGGGTAGGCTAGCGTAAAAAAAAAAATATGTTAGGCAGGTTAGAGTCAAAATAACCAGATTAGCGAAATGTTTTGACGCTAAGGCCCATATTTCAACTTTTTTAGCGCGCATTTGCGCTGCTTTTTGATGCAAAAACAGCACAAACTTACGAAATACAATTGTATTTTGCAAGTTTGCGCCATTTTTGCGTAAATAAATTACACAAATGCGGTGCTAAAATAGTATAAATATGGGCCTAAGGGGCATATTTATACTCTGTTTGCACTGAATTAGCGACATTTTTTTAAACTCTAATTCGGTGCAATACTAACTCTATATTTATACTTTGGTGCTAGACCCGTCTAGCACCAAGGCTCTGATTTATACTTTTTTTGTGCCGCATTAACGTCATTTTTTGACGGAAAAGTGGCACAAACCTACAAAATATTGGCCCTTATTTATACGTTTTGGTGCAAAACTGCACTAACTAAGTTTTGCATCAAAAAGTTTTGCGTCAAAAAATGACGTTAATGCGGCGCAAAAAAAGTATAAATCAGGGCCTTGGTGCTAGACCTGTCTAGCACCAAAGTATAAATATGGAGTGAGTTTTGCACCGAATTAGAGTTAAAAAAATGACGCTAGTTCGGTGCAAACGGAGTATAAATATGCCCCAGAGTATAAATATGTTCCTAAATATGGCGTTAAGACCATAGAGTAATTTTTTGCACGGGAACACCTACCTTGCATCTCATTAAGGCAAGGTGGGTCTCCACTTTCAAAAAATGACTTTAACTCCATAAATTTGGCGCTAGACGGGTCTAGAACCAAAGTATAAATATGGAGTTAGTTTTGCACCGAATTAGAGTAAAAAAGAATGGCGCTAATTTGGTGCAAAGAGTATAAATATGCCCCTAGGTCTCTAGTTGGCAGAGGTATGCACCCTGGCCAATCAGGAATCACAATCCTAGCCAGGGTAAGTCAGATACAAATCCTAAATAACTTGTGCTCATCCCCTGGTAGCTTGACACACAACAGTCAGGCTTAAATTAAGAGGCAATGTGTAAAGTATTTGTGCAACATGTAAATTACAGTAAAACAGTGAAAACACCAAAAAACAACTCCACACCTGCTTAGAAAAGAAATTATTATGATTAAAAATAAGACAAAAACAACATAAATTCGAATAAGTAGAATTTGAGATATGAGTTTTTAAAGAGAAAATGCAGAAGAGTGCTTAGAAATCAATAGCGCTTAAAGGTTACTTAAGGCCAACCTGGAATGGGGTAAATTTAAAGTTCAGGCTGACTGTGATAGAGGGAAGGCCTTCTCTAGGACCCACGCAAGATCTACTGAAAAAGTACCTTGGATGGAGGGTCACGTCAACGGCGAGGGGGCGATGTGAAGGTGATGCGTCAGTTCCAACCCGTGTAGTGTGGGAATGTGTCATCGTTGAGCTGCGCTCTTGTCAATGTGAGTTCCTTGGGTACAGTGCTGAATCCTTTGCGATGAAGGTGATGCGTCATCATCGAGCCGTGCAGCCGATTTTGCCAAGGTGCTGTGCCTGGGCTGGTGGTCATGCGTCAATCCTAAGACACGGAGTCAGCGATGTGAAGCCCTCGTCCTCAGTGAAAGCGGTGATGTAGTAGGGTCAAGGACGGAAATGTCGGTTCGAATTGGCACAACGTTGACAATGCATCAATTTATGTAGACAAACAGCTGCCAAATACACTTTCAAGGACTAGGACTGGATTGACATCTCTTGGCAGGGCAGGACTCACAGTTGGCAGAGTCCAGCAGCTGAAACAGAGATCAAGGAAGTCTTTGATAACCCTGAGACTTCAAAACAGGGGGCAAGCCACTAGTGTCAGTTAGGTCATTGGAGGATGTAAAGAGGCAATTCCAGTCCTTCTCTTTCACAGGCAAGAGGCAGCAGGTCAACACTGCAAAGCAGTTCAGCAGAGTGGCAGTCCCGCCTGACAGCACAGCAGTCCTTCTTCCTGGCAGAATGTCCTCCAATTCAGAAGTGTACTGAGGTTTGGGGTCCAGTACGTATACCCAATTGAGCCTTTGAAGTGAGGCAGACTTCAAGGAGAGGCCTCTGAAGTGCACAAGGTCCCTGCCCTTCTTCCCTTGGCTTTAGACACCCTACAAGGAGTTATGCAGCTCTTTGCGTGGGAAAAGGTACAGCCCTATTGAGGTGCAAGTGTCAGCTCCTCCCTCCCAATCTAGATCAGGAAGGCTCATCAGCATGTGTAGGAGGCTGGTCTGGTTTTCAGTGGGCACCTATGGTACTTACACCTTATACCAGGTCCAGTTATCCCTTATTATTCAAATTTAGGCAGCACCTAGCAGCTAAGCTGTCTAGGGGGAGCTGTAGCAGAGCAGCCAAGGCTGAACTAGGAGGCATGCAAAGCTCATGCAATAGCACTATAGCTACACAGTACTTATACACAATAAAAGACAATACTCAGTTTTACCAAAAATAAAGGTACTTTATGTTAGTGTCACAAGGACAAAAATATCTTAGAGGCAATGCTCCTGCTGGAGGTAAGTATTATACACAATATATACACTAGTAACCAACATCAGGTAAGTAAACAGTCATAGAATAGTGCAAACAATGAAAAACACAATAGATTGCAAAGGGCCTATGGGCAACACAAACTATATTCCAAAATAGTGGAATGTGAATGTCGGATTCCCCCCTAGGCAAGTGTAGTGTGTAGAGGGGCACTGGGAGTGTGAGAAAACACCAAAGGTAAGTAAAATACCCCACCCCAGAGCCCAGGAAAGCAGGAGTAAAGTACAGCAAGTTTCCTCACAACACACTAGAAATCGTGGTTAAGGATTATGCAAGAACCAAGCAAGACTGCAAGAAACCAATGATGGATTCCTGGACCTGAAGACCTGTAGAGAGAGGAGACCAAGTCCAGAAGTCGATGAAGAGTCCAGGAGCACTTGCCAACCTGGATGAAAGTGCAAAAGTGTATTCTACGGTTAGAAGAAAAGCACAGAAATGCACCAAAGAAGACAGCTGTGGGTTCCTGCATGGTGCAAGAGATGTCCCACGTCGAGTCGTTGGATTCAGGCTGTTTCCGTTGCTGGATTCCACCAGCAAGCCTTGGTTCATGCAAGGACGCGTTTTGCGTCAAAGAGGCGCTGCCCGAGCCCAGGAGGGATCTGGGGGTCTTGACTCGGACTGAGGAGACAGAGGGGGCTCTCAGCACTTTACAGGCAGCACACACTGGAGTCCCAGGACACGGGGACAAAGAAGTTGCAAAGTGAGGTTGTCTCAGCACTGCACAAAGGGATCCCATGCCACCAGAGAACAACTCAGGGATCTGTGCATCACAGGATAGAGTGTTGTGGACCTGAGCTACGCTGTGCATGAAGAACTTTTGGAAGTAGTGCATAGAAGCCCAAGGAGCTGGAGAAGATGCGGTGCACAGGGGTACTGTCTGGCACGGAGAGGCAAGCTCTTACCTCCACCAATTTGGACAGCTGGACCTTGGACAGTCAGGATCACTTCGGTCCATCACCTGTGTTTCAGGGATCACGCTCGTCTACAGGAGAGGAGTTCCAGAGTACCGTTTGTCGTTGCAGTGAGGTGCCACAGGAGAATCCTTCAGTTCTTCTGGTGCAGAATGAAGACAGGCAGTCCTCAGAGCATGCACAACTTGGAAACTGTTGCAGTTGCCGGCTGAAGCTGAAGTTGCAGGTCACAGTGGTCTTCCTGGATACTTTGTTGCAGTTAGAGCGGTTCCTGGAGCAGTCTGTGGTTGATCTGATGGTCAGAAGCTGAAGCAGAGGATGCAGAAGAATCCTGGTGGAGTCTTGCAAACCGAATCTGTGGAAACACCCAGAGGAGAGACCCTAAATAGCCCTGACTGGGGGATTGGCTACCTGCCCAGGTATGCACCTATCAGGAGGGGTCTCGGACATCACCTGCTGGCACTGGTCACTCAGATGCTCCCAGAGGGTCCCCACACCTTGGAATCCAAGATGGCTAATGCCAGGGACACTCTGGAGGAGCTCTGGGCACCACCCCTGGGGTGGTGAAGGACAGGGGAGTGGTCACTCCCCTTTCCTTTGTCCAGTTTCGTGCCAGAGCAGGGACTGGGGGTGTCCGAACTGGTGGAGACTGGATTATGCAAGGAGGGCACCGTTTGTGCCCTTCAAAGCATTTCCAGAGGCTCTGGTAGGATACCACTCCCATGGCTATAACACTTATTTCCAATGGGAGAGGGTGTAACACCCCTCTCCTAAAGGAAATGTATTGTTCTGCCTTCCTGGGATTGAGCTGCTCAATCTCCAGGAGGGCAGAAACCTGTCTGTGAGGTGGCAGCAGCTGGGGCTGCAGTGAAAACCTCAGAGAGCTGCTTTGAAAGTCCCGGGGCCTATGGTGGAGCCCCAAGTGTGCATGGAATTGTTCCCCTCCCCAATACCAGATTTGGATTGGGGGTTCAATTTCATAATCTTAGACACCTCACAATGCCATATTTGGAGTTACCATTGTGAAGCTACATACATGTATTGACATATATGTAGTGTACGCTTATAATGGTGTCCCCGCCCTCACGAAGTCCAGGAAATTGGTCCTGGACAACGTAGGGGCACCTTTGCTAGTGCAAGGGTGCACTCACACACAGTAACTTTGTATCTAGCCTTCAGTAACTGAAGGTTTGAATATAGGTGACTTATAAGTTACCTGGTGCAGTAAAAATGGCTGTGAAATAGTGTGAGCACCATTTCACTCAGGCTGCATAAGGAGTGGTTGTATAAGCTACTTATGGGTGGCAAAAAAAATGCTGCAGCCCATAAGAATTTCCTGGAACCCCAATGCCCTGGGTACCTAGGTACCATATACTAAGGACTTATAAGGGGGTTCTAGTATGCCAACGTGAATTGGAATATGGAGTCACTAGACTATAGTGACAAATTTGGTAAACAGAGAGAGCATAAGCACTGGAGTTCTGGTGTGCAGAACTCCAGTGACACAATTAAGCATAGTGACAACACATATGGGTCACAAACTATGCGCACTGGGGTTCTGACTAGCAGGATCCCAGAGAGACAGTAAAGACACACTGACAAACAGGCAGAAATTGGTGGTAACATGCCAAGAAAGATAGTACTTTCCTATACATTGCAGGCATTCAAAAGAGCCGCACTTCAATTACAAAGCGCCTCTGGGTGCCTTGCAGGACTGTCAAGGGTAGGGTATCGCGTGGTCTAGGACCCACCCCCACCAGTGTTTCCACAGCGGCCACCCACAACTCCCATATGGTGTCACCAGTTATAATCTCTTCCTGTGCAAAGTCGCGCTCGCTGCCCCCGTGTGGCAGAGCACATTGGGCTGCGGGGACAGGTCAATGGTGTTTACGCTGTAACACTATCATGCATCCCGTGGAGGATGGGACTTGAAACTATCATTCCCAGTTCCACAGGGGCGGCGGCCATCTTTGGGTGTGGCCGCTCTATAAATACCAGCCACACCCTTCTGGGCTCGCTCACTATTCTGTAGTCAGCTTTGGAGCTGGAACGAGTTCTGCTCTGCGTTTTCCCTGCTGTTCCCGGCAGAGCTTTTACAAGTAGGTTGTACTCGTTCAGGTAAGGTTTCCTGGAGTGCTTAACGCTCGTCCACTTTTGGATACTTGTGTATCCTTGGTCTATCGGAGTTCCCAGGCGGCGCTTGAGATTCAGCTGCACTGGCTTCCAGAATCTAAGGGTGAGCGATTTGTTTTGTCGCGAGGTTTTCTATTAATACTGTTACGGTTCATTATGCTATTTATTGTTTTCACAAAGGCGAACTTGAAACACTGTATTATGGTTTATTTCCCTACATGTACGAAAGACTTTAACCTTTTGCTCCAGAGTTATTTCAAGGGGCCGCGATCCCCGATGCCTTCCCTCAGCTATAATTTCTTTGTTATTTAAGACAAAGGCCGTTCCATTTTAGTTCAGATTGTTTTAAGAGATTAGATCTCTCGATATATGGTTTTCAGGCTTGGGCTGTTTATGAAACTCTCTGTGAGGAAAAGGATATAATCATTTCAGTGAATTTACATAGATCTAGACGGTTATTATTTTGAACTTTCAAGCATTTCCTGAGTTACACATTTTAATAATGACAGTTGAGCCATTACAGTTGTGTTTGCACTAACTTTTGTCTTTCAGATCTCCCTCCTGCTGTTCCCTTCCTAACCTGGCATCGCCTGGCATCTCCTAAACTCAGTGCTAATAGAGCATTCTGAGTTTGGTGCTGCCGGGAGGTGGCGATCTTGTTCAGCAACACGCAGGTTCCCAGGAAAGGGCGATCTTGACAAGGACTAGCTTAAGTACTTGAGATGTAAGTCTTGCAAAGCGCAACGGTAGTGTTATGTATTCTCAACACAACTCCCCCTTACACCGTGTTGCGCCATTTTGCATAGAAGGCTAAAACATGGTTTTGTCAGGAGTGTGCTGAGGGGCCCACTTCATGTGGGGCAACACTAGGGGCCGGATTCATGAAAGGTTAGCGCAGCCCTTGCATCATTGTGTGATGCATAAGCAGCACAAATTTGCCATCAAACACTTGATTTGTAATTTTGCATTGCTTTTGCGTCTGAAAATGACGCAAAGGCGGCGCTCACTTTTCATTAATCAAGTCCCAGGTGCTGCACCACTGTTGTCCTATTGGCCCCTTTGTGTCTTTAGGCAAGGCCATGTAAGGGAGATTGAACATCAATTGGGAAGAGAATACTGGCAGTTCCATGTTCCAGTTCATGTTCTGTCACAGACACCCTCCACTGCCCCCATACCACGAACATATGCAGAGTCCTCACTGACAGTATGAGGCTGCACTGCATCAGCTCCATCTCAGCCACATCACTCACTAACCTGGAACACCAGATGTATCCTCTGACCACAGAGCAAGTGTGCCTGTGTTGAGCGCTATTTTGATGCCCAAGTACTTCTCCCTCACTGGATTAACAATAGTATACAATGGCAACAATGACAGGCCACTCACTATTTGGAATACAAACATGTGACAATTCAGTCAATGTGCAGGTAGGTAAACCAACTGCACGTGAGTCCACAGCCATTGCAATTCCTTAAGTGTGTCTGCCTTGTGATGACACACACATTTAACTATGGTCATTGCAAGGTGTGTAATGCAAATCTCCAACACCTTGCAATACCCACATAATCCCAGGGTAGTAGCTTGTCTGTGAGCTATGATGATGACATAGATGTTTCCTACATCTGTTGCAGGCAGAAATGCGATGGGTGTAACAATGTTCCCGCCACTGCAACAACCATAGCATGGCCCTCAGATGGAAAGTACACGATCAAACAGTCCTATTTGGTAATGTAGGTGTCGTGCCCACAGTCAGCTGCATGACAATGCCACATATAAATGTTGCTAGATGTAGCACCACAGGAGTCTCTGGCCCAGTGCTAGTGTTAAGATGTGTGGCTCTACCTCATCTGAGTGTATGTGTCATTTAGTGATCGTAGTGGTTTGTCTGTTGCACTGATTTCCACTAGAATGACTAGCTCACTCTTCTTAACTAGTTAACACTGAAATTTGTTGTCCACTTGCAGTGACTATGATTTGACACTAAGCATGATTTACCATTCATGTCTTACAGGTGGACCAGCCCCCTGCACAATTGGTGAAGTGGCGCGGTTTGAAGACCCTGATGCATCTAGCAACAGTGAGAATGTGTGTCCTGTGAAGTAATCCAGGGTTTGGTGTGGGTGAGTCATGTGTGTGGAATACAATGGCAGATGTTATTAACTGTCCAATGGCCATATATCATAGTAGGGATGATGGTGATATCTTGGCCCATTTTTAGGAGCCCCAAGCACCACCAGAGGGTTACATTTTGTGAGGCTCGTGGTGCGCAGTGGCCAGCATCATGTAAATCATCATCGTGACAAGCCACATTTAGGGCCATATGTAACTAAGAATTACAGAGTGCAATGCTGTGGGAAAATTGGCAGTGACGCACTCCGTAATTTTCACAACACAGGGATGCATCGTATTTAATCATATACAGTGCACCCGTGTTGTCCCCTGCGTTGTTGCTTATTTTGCAGCCAAGCCCCAACGCAGCCACCCTTGTGCCATGGCACACAAATAGCTGCTTTGAGACGGAGGATAGTTGTTGTGTAGGAGGGACACCCTCTTGTACAATAAATATCTTGATTTGTGATTTGCTCTTACTCTGCGTGTTGCAGAGTGCAGCATGCATAGATAGAGCAACAAACAACAGGATATGCCAACTTTTCTCCTCATTGCACCCTGCTAATGCCACCCCTGGCATGGGGATAGCCAAATTTGCTCTGACTCAGGTGTAAGTAGACTGAAATACCTAGGGCAGCATGACAACCTGCAATGGGTGTTGCTGTGGCACACCCACAGCAACACCCATTGCATTTAGATGCAGTCCCATATTAACAGATTTGCTCACACCAGAGTCAGTACCAAAGTCAGCACACACGCCAAGGAGGGGCCTTAGCAATGCACAATAAGGATGAATACTCTTATGTATCCTCCATTTGGGATCTTTCAATTGCTGATGCATTAGGCAGTACACAACTAATTGTATATCCTCTTTGTCAGTTACTTTGTTGTGTTGGAAGGTGTACCTTCCGGCACATAATCAAACTCCCTCTCAAAGCAGCCAACTATGCACCATGGGCCAAGGCTCCCTGGATTGATGTATGTAAGCAACATGTGCTCAGGCATTGGTTACAAGACAGGGGTGCACCGTATTGAATTTAAATTGGTGCATCCCTGTATTGTTATGAAGGTGGAGGACTGAGCTGCCAATTTTCCCCCAGCATGGCGCTCTGTCTTTTGCACTCCATGTATGTTTCACTTTTATGGAATGACATTGGCTTGCATGCGGGTCAAGGCCCAACGTGTGCTGGCATGGAACTGTGTGTGAAAGGCAGATCACGTATTGATGGGTGTCTATACCTGGACACATGAATGTAGATGTGACAGCCACATCACAGGCCATCTGAGAGACCTGCACTGGCTCCCAGTCAACAAGAGAATCACATTCAAACTCCTCTCCCATGCTCACCAGCACTGCACAACACCAGACCAGAATACCTTGACAGACGGCTCTCCTTCTACACCCCGACCCGGCATCTTCGTTCTGCTGCCCTCGCCCTCGCAACCGTCCCACGCGTCCGCAGAACTCCAACTGGTGGCAGATCATTCTCACACCTTGCCGCCAAGATGTGGAACACTCTACCCACCCACCTGCGTCAGACCGAAGACCTCCTTACCTTCAGGAAACTTCGCAAGACCTGGCTGTTTGAGCAGTAGCAGAAACTCTACCCCTCCCTCCCCCCACCTCAGCACCTTGAGACCCTCACAGGTGTGTAGTGCACTTTACAGATTCCTGGTGCCAACTTCCTAGTTAGCAGCCTTCCTAACAAATGGTCCACTTCTTGACTCCATGAGCATCCCCTCCTCCCACTGACATGTCCAAGATACTGGTGATGTATGGTTGGAAATAGACACAGATGAGGAGGAAATTTGGGCCTGGTTTATGCAAAGTTAGAGCCAGCTTTGCGGTATTTTTGGACGCAAAAGTGGCGCAAACGTACAAAATATAAATATATTTTGTACGTTTGTGCCGCTTTTGCATAAAAAATATGATGCAAGGCAGCGCTGACTTTATATAAATCAGGCCCTTTGTCTTTTCTGGAATGTGTGTTGGAGTGGATGTGTTATTAGATGTAGCAGTATAAACTAGTAATCTGTACAGACTCCACCCAAAGCTGACACTGATGGTTGCTTGTCTTCATGTTACAGCTGCCAACATGACAAATGAGGAGAGGTGTGACTTCCAGGAGAGGGCAGTATGGTATAGCCACATCCTGGAAGTGGAGTCACAGTACCGACTTATGGGTCGCCGCTTCCAGGCAGAGAAGGCTACAGGGGAATGGCAGGCATTCACACATGGGGCCCCTACACAGCCTGAAAAGGCCCACCAAGCTTCAGGCTGCTCAGCAGTGCAGGGCGGCACAGCTAGTACCACCCCAAGCACATCGACTGCAGCGATCACCACACCGGCACAACAGCTCACACCACCTGCTGCCATTGCAATACAGTTGCTGCAGGATCTTCAGATGGACCTGTCCCTCGTTCTAGCTCAAAAAGGCCAAACGGTGACTTCATTGTGATTTTGCAGCCTCCCAGTTCAGTCACCCCCTGTATGAAGTTATCTGATATTGTATTGGGGGTTTTAGAGGGTTAGTGTTAGGTTAGTGTAGGTTTATAAATGAGTTAGGATAAGTGTAGTTGGGGGTGTTTTTTTTTCTTCTTATGTGTTTATTTGTGGGTGGGGTCATATTGGGGTATCTATGTGATGTATAATAAAAATAAAAAAAATACAAACAAATTAAAAAGCAACATTACAAAAAATATATATATTTGTTTTGTCCTGCATGTGTCTTGTAACTTAAGTGCGGGTGGGGGCCAATGTTTATAGTGTGCTGCGCAATGTGTACGTTAAATTTAGCATAGGGTAGATAGCTTTAGTTGTTTGATTAGTGCAGTTAGTATTGGTTAGTTTAGGATAGGGTAGGTTTTAGTTTTTTTTTAGGTTCCTTGAATTTATAATAAATATTTTTGCATTCTCCCATACAATTTGTGTAGTATGCTTGAGTCTCAGGGTCTTCCCATGAGTGCACAGTGCAAATTGGGGGTTGGCCTAGAGATTTTGTCCTGCCTTCAAATCCCTCTCTTAACATGTGCGTCACTGATTGACAACTGAGCTGTCACATTGGCTGCAACATCACATCTACTAGTCCATGCATCTGCCATGCAGCATAGCCGCAATTTAGTCTACATGTCTAGGTGTGCTTTCTCTTGGACAGGTAAGTCTTGTCCTTCAGCTGTCATTGTTGGGGACTTGTTTGGACAATGTTGGGAATTTTGACACATTTGACATCATACCCAAATGGTACTCGATCCTTCAAAATAGATGGGTGCACATCACTGATGAGGTTAGATACTTCTGTACCACACCAATGAGTTATCCTGGTACTCCCAGCTTGCTGCATTGCCTTTTACTTGATTTTCTGCCTGACCTGCCGTATTTCTTGACCAAAGTCTATATGTATCCATCAGTTTATGAGAAGTCTACATCATACACCATAATCATATTTGGATCCATGTGTGTAGTTTTGAGGCCCCAGAGTTCAGCACTCATGTTCTGAAGTCATTGACATGGTTTCACTCAGTACTGTTATTTTGCTGAGTAGATGGATCACAGAAAACGTTGATGGAAAATGTGTTCAAAGTGTTTATTTACAGATGAAAAAGTCTACGTGATATAACGACAACGTCCAGGTGTGAGACCTCATTTGTGAATAACAGTTTTTTTACACAATCAGAGTCCAGGGTTTAGGGACATGTCCTAAGACATGCTTCAGAGTAATGTCGATCAGTGTGGAGGAACAAAAATTGCCAATTGGTAAGTGAGAGACAATGACAGTCATTAGCAGCTAGGTCAACAGTATATGGGTGAAGAGTGCACAAATCCTACTGTGAAAACACTGTCATGATCTTTAGCACAGAACTAAGGAGAACACTGCCCATGTGGCATAGTCTGGTGCGACCGGGTACTCTTCTGAGTAAAGGTGATCTGTTCCACATCTTCATCCTCCTATGTGTGTGGTGTCTCCTGTGCCATTGATGGTGGTGGTGGGGAGAAAGAAGGGGGCACACACACTTCAGTGGTTGAAGATGTGGAGTCCCAGTTCCCGTCAGCTGCCATTTGTGGAATAACATATGGCATCACTGCAGCAAGGAGGAACCACTGATTTTTGAGGATAGCAGCAACATCCCGGTGGTAGGCAGCTGTGTCTGCCCTAGGGAGGCCACTTCACGTTGAATGGAGTCCAGCTTGTTCTCAATCATGCTGCTGCCTGTTTGGGAGGGAAGTTATTGTGGTCTTTCCTCATGGCAGCAGCTATGTCCGTCAGACACTGCTGGACTCCACACAGTGTCTCGTTTGGCAACTGTGTATTCATTAGCTGTCACAAGGCACATGCGCATTCCCTCTAGGCTGGCTGCCATGGTCTCCATCCCCACCCGCATCTGCTTGGACAGCTCCCACTGGACTCCTACCACTGTCCTCTGGAAGCTTGTCCCTGGGACCTCGGAGTCCTCAGCTGTGTCAGTGCTGGCAGGTTGTAATATTTGGGTGTTGGGTGGGTCATCTGGGATGGCTGCTACATTGGTTGCCCTCCTTGCAACTGGAGGTGGTGTCTGGAGAGATACCAGGACATCCTGGAGAGTCTCTTGGCTGAGGGTTGTCATCTGGTCATCCAGGTCATCGGAGAACTCCAGGACAGGCATATCAGCAGGAGAGCCATCATCCTCTGCAATGAGATGGTGTAATATCAATCTTTCTATGTTGTAGCAGTTGACATGTCACATCACTGAATTGCTATTGGAGGCTCAGTGACAACTTACAGCCCCAGCATTTTTCTTGTACATAATGGGTGGGGGCAATTTATCATCCCATTGACCCACCTAAGTGTCACGTAAAGGGAGGCCCAGGTGGCGCAATAGGCCGCATCATATTTTCAGGTTGTGATGCATTTCCATTTGGTGGCTTGGCACCATCTTGTTATTGTGGCCCCTTCCTATTCATCCATTTGCATGGTAGGGCCTTGCAATGGCTGTTGCAGTGGTTAATCCACACCAACACACATTGCAATTTGTCCCGTCCCAGTTTTACATGTTTTTTGTACACCAGGGCAGCACCGAAAGCTTACACCACCCAATGATGGCATTATCAAGGCGCTATATTGTTGTTTACTTTGATTGCTCTTCATGCTGATGTATGTGTATGTGTGCTACATTGCACAGCATGCATGGACCTAGCAGACTGCAATTTCTGTTTCTGGTTGTGCTGGAAGGTGCTCCTTCAACTATGATCTCCCCCTCAATGAAGCCACACTTGCATTATGGTGCAAGAGATGCAGCATTGTGCAAGTGCAGCTAATTTGACACTGACACGGGGTGGACCCAGGGATAGCCAGGATGGGTATTATTTGTTGATGTGAACATCATTTTCTACATGACAGTGCCTGATGCCACAAAATCATGGACATAGCCAGTTGACTGATGTTGAACTTAGATCAGCTAGTTTGATGGAGATTTTGCAGGTTGTACTGGTGCATACTTGGACCTTCATTACAAGTCTGGCAGTCCTGTGACCAACAGACTGTCAATGGCAATATGACCACCGCCAACAGCGTGGGTGGAAGTGGCACATGAAGTCCTTGGGGAATGCCCCATGGACCAATGGCCTGGCACTGGCAAGTTGGCGGCAGCTTACAGACTGGCAATGCTACCTGTCTTGAGACACCAAACCAGTATGACGATCAGCACTACCCTTCAGTTATGTTCCAGCTTATCCACCAGCCTTTGCATGGCAGTCAAACCCCTGTGCAAAGGTTGGTGGTAATGTGGTGTGCCCCTGCACAGCCCATGCACCTTCCACGGGCAGTGCAGGGGGCCACATGTCCAGGCCCTTTGCGCTTTCCACTGCCTGATTTGCAGTGATAAGTGCAGCGTGTGCTGCAACAAACCCAATGCACCCCAAGATTGGTGCTGCCTCTATTTGATCCATCAACAATGTAGTGGTGACTGCCCCACAGAACTGACATGAGGAGACAGATTTCCACCCGCCATCCCAGCGTGATACTCATACTGTCAACCACGGAGGGTACACTGCACTAGCAGTCTTAACAACACCAAACTTGCCCATGCACCATCCCCCACCCATCAATGCGATATAGTACACCATGATGTTCACAGACATACACCATATGTTGTGTTTGTGTGATTGTTTCCCCATTCCGATGTGGCTCACATGGTTGTGTCAGAGTAGTTGTGGGCTCAGCCTGTATGTGTTGTTACCCAGGGACGGCTCCTCCATATGGGCGGAGGAGAGTCGTCTCCCTGCCAGCAGCAGAAGCTGCAAACCTTTCAGAACTATATTTATTATCCTTTGGTTCTGAAAGGGGTGAAGCCATGGGGTCACATGCACATGAAGAAGAGTGCTCAGCACTGTCCCTCAGAGTGCATGTGTGTTGGGCTGGCCGTCTTGGGCCGGCCAAACACACATGCGCAGTAGGCGGTCTCCAGCTCGGCAACACAGTTGCCGGGCTGGAGAGACCCTGCACAGGCTCCCAGTCTGACTGGGAACACCCTGGCTGGGCGCTCCCAGCCAATCCTGATGCTGCTCTGAGCAGCATCAGGATTGGGGCAGGGCAGGCTGGGAGCCTGTGCCTGCAGCCTGCAACGGAGGAGCTGTCCGCGGCAAGTTAATGTAAGTTTTCTTATAAAGAATTTAATGTATTCCCCCCTTTCCACCTCTCCTTGTCCCCCCTTCCCCTCCCTGTTGTGCCACACCCGCCCTGCTTCTTTTAGGAGCTGTGAGCCTCGACTATTGTGGCCTATGTAGTGCATTTTTCCTCTAGTGGCATAGTTCTGATCTGCGTCAATATGTGTGGCTCTACACTGCACCAGGTTAGTTACACTGGGTAGTGCCATGTTTCCTGTGACATTGGACCACCCTGCAATTCCCCCAGCAGCTGCCCAGATTACTTTTCCCTGCACCCAGACAGGCATCCTTGCTGCATGATGGAGAAGTGGCTGCCTTATGAGGATGTGTTGTTTATGTGTGGGGTGGTGGTGCTTCTTGCACATGTCTGAATAATGGTAGCTAAGGTGCCATTTTAATACATGCTATAAGATGCAGCATACATATGTTTTGGCAATGGGACAAGGCAGTTGCGAAGTGTTTCTGCAAAAAACACAAATATGACGTGACCCCAGGAATGGTATTGGCTGACTTCCTAGTCTCTGATGTCTTAATTGTGTTGGTAGGGTTTGTTTGACTATATGCAAGGGATGTTGTGATGACACAACCACAGGCACAGTAATTAGACATGCCTTCCATCGTATGTGCTGCATATGTACATGTTGGCATGTGGCCCTAGTGATTAACATATGTCCAGGTTGGTTTATGTGTTGTGGTGCATGGCACAACCAAGGTGTGTGTACATGTGTTGCTTCTGTTTGAATGGTGCAACTTTATTCATGGGCAATGTGTCCCTCTGCACTCCTTTCACATACATTGAGTGTCTCCTATGTGCCTCCCCCTTCTTGCATTTGTTAATGTTGCATTTAGTTATCCCATGCAACTTACCCGGCATTTATGGTGGTTCCTGGTAGTCTGTGCTGTTCTGTCCGGCAATTCCAGTGACCAGTTCCTCCGGGAGGACCGCTGCGACCATCTCCTCCATCTTAGCCAGGTCCTCCTGTGGTGCTGGACTTCCACCTCCAGTTTGCAGTGCTGCCTTTCTGTTCCTTGACATTTTCTCCTTAGTTCTTCGCTTACAATCATGCCAGCATTTCATGCTCTCGGTTACTATTCTCCTCACTTCTGCCACACTGTTAAATGTGTCCACTATCTGCTGCCATATTGCCTCTCTCCTGCCAATTGGCAATTTGGTGGTGATGAATAGTTGATGTTGGTGCTCCGTCACCTCTCTCACAAGGATTTCATGCTCCTCTGCACTAAACCGACACTTTCTCTTTTTCTTCTCCTTCCCCTGGAACTTCTGTGTGTCTTCCTGGCTGGATCCTGGTTGTATAAGGTCACCATGGGGTCTCTCCTGGCCTGCTGGTTCAATTTTCCCTCTGCTTTGCAAACTTTCCTGCATTAGTGTCTAAAGTTGACGCTAATGCAGGGTTAAAATGGTGCATATCCGTTTGCGACATGTTTGTGTGCCGTAAAATGGGTTAGCATCAATTTCGCAGCATTTACGTCATTTTGCCTTACGACAGGGTGCAGGGTTAACGTCAACGTTTTTGACTTTATCCAGTTTTTAGTGCCATCCTGCATCATAGTATAAATATGACGCCAAGGTGGTGCTAAAAATGGCACAAACCAGCGCTTAACTTTTGACGCAAAACTGCGTTTGCGCAGTTTTGCATCAAAAAAGTATCAATATGGGTCTAATTCCATTCTCTTTCAAAATGTAAACCAAAGTCAATTCATTTTCATGAACACAGTATTAGTTGATCTGTTGTTCCCAATTAACAATTGCGCTTTACATTCTACCTTTCATTGATTAATAGATATTCATGTGTTATAGTCAAAATGGGATCTAACTGGAAAACTTTCCAGCATAACTCTTCATACACAGTTAGCACTCTGGATTATATACTGAAACTGCACAGTCAATCAAAATGTTTCTTTAGCTATAAGTGGTATATCCACTTATTGCACTTCTGCGACTAAATTATCAGTTCAGATGACACCTCTGATCAATGCTAAGGTCACAGACACTGTAAGCGCAGTAGGATATTGTAATATTACTTCTCGAAGTGAAAAGAAATTACGTGGGTTTCCAGCACTCAAGCAAATTATTTTCTTTGAATTCAACATTGATCCCATAGTATCAAAAATACAACAACCTAATTTGCTAAGAGGGAAGCTTTACTTGGGCTCCAGCAAATAGAGATAACATTTAATGTCAATCTTTTATGCCACAGCATAAGTAAAATGGTGAAACATACGTGGAGTTTGTTTCCAAAACATACATATATCTTAGTCTAGGTGTTATGAGTGTTCGCCCAGTGGTAATTTATTCACAGATGATTGACATAAATGGTCATTAAGGAATCTTTTATTTTAAACTATTTAAAGGATTTGCCAGTAAATGAGTTTTGCGCCGATACATTAAATGGAAGTCAGGAAATTAATACCCAGAGAAGAAGGCGAATGTGAAGAAAACAAAGAAAGGGTCGTCTGTGGCCCGTTGATTTTTCTGCAACAGACAGAACGGTGCACTTCTCTGCCCCTTGGCAGGCAGCCATTTCATTAACTGCTACTTAAATGCTCGCTAAGAGTTTGTTCTTATCTGTGCAGGAGAATGTTTGGAGGTGCTGTTTCCAACATGATGAATTCTTCAATTAATTTCTAACGTATTTATCATTTATTTTATTTGTCTTTCTTGATGAAAAGTGCTTTCCTCTGGAACACGGCCACTCGTCTGGAGGAGAGGGCGAGAAATCACTGTACTGAATTCTTAGCTGACAAGGCTTTGGATACTGTGAGCTGCAGAGCTCTGACCTTTAGGAGATTTACTCCTGACTGTAAAAAGCGCAAAGCAAATTGTATTAAAAGGATAAGTCTCGGGGTTGTACATTGTCAGAGCATTTTCGTAACTGTAAAGTAATTCCCTTTTTACAGGTTTAGGTCAGTCCAATATTCATAGATTTAATTTTATTAGGATTAAATAGAATATACAATATAATTATAAATGTAAATACGCATGTAAATATAAATGTAAATATAAATATAAATTAGTACAAAATATATCTAGCAGAAATCACCTCATAACGCATGATTCCGAGTTGCAGGACGCAGGTGTCCTGGAATTACTCTGGCCATATTCACCGGTTCTGTCCAATAATTCCACCCCACACTGTACAATCATGAGTTGACAGGGTCACAATGGGGAATAAAATGCAAATTTGTAAGTACCAGGCAGTTGTCTGCATGTTTTCTATGAACTTCAGATCGGGAAAGTGGTATCTCCCATAGTGCTACTCCTCCATCTGACTCATAATTGGACTCCAGAGTAGCAACTACAAATAATTTAGTGTCACTTTAACTAGTATTGAAGGCGTAGCCTAGGTGGCCTCCCCAGCTGTAGATTTTACACCTTTGAGAGCCTATGAGGGCATAAGAGGGTCTTGGGGCGCAAAGACACGCTGTGACCTCTCTCAGCAAGCAGAGAAGACTGAAATATGTGCCTTGAAAGGGTGGCATGCTTTCTGCCAGAGCTCCAATTTTCCACGTTCCATGCATGAGTAGCTGATCGAAGAGGTGATCCAGCCAGTTTTTTTTTTTTACTGCATTCAGCTGCTTGTAATACTGTTTATCCCATTATCAATTCAGGAATAAGGTATCAGAATAAACACCTAGATTGGTTCATTTACTCACACTTTGATGTAGAAAACGTGATAAATAAGACATTTGATTATGCCTTCAGTCATAAACAATCTATTAATTGTTTTCCTGAACATTTAGGGGCATATTTATAAGCTCCTAGCGCCGCCTTGTGCGACATTAGCGTAATTTCTTTTCTGCTAATATGGCCCAACGAGCCCAAAATCCTAGCGCCATATTTACAAATTGGCACACTGCATGCATTGCGCCACTTTGTCACCTGTTGGGCTACATTATGCCTGTGGCAGGCATAATGTATGCAAAGGGGGCGCACCCCGGTTAGTGGGGATGAAAAAATGACGCAAGGACATCGAAGAGATTGCCTTGTGTCATTTTACACGCCACTTTTAAAGCCTGCTCAAAGCAGGCGCTAAAAGGGGGCTGCCATTATTTATAATGAGCCCCTATGTACTCTGCAGGAGTAGCACCAATATGTTGGCGCTACTCCTGAAGAGTACATCAATAGTGTCATGAAAAATTATGCTATTGCCCCCTACCCTGTGCCATGGTGCGCAGTATTTTAAATACGGCGCACACGTGGTGGCGGTAGGTGGGCTCAGGAATCTGTCCCTTAGTGTAGCGTATTTCTGACTGTTAACAATTGCATAGGTTCTGCTTAGGTCACTCTCTAGACTACGGGGCAGATTTAAGAAAAGTGGTGCTGCATCCAATGCAGTGCCACTTTTCTTGCGCCCCCCCTAACGTGACCATGTGTGCACAGTATTTAAGATACAGAGCACCACAGCAGTAGTTAGGAAACTAGCATCAACATTTTTGGCGCTAGTTTGGTGCTTTGCAGGATTAGCATCAACAATTTTTACGCTAATCCTGCAAAGCACATAGAGGCCCATTATAAATAATGGTGTGCCTCCTTTTAATGCCTGCTCTGTGCAGGTGTAAAAAATGTCACAAAGAAATCTTTTAGATTTGTTTGCGCCATTTTTTCAGCTCCACTAATGTTGCACAAGGGGGTTACAAAGTGGTGCAATGCATGCATTGCGCCACTTTGTAAATCTGGTGCAGTGATTTTGGCCTCGTTGGGCCACATTAGTGAAAAAACAATTAGGCTAATGTGGCGAAATAAGGCGCTAGGCCCTCTTAAATCTGGGCCTGTATGTTCTACTCTTTTTCCACACACTCGGTGTAAAGACAACACATTCCAGTGCTCCCGCAGCTAGGTTTGTATTATGTGGTTGCCAGCAAGCAAGGAAGAAATCTAAACACTTTGCCAAATAAACAAATACAACAGCACTCGTGTCACAAATCCATGTACAACTGTACATCTTACATGCACTTGCATCACTCTATCGTGCAACCACTGCAGGCCCATCTGCCCAAACAATGGCAACACACTACTTTGCTAACGTAAAATTGCACTTTGTCCACAGAAGTGCCAGGCTAAATACATTTGAATGGACAACATTCACAAGTATTTAGCCTGGCACTTCTGTCGACAATTTCAGCTTAGCACTGAAACCCATCAGACTTACTGTGAGAAACTGGGTTACTAGTTGAGTGAGGTGAAACCCTACTCAAGCAGCAATCTCATTCCTTGTCAGGGTGAGGCACAAGCCAACCTCAAATTAACCTGTGCTCAGCTCCCTGGCAACTTGGCTCAGAGCCAATGTGTAACGTATTTAAGCAGTACTTCAAACAGGAATAAAGTGAAACAGAACACAATTTAGAACAGTAGAGTAGGTTTTAATATATAAATCAAGACCAAAATGACAAAAATCCATTCTGTAGAACTGGAGATATATAGGTTTAAACATTTCTAGAAATATAGGCTGTCATTATGACATTGGCGGTAAATCCCACTTGCCACCATGCTGACTGCCGCCAACATATCGCCGTGGATATCCATTCACCATATTGTGACACACACACGCACAACAATCCGTCACTATTCAGCCACACACACAAGACCGCCACACCAAAGGTCAGTGATAAAGTGGCGGTATCCAAACCCACACCATTACGCCAACAGAACAACGCCCACCACATTATAACCCACAAATCACCACAGCGGACATTTAATGGTGGTTAACCATTGGCAGTAAATACCACTGCACTCAAAATACTCACACACATACAAAACAACACCGCATTGGACAATTCAAACAACACAGACCTGGGACCCATACACACACCACACCCACACACCCACACCACTATAAAACCCACACCCACAAATCTTTACGACTACAAACCATTGCCAACAGAGAGAGACAGCAAAAGCTCTCACACAACCAGAGCCACATACCACCATCACCTATACACAACCCACTCACCTTACATCACACACCCCAACACATCACCCTACACACTCTCACCCAAACCACCACAACAACACCCCAGATTCTCTGAGAAGCTAAGGGTCATGGTGGAGGAAATCATCCGGGTAGAGTCACAGCTATTTAGATCACAGGTGCAGCAGATATCCATTGCTAGGAAGATGGAGCTATGGGAGAGCTCGTGGACAGGGTCAACGCCGTAGGACAGCACCCCAGAACTAGGGATGACATCAGGAAGAGGTGGAATGACCTACGGGGGAAGGTGCGTTCCATTGCAGAAAGACACCAGCTCGCAGTACAGAGGACTGTCGGTGGACCCCCACCACCTCCCCCACAACTAACAACATGAGAAGAGCAAGTCTTGGCAATCATGCATCCTGAGGGCCTGGCAGGAGTATCCGGAGGACTGGACTCTGGTAAGTTAAATCTTTACTACTTTCACCCCCCTACCTGCATGCCATCACATACCACCCTCACCCTCACTTCCATCACTCCACCACCTCCCACACACACCCCACCATCACAACCCACTCATCCCAATGGCAAGCCCAACATGCCATACCAATGCATGGACACTACTCACAGACCTGCATGGACACTTATCACTAAAGCATGCACACTAAAGAATCACCTAGCCCACCACATAACAACTCACACAAGGAAAAGTTACCAGAGCAATAACAACCATAGAGGGCAACCCACCCATGCACAATATGTCACACACAGAAATAATAACACTGCATATACATCCCCACAGGTATCCAAGCCAATGTCACCGGAGAAGAGGTGCCACAGTGATGACAGTGACTCTGCTCGCCTGGATCTGGATGACCAACCTGGCCCATCAGGGACCTCCAGACAGTCAGTTACCCAGGCAAAGTCACACACCACCACAGAGCCTCCCCCTCAGGAAACACCACCACAGCACGCACCTAGTGTGCCCATAGCTCGGTCCCCAGGACACGTCAATCAGCAGTGTGTCCACCACTACAGGGACACCAGGGCACACCACAAACCCAAGACAATCAGGGACCTGGGGTCAGTGGCAGTGGGTACACGGTTCAGGGGACAGAGGCACAGGACAACAGGGAAGCTGGGAGGACTGCTGTGCACCAGGGGGAGGACAGGCCCAGGAAATCGACTTGCCACTTGGCACTCACTGCGATCTTGGGAGAACCACCCCACAAATGTTCCCTGTGATCCAGGCAGAAGCCAGAAACTATTGCCAAGACCCCCACCAAGAAATAAAACTCGCCTGATTGTCACCCTTGTGTCCCACTCTGTCACCCTGTCCACCTTGAACTGCCATTGCTCCCCTTCCTTTGCCCCCTTGGACAATGCACCTGTGCTACAAATAGACTGGACTCTACCCTGGACTTTCCTCCGAAATCAACCCAGCCCATTGCACCTCCCACTTTTCTTCAGAGCACTGCAATAAACACACTTAGAAAAAATACATGTATCGAGTATGTCAAATGATTTAAGTGTGTATTCATTTAACAAGGTTTAAACATTGCAATTCAACTGTACAGTAATGAGTACATAGGAAAGACCTGTAGTTGGCTGCAGTGAACACACCAGGAGCGATAGTGGGGCACCAACATCTGCAAAAAGAGTTACCAAAGGGCACAGTGAGTGGGCATAGAAGTGGGAAATCACAGCCTGCCAGTGACAATGTCAAACACAAAACTGTCAATTAAATGTGAAGTTACACTGTCTTACCTTTGTGTCATTGGAAGTATTGACGTATCACTGCGGTTCTATTGTCCTCATCCTCTGCCTCCTCATCTTCACTGTCCACAGGGTCCACAGCTGCCACACTGCCATCTCCAGCCTCCTCCTCCTGCAGTAAAGGCACATGGTGTCTCAAGGCATGGTTGTGCAACATGCAGCATGTCACGATTATCTGACAGACCTTCTTGGGTGAGTAGCACAGGGATCCACCTGTTAGATGGAGGCACCAGAACCTGGCCTTCAGGAGGCAGAGGTACATTCTATTATCCTTCTTGTTCGCCCATGACCTCATTGTAACATTCCTCTGCCCTTGTCCTGGCATTTCTCAAATGGATCAGTAGCCATGAGAGGTCTGGGTAACCAGAGTCTCCTGCAAACATCGAGGGACAACTGTTAGCCACACACTATGCCATATGGCCCATACCATACCCATACACCAACATCCACTGGGTGTGAACCAGGGCTCCCCTATTAGCCACACCCTGTGTCTCTGTAGTTGTGCCATCACATTTGGGATGCTGCTATTCCTCAGGATAAAAGCATCATGCAACGAGCCGGGATACTTAGCATTGACATGGGAGATGTACTGGTCCGCCACACACACCATTTGCACATTCATCGAGTGAAACCTTTTTCAATTTCTGTGCACCTGTTCATTTTGTCGGGGGTGGGGGACAAATGCAATATATGTTCCATCAATTGCCCCAATGATGTTGGGCATATGTCCCATTGCATAGAAGTCAGCCTTCACTGTGGACAAATCCTCCACTTGGGGAAAAACAATGTAGCTGCACATGTGCTTAATCAGGGCAGACAACACTATGGTCAGACCTATTGTGAACATTGGCTGTCACATTCCTGCTGCCAAGCCCACTGTCACTTGGAAAGAACCAGTTGCCAAGAAATGGAGCACTGATAGCACTTGCACAAGAGGGGGGATCCCAGTGGGGTGACGGATGACAGATATCAGGTCAGGCCCCAGTTGGGCACACAGCTCTGTGATTCTGGCCCTGTCAAGTCTGTAGGTAAGGATAACATACCTGTCCGCCATTGTTGCCAAGTCCACCAGGGGTCTGTACATGAGGAGATGTCTCCATCTCCTATTCATTCACAGCAGTTGCAATCAGAATCTGTACATTGTAGCCACTACAGTTCAATGCATGATGTGATTTATTAATGTATTAGTGGCATATGTCTTGAATGCACAATTGTGATCTGTGATGCAGTTATGATCTATGGTCTGCCCCCCCCTGAAATGGCGTCCGCTTGTCCTGTATGGAGGGACAGGTGGAAGTGAGGTAATTCCGCTGACGTTGTGCGCCGTTGCGGGAGTCGGTTGGGAACCGACGTGCAACTACTTATTGGTTATCATTGGGCCCTATGGGTTACAGTGGCCAATGGTGATGTACGCCGCGGTGACGGTATGCACCGCCGTGGACGTCACCGCCATTTTCTATCTGTTCACTTACTTGCTACCTGACCTTCAACAGGAGGGGACCTACACTGCATGTGCTTCTGTGACCTGTGCCCGGAACCTACATGGCCCGTGTGACTGGGGAAAGGGCCCCTGCTTTCACCTCTGCGGAGTTAGAGAGACTAGTGCATGGGGTCCTACCCTGGTACAGACTGTGGATGGGCCTCCAGACCAACAGGTGAGTACACTGTGAGCACAATGCATGGAGCATGAATGCATGGAGTGCTGTATGCGTAGGCCTCATGTAGGGGAGGTTGGTGGATGGGCCCTGGGCAGAGTGCAGCATGTATGCTGGGCCATTTCTGTGCATAAGGGGATGGGAGGGCTATGGTGGGCCATGAGTGTAACAGGCAGGATGGTCTAACTAATACCTTTCCCTGTGTATATTTCCTCTGCAGGTCAGTGCCCATCAAAAGAAGGGTATATGGCCTGCCATCGCCAAGGAAGTGCAGACCCTGGGGGGTCTACAGCAGGCGGAGCACCCTCTGTCGGAAACGGTGGGAGGACCTGAGATGCTGGACACGGAAGACAGCGGAGGCCCAGCCCGGGATGGCCTCCCAACAAGGAAGGGGTGCCCGTCGAACCCTGACCCCCCTGATGGCCCGCATACTGGCGGTGGCCTATCCGGAGCTGGATGGGTGCTTGGGGGCATCACAGCAGCAACAAGGGGATGAGTACAGTGCCCATTAGTACTACGTATGCCTGGTGAGGTGGTAACAGGGTGGGGGAAGCGTGCCTGTGGGTGCCCCTAGGCCAGGGCTGATATTGCAGAGTAGGTCCCATGTTGGGGAGGATTCTGATGTGATATTCCTCCAACCTAGCTAGCAGGCATCCACTACTGGGCAGGGGTGTGTGGGTCCAATGAATGCTGCAGTGGGCAGTATGTGTCCCTCTCCATGCCCTGGTGACTATCACTGTTACTGTGTGTGAGGGTGCTGTGTACACCAACAGTGGTGTTCGTGCAGCCATTGACCAAGTGTATCCTTTGTCTCTCCCCCTCTTTTTGTTTTGTCATCCTGTCCTTATGTGCATCAGCATCATCTGGCGGAGGAGCAAAGGCACTGGCGATGGAGGAAGCTGAGTCCCACAGGACCCAGGAGGCAGGGTCCACTGACAGTGAGGGCACCAATGGGACGGAGGGCGACGGGAGCACCACGGCGGAGACTGGCGGGGACATTTTGGACACAGATACCTCCTCCGATGGAAGCTCCCTGGTGATGGCGGACACCTCTGTGACCACCCCAGCTACAGCCACCACCCCGTACCAGCGCTGCCCTCCCAGCACCTCCTCATCAAGTTGCCCGTGCCCGCTCACCTAGGAGGGTCGGCATCTCCTTCGTCCCAGGCACCTCAGGCCCTGTCCCAGTTAGCCCTACTCCCCTGAGTGAGGAGGCTATTGACTGCCTGAGAACCATCTCTGTTGGGCAGTCAACCATTGTGAATGCCATCAAGGGGCTGGCAGCCCAAATGCAATAGACCAATGTATTTCTGGAGGGCATTCACACTGGCTTGATGGCCCAACAGAGATCAATCCAGGCTCTGACCTCCTCTCTGATGGCAGCCATTGTCCCTGTTTCCACCCTCCCCCTCCAACTTCCTCTACCAAATCCCATTCCCGTCAACCCCAACCTATGCCAAGCACACAGGCAAAGGAGCATGCAAACAAACCAACACACAAGAGTGGCACAAGCAAATACAAGCACCACACATCATCCCACAGGCACTCACACAAACACCATCCAGATGCAGACATACCAAAATCCACTGCCTCCACTGTGGCCCCTTCCTCCTCGTTCTCCACCTACCTCCCATTAGCATCTACACTCACACCCGCAAGCACTACATCCTCATCCGCTACCTCCATCACCAGCACACCTTTCAGAACACACACCTCACTGACAGTCACCACCCCAACATCCATGCACACATCCCCTGTGTCCTAACCCACTGTGTCTGTGCCCCCTCCTCCCAAAGTACACAAACGCAAGCACTCAGAAAACCAACAGCCATCCACCTCACAACAGCATCCAGTCCATGCACCTGCACCCAAACACAGCAGACACCTCCTACAACCACTCCCTCTTCCTCCACTCCCAAACCTTGTCCCTCTTCCCGCCCTAATGTCCCTAAGAAATGTTTCCTATCCACCATTGGCCTCTTCCCTACCCCCGTCCTTCATGTCTGGCCAGGGTGTGTAAAGCACGTCAGCCACCCAGTCCACGGGCCCAGTAGTGTCCCCAGCAACTTGTGGTGGGAAGGGATCCCGGGCACCAGGCAGCCACGCGGAAAGAGTGCTTGCCCAAGTGCTGCCAGGAAGGTCAAGGTGCCATTTCCAGCTGCTACCATGAAGGTAAAGGTGCCACCCCCAGCTGGTGCCAAGAGGACCAAGGAGCCATCCCCAGTTGCTGCCAAGAGGAGCAATGAGCCATCCCCAGCTGCTGCCAAGAGGAGCAAGGAGACGTCACCAGCTGCTGCCAGGAAGGGCAAGGGGCCTGCACCCGTAGGCAGAAAGGACAAGGGGCCTGGTGCTGGGACTCAATTAGAGCCCCCACCACCAACCATGGTGACGCAGCTGTCTGAGGCTGCAGGGGATGGGCAGGAGCTTCCCCCCACAACCACCAGCAGCAGCACCACCATCAGCAGTGAGCAGCCATCCGAGACTGCCGGGAATGGGCAGGAGCTTCCCCCCACAACCACCAGCAGCAGCACCACCAGCAGTAGGCAGCCATCCAAGGCTGCAGCAGATGGGCAGGAGCTTCCCCCCACAACCAGTGGCAACATCACCATCACCACCACTGAGCAGACGTCACCGACAGGGGACAGTGTGTAGTCCTGCGTCCATGAGCTGTTGTGCGGGCTGCCCCTGCAAATCTTGTGGGATTGGCACCCAGCTGAGAGACTGTGACCTTGCACTCTCCAAGACCTGCATCACAGGGCACAATGTCCCCTCCAGAACCAGTGGAGAAGCCATCCACTCACCCCATCCTCCCCAGGATGAAGATCACAGGACACGATGCCCCCTCCAGAACCAGTGGAGAACACATCCACTCACCCCATCCTCCCCAGAATGATGTTCACAGGGCACGATGCCCGCTCCAGAACCAGTGGAGAAGACATTCACTCACCCCATCCTCCCCAGGATGAAGAACACAGGGCATGTCGCCCCCTCCAGAGCCAGTGGGCAATTCACCCACTTGAGAGACTGTGGCCTTGCGCTCCCCAGGACCAAGCACAGGGAATGTTGCCCCCTCCTGAGCCAGTGGGCAAGTCACCCACTTGAGAGACTGTGGCCTTGCACTTCCCAGGACCAAGCACAGGGCATGTTGCCCCCTCAAGAGCCAATGGGCAAGTCACCCACTTGATAGACTGTGGCCTTGCCCTTCCCAGGACCAAACACAGGGCATGTTGCCCCCTCCAGGACCAGTAGTGTTGTTCCATCTGTCGCCTGAGGTACCCCCCGCTCCCCGTCCCCTTGACGTGCCTGCCTATTTTCAAACTGATGCCCCTGCAATGTTCTCTCCGTGTTGTTACAGGAGTCAAGCGAGGCCTTAGACTTTGTGATGTGGCCCTGTGGTCCATGAACATTGAGGACTGGGCAGTGTCCCTTGATTTGTAAATATGTATGTACTTTTAGATTGGATGCAGCTATTACTACTTTATTTATCGTATTACACTCACGTTTATCTATTCATGTTGTCCTTGCATTTCTCCAGAGGGGTATGCGATGTATATGTTTTATTACTGCATCTGCTTGTGTGTATGGTGTTGGGGGTGTGGTTGTGTGTTTTGCATGTGTGTGTGTGTCACTCTCTTTTTCCTCGTTGGTGTTCGTGGTGGAGCAGGACGTAGAACAGCATTGGGAATATGTGCAGTTCGGGCTCCATTGCAGCATGGTTCTTCCCTGAGTCTCCACAGGTGAGTCGTTTCCCTTCTGTGCAGTGTTTCCATCAAGCTTTTGATGTTGTTGGTACCGCCCCAGAAAGGTGGTGGTTTCCTGTGTCTTAATACAGTGGGCAGAACATTGTCTTCCTCCTGGCTGTAGGTGGCTACCGCTGTGGTGCCTGTTGTTTCCACCCTGGTGGTAAAGTGGCTGTCTGTCTGGGCTCTTTCCGCCATGGTCATAATTTGGCGGTATTTACCACCAGCCTGTTGGCGGTATTACCGCCACTTTATCACCGACCGCCATGGTTGTAATGAGGGCCATAGTGCTGAAAGGGAAAAAGTGCCAGTTATCTGGCTGCTCAAACTGAGACAAAGTCACAAGTTCAGGCTGACTGCAGTGGATCGTGGGCCAGCTACAGGGACTCAGTTACGCCCTTAAATCCTGGTTGTGGAGCGTTGCAAGGCCCAGCTTTCAGGATGCATTGCACAGTTGAGGCAATGCATCAGAACTGAATAGCTGGGAGTCTGCGATGTGAGAACCTGCATTATCATTAAGGCAACTGTCGATGGGAAATTTGCAATGCGAAGGCCTGCATCAGTGAAGCTTCGTACAGTGGTGGTCCCAATGCTAGCTGAGGGGTCCACATCAAGTCCTTGCACTGAGACAATCCTCTCAGCAGAGATGATGCATCAGTTATACTCTGGTTTGCGCCGCACAGTATAGGAGATGCATCAGTTCTGTCGGATACACAAATGGGCTGGCAGAGCACATTCAAACCCACTTCCAAAAGTCCAGGACAAGGGATGCACCACTTGGCTGGGCAGGGCTCACAGATGGCAGAGTCTAGGTGCTGGTTTCAAGGTTGTTAGAACTGTCTTTTTCTGAGGCTCTAGTGAGGAGGCCGCTAACTAGCCCATACATTCACTCTGGGGTTCTGGGTTCAACAGATGTGGTCCAGTCCTTCTCAATCAGGCAAAAGCACAGCTGGCAGCAGGCAGCAGGTCAGCGCAGCAGGCAGTAGTCTTTCAGGGCAGCAGATTGGCAGTCATTTTAGCAGCACAGCATTACTTCTTTTGTGGCACATTATCCACTAGTTTCCAGTATTTACACCTGGGCCTTCCCTTTGCAGTCCACAGGCATTCTGCCTTCCCTTTCCTTGCTCCAGGCTAACTACAGGGAGGGTATGCAGCCCTCTGTGTGGAAGCAGGACACAGCTTATTAATGTGTAAGTAGGGATGTGCCCAGCTTCAATTCCCATCCTGCCAGCAATGGCCCATCTAAACACACCTAGGATCTCTATAGTGTGTGGTTGTCTAGGAGGAATACACAAAGCCCAACTGTCAGCTACACCCAGTCACATGACCCAGAAGAGCCCTAACAACCCTTCATTGTCTCTCTAGCCAGGTTGGAGCCAGGACAGGGGAGGGAGGGATTTCCCTATACTTCAAAAGCACTGTTCAGAAGTTTCTCCAACCTTCCAGAACCAGCACTTTAGTACACTTCTGGAGCTGTGGATAATCTGCCAAGAAGAAAGACTGATGTGCTGCTGAGGGTCTGCAACTCTTCTGGACTGCGTTTTGTTGTACTCCTGCTTTGCTGTGCTGATTTGGTGCCTTCTTACCTCTTGCGTGTGTGAGAAGGACTTGACCTGCATCTCTTGAACCGAAAACCCAGAGTGTCTCCAAGGGCTATCTGGCTGGCCTTGTGATTTGAAGCTCCTGGGGCATAGCAAGCTTCCAGCAATCTTAAATCTACAACTGGACTCTGGTAACCGTGAGTTTGCCCTGCCAAGTGGTGCCACCCCAGTCCTAGACCCTTGGAACTAGGCTCTGCCAGCCTGTGGATCCAGCAGCACCGACACATCTCTGCTGCACGGCGCAAACCCTGGCAGGCAAACTTACCACTGCTGCTGCATGGATTGGACCCATTGCAAAGACCCACATCACCAATGCAGCTCACATTGCTTTTGGAACGGCCACTGTGTAACTCATCCTCAGCACAGCTCCTCACATTCCAAGTTGTCGGCAGCCTCGACAATTATGCCGAACTCTGCATTGCAGCCTTGCAGTTCTTTGGACATGATGCAACGCCTTGAATGAGTGTTGCATCCTTGACATCAGACTTCACATTGCAAGCCCGATTGACGGGATCCTCAATGTCGATGCAACAGGGTGACACCTCATCTCAGATCCAACGCATCACCTCAGCCACACAACCATCTTTGAAGCGGATCCAGTGCTTTGCAAGCCAGGATTGAAGGTATTTTTGTTGATCCAACCTAGCTGGGTCCCTGCAGTTTGCCTATGTCTCATCACAGTCGGCCTGAACTTTATCCTGTCCCGAACGACCAGATATCCAGAGGTGGCACTCTATGCCTTTTAGCACTATTTTTACCTACATTTGTTTAAATGTAATATCTCCAGTTCTACTGCTTGGATTGATGTTCTGGTATTGTTTTATTTATTAATATCTACTATGTGTTTCTAACTTTGTTGTGGGATCCTTTTGTGGTATGTTTTCACTGTGCTTCCATTTGAAATGTTGCACACATACTTTACACATTGCCTTTAAGTTAAGCCTGACTGCTCTGTGAGAATCCATCAGGGGCTTGAGAACTGGTTAATTTGGGGTTGTCTTGTTCTTTACCCTGACAAAGGATGTGGTTGCTGCTTGACCAGAGCTCACACCCTAGTCAACCAACAGCCCTATTTCTTACACACCTGATGGTTCCCCTGGAGTGTTATATGTTTTGCTCCCAGACAGTGGGCAAAAGGCCTACGTTATGGGGAGGAGTCTTTCTCTCTTGAGAAGAATGGTCTGGGGGTTGTACCAAGGCCCTGCTTGAGCTTCAAAGAAAAGCCTGTGTGCTCTGGCCAGCCTGTTCTTGACTTCAAAAGGGGGCCTACCCTGGCAGTGCCAGATGCAGCTCACACTTAGGCCTGCCTGCTCTGTCCTTGTTTTTGTAGTCAGGCTGGCATCAAACCCAGTGTCTGCCTTGCTGTCTGAATCCTGTAGGAAGACTGGGCCTACTTATTCTGAATCCATGACCCCAGAAGTTACTCCAAGGGTCAGTTAGCTGACCTCCTGCTTGAGCTACAGAGACACAGCAAGCTTGCAGAGGTCCTTCCCTGCAACTGCTCAGTTGACCAGTTCCAACTGGACCTTTCCCGGCCCTGTTGCTTGCCTCTTATGGAGTAAGTACTAACCCCAAAGTGGTGCCTCCCAGGTCCCGGAACCTTGGCTGACATTAGGGTGTACTCCTGTTTAATTTGCAACAGCTGGGACTTAGAAAATGTTGTCAACTTTTCCTCCAAGGAACCTGCAGCAGACCTGGACATCATAGAGCCAAAGGTGTCAAAGTTGAACTGCTGGGCAGACTCAACTTGCTTGTTTGCTCCGCTGAAGGAGTTTGACTTCTAGAAAGGTTTCTAAGTCCAAACATAGAGGGTTCCATCTGGTCCAATGCTGAGCAGCAGCCTATCAATGTCGAGGCCTTCCTGGGCACAGACTTTGCCCACTTGAACCTTTCCCGCCTTTATTTACAACTGCTCCGAGACACCAATCTTCAGCAACCCATGATCATCTATCCCTAAAGTCCAATCCAGCTTGTTTCTCCGACAGCGTGTCGATGATAATTTTTTCTCCAGAAATAGTTCCAAATAAGAAGATAAACTTTCTACTGGGATGAACTTGGCCCCATCTCCAACCCGTGCTCCATTGTGATAAGCCTTAACTTTTGACTTTGTGCTTTTTTGCACTATTTATAATACAAACTTTAAAAAAAACATATCTCCGGTTCTACTGATTGGATTTATGTTCTTCTGATGTTATTTCATTTATTAAAATATTTTCTATTTTCCTAAATTGATTTGGGATTTTTCTCATGTTGTGTTTTCACGTTATCACTGTTTGAGTGCCGCATCAATATTTTACACATTGTCTGGAAGTTACACGTGAATGCGTTTCTGCCAAGCTACCAGAGATTTAAGAACAGGTTTAATTGGTAATTTTTGCAGTTCCCCCTGACAACAATTGTGATTATTCTTTGAAATGGGTTCTCACTCTCTTCAACAAATAATCCAATTTCTTATGCACACATACTGGACATTCTCTAAGACTTGAAGATTTGACCATGAGGTTAGTTTAATTTTTAAGATTATCAAGTGTCATCTGCATACTTGTATCAGGTGAGGTTGAAATAGTTCACCAGTTCAGTAGAGAGGCTAGGTTAACTTTACAGAGTAATAGTCTTATAGTTGAGCGTAGTGGGGCAGCTATTGAACTATGATAGGATAATATTAAATAGTGGTGGGGAGACAATGTGATGCTTGTCCTTAAGGAAGTATTATGGCCTTTGATATAGTCGCTGGAGTTCAAAGGTTGATGAAATGTCCTGTATTAGTAGTAAAGCATCAACCCATTGTTTTTGACAGAAATCTTAAGATCATGCTAAATAGAGATTTGAGCTGATTCCGTGTTTCATTTTGGTCTGAATCCATTTCATCTATCTGATGATTCTTTCAATTAGGTTTAATATGTGATGTCTTCATGTTGCTTCTGAACTCCCAACTTGTGAGGATAGTGATGAGCAGTTGATGACCTCTCTAGCTGAAATAGGAGCTGAAGACTTGAGAGATATTGACAAAAAGATGTTTGGCAGGCAAGAATGCACAGTGGAAAATGTCATGCTTGTGGATTTTAATTGGTTGATGATACAGGGTATTCTGATTTGATGGGAGAAGGCTTTAAGGGGCTGTAACATGGTTTTGAAAGGAAGAAAACTTCAAGTTTATTGGCTTTCCTATTGAAGGAGATTGCAAGGTATCACAGACTTTATGAGAGTGCTTTATGTTCAGTAAGTGCTGGTTGGGACACAGATATCACTGATCAGTCTGACGAGTGCTGTGACTGGGCATGTGGTCTCGAACTGCTTGCTGTGATTGGAACTTCTTGACCTTTTTGATTGAGGTTTGATACATTCTTTCCTCAGATACGTTATTGAGGTTGAATAGTATGCCCCAGAGTTTTACAGGGCCCTGTTTAATGTTTTCTCAGTATTTTGCAACTGAGTTGAACAAGCGGACTCTCCTTCTGTTAGGTCACAAGGTTCAGAGGAACCACCAACTCAAAAGCTCATGTTAGCCTTTGGTGGAAATGACCTTTCCAAGCCCAGTTGTGGTGAGGTAGAAAGGGATTTTTGAAATGAATTTACATGACATGTCTTCCACTGTCTGCTAGGTATAGTTCTCTTAAGGTCTGTAGAATACTTGCTTGTCGTAGATATGTTAAGTGAAAAATGGACAATGTGATGATGTTATTTCCAGTGATCAAGATGCAACTTAGTGGTGCAAATACAGTGTCAAGGGTGTACCTGCTTGAAAGGGTAGGTCTCAAGACTAGTCAGTAGAAGATAAGTGCTTCAAAGTAAGCAAGAAAGGAGATCAGGCTTAGTGCTCTTCGTTGATCTAGATTTTCAAGTCCCTTGTTATACAAAGGTTCTTGAGATCTAAGGAGAGCACATTTGTGAGAGACAAGGCCATGGTTTGAATCCGCAGCTTCGTCTTTCACCAGAAGCAGTGTGGCCTATGTTTAAAGAGTGTGAAAGGCATAATATGTTACTGCATCTGCCTGCAAGAGAATGCCACATGGGAACCTGTTCCAGCCTGCAAAGGGGCATGCTTGGGAGCGATACTGCTGTGAGCCACCTCAATTTGGTACACAGTCAGTGTACTGCCTGACAGCCTTTTAGCCATTGTACCCACATCTGTGAGAAGGTACAGGTAAAATAGCAAAAGTTACATCCCTTGCATGAGCCCTGGCACCCATAGAAGTAAGGGTAAGCCCCCTCAAATCATGCCACAGTAATATGTGTGCTGGAGCAATCCGTGTTGTTGAAGGGGCCACATATGCATCTGTGTCCACTTCTCTAATACCAACATGCCCTTGGTGTTCAAGAAGTGGGTGGAAACACCTGTTGTACCGCTGGGGCGGTAGCTGCATCAGAGCCCTAGGAAGCAGTTGTGCTTGGAGAAGTGGTGTGAGTAAAGAAAGTGCTGCTAACCTGTGGAACTGGTAGTGAACTGGTAGTGGTGTAACCTTGAGTGTACTTGAACTAGTTCTGTGGGGGAAAACTGCTGACTGCCAGGTCCTGCTCCAGAAAATATTTTTCTCCGACTAGGGAAGAAAGAGGTCTGAGGCAACTCTGAAACACTGGAAGACCTCAGCAACTACCAAGATTTCCCAACTACTGGTGTGCTGGCAGGCATTTAGTTGACTTGGTTTCAGTGAATGAACTTCAAGTGGAAAATATAAAAAGCTCAACACAATTGTTTTAGGATCATTTTGAGGAGCCGGTTAAGGTATTTGCCTCGACTGCACTGAGGTTTATACATTGCCAGGACCACTGAGGGTGCAGGAAGGTGGGTGTGCAGCACCTGCCTGTATGGTCCTTCACGCAGGTAGGCATCACACACAGAATTCCTTGCTGGGAAACTTATTGTAATGCACGGTCAGGACATGGTTTGTGTAATTACCATAATGCAATTATCATTAAAGTGATTACATTGGCCAGCCCTTGAAATTGCAGGACAGCACAAGAGGTGCATTTCTCCAGCAAGAGAACTCTTCAGATGGAACCAAAACTTGAACAACCAATCAACAGGGAGTGGACCACTCCAACGAAGGACCTACAATATTCCTGGTCCTCCCAGTCAACCCTATTGGGTTTTGAAAAGGACTCTCATCCACTGTTGTTCAATTAGTGACAAGCTTCATCATCGGGCCTGTTATTCCATCATCTGCTATTGTAAATGGCACATAATGTGACAGAGAATCAGTGGTCTTTGAATTTCCTTTACTCAGAGGTTGCAAATGCATGGATGAATCACAATGATTTTGAATAAAAGTGGTAGTCATAACTAGAGTTCTAAGTCTAATAACTTAAGTGAGCAAAACAAACAAACCATTCTCAAATACTTGTGTTCTATTGTTTCTTTTCTTCCTTTTTTATCACCAAAAACTGTGTAATTGTATGGATAACAAATTATCAGCAAACAAGTATTTCACTTCAGTTCTTAATCTGAACTAGTGTTAGAAGGTGGATTTTTAGTATGAGTGGATGGTAGTCCTCTTCAAGTAATAATAGCACTATTTCTTACTAGGTCAAGTTAGGGCTCAGTAATTTAAACCCAAATTCAACCCATGGTAGCTGTAGCAAAGAGTACACAGGCTTAACTTGGAAGAAATGTGTAAAGCACTTATTAGTACCAAAACAGTTAAAATGTAGAAAGCACAACATAATAAAATCCCAATCCAATTAATAAAGATAGAGAAAATGTTAATGACCAAATGGACACCAAAATGACATAAACCTGATGTTATGATCCAGAGATACGATTTATCACAATTCTAGATGCTTCTCACGCCAAAAAGCACAAAGCATCAACCAAGTGTAGCTGGTCGTGGTAGGCTCAGTCAAAGTCAAAAGTTAAGGGTGACCGTGAGGGAGCGTGTGTCTGGTACACGGACCAGATTTGTTCCGGTGGAACGTTTACCTTCTGACTTAATGACCAATTTATATTTAAGCAGGAAGCAACTTTCTTCGTTAGAGCAACAGAGTAGACTACTCTGTTGCCCTGACAGAGGTGCCACCCATCTAACTTAGAAATGACTGCCACGCTGGTCATTTCTAAAGCATTAGCCAGAACCTCCGTCACAGCTGTCAGTATTTTTTGGTGCAGGGCTCTGTCAACATGGCAGCCCTTTGCACCAAACTGTTTTCTTTTGCTTTTTTCAAAAACAAAATCACAAAGCGGGATTTTCTTTTTGAAAATAAAAAACAAAATGCTCCCCTCACCATAAGAGTCCTCTCCCATGTAGAAGGAGCATTTAGATGTTTTCACTGCTCTCTAATTCAGCCCATCTAAATCAGGTGGGCGGAATAGGAATTCTGCCTCCGAGGGCAATTACTTCGCAGGGCCATCGGAGGGGTTTAATTGTGGTGTATATTTAGTAGTCGTCACCATAAATAAACCTTTGGTCTGTCCGCATTTAAATTGGGTGCGTGGACTACTATGTTGGTGGCGTGGGAACACCTTCACAACAGAGTTCCCTCTCCTCCAACATATACATTAGGCCCTTAGTCTTTTTCTTGAGAAAGTCCTAGTTGACATGGTTATTAATGGGTCAGAGTGCCAGCTGGATCTGAAGCACTGTTCTATTTTCCACAGGTAAGAGGTGTTTTGAAGAGGGTAATTACGGCACTCCTTTTAAGCCTAGTGCCAGCCTGTGGGTGGGGAAACTCATAGCCACTCCCTAACCAATGGGGTAAACGTTCCCAGGGGTGCCTCTGCACACTTTTGCATAAAGAACAGTCGTCTCAAGACCATAGATATCACAATCAGTATACAAATACATCAATTGATTAATTTGTTAAATTGTACATAAAAAACATCAAGAACAATGTGACGTTGCAGTCGGTGTGTAGTGAGAAACATGCTTTGTGCTCTCATACAAGTGATACACACATGTGGCAAGACATAATCAAGAGTGTGTCTCAGATAAGAACACATGGCACATTTTATTCTTATGCAATATCCCACTGGGTCTGTAGAACCCCAGGAGAAGCAACCATCTATTGGAGCACACCTAACTGTCTTGACTCAGCTCTCCTTTCAGACAGCATTGTTTGCTGTCCAAAAATAGTGTGCGGTCCTCCTCTGGAGGCTCGTTTACATTATCAAAGTGGCTCACACTGCCCCAGTCACATTACCAGATCCCTTTGGACCCCATCTGTACTACATCAGCAATTTTTCACAACTTTTGGAGTCTATTCAATATTTGCACAGGTGTAGCTTAATTGAGCCTGATGGTGCTTTCAGCTGTGTGTGGCTAGTGCACATTCACTATTTTTCTTGGGCTCATGTATTCCTAGAATCCTGATGGCAATCCTTCTATCTGTCTTTAGGACTGAAATGTTGTAGACTAGGTCTATAGACCCTATTTGACTGAACATAAGAATAAAATAAGCCGTTTTGCTCTTAAGTGTGATAAACTCTTGATCACGTAACGTAACAAATGTGTATCACTTGTATAAAACCACTGAGCAAGTTTCTCACCACGCTTGGGTTCCCTTGTTACTTATAACATCCCCACTTTTGCAGTCCTTTCTGTGTGTTTTACCATAAGATATTGCACAGTGCTCCTTTTTACCTAAAACCAATATGGTAGAGTCTTTCTTGCCCTGGGCAAAGCTCTGGGCGCACCCATGAGGTGTGTTTTGGAAAATGAGAGAACTCAATCTTCGAACGAGTTCTGGAACAGGTCCCTCCTGCCCGGGACCTGTGCCACTCTGGCTACTTGGGCAGTGGAAGGAGCAGGCCTAGGTGTGAGTTACATCTGCATGTGACAATGAATGCCCAATTGGTGCCTGTGCAGTTGGTTGGCACACCATCTCAGGCCATCCTGCTAGGAGGAGTTAACACCACCTCCCATCCAAGGCCCTTTGCTAATTTTGCTGGGAGCCATTCACATCTCCTTGTAGGCGGACAGCAGGCTGCCAGGTGACATTTGAGGATTAACTCTGAAAAGGTTAATAGAGGCTTTAGGTCAGAAAAAACACCTTTCTAAAAGTATTGTTTTCAGAATAGTAATTTAAAATCTGAGTTGGCCATTAGATTGCGTTTTAAATTAATATCAATTTGAGTCCATAAATGGTTTCTAGCTAATCTCAAACTAAAGTGATGCATTATAAGGTGGGTTAATAGAAGCCGTTGCTTTTCTATGAAAGAGCCAGCCTTGCCATAGTGCAAAACAACTTTGGAGATGTTTTACTGCCAGGACATTTAAAAATGAGTACACATCACTTGTCTAAACACCATGCATTTTGTCCTATGGGCATTTAGGGCCTACCTTTAGGTGACTTTTCAGTATTTGAAAGGAAGGCTTAGAACTGGCAAAAGATTTCTTTTGGCTGTAGAGTCAGGCCTGAAGACCTGCTTTGCCTTGTCACTTTAGTGGTGGCATGATAGGTACAGATGTATATTAGTTTCATTTAGTTTACAAGCCCTAGGTGCACACAGTACTATATACTAGGGACCTATAGGTAACTTATACATGCCAGTCAGGGAGTAACAAGTTCTACATATTTTTAGGGGTCAGAGCACATACATTGGGCACTGGATGGCAGCACCCCCGTGTTCAGAGGCTGTGCTCTAGCAATAAAATCCATCAAAAATGTGTTGGGGCTGACTACTCAAAAAGGGCATTTTCTCAAAATTAGAATTTGATGAACAGTAGCTTTAGCTTTTCAGATCCGAACTGGTAAATTTAAAAATATTTGTACAAAGCAAAACATCAAAATATATGCTAAATCGTGGTCTGACTCTAGCACAAGGAGATTTGTGAGTTATAGACTGGTACCGCTCTGTCTTCTGGCATGCCTGTGAGAGTGCTATTGTCATTGAAGTTCTTACATATAACAAGAAAGTGAAACTCAAGAACCTAGGCTACATTGGTGAAATGGGGAGACAATTCATTACAAGGTTCAGCAAGCACAAATTGGCCATTCGGGACCAAAGAACTCAGGGTCCCCTTGTGGCATATTGCCTGGAGCATACACATATTGAGAATGATCTCAAGTGGACCATTCTCGAGAAAGTCTCAAATGATTTAACCAAAGATTTGACTGTGTATAGAAAAAAGAGAGTTGTATTTTAGATTTTTTGGGACCTTTGTGGTAAAAGGCCTTAATGACAGGATGTCGTGGGAGAATGCCCTTTAGCGGACCAAACCTTAGCAGCATGTAAAATAACTCATTTGTGCATGTGGGGTCCTGATAAATGTGTGGGAACATCAGTGTGTCGGACCCTATGGATACTTACTCATCCTTATACAGAGCAAGAGGATTGGACCAGTCTTTGTTGTTTTGTTGGCCTTATTTCCCCATGATTATAATCTTCTCGATAGGGGGTTATTTTAGCTGCTATAGATCCGGGTCATATTCAAGGCACATGTGACACAATTAATACTTCCATGTCTTCACCTTTCCAATATGGCAGCTGTTGTAGCTGCTTAGGAACCGGGTAGCATTCTAAGGAGACGTAGCATTGCAATATTTATTTAATAGGTTCTAGCCACCGCAATGATATAAGTTCCTTTCCCTTCATATAGTGGGTCCATTTAGTATCATTTTCAGTTTTATTATTTTTTATTGATTTCATGAGCCACATGTTTTACATTTTTTGATGTGCCTCCTTTGAATGGTCCATCTGGATAGTGGGCCTTATTTATGTATGGCACCCTTTTTTTAAAACTCTTTTGATTTTGAACTTGCACCCAGATGATCATTTAGTAAATTTCTGCTTAGGTTAGTACCTCTCACTAGTAATGGAAGAGACTTTCAGTATTGTTTGTTCCCCTACAATATTGCCGCTCCTGAGTGCGAAGAGGTTTCCTCTCCATCCGATCTCTTTATATTATGTGACAACATTAACTAGAGCTGCACCCCATTGGTTATTGATCGGCTCACGGGCACTCAAGTATCAGCATTTGAATTTTAGGCTTCACATGGTTTTCCCGATGGCAGTGGGAACATCTGTCGGCTTCACCGTTCATTGTGAGGGTGTTTCTGACAGGAAGACAAGTAGGTGTCTTTACAGGTCCGTGTCTTGAGTTATCAGCATGGCATCCCAGGTTTTCTTGCCCTAATGTATTGTGTTGTTTTTTGTTTTTGTTATTTCCTATGGAAGCTCCCATCCTAACAATATCGTTCCGGTCCTGTTGCTACTATTTTGGTGTTATTGTTGGACACACTTACCTATACATGGCGATTGCTCTCCATATTAATATGTATACATTTTTTATTTGTATTTAGTAAGTTAGTTAGGATCCAGACTCTGAAGGACGGATGCACTTAAGGATATTTTTCTGTTTTGGCAGCAGTAAGGTGAGCTGTGCATTCTGAGGCTGACGGCTTAGTATCAACCTACCATAGGCGACACAGCGCAGCGCTCAATAGGCTTTAGAAACCATAACAGCTAAAAGCAATTTGTGATCCTCATTCATGTGAGAAAGATTAGCATATCCTCTAAATATTTTGCATGGCATTCAGGTGACAGATCTTGGTCTGTTATTCACCTCTGTGGATTAGGTGGAGGCCTCGGGTTTGTTTTTGTTTGGAAATGCATAACAAAGAGACATTATATAACAAGAAGAGAAATATAAGTATGGGCCATGGCGTTTGGAAAGAACAGGGCCTTTTGGACTCTGTGCCTGTAGTGTCCTGCTGGACACTTTCTAGTGTTTTGCCATCCACTCGGCTGAGGGCTGGCCTTACATCTACACCCCACACCCACCCAACACAGGCGTCACCAGTCAGGTGACCCTGCCAATAAAAAGGGCCGGGCGCACATGCCCGAGACCAGTTTTACAGAACCCTACCACTGTGTCTGCGTCGTATGTGTTTACTAGTATGAGGGTGTGGTATCCTAGTAACGTGTAAGTGCGTGTGTTCTGAGCACGAGAGATGAGAGAATGTTGTATTTACTATGGAATGGTGTGGGAGGCTTTTGGAATGGGCAGTGAGAGAGCGACAGTTGATGGGGAGAGAAGAGGATGTTGGTTGGTGTAGGGATCTATGCTTGACTTCTGTCTTAATAAACCATCTCCACCACCACCTCTGTTATCGGTGTTGTTCCGGCGCTTGCATCCACCCCTGCTGACAATCTTACAGAGGGCCTAGGGCCCGACATAACATTGGCGATGATGGACGATGTCTTCACGTGGGCATTGGCAGCAACTTCGATGCTGCTCAATGGGGGAAGAGTTGCCTGTGCCCGAGGAAGGAGGGGATCGGGAGCTCCATCCGGCACTCCACCAAGGATGAGGTGAGCCCGGGGGTATGAGGAAAGCCCCCCTGGCATTGAGCAACGCAGCCACAGCACTTCCAATACGGCAGCGGTTCCGCAAAGAAGGAAGCGCTACTGCGGCCGCAAAAGCTGAAGCGCTATGGTGCAGACACGCACCACGAGGAAGGAGAATAGCGTCCCGCAGCACTGCCAATACGGCTGCGGTCACCGTAAATGAGGTGTGAGGTGCCCCGTGTCAGCCAAAGTGCAGCCCACAGCGTGTGGGAAGGCTGCTAGGGCCATGCATAATGTGGGTAATGGTGCTGTCTCTCACCAAGAGAAAGTGCCCAGGGCCGCCCCCCCTTTTTAAAAGATAGTGCCAGAAGAGCCCTGCCCGCAGCGTGCACAAAAGAAGCTGTGGCCGCGTATGAGGGGCAAGTGGTGCTGTCGCGCACCAAGAAATATGAGGAAAAATGGCCGGGGCTGACCCCGCCCCCACCTTCAGGAAGGCAACGCGTCCCCCAGCGTGAGTTATGCTGCTGCGGCCACCCAACAAAAAAAAAAGTTCTGCACTGATTTGAGATGCTGCCTGACACGCACCAAAGTAAAGAAAAGTGCCCAGGACCGCGCACCCCCTCAAGTAAGAAGCAAACGAGAAATGCATGGATGGAAGGGGAGAGGTGCTGACATGCACCTAAGAAGAATTAAAGTGCCCAGGACCGCCACCCACCCTCACTGAACATAGTGCCATTTGCCTGCCTCTTCACCACGAGGCTGGGCAGAGAATATTACAACAGCACAAAAAGAAAATACATGGAGAAAAGAAGAGAGAAAAGTGAAGAAAAAAAAAGTAAATAAATCTTACCTGCAGCTCCTGCAGCCCTCTCCAGCCTGGTGAACTCCTCCGGCAGCATGGCTCCTCTCCGGTGTCTGCCGGCAACAAACAAGGCACGGTAGGAGGAAAGACTGTCTTCAAGCTGGAAAAAAGTGCACTAGTGGCCAAAGTAGGTACTGCACCCTTGTTTCTGCTTTAACAGGGAAACAAGCTGTGTTGAAGACAAGTCTACATCAACACCCTGGAGAGTGACTGTGCTAGACCACCAGCGTGCCTGCGGACAAAAACGGCGCAGAAGACGGAAACGGCGCAGAAGATGAAAAGGACACATACAACGTTGCACAGAGAAGGAGAAGACTGCAGCTGTCCCAGCCAAGGTGCAATGGTGAGAAATGGACGTAAGTGCCACATGAGGCACGAGGAGAGTGCGCATGGACTGCGCAGCCCCTGGCGGCCGTCCGCTGTCACCACCGAAAGAACGCCACATGCCCCAGCAGTGATGGACATCACTGCAAGATACAGAAGGGACATGCCAGGCATCAACAAAAGACGCCCAGAAGGAAAAGGGACAATGTCAGAGGTGCACGGAGAGCTGCACCACCGAAACTGACAACAAGGGCAGGAGCCCGAGAAGAAGGACAGAGACCTGGAAGCGTGACGTACCAATGGGAGATGAGGCCGTGTCAGCCGGCTTTACCCCAACACAAGATGGCCACGGTTGGCCCATCACACAGCAGGTCGCGAGAAGCGACCAACATTGAAAAGAATGCCCAGGTTCAAGCAGGACCTAGTGCTGTGACGGCGCTGCTTGAGGCGCAAGTACTGCGCTTTCAAGTGAAGAGGAGATGGGAAAGAAAGTGACCCGCCGTCACTGCCCTGCAACAGGTTAAAGACTAATCAAGCAGTGTCCTCCCCCACACTGCCTCAAGTCGGAGTCGGCAGCAACTCACAACAGGCAAGAGAAGAGTCTCACACCCTGAGTGGCATCATGTCACCACTGCAACACGGGAAGACCCCTAGTCCTTGGACAGGACAGGACCTTTGAAAGGTCCTCACAAAAGGAAGACAGGTGGCCAGATGCCACAACAAAGGAGAAGAGAGCGTGGCGTGACACCACACTGTGGAAATAGAAGAGAGGAGTTGTGTGTGACAACACCTGTCACACTGCAACACCTGAGGACCACAGGAGAACAAGAGCGTAAGATTACAGGGTGGAGATATACAGGACTCATGCCAAAAAGGAAGAGTGCACCCACAGACAAGACAGCCACAGGGGTGCGGTGACGTCACTGGAGACAGCTCAGCGGGAGTACCAAATGTAAGACGCCATGCGTGAACCGCATACTTGCCCCACGCTTCACAGTGTGACCATCCAAGCCACCTTTTCACTGGCTGCTTAAAGCAGATGGCCTCACTGCTAGCATCTGCACATGAGGAAAAGAAAGACAGCACTAGCTATGGCGAAGTCCCTCCAGTCACCCTCACTCCAGCAACATCACTCATCGTCCAGGTCTCCGAATGGCAAGCACCATCATTGCCAGGTTCATCACAGTATCCATTCAAGGAGCAGTTAAACAACTAGACTGGAGTCCTACACTGTTGCTTTGATGCTCTGAAGAACCAGTCAAGCAATGTCCATCTGCTCACCCTGCCTGTATCCTGCTCTCGGTGGCAAGAGCGAGTTGTGACCTAGATCCAGCTACCCCTGTGATTGCACAAGCGTCTAGGCAGTGGCTCCTCGGAGATCTTGCAGCTGCCCTGACATGGCACACGAGCATCCCCAGCGCAGAGCATAAGCAGTCCCATGGCAACCTAAACGAGGGGCCTCCCCAAGCGTGAGAGAGGACTTGACATTGCCCCACTGATGAAGTCGAGGAGAGAGCAAGGCTGTTCAATGGAGACTCCAACAGGTCACAGCACACCAAGACTGTCTTCAGTGAATTAACATGACACCAACTAGACATCCTCCTGGCAACGTGAGAGACAATTGCCCTGAAACCGTCTGAGAGCCCATCTGCACCTGATCCATGTTGGCAAGCGCACTGACTACGAAACATCCACCCTTGCGGTTGCACGTATGACTTCACCGTGGCTCCTGCCGGAGAGCCTGAAGCGGCCCGCAGATGGCCCACGTGCAGCCCAGCACAGTCCACACTGGTCTTGTGGCAAACCAAGTGAAAGGGCCTCAAGGAAGTTCCAGAGTGAAGAATCCACAAACGAGAGGTGGTCTGGAGCTGCTACACTGACAAGTATCAGGATGTAACCAGGCTTCAGAGGAGGACTTCACATCATCACAGATGTCATCCGTCTTCGAGGGATTTGCCTTCATGAAGCCAGGATGTCACAACAAGCATATTCACAGAGGACACCTCCAACACTCCTGATGCACCAAATTTGAATGATGCACCCAATTTGAATGATGCACCCAATTCGAATGATGCACCCAATTCAAATGATACACCCAAATCGAACAAAGTGAACTATATACACCACCAGCCTCGCCATGAGTGCCCGCAGGACTGACCCACAGTGCATGAGTGGACACTTAACCAACCATCTGACTGTTATAGAGTCCGGACTCCATCCACACAGTGTTCGTGCCCAGGTGTATCTGGTTAAATTATGGACTTGTGTGGACATGTCTGGGTGCTCCCAGCTGCACCTGTCCACTGCAGCCTGCCTTCTCAAGGCAGAGAGACTGATGGAGGTGTTTTTGTTACTGTGTTTTATTTTACAGGTTGGACTTTGTTTTGTTCCTCAATAAAGTTCTGGAGGAATATAGGGGGTCATTCTGACCCCGGCGGGCGGCGGGAGCCGCCCGCCTGGAGGGAACCGCCAGAATACCGCTGCTCTGTCAAAAGACCGCCGCGGGTATTCTGGGTTTCCCACTGGGCTGGCGGGCGACCGCCAAAAGGCCGCCCGCCAGCCCAGTGGGAAACACCCCTCCATGAGGATGCCGGCTCCGAATGGAGCCGGCGGAGTGGAGGATGTGCGACGGGTGCAGTAGCACCCGTCGCAAATTTCAGTGTCTGCTAGGCAGACACTGAAATTCAGGGTGGGGCCCTCTTACGGGGGCCCCTGCAGTGCCCATGCCATTAGCATGGGCACTGCAGGGGCCCCCAGGGGCCCCACGACACCCCATACCGCCATCCTGTTCCTGGTGGCCGAAGCCGCCAGGAACAGGATAGCGGTATGGGGGTCAGAATCCCCATGGCGGCGCAGCAAGCTGCGCCGCCATGGAGGATTCTACAGGGCAGCGGAAAACCGGCGGGAGACCGCCGGTTTTCCCTTTCTGGCCGCGGCTGAACCGCTGCGGTCAGAATACCCTGGGGAGCACCGCCAGCCTGTTGGCGGTGCTCCCGCCGACCCCGGCCCCGGTGGTCCTTGACCGCCGGGGTCGGAATGACCCCCATAGTGTCCTGCTGGACACGTTGTAGTGTTTTGCCAGCCACTCGGCTGAGGGCTCGCCTTACAGCTACACTCCACACCCACCCAACACAGGCGTCAACAGTCAGGTGACCCTGCCAATAAAAAGGGCCGGGCACACGTGCCCAAGGCCAGTTTTACAGAACCCTACCACTGTGTCTGCGTTGTATGTGTTTACTAGTATGAGAGCCTAGGGCCCGACATAACATGTGCCCATACTAGCTTGTCTTATTGTCCATTTGTCTCATTCACATGAGGTAGGAGATCATATTTGCCTCTTTTTTCTTTATTCTTTCTTTCCAATAATTTTTCACTACTTTCTTTATTGAGGTGCTCCTATGTTTATAAGGACATTTTTGTTCATTTATACATTTTTGCTTTGTAATTATGGAGATCTAGAGGGATGGAGTACACACCCCTCCCCTGTCTTTTTCTTTTCGGGGATTTTACATTCAATGCTGGTTTATCTGTATGTGCCCTGAGGAAGGTGTGTGGTGTTTTGGCACTTTGCACTGATACACAGGTCAGCACATTAATTACAGTCTCTTTGCACGGACTGCAAGAGTGGTGATTAAAAATAAATCAGATGATTTATGTATATTGTATCATTGAATCTTATATGTATGTTGATATTCTGCATAGCTTTGGGAATAATATTTATTAATTGGAAATGGGCCTAATAAAAATACCTGTTAAGGGTATAACAATTCAAAATTTGATATATCTGTATCTTCTATCAAGTGTCATTCATATGGCTTTTTTTATTTCAGATCTAAAAGTGCTGATTTGGCATTGTATATATTTGTGACACAAATTATGGGTAAGGTATGAATGGTATGGGTGGCATACATGAGTGTTATATGGTTTAATGTTCTAGAGAGGGGATGATCTCTGTCTATATATAATTTTCCTATTTAAATTGGTTGTGTGTGTTTGTACTTCATAACACAGTCAGAGAATAAGTAAATATTCTTTATTCTTAGTTGATATGTTTGTTGTACAATGAAAAAATAATGTAAGAGTTTTTCAGTACCAGGACATGTACAACTTAAAAGTACATGTCCAACTTTTTAAATACAACCACCCATGCCCTATGGGCTGTTTAGAGCTCATAGTGAGGGGTGACATACATATTAATGTATTATGTATCCCAAACCTCATATTACTACTATGATCCTCCCAAAACACTTTCTAGAGTCTTCCCTCCTTTATCCCTCCATTATCTTATTCAATCCAACTAACAGACTTGTATGTCCACTACTCAAGTTAACTCATATATCCCCATATTAATCACCACTAATCCTTTTTGGGTACCAGAGTAGAGGGCCACTTGCTGAAAAGCACTTTGATGCCTCATCAGGGGCAGTACGCACTATATAAATTGAATTATAACTACGATTATAATTAAAAAGGAAAGTTTAGACCTGGCAAAAAGTTTATTTTGTCAGGTCGAAATGACAGTTTAAAACTACACACACGGGCTTCAATGGCAGTAACATTTAATTTACAGGAGCTGCGTACAGGTAGTACCACTTTACCAGGTACTTATAAATAAATTAAATGAGACTATTGGGTGTAAGTCAATTTTTCCATGTTTAAAGGAGAGATCACAGGCTGGTTAGCAGTGGTAAAGTGCTCAGAGTCCTAAAAGCCAGCCAAAATGGATTCTGAATTCAGGAGGGGTAAAGGCCAAAAGTTTGGGAGTAATCTACAGAGAAGGTCAGGTCCAGCAAATCCCCTTTAATTCTTCTTTTCATAGTGAATCATTGGATTCCAGCTCTTAGTGGTCTGGATTTTCTCCATTACCAGAGTGACCGGTACCATCAATATTGGTAGCCCCAGAGATGGGGGGAAATCGTTCCTTTTACACAGCTGTTTGTAATGATGGCCCGAGTGTCTGAGTTAATGTATGCCCTTTAGGCAGCAAAAGTACGTTCTAGGCACAGCTGCTTTCTTCACCACGTCAAATTTACCTGATACTACACCTAGGCATAAGTAACATTTGTGCTGGAATAAAGCTTAGCATTTTTTGACTGACCTAGCGTTTTGCTGCTAAAATGGAGAATAAAGGCTGCAAGCATTCTTATGCTTTTGTATCCCAATGTAAAGTGATATTTGCACTTCTTTTTAACACCAGCCAAAGGTTAATTACTGGTGGTAAAAATGACACTGCAAATTCAAATAAGATAGCACTATTTGCACTTACCTCGTGGTGTGTGCAGCAGTAAAAATGGATTCGAAAACCTCTGGCTTCACATTAAACCTCTGGATTCATCCCTGGATGAGTGTCTAGATCCCTAGGCATAAGTGGCCTGGATATGGTTGAGGTATTTACCAAATCCAGTAAGCCCCATTATCTAACATCTCACAGTTCCAAATCATGTGAAAATGCTTTTTTGCACAGGGATCAGAATTCAACCCGTTGTCTGTAATCAGATCCGAAGTTGTAAAATGTGACTAGAAAGAGTTAAATTAGTGCAATGAGAGACAATCTCAAAGGACAAACACGTTACTTCAGTTCCTGAGCACAGTGTCATGTACTGGGAAATTAAGAGGTGTTTTGGGGGAGAATTGTCTCTTGTGACACATGACCCTCCTGAGTAAGAAGGGACGCCGCATAAGAGAACCGCATGTTCAAGTTTTGTTGTACAGTTTGATGAGCAAATTAAAAGGCAATCTCTTTCAGTACAACACTTTTCCAACCCTTGCAGACTAATCACTTTCTATGGTTCAGTGAAGACTACAGTATAGTTTTTTTGCTAGTCTCAGCACACCGCATCCTGAAATCACCACACATTTCCAGGAAGTTGTTTGCATTTTTTCTGCTTATGTCTCTGAAAATGTTTACGCTTTTAACTCCAAATTAATTTCGGATTACAATATTTACTTTAACAATACAGATTCTCAGGTTCATACTTTATCTGTTATGAATGCAAGTGATATAAGTTACCAAGAGCCATATGTACAAAGCTTCTTTGGAGATCGCAAATGTCCCAATTAGCAGAATCAACTGCAAAATAGCATTTTTGAATGTACAAAAGCCTAATTGTGATTCAGTAACTTGTTACTGGATCGCAATTTGGTTTTCGAATCAGTGTTTGGAATGGGGGTGTTCCTTCCAAATACTGTTTTGCACTGGTATGTATTATTGGTTTGCAAACGAATTCCAGTTGCAAAACATCACTATTTTACCACTTCCTCAAAGAGGGTGGTAACTCATTCGCGCATCGGAAGAGGTCACTTTTGAGGAAAATGGGCTGCATTTAAAAACTAAAAATGCTTTATTTAAAAGCAATCTCAGTTATTGCTATTTTTAGAAACAAATTGAGTACATTAGGAATACAAATTCCTGATTGTGATTCAGTAATTTCTGTTTATCTGACCCTTAATGCTTATTTGAAGTGCTTTATAAATTGCAGGACATTTGCCTGACTTGAGTCATTAAATGTTAACCTATAGCACGAATACAAATTAATTTTAACCAATGGTGTTATGACTAGTAAACTGCAAATAATGAACAATATAGACTGCCAACCTCTTTCCATTTGAAGCACAAACATTAAAGATCACTGTCGCCAAACCATGGCCCAATTTCCCTCCCTGACCATATCACATCCTTTTCTAAACTCCACCTTTTTATGCAGTCTTCCAACAGTCAGCTAGCCTCAACTGTATGTTGTGGGAATCAGACCCAGACTGAAAACCTCATTGTTCACCCCACGGAAAAGTAACATCTTCTCCTAAAACAGTTGAAAACCTTAATGAATGGTTTACATCAGCTTTTGGCATGCTCCTCCAGGTCAGTTCCAGTAGATCTGTTCAGCAAAAGTGGTCAGCCTTATAGGAACTTTTCTTTAAAAAAGATTTGGGCCCTCATCACAACTTCAGCTGTCTTTTCCAAAGACCACCAAAGCCACTGGCACCAAAATACCGGCAGTGCTGGCTGTTCTAAGATCACCCTAGTATGACTGATCTCTATCTTCCGCCTGAAATCAGGTGGAATTCGGAGACCAGTTATGCAGGCGGTCAGCGGTGCAGAGTTGGTACCACCACCGGTATCGCCATGCCAAAAAGAGACTGCACAACCTCCTCGAAGGACGAGGTAAGTAGATCGTCCGACAGGGGAGGGGGGGTGTTTCTGTGTGTGTGCGTGTGTGTAAGTATGTAAGTACGTGTCTGAATGTCATGAATGTGGAGGGAGTGTTTGTGAGTGCGTGTCTGCGTGTGTGAGTGATTGTGGACGGGGTGAGGGGGGTGAGTGAGTGAGTGTGGATGGGGAGGCGGTGAGTGCATAAGTGCGGGTGTGAGAGATTGAGTGCGTGAGTGCGATTGAGCGGATGGAAGGGGTGAGTGCACATATGCGTATGCATGTGTATGTAAGTGGATGAGGGTGTGTGTGTGTTTGTGTGAGTGAACGGGTAGGGATGCGTGTTTGTGTGAGTGAACAGGGAGGGGGTGTGTTTGTGTGAGTGAACAGGGAGAGCAGTTGCTTGTGTGTCAGTGGACGGGGAGAGCGGGTGAGTGTGCAGTGCAGGGGGAAGGGTGTGTGAATGTATGAATGCCTGGGGAGAGGGAGGTGTGAATGTATGTATGTGCTGTGGGGGAGGGGGGGGTGACTGTATGTATCCACTGGGGAGGGGGGAGTAAATACGTGCGTTAATGTGGTCTTCGTGTATGTATGTTAGTGTGAATGTGGGTGTATGTCACATTTTTGTGGGTGAGTGGGGGTGTGTCTGTTTGTGTGTAGAAGTGTGTGAGTGCATGTGTGCGGGTATGTGGACATGTGTGTCAGTGTATCCTGGCAACAGGAATTCTTATTCCTGTCACCAGGGTGCCACAGCTAGAAAAAATGCTGGCAGTCTTCTGCCATACCGCTAGTGGTATCACGCCATCCGCCGTGCTGAAGGTGCTCACCTCCAGCCCAGCAGTACACGGTAATGTGGCGGGATAGGTGGAGGCTTGGAGGTATGGCTTTGGACCGCCAGGGTTGTGATGAGGGCCTTGGTCTTTAGACACTCTAGATGAAATCTCTCTTTTCCCATGCTAAATCCACATGCCTAAGTCAACTCAGGAAATCAGAAAAAGGCTCTATTCAACCCTCACAACATCTGTAGCAAAAGCATCTCCCTCGCTCTCAAGCAGAGATCTCAGAGGTGCTTCTATTTAAATTTAAACTTTTGGCTTTCAGAACAAGAAGTCTTAAGAAAAAAACTGTTTACCAAATGCACTCTCTTTCTGGAAACTCAAAAATACAGTAAAGCTTCTATGGTCACTATTGGGCAGTTTCTCTTTTAGGGCTGAGGGGCGGCGCCCCTCTGAAATTCATACACATCCATATAAAAAATAATAAATAGATCGATTTGTTTAGAGATACAATCGTATCTCTAAACAAATTGATGCATTTAAGTCTGGGCTATTTGTCCGGGGCTGCCTGCCCAGCCTAGCTTTGAAGCACAAGACAAAAGTCAGGTCGAAAATCAGATTTCTACACTGTAACGCATGAAGCAGGGGTGACTGCTCTGAAGCCCTTCTTTCCATTGTGGTCTAAGGCAGCATCCACTATAGGCCAGTGATGCTTTTAGCATCATGATTTTGGGCGTTAGAGTCTTCATTCCTGCGTGAGGGCAGCCATCTGTCATTAACAGGCATAGACTCCACCCTTTCCTCATTCGTCATGCAGTAGGAGTGAATGTAAGCATGTATGATTTAGTGCCTTGTCTTCGGTAATGGTACGTGTTATAATGCTAATCTTGTGTTATTTGTATTGTACTGAGACCCCTTGTCATGATAACCTCCGTCATGTGACACCCCAGGCCCTGGCTGCAGATCTCTGGCTCCTTAAGAAGTAGAAATACTGTATTTGTTCCTCTTGAAACTGTTCCAAAAGACGGGCAGGGTTCTTGCTCCCTTGCAAAATGGATCCAAATATACTTGAGTGAAGCGCAAGGGGAGAAATATGTGCTTGCAGTAAAGACAATTATCTGCTGTATGGCATTAAAACGTGCCCTAAATCCATGCCCCTAATGCCACAAACATGGATTGATATGTGGACAATGAATGTTAAAATATGTGCAATGTGTGTCAGCCATTTAGTTCCTCTTATTTCAGAAGTTTTACTTAATGTTGCATTCCCCGAGAGAGTTAGCTGTTTCATCATGCTGTGTTTCTGTGCATTGTATTACACTTGCATAGTGCATACTTATTAGGGGCTTTGATTGAGAGCGCTGGTGCTGAGGCTGAAGGCAAAGCAAAGTGTTTGACAGTGGATTGGTCTCACTGCAGAGCACACAGAACAATGGTCATGTATTCTAGCTGCAAATGAAATTCAGTGTTAATGTGTGTGAAGGGGTGCCTAGAGGTCAAAATATTTAGAAGGCAAAAGCAAAATGAAATAAAGTGCTTAAATGTGAATGAGTGCAGTGTATGTTTGGGGTGGAAAAATGAGAGAGATGCAAGGGAGTGCATTCAGGGGAGAGGGAAAAGAGGGTGCTGAAGAAGAGCGAGGAGGTTGAAAATGTGTGAGATGTGAAGAGAAAAAGGGCATACATTTTTAATGAAAGTACACATAACTGAAGACCATACTCCTTTCATAGGCCTCAATAATATTTAATTCACAGTCTCACAATTTCAGAATTAAAACATTTCCAGGGTTAATTAATTATAACTAATCATTGTTACTCATTTATCTGAAACAGCTAACAACCATTGACAAAGCCAATGGTACTGAGAGGTTTTAGGTGTATGTCGGTTGTGTTATATTTCTGGATGCAATAACATCTCTGAGAGAAAACAAAATACAGTCCAGGTGGCACACTATGGGAATCACAGAAATTTATTTGACATGTTCCCTTTTAGAGAGCCCCCCTTTTGTCATCCCACTTAAAGATCTGTCTGTACATACTTCTGTTTAATTGATTGCAGCCAGCAGCTGTGGGTGCTTCCTGATGCCCTCGTTAGAGCATTTTCTTCCAAAGTTGATGCTGCATGCAGTGTTAGACACTGGGCAAGAACATGCTTTAAAGGGCCTGTAATTGTTTGGCTGTACAGTTTGCACATTAAAGTAACTGTTGAACATATCAATACCGTAAGATGTGGGTCAGTTTTTAATGTGTTTAGTATTTCAAGACTATACATTCCCACAGCTTTATACACCTTGCTGTTTCACTAAATTCATTTGCTTTCAAATGCACCATTTGTCAATCTTTTTTCATTTTTTTATTGGAAGGAGGACTCACCTTGGACCTCAAATATGTCCATTAAGCTTCCTCACTTCACTAGCTACATAAAAGTCATACCCAAGTTTTACACCCCACCACTTTCAAATGTCACCAGTCGCCACTGCACTACATTTATTGTGCATGTCTACACCCACAAATTACACTGAGTTCAGCATCACTGTTTAACAGTCAGCTTTTCCAGGCATTGCACTGTAAAGATTCCATTTGCCCAAAAATGAGCCACATAAGTGGCAGATTTTCATACTTTCACACAATGTAAAGCAGCAAGAAACCTTGCTGTGCTGAGCTGCGTAAAAGGGAGAGGGAACAAATGCACCTATTTAACATTTCATGGAGCATCCCTGTCCTCTCCTTGTGCTAGTGCACCATGTGCTGCCTTGTGCCAATGCAGGCATCCTTGTGCCCTGGTGCAAGAGTGCTTGGGTTGTATGAAGGATTATTTTTGTTCAGGAATGGGAGCCTTCCTTCACAAAAACAATACTCAGAGGCATTTTCCTCTTTCTAAGTGTCCTGTAGAATGAGGAGATATTTCTCCTCATTGAGCCTCCTATGGGAAGGCATATCATTTTGACGCATTTCAAAGGTGTACTTGTCTTGGTAAATCTTGATATGTGCAAAAATCTATTGGTGGATTTGTGGGAACACCCAGTCTCCACCCATGAAACGCCTTCCCAGGGCTTAGTAAAGCGAGGGGCTGCCCTGCATTACTCCACGGTTACCAAGCCATGCTGGGTTACGCAAGATGTCCTTTTGTGGCTTAGTAAATATCATTCTAGGTTTTGTGCGGCCCTGCGTCATCCTTGTGTGGTACAAGGGTGACGCAAAACCTTCATAAATTTGACCCTAAATCTTCAGTTTTTTTCCTTGTTTCTGCACCCCGTTTTGGCACTTGTACTAACGTCAGGGGTCCATGTCCACGTTTTGGTTCATTTGCCATTTTCTTGTGCTTACAGCTAGCAACATTTTACCTTGGTTAAAACACAGTTTAAAAGATGAGCATCACTTGGTGCTGACCTTGATATGAGAAAACCATAGAACTTGAAAACCATCTCTCAAAAGTGTTTTGGTGAAGAACAACTTTTTACTATGGAGTTTGACTTAACCTCTGTTCGGTGCCAAGAGCTGTGGGTAAAGAGAAAATCATCTCATAGCACACTGCAAGAGAAAAGGAGTAGACAAATAAAATAAAGGCCTTTCCTTTCATATCTCTGCAAGCATTTCTGGTGCCTGATCACGATGCGATCGGGCAGCGGAAATGCCCACTAGACACCAGGGTTTTTTTTGTTTTTTTTTAAATGGGTATGGGAGGAGTCCTAGACACCAGGGATACTTTTTTTTGTTTTTTTCTTTTATGTGTGGGGAGTGACCGCTTAGGCAAGGGTCGCTCCCTGGGGGGACAAATTGTTTTTAGGCCATTTCTGCCGTCTCCCGGGGCAGATCGGGCTAATATAATTAGGGCGATCTGCCCCCAAGGGGGGCAGAAACCACTAGACACCAGGGAATTTTTTTTTAATTATTCTTACGCATAAGGGGAGTGGCCCCTTGGGCAAGGGCCTCTCCCGGGGGGGGGGGGGACAAAATATTTTTAGGCCATTTGGCAGATCAGCCTAATATAATTAGGCTGATCTGCCCCAGGGGGGCAAGAAAACCCCTACACACCAGGGATAAAAAATGTTTTTGTTTATTTTTCTTATTTGTGGGGAGTAACCCCTTGGGCAAGGGTCACTCCCCGGGGGGCCAAATTGTTTTTAGGCTATTTCTGCCCCCAGGGGAAGATCAGCCTAATATAATTATGCCGATCTGCCTCCGGGGGTCAGAAAACCCTTAGAGACCATGCATTTTTTTTTTTAAATATATTTAAAATATACATATAATTTTTTTTTTTTTTATACTTAAGCATAAGGGGAGCGGCCCCTTGGGCAATGGCTGCTCCCCGGGGGGGGCAAAATATTTGTAGGCCATTTCTGCCCCCCTGGGGGCATATCGGCCTAATATAATTAGGCTGATCTGCCTCCGGGGGTCAGAAAACCCTTAGACACCAAGAATAATTGTTTTTTTTTTTATATGTGGGGCGCGACCCCATGGGCAAGGGTCGCTCCCTGGGGGGGCCAAATTATTTTTAGGCCATTTCTACCCCCCCACAGGCAGATCGGCCTAATATAATTGGCCGATCTGCCCCCAGAGGGGGCAGAAACCTCTAGACACCAGGGATATATATATTTTTTTAATTTACTTTATGTTTTTATGTATGGGGAGCAACCCCTTAGGCAAGGGTCGCTCCCCTGGTGGGCAAATTGTATTTAGGCCATTTCTGCCCCCCTTGGGGGCAGATCGGCCTATTTTTGTTAGGCTAATCTGTCCCCAAGGGGGGCAGAAACCACTAGACACCAGGGGTTGGTGTGTGTATGTGTGTGTTTTGTTTGGGTGGGCAGCCCCTTTGGCAAGGATCGCTCTCCATGGGGGCACATTACTTTTGGCCATATCTGCCCCGAATGGCCTATTTTTGGGAGGCGCATCTGCTCCCAAGCCCACCAGAGACCAGGGAAGGTTTTATTTTCAAACTAAGAGGATGGGGGCATGACCATACTCCCACCCCAAATAAATGGGTCCAAAGTTGTTCTGCCCACTAGTGGGCAGATGGGGCAAATAACCCCGATCCACACCCCAGGGGGGCAGAAAGTCTTCTAGATACCATGGAATAAAAAAAAAAAAAAATAATGGGGTAGTGTCTACCAACCAGTATGGGCCTGGTTATGCCCCACCTCAACTGAAGGGGTAACAGTCTTTCAGCTCTCCCCCACACACTAAAACATCTTATTCCAGGGCAAGCAAGAGGACATTTAATTATTTTGGGTTTTGGTTTTACATTTGGGCTATGAGAGCTAAGTAACTCTCAAAATCGTCCCACTTGGAATGGTGAGGGCTGCACATTTCATTTTTGACTTTGGGATGCTGCCATGTAGAAAAATCCACAACACCTAGACATATCTGAAAACTAAACATCTGGTTGATTCCAGGGTGGTGTGCTTCACATGCAACCTGCACCATTTTCCTACCCACAATGCCCTGAAAACCTCCAACTTTGCTGGAAATCACTAATTTTCCCCACATTTTTGTGATGGAATCTTCCAGAATCTGCAGGAATCCACAAAATTCCTGCCACCCAACATTGTCTCATCTATACCGATAACAATTCTGCTGAACTTGTCAGCCTGAAAATGTTTTTTTTATAAACTGCCCTTTTGGACCTGCTTTGGTTCTCCCTCAGTTTCAACATGTTTTTGGCTCATTCCTGTGACAGGCACTTGCCCCACCTACACAAGTGAGGTATCATTTTTACTGGGAGACTGAGGGGAATGTTGGGTGGTAGGAAATTTGTCCTGGTGCGGTGATCCCCCATAGAAATGTGGGAAAAATTTGATTTTTTAGCTAAATTTGAGGTTTGCTGAGGATTCTGGGTAAGAAAGGTAAGAGAACATTGGGGGATCCACGCAAGTAACACCTCCCTTGACTCCCTCTGGTGTCTAGTTTTCAGAAATGTCTGGGTTTGGTAGGTTTCCCTGGATGGCTGCTGAGCCCAGGACCAAAAACGCAGGCGCCCCCCCTCTGCAAAAACAGGTAGTTTTGTATTGATAATTTTGATGTGTCCAGATAGTGTTTTGGGGCATTTCCTTTCGCGAGCACTAGGCCTAACCACACAAGTGAGGTACCATTTTTATCAGGAGTATTGGGAGAATGCTGGGTGGAAGGAAATTTATGGCTCCTCTCAGATTCCAGAACTTTCTGTCACCGAATACTGAGGAAAAAGTGTTTTTTGGCCAAATTGCGAGGTTTGCAAAGGATTCTTGGTAACAGAACCTGGTGAGAGCCCCACAAGTCACCCCATCTTGAATTCCCCTAGGTGTCTAGTTTTAAAAAAAAGCGCAGGTTTGGTAGGTTTTTGTTAGAAATGGGGTTTCTGGTTGGCTAGGGTATGCACCTCAGCCAGGCAGAACCTACCCACTCTAGTCAAGGCTAGGGAGTTACACATCCAAGATCACCCCTGCTCACCCCCTTGGTAGCTTGGCACGAGCAGTCAGTCCTATCCCAGAGGCAATGTGTAAAGCGTTTGCACAACACACACAACATACGTGATGCAAAATGTACACCACATAGTAAACACAACACTGAGCTATGTAAAAATAATCTGTATTGCACAAAACATAATTAGACCAACATTACACATAAGTAATACCCTGCTACCTCAGCAGCTGTCAGAATGTTACACAAGTTACTAATACTCTGCAAGAATATGCAGTTGTCACATTGGAACACGTAATTACTTAGGATTCTGCAACATGAGCAGTAGTCAGGAATTACAGTAAAAGATATATGCACTTGTCATGAACAATTCCTAAATACCCATAAAAAGAACATTAGAGAATATCTCCCAAGTCATATAAATACATATCAGCTAGACATGCCCATAAAAAGGAACATTAGCACATATATGTAGTGGCAGAAAGCAGGTAGGAAATCTAAAAACCTCCAAACGTCTGTACTAGGCTCCTGGAGACCAGATTCCCTAAAAAGTACCTGTTTTCTATAGGGGAGGCAGTCGCAGTGCCTATACAAGCAGGAGGGGGCCACCGGCGCTCCTGCGCACACAACGGGGGGCGCGCGATGCTCCATGGGGAGAGGGGCGGTCGGCGCCCTCTCCTCTGGGTAAAACGGGCCCCTCCGGGTCCCGCGCCTTAGGTGGGGGCCTGCCTCGGCCCTCTCACTCCCTGTCCTCGGAGTGGAAGCCAAGCAAGGCCCAAACAACTGAGGGGCGAAGGGGAAGGGACCTCCGTCGAGGTCTCCCTTCCCGGGGAAACAGGTATGCCCAAAAATGGTGTGAAAAAAAGGAGCGTCCTACTCCTCTGGCAGCGACCGGGAAAAGGGCACTTCCCTCGCCTTCCCTGAGTCCTGCGCTCTAACAATTCCGGAACTTGGACCCCTCCGGGGGCCCGAGAAAGCACTCGCCTGCACCCGATGTGGTGCGCGAGTGTTCTGAGGTGTTCCCGGGCCGCCGTGGTGAAGTCTGTGCAGATCCGAGGTGGTGGGTGCCCCGGGGGCGCTCCTGAGAGTGGACTATGCCCCAGGGGCGCCAACAGGAGTACGCTTGCTCCGTTTGGTTCTTCCTTGTCCCCCCGGGGGCACTAGGCTAGCGCGAACATCGCGCTCAGCAAAGTTCAAAAGCCTGGGCTGCGGCAGTGAGTTAAACGGCAGAGTAGCACTTCTGAAAGCGCAAGGGAACTTCCATAAGCCTGGGCTGCGCCAGTGATTTCTCTCCAGCAGAGGGGCGCTTGAAGAAAGCGCTAGGACATCCAACAAAGCGCTTCTCGCAGCACTTTTAGTCCAATCTGCAGGGATGGTTGCAGGGGTCAGAGGCCACAGCACCCTGCCCCTGGGAACAGCAAGAAAACAAGGAGAAGCACAGGGCTAGTGGCCCAGCTACAGGCCAGCACAAGGGGTGCAGATGGTGGCAGTTCCTTCTAGTGACCAGGCAGGTCACAGGTCAGCACAGCAGCAGCAGTCCAAGGTGGTTTCCTGGTGAGTCCATTCATTAGAGTTCTGTGTCCGGTTTCAAGTTCCCAGAGTGTTCAAATTGTGGGGAATATTCCCCTGTACTTATACTAGGGTTACAGTGTGTTTTCCAATGGTAGGGAGAGGAGGTTCCAGCCAGTTTCAACTGGCTCTGGGATTGCCTCCTCTCTCCTTTCAGCACAGGCTCCAAACATCTGTGGGGGGTTAACAACCCTATTGTATGAGGCAAGGGCACAGCCTTTACAAATGCAGGTGTGCCCCGCCTCTCCCTTCTCCCAGCCCAGAAAGGCTTTACAATATGTAGATGCATCTCTGTGTCACCTCCACCCTCCCTGTGTTCAGGCTGCCTGAAAAGTATGCACAAAGCCCCAACTGTCAGTCTGCCCAGACGTGGATTGAAGAAAAGCTGCAAAACACCAAAGTCATAATCATAGATAAATGCTCACTTTCTAGAAGTGGCATTTCTGTGATAGTAATAAAAATACACCTACACCAGTAAGCAGCATTTCTTACCACTATCACAACCATACCAAACATGCCTAAGGTACCCCTCATAAATCAGAGAATACCCCTTACACACAAGGCAGGGCATTTCCAATGCAATCCTATGAGGAGGCAACACTCACAGCAGTGAGACACCAAGTTAGGCTGTTTGTCACTACCAGGGCAGGCCACGCAGCATGGCACATGTCCTGCCTTCTACATACATGGCTCCCTGCCCAAAGGGCTAGCTAGGGCGTACCTTAGGGGCGACTTACATGTAGTAAAAAGGGAGTTCTAGGCCTGGCAAGTAAATTTAGATGCCATGGCCATCTGGCAGGAAACTGCGCACACAGGCTCTGCGCTAGCAGGCATTAGATAGGCTTGACAGGCTACTTCAGTGGGTGGCGCAAGCAGCGCTGCAGGCCCACTAGTAGCATTTAATTTATAGGCCCTGGGTATAGGGATACCACTTTACAGGGGTCTTATAGGTAAATTAAATATCCCAAGTATAATCCAATAATACCAAATTTGTAAGAGAGAGCACATGCACTTTAGCACTGGTTAGCGGTGAAAAAGTACTCAGAGTCAAAACGTCAGCCAAAGTAAAAATGTGATGTGTCCATGTTGTGTTTCCTGTCGCGCGCGGTAGGTCTACCCACACAAATGAGGCCCCATTTTTATGGGGAGACTTGGGGGAACCCTGGGCAGAAGGAAATTTGTGGCTCCTCTCAGATTCCAGAACTTTCTGTCAACGAAATAAGAGGAAAAAGTGTTTTTTTAGGCCAAATTTTGAGGTTTGCAAAGTCACCCCATCTTGGATTCCCCTGGTTGTCTACTTTTAAAAAATGTGCAGGTTTGGTAGGTTTCCCTGGGTGCCGGCTGAGCTAGAGGCCAAAATCTACAGCTAGGCACTTTGCAAAAAACAGCTCTGTTTTCTGGGGTAAATTGTGATGAGTCCACGTTGTGTTTTGGGGCATTTCCTGTCCCGGGCAGTAGGCCTACCCACACAAGTGAGGTACCATTTTTATCGAGAGACTTGGGGGAGTGTTGGTTGGAAAGAAATTTGTGGCTCCTCTTAGATTCCAGAACTTTCTGTCACTGAAATAAGAGGAAAAAGTGGGTTTTTTAGCCAAATTTTGAGATTTGCAAAGGATTCTGGGTAACAGAACCTGGTGAGAGCCCCACAAGCCACCCCATCTTGGATTCCCCTAGGTGTCTAGTTTTAAAAAATTTGCAGGTTTGCTAGATTTCCCTAGGTGCCGGCTGAGCTAGAGGCTAAAATCCACAGCTAAGCACTTTGCAAAAAACAGCTCTGTTTTCTTTGGGAAAATGTGATGTGTCCACGTTGTGTTTTGGGGCATTTCCTGTGGCAGGCGCAAGGCCTACCAACACAAGTGAGGTACCATTTTTATCGGGAGACTTGGGGGAGTGCTGGGTGGAAGGAAATTTGTGGCTCCTCTCAGATTCCAGAACTTTCCGTCACCGAAAAAAGAGGAACAAGTGTTTTTTAGTCAAATTTTGAGGTTTGCAAAGGATTCTGGGTAACAGAACCTGGTGAGAGCCCCACAAGTCACAACATCTTGGATTCCTCTAGTTGTCTAGTTTTAAAAAATGTGCAGGTTTGGTAGGTTTCCCTAGGTTCCGGCGGAGTTAGAGGCCAAAATCTACAGCTAGGCACTTTGCAGAAAACAGCTCTGTTTTCTTTGGGAAAATGTGATGTGTGCACGTTGTGTTTTGGGGCATTTCCTGTCCAGGGCGCTAGGTCTACCAACACAAGTGAGGTACCAATTTTATCAGGAGACTTGGGGGAACCCTGGGCCGAAGGAAATTTGCAGCTCCTCTCAGATTCCAGAACTTTCTGTCACCGAAATAAGAGGAAAAAGTGTTTTTTAGGCCAAATTTTGAGGTTTGCAAAGGATTCTGGGTAACAGAACCTGGTGAGAGTCCCACAAGTCACCCCATCTTGGATTCCCCTGGGTGTTTAGTTTTCAAAAATACGCAGGTTTGATAGGTTTCCCTAGGAGTCAGCTGAGCTAAAGGTCAAAATCCACAGCTAGGCACTTTGCAAAAAACAGCTCTGTTTCCTTTGGGAAAATGTGATGTGTCCACGTTGTGTTTTGGGGCATTTCCTGTGGCAGGCGCTAGGCCTACCCACACAAGTGAGGCACCATTTGTATCGGGAGACTTGGGGGAATGCTGGGTGGAATGACATTTGTGGCTCCTCTACGATACCAGACATTTCTGTCACCGAAATGAGAGAAAAAAGCGTTTTTTAGACCACATATTGAGGTTTGCAAAGGATTCTAGGTAACAGAACCTGGTCAGAGCCCCACAAGTCACGACATCTTGGATCACCCTAGGTGTCTAGCTTTAAAACATGTGTAGGTTTCATAGGTTTCCCTGGGTGCTGGCTGAGCTAGAGGTCAAAATCTACAGCTAGGCACTTTGCAAAAAACAGCTCTGTTTTCTGGGGTAAATTGTGATGTGTCCACGTTGTGTTTTGGGGCATTTCCTGTCCCGGGCAGTAGGCCTACCCACACAAGTGAGGTACCAATTTTATCGGGAGACTTGGGAGAAAGCTGGGTGGAAGGAAATTTGTGTCTCCTCTCAGATTCCAGAACTTTCTGTCACTGAAATAAGAGGAAAAAGTGTTTTTTTGCGCCACATTTTGAGGTTTGCAAAGGATTCTGGGTAACAGAACATGGTGAGAGTCCCACAAGTCACCCCATCTTGGATTCCCATTCGTGCTTAGTTTAACAAAAACGCGCAGGTTTGGTAGGTTTCCTTAGGTGTCAGCTGAGCTAGGGGCCAAAATCCACAGCTAGGCACTTTGCAAAAAACAGCTGTTTCCTTTGGGAAAATGTGATGTGTCCACATTGTGTTTTGGGGCATTTCCTGTTGCGAGTGCTAGGCCTACCAACACAAGTGAGGTATCATTTTTATCGGGAGACCCGGGGGAATGTTGGGTGGAAGGAAATTTGTGGTTCCTCTCAGATTCCAGAACTTTTTGTCACCGCAATAAGAGGAAAAGGTGTTTTTTTAGCCAAATTTTGAGGTTTGCAAGGGATTCTGGGTAACAGAACGTGGTGAGAGCCCCACAAGTCACCCCATCTTGGATTCCCATTCGTGTTTAGTTTTCAAAAACGCGCAGGTTTGGTAGGTTTCCTTAGGTGTCAGCTGAGCTAGAGGCCAAAATCTACAGCTAGGCACTTTGCAAAAAACAGCTCTGTTTTCTGGGGTAAATTGTGATGTGTCCACGTTGTGTTTTGGGGCATTTCCTGTCCCGGGCAGTAGGCCTACCCACACAAGTGAGGTACCAATTTTATCGGGAGACTTGGGAGAAAGCTGGGTGGAAGGAAATTTGTGTCTCCTCTCAGATTCCAGAACTTTCTGTCACTGAAATAAGAGGAAAAAGTGTTTTTTTGCGCCACATTTTGAGGTTTGCAAAGGATTCTGGGTAACAGAACATGGTGAGAGTCCCACAAGTCACCCCATCTTGGATTCCCATTCGTGCTTAGTTTAACAAAAACGCGCAGGTTTGGTAGGTTTCCTTAGGTGTCAGCTGAGCTAGGGGCCAAAATCCACAGCTAGGCACTTTGCAAAAAACAGCTGTTTCCTTTGGGAAAATGTGATGTGTCCACATTGTGTTTTGGGGCATTTCCTGTTGCGAGTGCTAGGCCTACCAACACAAGTGAGGTATCATTTTTATCGGGAGACCCGGGGGAATGTTGGGTGGAAGGAAATTTGTGGTTCCTCTCAGATTCCAGAACTTTTTGTCACCGCAATAAGAGGAAAAGGTGTTTTTTTAGCCAAATTTTGAGGTTTGCAAGGGATTCTGGGTAACAGAACGTGGTGAGAGCCCCACAAGTCACCCCATCTTGGATTCCCATTCGTGTTTAGTTTTCAAAAACGCGCAGGTTTGGTAGGTTTCCTTAGGTGTCAGCTGAGCTAGAGGCCAAAATCTACAGCTAGGCACTTTGCAAAAAACAGCTCTGTTTTCTGGGGTAAATTGTGATGTGTCTACGTTGTGTTTTGGGGCATTTCCTGTCCCGGGCAGTTGGCCTACCCACACAAGTGAGGTACCATTTTTATCGAGAGACTTGGGGGAGTGTTGGTTGGAAAGAAATTTGTGGCTCCTCTTAGATTCCAGAACTTTCTGTCACTGAAATAAGAGGAAAAAGTGGGTTTTTTAGCCAAATTTTGAGATTTGCAAAGGATTCTGGGTAACAGAACCTGGTGAGAGCCCCACAAGCCACCCCATCTTGGATTCCCCTAGGTGTCTAGTTTTAAAAAATTTGCAGGTTTGCTAGATTTCCCTAGGTGCCGGCTGAGCTAGAGGCTAAAATCCACAGCTAAGCACTTTGCAAAAAACAGCTCTGTTTTCTTTGGGAAAATGTGATGTGTCCACGTTGTGTTTTGGGGCATTTCCTGTGGCAGGCGCAAGGCCTACCAACACAAGTGAGGTACCATTTTTATCGGGAGACTTGGGGGAGTGCTGGGTGGAAGGAAATTTGTGGCTCCTCTCAGATTCCAGAACTTTCCGTCACCGAAAAAAGAGGAACAAGTGTTTTTTAGTCAAATTTTGAGGTTTGCAAAGGATTCTGGGTAACAGAACCTGGTGAGAGCCCCACAAGTCACAACATCTTGGATTCCTCTAGTTGTCTAGTTTTAAAAAATGTGCAGGTTTGGTAGGTTTCCCTAGGTTCCGGCTGAGTTAGAGGCCAAAATCTACAGCTAGGCACTTTGCAGAAAACAGCTCTGTTTTCTTTGGGAAAATGTGATGTGTGCACGTTGTGTTTTGGGGCATTTCCTGTCCCGGGCGCTAGGTCTACCAACACAAGTGAGGTACCAATTTTATCAGGAGACTTGGGGGAACCCTGGGCCGAAGGAAATTTGCAGCTCCTCTCAGATTCCAGAACTTTCTGTCACTGAAATAAGAAGAAAAAGTGGTTTTTTGCGCCACATTTTGAGGTTTGCAAAGGATTCTGGGTAACAGAACATGGTGAGAGTCCCACAAGTCACCCCATCTTGGATTCCCATTCGTGCTTAGTTTTCAAAAACATGCAGGTTTAGTAGGTTTCCTTAGGTGTCAGCTGAGCTAGAGGCCAAAATCCACAGCTAGGCACTTTGCAAAAAACAGCTGTTTCCTTTGGGAAAATGTGATGTGTCCACATTGTGTTTTGGGGCACTTCCTGTTGCGAGTGCTAGGCCTACCAACACAAGTGAGGTATAATTTTTATCGGGAGACCTGGGGGAATGTTGGGTGGAAGGAAATTTGTGGTTCCTCTCAGATTCCAGAACTTTTTGTCACCGAAATAAGAGGAAAAGGTGTTTTTTTAAGCCAACTTTTGAGGTTTGCAAGGGATTCTGGGTAACAGAACGTGGTGAGAGCCCCACAAGTCACCCCATCTTGGATTCCCATTCGTGTTTAGTTTTCAAAAACGCGCAGGTTTGGTAGGTTTCCTTAGGTGTCAGCTGAGCTAGAGGCCAAAATCTACAGCTATGCACTTTGCAGGTCCACGCTGTGTTTTGGGGCATTTCCTGTCCCGGGCACTAGGCCTACCAACACAAGTGAGGTACCATTTTTATCGAGAGACTTGGGGGAGTGTTGGTTGAAAAGAAATTTGTGGCTCCTCTTAGATTCCAGAACTTTCTGTCACTGAAATAAGAGGAAAAAGTGTTTTTTTTAGCCAAATTTTGAGATTTGCAAAGGATTCTGGGTAACAGAACCTGGTGAGAGCCCCACAAGCCACCCCATCTTGGATTCATCTAGGTGTCTAGTTTTAAAAAATTTGCAGGTTTGCTAGATTTCCCTAGGTGCCGGCTGAGCTAGAGGCTAAAATCCACAGCTAAGCACTTTGCAAAAAACAGCTCTGTTTTCTTTGGGAAAATGTGATGTGTCCATGTTGTGTTTTGGGGCATTTCCTGTGGCAGGCGCAAGGCCTACCAACACAAGTGAGGTACCATTTTTATCGGGAGACTTGGGGGAGTGCTGGGTGGAAGGAAATTTGTGGCTCCTCTCAGATTCCAGAACTTTCCGTCACCGAAAAAAGAGGAACAAGTGTTTTTTAGTCAAATTTTGAGGTTTGCAAAGGATTCTGGGTAACAGAACCTAGTGAGAGCCCCACAAGTCACAACATCTTGGATTCCTCTAGTTGTCTAGTTTTAATAAATGTGCAGGTTTGGTAGGTTTCCCTAGGTTCCGGCTGAGTTAGAGGCCAAAATCTACAGCTAGGCACTTTGCAGAAAACAGCTCTGTTTTCTTTGGGAAAATGTGATGTGTCCACGTTGTGTTTTGGGGCATTTCCTGTCCCGGGCGCCAGGTCTACCAACACAAGTGAGGTACCAATTTTATCAGGAGACTTGGGGAACCCTGGGCCGAAGGAAATTTGCAGCTCCTCTCAGATTCCAGAACTTTCTGTCACCGAAGTAAGAGGAAAAAGTGTTTTTTAGGCCAAATTTTGAGGTTTGCAAAGGATTCTGGGTAACAGAACCTGGTGAGAGTCCCACAAGTCACCCTATCTTGGATTCCTCTGGGTGTTTAGTTTTCAAAAATACGCAGGTTTGGTAGGTTTCCCTAGGTGTCGGCTGAGCTAAAGGTCAAAATCCACAGCTAGGCACTTTGCAAAAAACAGCTCTGTTTCCTTTGGGAAAATGTGATGTGTCCACGTTGTGTTTTGGGGCATTTTCTGTGACAGGCGCTAGGCCTACCCACACAAGTGAGGCACCATTTGTATCGGGAGACTTGGGGGAATGCTGGGTGGAAGGACATTTGTGGCTCCTCTACGATTCCAGAACTTTCTGTCACCGAAATGGGAGAAAAAAGCGTTTTTTAGACCACATATTGAGGTTTGCAAAGGATTCTAGGTAACAGAACCTGGTCAGAGCCCCACAAGTCACGACATCTTGGATCCCCCTAGGTGTCTAGCTGTAAAACATGTGCAGGTTTCATAGGTTTCCCTGGGTGCTGGCTGAGCTAGAGGCCAAAATCTACAGCTAGGCACTTTGCAAAAAACAGATCTGTTTTCTGGGGTAAATTGTGATGTGTCCACGTTGTGTTTTGGGGCATTTGCTGTCCCGGGCAGTAGGCCTACCCACACAAGTGAGGTACCAATTTTATCGGGAGACTTGGGAGAAAGCTGGGTGGAAGGAAATTTGTGGCTCCTCTCAGATTCCAGGACTTTCTGTCACTGAAATAAGAGGAAAAAGTGTTTTTTTGCGCCACATTTTGAGGTTTGCAAAGGATTCTGGGTAACAGAACATGGTGAGAGTCCCACAAGTCACCCCATCTTGGATTCCCATTCGTGCTTAGTTTTCAAAAACACGCAGGTTTGGTAGGTTTCCTTAGGTGTCAGCTGAGCTAGAGGCCAAAATCCACAGCTAGGCACTTTGCAAAAAACAGCTGTTTCCTTTGGGAAAATGTGATGTGTCCACATTGTGTTTTGGGGCATTTCCTGTTGCGAGTGCTAGGCCTACCAACACAAGTGAGGTATCATTTTTATCGGGAGACCTGGGGGAATGTTGGGTGGAAGGAAATTTGTGGTTCCTCTCAGATTCCAGAACTTTTTGTCACCGAAATAAGAGGAAAAGGTGTTTTTTTAGCCAAATTTTGAGGTTTGCAAGGGATTCTGGGTAACAGAACGTGGTGAGAGCCCCACAAGTCACCCCATCTTGGATTCCCATTCGTGTTTAGTTTTCAAAAACGCTCAGGTTTGGTAGGTTTCCTTAGGTGTCAGCTGAGCTAGAGGCCAAAATCTACAGCTAGGCACTTTGCAAAAAACAGCTCTGTTTTCTGGGGTAAATTGTGATGTGTCCACGTTGTGTTTTGGGGCATTTCCTGTCCCGGGCAGTAGGCCTACCCACACAAGTGAGGTACCAATTTTATCGAGATACTTGGGAGAATGCTGGGTGGAAGGAAATTTGTGGCTCCTCTCAGATTCCAGAACTTTCTGTCACTGAAATAAGAGGAAAAAGTGTTTTTTAGCGCCACATTTTGAGGTTTGCAAAGGATTCTGGGTAACAGAACATGGTGAGAGTCCCACAAGTCACCCCATCTTGGATTCCCATTCGTGCTTAGTTTTCAAAAACGCGCAGGTTTAGTAGGTTTCCTTAGGTGTCAGCTGAGCTAGAGGCCAAAATCCACAGCTAGGCACTTTGCAAAAAACAGCTGTTTCCTTTGGGAAAATGTGATGTGTCCACATTGTGTTTTGGGGCATTTCCTGTTGCGAGTGCTAGGCCTACCAACACAAGTGAGGTATCATTTTTATCGGGAGACCTGGGGGAATGTTGGGTGGAAGGAAATTAGTGGTTCCTCTCAGATTCCAGAACTTTTTGTCACCGAAATAAGAGGAAAAGGTGTTTTTTTAGCCAACTTTTGAGGTTTGCAAGGGATTCTGGGTAGCAGAACGTGGTGAGAGCCCCACAAGTCACCCCATCTTGGATTCCCATTCGTGTTTAGTTTTCAAAAACGCGCAGGTTTGGTAGGTTTCCTTAGGTGTCAGCTGAGCTAGAGGCCAAAATCTACAGCTACGTACTTTGCAGAAAACAGCTCTGTTTTCTTTGGGAAAATGTGATGTGTCCACGCTGTGTTTTGGGGCATTTCCTGTCCCGGGCACTAGGCCTACCAACACAAGTGAGGTACCATTTTTATCGAGAGACTTGGGGGAGTGTTGGTTGGAAAGAAATTTGTGGCTCCTCTTAGATTCCAGAACTTTCTGTCACCGAAATAAGAGGAAAAAGTGGGTTTTTTAGCCAAATTTTGAGATTTGCAAAGGATTCTGGGTAACAGAACCTGGTGAGAGCCCCACAAGCCACCCCATTTTGGATTCCCCTAGGTGTCTAGTTTTAAAAAATTTGCAGGTTTGCTAGATTTCCCTACGTGCCGGCTGAGCTAGAGGCTAAAATCCACAGCTAAGCACTTTGCAAAAAACAGCTCTGTTTTCTTTGGGAAAATGTGATGTGTCCAAGTTGTGTTTTGGGGCATTTCCTGTGGCAGGCGCAAGGCCTACCAACACAAGTGAGGTACCATTTTTATCGGGAGACTTGGGGGAGTGCTGGGTGGAAGGAAATTTGTGGCTCCTCTCAGATTCCAGAACTTTCCGTCACCGAAAAAAGAGGAACATGTGTTTTTTAGTCAAATTTTGAGGTTTGCAAAGGATTCTGGGTAACAGAACCTGGTGAGAGCCCCACAAGTCACAACATCTTGGATTCCTCTAGTTGTCTAGTTTTAAAAAATGTGCAGGTTTGGTAGGTTTCCCTAGGTTCCGGCTGAGTTAGAGGCCAAAATCTACAGCTAGGCACTTTGCAGAAAACAGCTCTGTTTTCTTTGGGAAAATGTGATGTGTCCACGTTGTGTTTTGGGGCATTTCCTGTCCCGGGCGCTAGGTCTACCAACACAAGTGAGGTACCAATTTTATCAGGAGACTTGGGGGAACCCTGGGCCGAAGGAAATTTGCAGCTCCTCTCAGATTCCAGAACTTTCTGTCACCGAAATAAGAGGAAAAAGTGTTTTTTATGCCAAATTTTGAGGTTTGCAAAGGATTCTGGGTAACAGAACCTGGTGAGAGTCCCACAAGTCACCCCATCTTGGATTCCCCTGGGTGTTTAGTTTTCAAAAATACGCAGGTTTGATAGGTTTCCCTAGGTGTCGGCTGAGCTAAAGGTCAAAATCCACAGCTAGGCACTTTGCAAAAAACAGCTCTGTTTCCTTTGGGAAAATGTGATGTGTCCACGTTGTGTTTTGGGGCATTTCCTGTGGCAGGCGCTAGGCCTACCCACACAAGTGAGGCAGCATTTGTATCGGGAGACTTGGGGGAATGCTGGGTGGAAGGACATTTGTGGCTCCTCTACGATTCCAGAACTTTCTGTCACCGAAATGAGAGAAAAAAGCGTTTTTTAGACCACATTTTGAGGTTTGCAAAGGATGCTAGGTAACAGAACCTGGTCAGAGCCCCACAAGTCACGACATCTTGGATTACCCTAGGTGTCTAGCTTTAAAACATGTGCAGGTTTCATAGGTTTCCCTGGGTGTTGGCTGAGCTAGAGGCCAGAATCTACAGCTAGGTACTTTACAAAAAACAGCTCTGTTTTCTGGGGTAAATTGTGATGTGTCCACGTTGTGTTTTGGGGCATTTCCTGTCCCGGGCAGTAGGCCTACCCACACAAGTGAGGTACCAATTTTATTGGGAGACTTGGGAGAAAGCTGGGTGGAAGGAAATTTGTGTCTCCTCTCAGATTCCAGAACTTTCTGTCACTGAAATAAGAGGAAAAACTGTTTTTTTGCGCCACATTTTGAGTTTTGCAAAGGATTCTGGGTAACAGAACAAGGTGAGAGTCCCACAAGTCACCCCATTTTGGATTCCCATTCGTGCTTAGTTTTCAAAAACGTGCAGGTTTGGTAGGTTTCCTTAGGTGTCAGCTGAGCTAGAGGCCAAAATCCACAGCTAGGCACTTTGCAAAAAACAGCTGTTTCTTTTGGAAAAATGCGATGTGTCCACATTGTGTTTTGGGGCATTTCCTTTTGCCAGTGCTAGCCCTACAAACACAAGTGAGGTATCATTTTTATCGGGAGACCTGGGGGAATGTTGGGTGGAAGGAAATTTGTGGTTCCTCTCAGATTCCAGAACTTTTTGTCACCGAAATAAGAGGAAAAGCTGTTTTTTTAGCCAAATTTTGAGGTTTGCAAGGGATTCTGGGTAACAGAATATGGTGAGAGCCCCACAAGTCACCCCAACTTGGATTCCCATTCGTGTTTAGTTTTAAAAAACGCGCAGGTTTGGTAGGTTTCCTTAGGTGTCGGCTGAGCTAGAGGCCAAAATCCACAGCTATGCACTTTGCAAAAAACAGCTCTGTTTTGTTTGAGAAAATATAATGTCTCCATGTTGTGCTTTGGGACATTTCCTGTGGCAGGCGCTAGGCCTACCCACACAAGTGAGGCACCATTTGTATCGGGAGACTTGGGGAAATGCTGGGTGGAAGGACATTTGTGGCTCCTCTCAGATCCCAGAACTTTCTGTCACCGAAATGAGAGAAACAAGTGTTTTTTAGGCCACATTTTGAGGTTTGCAAAGGATTCTGGGTAACAGAACCTGGTCAGAACCCCACAAGTCACAACATCTTGGATTCCCCTAGGAGTCTAGTTTTGAAAAAAGCTCAGGTTTGGTAGGTTTCCCTAGGTGCCGGCTGAGCTAGAGGCCAAAATCTACAGCTAGGCACTTTGCAAAAAACATGTCAGATTTCAATGTAAAAATGTGATGTGTCCATGTTGTGTTTCCTGTCGAGAGCATTACGCCTACCCACGCAAAAAGAGGTAGTTTTGTATTGATAATTTTGATGTGTCCAGTTAGTGTTTTGGGGCATTTCCTTTCGCGCGCACTACGTCTTCCCACACAAGTGAGGTACCATTTTTACCGGGAGACTTGTGGGAACCCTGGGCAGAAGGACATTTGTGGCTCCTCTCAGATTGCAGAACTTTCTGTCACCGAAATAAGAGGAAAAAGTGCCTTTTAGGCCAAATTTTTAGGTTTGTAAAGGATTCTGGGTAACAGAACCTGGTGAGAGTCGAACAAGTCACCCCATCTTGGATTCCCCTAGGTGTTTAGTTTTCAAAAATGCACAGGTTTGGTAGGTTTCCCTAGGTGTCGGATCAGCTACAGGCCAAAATCCACAGCTAGGCACTTTGCAAAAAACAGCTCTGTTTCCTTTGAGAAAATGTGATGTGTCTATGTTGTGTTTTGGGGCATTTGCTGTCGAGGGTGCTAGGCCTACCAACACAAGTGAGGTACCATTTTTATCGGGAGACTTGGGGGAATGCTGGGTGGCAGGAAATTTGCGGCTCCTCTCAGATTCCAGAACTTTCTGTCACCGAAATGACATAAAAAACTGTTTTTTAGACCACATTTTGAGGTTTGCAAAGGATTCTGGGTACCAGAACCTTGTCAGAGCCCCACAAGTCACAACATCTTGGATTCCCCTAGGTGTCTAGCTTTAAAACATGTGCAGGTTTCATAGGTTTCCCTGGGTGCTGGCTGAGCTAGAGGCCAAAATCTACAGCTAGCCACTTTGCAAAAAAACAGCTGTTTTCTGTGGGAAATTGTGATGTGTCCACGTTGTGTTTTGGGGCATTTCCTGTCCCGGGCAGTAGGCCTACCCACACAAGTGAGGTACCATTTTTATTGGGAGACTTGGGAGAACGCTGGGTGGAAGGAAATTTGTGGCTCCTCTCAGATTCCAGAACTTTCTGTCACCGAAATAAAAGGAAAAAGTGCCTTTAAGGCCAAATTTTGAGGTTTGCAAAGGAATCTGAGTAACAGAACCTGGTGAGAGCCCCACAAGTCACCTCATCTTGGATTCCCCTACTTGTCTAGTTTTAAAAAATTCACAGGTTTGCTAGGTTTCCATAGGTGCCGGCTGAGGTAAAGGCCAAAACCTACAGCTAGGCACTTTGCAGAAAACAGCTCTGTTTTCTTTGGAAAATGTGATGTGTCCACATTGTGTTTTGGTGCATTTCCTGTCCCGAGCACTAGGTCTACCAACACATGTGAGGTACCAATTTTATCAGGAGACTTGGGAGAGCGCTGGGTGGAAGGAAATTTGTGGCTCCTCTCAGATTCCAGAACTTTCTGTCACCGAAATAAGAGGAAAAAGTGTTTTTTTAGGCCAGATTTTGAGGTTTGCAAAGGATACTGGGTAACAGAACCTGGTGAGAGCCCCACAAGTCACCCCATCTTGAATTCCTCCAGGTGTCTAGTTTTAAAAAAAAGCGCAGGTTTGGTAGGTTTTCCTAGGTGTCGTCTGACTTAGAGGCCAAAATCTACAGCTAGGCACTTTGCAAAAAAAACAGCTCTGTTTCATTTGGGAAAATGTGATGTGTCCATGTTGTGTTTTGGGGCATTTCCTGTCGCGGGCACTAGGTCTACCAACACAAGTGAGGTACCAATTTTATCGGGAAACTTCGGAGAACGCTGGGTGGAAGGAAATTTGTATCTCCTCTCAGATTCCAGAACTTTCTGTCACCGAAATGTGAGGAAAAAGTGTTTTTTTAGCCAAATTTTGAGGTTTGCAAAGGATTCTGGGTATCAGGACCTGGTGAGAGCCCCACAAGTCTCCCCATCTTAAATTCCCCTAGGTATCTAGTTTAAAAAAAAGGTCAGGTTTGGTAGGTTTCCCTAGGTGCTGGCTGAGCTAGAGGCCAAAATCTACAGCTAGGCACTTTGCAAAAAACATGTCAGATTTCAATGTAAAAATATGATGTGTCCATGTTGTGTTTCCTGTCGCGAGCATTAGGCCTACCAACACAAAAACAGGTCATTTTGTATTGGTAATTTTGATTTGTCCAGATAGTGTTTTGGGGCATTTCCTATCACGCGCACCAGGTCTACCCACACAAGTGAGGTACCGTTTTTATCGGGAGACTTGGGGGAAGGAAATTTGTGGCGCCTCTCAGATTCCAGAACTTTCTGTCACCGAAATAAGAGGAAAATGTGTTTTTTGGGCTACATTTTGAGGTTTGCAAAGGATTCTGGGAAACAGAACCTGGTGAGAGCCCCACAAGTCACCAACTCTTGGATTCCCCTAGATGTTTCATTTTCAAAAATGTGCAGGTGTGGTAGGTTTCCCTAGGTGTCGGCTGAGCTAGAGGCTAAAATCCACAGCTAGGCACTTTGCAAAAAACAGCTGTTTCCTTTGGGAAAATGTGATGTGTCCATGTTGTGTTTTGGGGCATTTCCTGTTGAGGGTGCTAGGCCTACCAACACAAGTGAGGTACTATTTTTATCGGGAAACTTGGGGGAACGCTGGGTGGAAGGAAATATGTGGCTCCTCTCAGATTTCAGAACTTTCTATCACCAAAATGTGAGGAAAAAGTATTTTTTGTAGCCAAATTTTGAGGTTTGCAAAGGATTCTGGGTATCAGAACCTGGTGAGAGCCCCACAAGTCACCCCATCTTGAATTCCCCTAGGTGTCTAGTTTTAAAAAAAGCGGAGGTTTGGTAGGTTTCCATAGGTGCCGGCTGAGCTAGAGGCTAAAGTCGACAGCTAGGCACTTTGCAAAAAACATGTCAGATTTCAATGTAAAAATGTGATGTGTCCATGTTGTGTTTCCTGTCGAGAGCATTAGGCCTACCCACGCAAAAAAAAGGTAGTTTTGTATTGATAATTTTGATGTGTCCAGATACTGTTATGGGGCATTTCCTTTCACGCGCACTAGGTCTTCCCACACGAGTGAGGTACCATTTTTATCGGGAGACTTGGGGGAATCCTGAGCAGAAGAAAATTTGTGTCTCCTCTCAGATTGCAGAACTTTCTGTCACCGAAATAAGAGGAAAAAGTGCTTTTTAGGCCAAATTTTGAGGTTTGCAAAGGATTCTGGGTAACAGAACCTGGCGAGAGTTGAACAAGTCACCCCATCTTGGATTCCCCTAGGTGTTTAGTTTTCAAAAATTCGCAGGTTTGGTAGGTTTCCGTAAGTGTCGGCTGAGCTAGAGGTCAAAATCCACAGCTAGGCACTTTGCAAAAAATAGCTCTGTTCGCTTTGGGAAAATGTGATGTGTCCATGTTGTGTTTTGGGGCATTTCCTGTCGCGGGCACTAGGTCTACCAACACAAGTGAGGTACCATTTTTATCGGGAGACTTGGGAGAACGCTGGGTGGAAGGAAATTTGTGGCTCCTCTCAGATTCCAAAACTTTCTGTCACTGAAATGTGAGAAAAAAGTGTTTTTTTAGCAAAATTTTGAGGTTTGCAAAGGATTCTGGGTAACAGAACCTGGTGAGAGCCCCACAAGTCACCCCATCTTGAATTTCCCCAGGTGTCAAGTCTTAAAAAAAAGCGCAGGTTTGGTAGGTTTTCCTAGGTGCCGGGTGAGCTAGAGGCCAAAATCTACAGGTAGGCACTTTGCAAAAAACATGTCAGCTTTCAATGTAAAAATGTGATGTGTCCATGTTGTGTTTCCTGTCGCGAGCATGGGGCCTACCCACGCAAAAACAGGTAGTTTTGTATTGATAATTTTGATGTGTCCAGATAGTGTTTTCGGGCATTTCCTTTCGCGCGTACTAGGTCTACCCACACAAGTGAGGTACCATTTTTATTGGGAGACTTGGGAGAACGCTGGGTGGAAGGAAATTTGTGGCTCCTCTCAGATTCCAGAACTTTCTGTCACCGAAATAAAAGGAAAAAGTGCCTTTAAGGCCAAATTTTGAGGTTTGCAAAGGAATCTGAGTAACAGAACCTGGTGAGAGCCCCACAAGTCACCTCATCTTGGATTCCCCTACTTGTCTCGTTTTAAAAAATTCACAGGTTTGCTAGGTTTCCATAGGTGCCGGCTGAGGTAAAGGCCAAAACCTACAGCTAGGCACTTTGCAGAAAACAGCTCTGTTTTCTTTGGAAAATGTGATGTGTCCACATTGAGTTTTGGTGCATTTCCTGTCCCGAGCACTAGGTCTACCAACACATGTGAGGTACCAATTTTATCAGGAGACTTGGGAGAGCGCTGGGTGGAAGGAAATTTGTGGCTCCTCTCAGATTCCAGAACTTTCTGTCACCAAAATGTGAGAAAAAAGTGTTTTTTTAGGCAAATTTTGAGGTTTGCAAAGGATACTGGGTAACAGAACCTGGTGAGAGCCCCACAAGTGACCCCATCTTGAATTCCTCCAGGTGTCTAGTTTTAAAAAAAAGCGCAGGTTTGGTAGGTTTTCCTAGGTGCCGGCTGAGCTAGAGACCAAAATCTACAGCTAGGCACTTTGCAAAAAACATGTCAGATTTCAATGTAAAATTGTGATGTGTCCATGTTGTGTGTCCTGTCGCGAGCATGATGCCTACCCACGTAAAAACAGATAGTTTTGTATTGATAATTTTTATGTGTCCCAATAGTGTTTTGGGGCATTTCCTTTCACGCGCACTAGGTCTACCCACACAAATGAGGTACCCTTTTTATCGGGAGACTTGTGGGTACCCTGGGCAGAAGGAAATTTGCAGCTCCTCTCAGATTCCTGAACTTTCTGTCACCGAAATAAGAGGAAAAAGTGTTTTTTTAGGCCACATTTTGAGGTTTGCAAAGGATTCTGGGTAACAGAACCTGGTGAGAGTCCCACAAGTCACCCCATCTTGGATTCCCCTGGGTGTTTAGTTTTCAAAAATAGGCAGGTTTGGTAGGTTTCCCTAGGTGTCGTCTGACTTAGAGGCCAAAATCTACAGCTAGGCACTTTGCAAAAAAAACAGCTCTGTTTCATTTGGGAAAATGTGATGTGTCCATGTTGTGTTTTGGGGCATTTCCTGTCGCGGGCACTAGGTCTACCAACACAAGTGAGGTACCAATTTTATCGGGAAACTTCGGAGAACGCTGGGTGGAAGGAAATTTGTAGCTCCTCTCAGATTCCAGAACTTTCTGTCACCGAAATGTGAGGAAAAAGTGTTTTTTTAGCCAAATTTTGAGGTTTGCAAAGGATTCTGGGTATCAGGACCTGGTGAGAGCCCCACAAGTCTCCCCATCTTAAATTCCCCTAGGTATCTAGTTTAAAAAAAAGGTCAGGTTTGGTAGGTTTCCCTAGGTGCTCTCTGAGCTAGAGGCCAAAATCTACAGCTAGGCACTTTGCAAAAAACATGTCAGATTTCAATGTGAAAATATGATGTGTCCATGTTGTGTTTCCTGTCGCGAGCATTAGGCCTACCAACACAAAAACAGGTCATTTTGTATTGGTAATTTTGATTTGTCCAGATAGTGTTTTGGGGCATTTCCTATCACGCGCACTAGGTCTACCCACACAAGTGAGGTACCGTTTTTATCGGGAGACTTGGGGGAAGGAAATTTGTGGCGCCTCTCAGATTCCAGAACTTTCTGTCACCGAAATAAGAGGAAAAGGTGTTTTTTGGGCTACATTTTGAGGTTTGCAAAGGATTCTGGGAAACAGAACCTGGTGAGAGCCCCACAAGTCACCAACTCTTGGATTCCCCTAGATGTTTCATTTTCAAAAATGTGCAGGTGTGGTAGATTTCCCTAGGTGTCGGCTGAGCTAGAGGCTAAAATCCACAGCTAGGCACTTTGTAAAAAATAGCTGTTTCCTTTGGGAAAATGTGATGTGTCCATGTTGTGTTTTGGGGCATTTCCTGTTGAGGGTGCTAGGCCTACCAACACAAGTGAGGTACTATTTTTATCGGGAAACTTGGGGGAACGCTGGGTGGAAGGAAATATGTGGCTCCTCTCAGATTTCAGAACTTTCTATCACCAAAATGTGAGGAAAAAGTATTTTTTGTAGCCAAATTTTGAGGTTTGCAAAGGATTCTGGGTATCAGAACCTGGTGAGAGCCCCACAAGTCACCGCATCTTGAATTCCCCTAGGTGTCTAGTTTTAAAAAAAGCGGAGGTTTGGTAGGTTTCCATAGGTGCCGGCTGAGCTAGAGGCTAAAGTCGACAGCTAGGCACTTTGCAAAAAACATGTCAGATTTCAATGTAAAAATGTGATGTGTCCATGTTGTGTTTCCTGTCGAGAGCATTAGGCCTACCCACGCAAAAAAAAGGTAGTTTTGTATTGATAATTTTGATGTGTCCAGATACTGTTATGGGGCATTTCCTTTCACGCGCACTAGGTCTTCCCACACGAGTGAGGTACCATTTTTATCGGGAGACTTGGGGGAATCCTGAGCAGAAGAAAATTTGTGTCTCCTCTCAGATTGCAGAACTTTCTGTCACCGAAATAAGAGGAAAAAGTGCTTTTTAGGCCAAATTTTGAGGTTTGCAAAGGATTCTGGGTAACAGAACCTGGCGAGAGTTGAACAAGTCACCCCATCTTGGATTCCCCTAGGTGTTTAGTTTTCAAAAATTCGCAGGTTTGGTAGGTTTCCGTAAGTGTCGGCTGAGCTAGAGGTCAAAATCCACAGCTAGGCACTTTGCAAAAAATAGCTCTGTTCGCTTTGGGAAAATGTGATGTGTCCATGTTGTGTTTTGGGGCATTTCCTGTCGCGGGCACTAGGTCTACCAACACAAGTGAGGTACCATTTTTATCGGGAGACTTGGGAGAACGCTGGGTGGAAGGAAATTTGTGGCTCCTCTCAGATTCCAAAACTTTCTGTCACTGAAATGTGAGAAAAAAGTGTTTTTTTAGCAAAATTTTGAGGTTTGCAAAGGATTCTGGGTAACAGAACCTGGTGAGAGCCCCACAAGTCACCCCATCTTGAATTTCCCCAGGTTTCAAGTCTTAAAAAAAAGCGCAGGTTTGGTAGGTTTTCCTAGGTGCCGGGTGAGCTAGAGGCCAAAATCTACAGGTAGGCACTTTGCAAAAAACATGTCAGCTTTCAATGTAAAAATGTGATGTGTCCATGTTGTGTTTCCTGTCGCGAGCATGGGGCCTACCCACGCAAAAACAGGTAGTTTTGTATTGATAATTTTGATGTGTCCAGATAGTGTTTTCGGGCATTTCCTTTCGCGCGTACTAGGTCTACCCACACAAATGAGGTACCCTTTTTATCGGGAGGCTTGGGGGTACCCTTGGCAGAAGGAAATTTGCAGCTCCTCTCAGATTCGAGAACTTTCTGTCACCGAAATAAGAGGAAAAAGTGTTTTTTTAGGCCACATTTTGAGGTTTGCAAAGGATTCCGGGTAACAGGACCTGGTGAGAGACCCACAAGTCACCCCATCTTGGATTCCCCTGGGTGTTTAGTTTTCAAAAATGCGCAGGTTTGGTAGGTTTCCCTAGGTGTCGGCTGAGCTAGAGGTCAAAATCCTCAGCTAGGCACTTTGCAAAAAACAGCTCTGTTTCCTTTGGGAAAATGTGATGTGTCCATGTTGTGTTTTGGGGCATTTCCTGTCATGGGCACTAGGTCTACCAACACAAGTGAGGTACCATTTTTATTGGGAGACTTCGTAGAACGCTGGGTGGAAGGAAACTTGTGGCTCCTCTCAGATTGCAGAACTTTCTGTCTCTGAAATATGAGGAAAAAGTGTTTTTTTTAGCCAAATATTGAGGTTTGCAAAGGATTCTGGGTATCAGGACCTGGTGAGAGCCCCACAAGTCACCCCATCTTGAAATCCCCTAGGTGTCTAGTTTTTAAAAAAGCTCAGGTTTGGTAGGTTTCCGTAGGTGCCGGCTGAGCTAGAGTCCAAAATCTACAGCTAGTCACTTTGCAAAAAACATATCAGATTTCAATGTAAAAATATGATGTGTCCATGTTGTGTTTCCTGTCGCGAGCATTAGGCCTACGCACACAAAATTAGGTAGTTTTGTATTGATAATTTTGATTTGTCCAGACAGTGTTTTGGGGCATTTCCTTTCATGCGCACTAGGTCTACCCACACAAGTGAGGTACCATTTTTATCGGGAGACTTGGGGGAACACTGAGCGGAAGGAAATTTGTGGCGCCTCTCAGATTCCAGAACTTTCTGTCCCCGAAATAAGAGGAAAAGGTGTTTTTTTGGCTACATTTTGAGGTTTGTAAAGGATTCTGGGAAACAGAACCTGGTGAGAGCCCCACAAGTCACCAAATCTTGGATTCCCCTAGATGTTCATTTTAAAAAATGTTTAGGTTTGGTATGTTTCCCTAGGTGTCGGCTGAGCTAGATGCCAAAATCCACAGCTAGGCACGTTGAAAAAAACAGCTGTTTCCTTTGGGAAAATGTGATGTGTCCACGTTGCGTTTTGGGGCATTTCCTGTTGAGGGTGCTAGGCCTACCAACACAAGTGAGGTACTATTTTTATCGGGAGACTTGGGGGAACGCTGGGTGGAAGGAAATATGTGGCTCCTCTCAGATTTCAGAACTTTCTATCACCGAAATGTGAGGAAAAAGTATTTTTTTTAGCCAAATTTTGAGGTTTGCAAAGGATTCTGGGTATCAGAACCTGATGAGAGCCCCGCAAGTCTCCGCATCTTGAATTCCCCTAGGTGTCTAGTTTTTAAAAAAGTGCAGGTTTGGTAGGTTTCCCTAGGTGCCGGCTGAGCTAGAGTCCAAAATCTACAGCTAGGCACTTTGCAAAAAACATGTCAGATTTCAGTGTAAAAATGTGATGTGTCCATGTTGTGTTTCCTGTCGCGAGCATTAGGCCTACCCACACAAAAACAGGTAGTTTTATATTGATAATTTTGATGTGCCCAGATAGTGTTTTGGGGCATTTCCTTTCGCGTGCACTAGGTCTACCCACTCAAATGAGGTACCATTTTTATCCGGAGACTTAGGGGAACCCTGGGGAGAAGGACATTTTCAGCTCCTCTCAGATTCCAGAACTTTCTGTCACTGAAATAAGAGGAAAACATTTTTTTTAGGCCAAATGTTGAGGTTTGCAAAGGATTCCGGGTAACAGAACCTGGTGAGAGTCCCACAAGTCACCCCATCTTGGATTCCCCTGGGTGTTAAGTTTTTAAAAATACGCAGGTTTGGTAGGTTTCCCCAGGTATCGGCTGAGCTAGAGGTCAAAATCCACAGCTAGGCACTTTGCAAAAAACAGCTCTGTTTCCTTTGAGAAAATGTGATGTGTCTATGTTGTGTTTTGGGGCATTTCCTGTCGCGGGTGCTAGGCATACCAGCACAAGTGAGGTACCATTTTTATCGGGAGACTTGGGGGAATTCTGGGTGGAAGGAAATTTGTGGCTCCTCTCAGATTCCAGAACTTTCTGTCACCGAAATAAGAGGAAAAAGTGTTTTTTATGCCAAATTTTGAGGTTTGCAAAGGATTCTGGGTAACAGAACCTGGTGAGAGTCCCACAAGTCACCCCATCTTGGATTCCCCTGGGTGTTTAGTTTTCAAAAATACGCAGGTTTGGTAGGTTTCCCTAGGTGTCGGCTGAGCTAGAGGTCAAAATTCACAGCTAGGCACTTTGCAAAAAACAGCTCTGTTTCCTTTGGAAAAATGCGATGTGTCCATGTTGTGTTGGGGCATTTCCTGTGGCAGGCGCTAGGCCTACCAACCCAAGTGAGGTACCATTTTTATCGGGAGACTTCGGAGAACGCTGGGTGGAAGGAAATTTGTGGCTCCTCTCAGATTCCAGAACTTTCTGTCACCGAAATGTGAGGAAAAAGTGTTTTTTAGCCAAATTTTGAGGTTTGCAAAGGATTCTGGGTATCAGGACCTGGTGAGAGACCCACAAGTCTCCCCTTCTTAAATTCCCCTAGGTATATAGTTTAAAAAAAAGGTCAGGTTTGGTAGGTTTCCCTAGGTGCTGGCTGAGCTAGAGGCCAAAATCTACAGCTAGGCACTTTGCAAAAAACATGTCAGATTTCAATGTAAAAATATGATGTGTCCATGTTGTGTTTCCTGTCGCGAGCATTAGGCCTACCCACACAAAAACAGGTCATTTTGTATTGGTAATTTTGATTTGTCCAGATAGTGTTTTGGGGCATTTCCTTTCACGCGCACTAGGTCTACCCACACAAGTGAGGTACCGTTTTTATCGGGAGACTTGGGGGAACACTGAGCGGAAGGAAATTTGTGGCTCCTCTCAGATTCCAGAACTTTCTGTCACCGAAATAAGAGGAAAGGGTGTTTTTTTGGCTACATTTTGAGGTTTGCAAAGGATTCTGGGATACAGAACCTGGTGAGAGCCCCCCAAGTCACCAACTCTTGGATTCCCCTAGATGTTTCATTTTCAAAAATGTGCAGGTGTGGTCGGTTTCCCTAGGTGTTGGCTGAGCTAGAGGCTAAAATCCACAGCTAGGCACTTTGCAAAAAACAGCTGTTTCCTTTGGGAAAATGTGATGTGTCCATGTTGTGTTTTGGGGCATTTCCTGTGGAGGGTGCTAGGCCTACCAACACAAGTGAGGTACTATTTTTAGCGGGAAACTTGGGGGAACGCTGGGTGGAAGGAAATATGTGGCTCCTCTCAGATTTCAGAACTTTCTATCACCGAAATGTGAGGAAAAAAGTAATTTTTGTAGCCAAATTTTGAGGTTTGCAAAGGATTCTGGGAATCAGAACCTGGTGAGAGCCCCACAAGTCACCCCATCTTGAATTCCCCTAGGTGTCTAGTTTTAAAAAAAGCGCAGGTTTGGTAGGTTTCCCTAGGTGCCGGCTGAGCTAGAGTCCAAAGTCTACAGCTAGGCACTTTGCAAAAAACATGTCAGATTTCAATGTAAAAAGGTGATGTGTCCATGTTGTGTTTCCTGTCGAGAGCATTAGGCCTACCCACGCAAAAAAAGGTAGTTTTGTATTGATAATTTTGATGTGTCCAGATACTGTTATGGGGCATTTCCTTTCATGCGCACTAGGTCTTCCCACACAAGTGAGGTACCATTTTTATCGGGAGACTTGGGGGAATCCTGGGCAGAAGAAAATTCGTGGCTCCTCTCAGATTGCAGAACTTTCTGTCACCGAAATAAGAGGAAAAAGTGCTTTTGAGGCCAAATTTTGAGGTTTGCAAAGGATTCTGGGTAACAGAACCTGGCGAGAGTTGAACAAGTCACCCCATCTTGGATTCCCCTAGGTGTTTAGTTTTCAAAAATTCGCAGGTTTGGTAGGTTTACCTAGGTGTCGGCTGAGCTAGAGGTCAAAATCCACAGCTAGGCACTTTGCAAAAAATAGCTCTGTTCGCTTTGGGAAATTGTGATGTGTCCATGTTGTGTTTTGGGGCATTTCCTGTCGCGGGCACTAGGTCTACCAACACAAGTGAGGTACCATTTTTATCGGGAGACTTGGGAGAACGCTGGGTGGAAGGAAATTTGTGGCTCCTCTCAGATTCCAAAACTTTCTGTCACTGAAATGTGAGAAAAAAGTGTTTTTTTAGCCAAACTTTGAGGTTTGCAAAGGATTCTGGGTAACAGAACCTGGTGAGAGCCCCACAAGTCACCCCATCTTGAATTCCCCCAGATGTCAAGTTTTTTAAAAAAGCGCACGTTTGGTAGGTTTTCCTAGGTGCCGGCTGAGCTAGAGGCCAAAATCTACAGCTAGGCACTTTGCAAAAAACATGTCAGCTTTCAATGTAAAAATGTGATGTGTCCATGTTGTGTTTCCTGTCTCGAGCATGGGGCCTACCCACGCAAAAACAGGTAGTTTTGTATTGATGATTTTGATGTGTCCAGATAGTGTTTTCGGGCATTTCCTTTCACGCGCACTAGGTCTACCCACACAAATGAGGTACCCTTTTTATCGGGAGGCTTGGGCTTACCCTGGGCAGAAGGAAATTTGCAGCTCCTCTCAGATTCGAGAACTTTCTGTCACCGAAATAAGAGGAAATAGTGTTTTTTTAGGCCACATTTTGAGGTTTGCAAAGGATTCTGGGTAACAGGACCTGGTGAGAGTCCCACAAGTCACCCCATCTTGGATTCCCCTGGGTGTTTAGTTTTAAAAAATGCGCAGGTTTGGTAGGTTTCCCTAGGTGTCGGCTGAGCTAGAGGTCAAAATCCACAGCTAGGCACTTTGCAAAAAACAGCTCTGTTTCCTTTGGGAAAATGTGATGTGTCCATGTTGTGTTTTGGGGCATTTCCTGTCATGGGCACTAGGTCTACCAACACAAGTGAGGTACCATTTTTATTGGGAGACTTCGTAGAACGCTGGGTGGAAGGAAACTTGTGGCTCCTCTCAGATTCCAGAACTTTCTGTCACCGAAATAAGAGGAAAGGGTGTTTTTTTTGGCTACATTTTGAGGTTTGCAAAGGATTCTGGGATACAGAACCTGGTGAGAGCCCCACAAGTCACCAACTCTTGGATTCCCCTAGATGTTTCATTTTCAAAAATGTGCAGGTATGGTCGGTTTCCCTAGGTGTCGGCTGAGCTAGAGGCTAAAATCGACAGCTAGGCACTTTGCAAAAAACAGCTGTTTCCTTTGGGAAAATGTGATGTGTCCATGTTGTGTTTTGGGGCATTTCCTGTGGAGGGTGCTAGGCCTACCAACACAAGTGAGGTACTATTTTTAGCGGGAAACTTGGGGGAACGCTGGGTGGAAGGAAATATGTGGCTCCTCTCAGATTTCAGAACTTTCTATCACCGAAATGTGAGGAAAAAAGTATTTTTTGTAGCCAAATTTTGAGGTTTGCAAAGGATTCTGGGAATCAGAACCTGGTGAGAGCCCCACAAGTCACCCCATCTTGAATTCCCCTAGGTGTCTAGTTTTTAAAAAAGCGCAGGTTTGGTAGGTTTCCCTAGGTGCCGGCTGAGCTAGAGGCCAAAGTCTACAGCTAGGCACTTTGCAAAAAACATGTCAGATTTCAATGTAAAAATGTGATGTGTCCATGTTGTGTTTCCTGTCGAGAGCATTAGGCCTACCCACGCAAAAAAAGGTAGTTTTGTATTGATAATTTTGATGTGTCCAGATACTGTTATGGAGCATTTCCTTTCATGCGCACTAGGTCTTCCCACACAAGTGAGGTACCATTTTTATCGGGAGACTTGGGGGAATCCTGGGCAGAAGAAAATTTGTGGCTCCTCTCAGATTGCAGAACTTTCTGTCACCGAAATAAGAGGAAAAAGTGCTTTTGAGGCCAAATTTTGAGGTTTGCAAAGGATTCTGGGTAACAGAACCTGGCGAGAGTTGAACAAGTCACCCCATCTTGGATTCCCCTAGGTGTTTAGTTTTCAAAAATTTGCAGGTTTGGTAGGTTTCCCTAGGTGTCGGCTGAGCTAGAGGTCAAAATCCACAGCTAGGCACTTTGCAAAAAATAGCTCTTTTCGCTTTGGGAAAATGTGATGTGTCCATGTTGTGTTTTGGGGCATTTCCTGTCGCGGGCACTAGGTCTACCAACACAAGTGAGGTACCATTTTTATCGGGAGACTTGGGAGAACGCTGGGTGGAAGGAAATTTGTGGCTCCTCTCAGATTCCAAAACTTTCTGTCACTGAAATGTGAGAAAAAAGTGTTTTTTTAGCCAAACTTTGAGGTTTGCAAAGGATTCTGGGTAACAGAACCTGGTGAGAGCCCCACAAGTCACCCCATCTTGAATTCCCCAGGTGTCAAGTTTTTTAAAAAAGCGCAGGTTTGGTAGGTTTTCCTAGGTGCCGGCTGAGCTAGAGGCCAAAATCTACAGCTAGGCACTTTGCAAAAAACATGTCAGCTTTCAATGTAAAAATGTGATGTGTCCATGTTGTGTTTCCTGTCGCGAGCATGGGGCCTACCCACGCAAAAACAGGTAGTTTTGTATTGATAATTTTGATGTGTCCAGATAGTGTTTTCGGGCATTTCCTTTCACGCGCACTAGGTCTACCCACACAACTGAGGTACCCTTTTTATCGGGAGGCTTGGGCGTACCCTGGGCAGAAGGAAATTTGCAGCTCCTCTCAGATTCGAGAACTTTCTGTCACCGAAATAGGAGGAAAAAGTGTTTTTTTAGGCCACATTTTGAGGTTTGCAAAGGATTCTGGGTAACAGGACCTGGTGAGAGTCCCACAAGTCACCCCATCTTGGATTTCCCTGGGTGTTTAGTTTTAAAAAATGCGCAGGTTTGGTAGGTTTCCCTAGGTGTCGGCTGAGCTAGAGGTCAAAATCCACAGCTAGGCACTTTGCAAAAAACAGCTCTGTTTCCTTTGGGAAAATGTGATGTGTCCATGTTGTGTTTTGGGGCATTTCCTGTCATGGGCACTAGGTCTACCAACACAAGTGAGGTACCATTTTTATTGGGAGACTTCGTAGAACGCTGGGTGGAAGGAAACTTGTGGCTCCTCTCAGATTCCAGAACTTTCCGTCACCGAAATAAGAGGAAAGGGTGTTTTTTTTGGCTACATTTTGAGGTTTGCAAAGGATTCTGGGATACAGAACCTGGTGAGAGCCCCACAAGTCACCAACTCTTGGATTCCCCTAGATGTTTAATTTTCAAAAATGTGCAGGTGTGGTCGGTTTCCCTAGGTGTCGGCTGAGCTAGAGGCTAAAATCCACAGCTAGGCACTTTGCAAAAAACAGCTGTTTCCTTTAGGAAAATGTGATGTGTCCATGTTGTGTTTTGGGGCATTTCCTGTGGAGGGTGCTAGGCCTACCAACACAAGTGAGGTACTATTTTTAGCGGGAAACTTGGGGGAACGCTGGGTGGAAGGAAATATGTGGCTCCTCTCAGATTTCAGAACTTTCTATCACCGAAATGTGAGGAATAAAGTATTTTTTGTAGCCAAATTTTGAGGTTTGCAAAGGATTCTGGGAATCAGAACCTGGTGAGAGCCCCACAAGTCACCCCATCTTGAATTCCCCTAGGTGTCTAGTTTTAAAAAAAGCGCAGGTTTGGTAGGTTTCCCTAGGTGCCGGCTGAGCTAGAGGCCAAAGTCTACAGCTAGGCACTTTGCAAAAAACATGTCAGATTTCAATGTAAAAATGTGATGTGTCCATGTTGTGTTTCCTGTCGAGAGCATTAGGCCTACCCACGCAAAAAAAGGTAGTTTTGTATTGATAATTTTGATGTGTCCAGATACTGTTATGGGGCATTTCCTTTCATGCGCACTAGGTCTTCCCACACAAGTGAGGTACCATTTTTATCGGGAGACTTGGGGGAATCCTGGGCAGAAGAAAATTCGTGGCTCCTCTCAGATTGCAGAACTTTCTGTCACCGAAATAAGAGGAAAAAGTGCTTTTGAGGCCAAATTTTGAGGTTTGCAAAGGATTCTGGGTAACAGAACCTGGCGAGAGTTGAACAAGTCACCCCATCTTGGATTCCCCTAGGTGTTTAGTTTTCAAAAATTCGCAGGTTTGGTAGGTTTCCCTAGGTGTCGGCTGAGCTAGAGGTCAAAATCCACAGCTAGGCACTTTGCAAAAAATAGCTCTGTTCGCTTTGGGAAAATGTGATGTGTCCATGTTGTGTTTTGGGGCATTTCCTGTCGCGGGCACTAGGTCTACCAACACAAGTGAGGTACCATTTTTATCGGGAGACTTGGGAGAACGCTGGGTGGAAGGAAATTTGTGGCTCCTCTCAGATTCCAAAACTTTCTGTCACTGAAATGTGAGAAAAAAGTGTTTTTTTAGCCAAACTTTGAGGTTTGCAAAGGATTCTGGGTAACAGAACCTGGTGAGAGCCCCACAAGTCACCCCATCTTGAATTCCCCCAGGTGTCAAGTTTTTAAAAAAAGCGCAGGTTTGGTAGGTTTTCCTAGGTGCCGGCTGAGCTAGAGGCCAAAATCTACAGCTAGGCACTTTGCAAAAAACATGTCAGCTTTCAATGTAAAAATGTGATGTGTCCATGTTGTATTTCCTGTCGCGAGCATGGGGCCTACCCACGCAAAAACAGGTAGTTTTGTATTGATAATTTTGATGTGTCCAGATAGTGTTTTCGGGCATTTCCTTTCACGCGCACTAGGTCTACCCACACAAATGAGGTACCCTTTTTATCGGGAGGCTTGGGCGTACCCTGGGCAGAAGGAAATTTGCAGCTCCTCTCAGATTCGAGAACTTTCTGTCACCGAAATAAGAGGAAAAAGTGTTTTTTTAGGCCACATTTTGAGGTTTGCAAACGATTCTGGGTAACAGGACCTGGTGAGAGTCCCACAAGTCACCCCATCTTGGATTCCCCTAGGTGTTTAGTTTTTAAAAATGCGCAGGTTTGGTAGGTTTCCCTAGGTGTCGGCTGAGCTAGAGGTCAAAATCCACAGCTAGGCACTTTGCAAAAAACAGCTCTGTTTCCTTTGGGAAAATGTGATGTGTCCATGTTGTGTTTTGGGGCATTTCCTGTCATGGGCACTAGGTCTACCAACACAAGTGAGGTACCATTTTTATTGGGAGACTTCGTAGAACGCTGGGTGGAAGGAAACTTGTGGCTCCTCTCAGAATCCAGAACGTTCTGTCACTGAAATAAGAGGAAAAAGTGTTTTTTTTGCCACATTTTGAGGTTTGTAAAGGATTCTGGGTAACAGAACCTGGTGAGAGCCCCACAAGTCACCCCATCTTGGATTCCCCTAGGAGTTTAGATTTAAAAAATGCACAGGTTTGGTAGGTTTCCCTAGGTGTCGGCTGAGCTAGAGGTCAAAATCCACAGCTAGGCACTTTGCAAAAAATAGCTCTGTTCGCTTTGGGAAAATGTGATGTGTCCATGTTGTGTTTTGGGGCATTTCCTGTCGCGGGCACTAGGTCTACCAACACAAGTGAGGTACCATTTTTATCGGGAGACTTGGGAGAACGCTGGGTGGAAGGAAATTTGTGGCTCCTCTCAGATTCCAAAACTTTCTGTCACTGAAATGTGAGAAAAAAGTGTTTTTTTAGCCAAACTTTGAGGTTTGCAAAGGATTCTGGGTAACAGAACCTGGTGAGAGCCCCACAAGTCACCCCATCTTGAATTCCCCCAGATGTCAAGTTTTTTAAAAAAGCGCACGTTTGGTAGGTTTTCCTAGGTGCCGGCTGAGCTAGAGGCCAAAATCTACAGCTAGGCACTTTGCAAAAAACATGTCAGCTTTCAATGTGAAAATGTGATGTGTCCATGTTGTGTTTCCTGTCGCGAGCATGGGGCCTACCCACGCAAAAACAGTTAGTTTTGTATTGATGATTTTGATGTGTCCAGATAGTGTTTTCGGGCATTTCCTTTCACGCGCACTAGGTCTACCCACACAAATGAGGTACCCTTTTTATCGGGAGGCTTGGGCTTACCCTGGGCAGAAGGAAATTTGCAGCTCCTCTCAGATTCGAGAACTTTCTGTCACCGAAATAAGAGGAAATAGTGTTTTTTTAGGCCACATTTTGAGGTTTGCAAAGGATTCTGGGTAACAGGACCTGGTGAGAGTCCCACAAGTCACCCCATCTTGGATTCCCCTGGGTGTTTAGTTTTAAAAAATGCGCAGGTTTGGTAGGTTTCCCTAGGTGTCGGCTGAGCTAGAGGTCAAAATCCACAGCTAGGCACTTTGCAAAAAACAGCTCTGTTTCCTTTGGGAAAATGTGATGTGTCCATGTTGTGTTTTGGGGCATTTCCTGTCATGGGCACTAGGTCTACCAACACAAGTGAGGTACCATTTTTATTGGGAGACTTCGTAGAACGCTGGGTGGAAGGAAACTTGTGGCTCCTCTCAGATTCCAGAACTTTCTGTCACCGAAATAAGAGGAAAGGGTGTTTTTTTTGGCTACATTTTGAGGTTTGCAAAGGATTCTGGGATACAGAACCTGGTGAGAGCCCCACAAGTCACCAACTCTTGGATTCCCCTAGATGTTTCATTTTCAAAAATGTGCAGGTGTGGTCGGTTTCCCTAGGTGTCGGCTGAGCTAGAGGCTAAAATCTACAGCTAGGCACTTTGCAAAAAACAGCTGTTTCCTTTGGGAAAATGTGATGTGTCCATGTTGTGTTTTGGGGCATTTCCTGTGGAGGGTGCTAGGCCTACCAACACAAGTGAGGTACTATTTTTAGCGGGAAACTTGGGGGAACGCTGGGTGGAAGGAAATATGTGGCTCCTCTCAGATTTCAGAACTTTCTATCACCGAAATGTGAGGAAAAAAGTATTTTTTGTAGCCAAATTTTGAGGTTTGCAAAGGATTCTGGGAATCAGAACCTGGTGAGAGCCCCACAAGTCACCCCATCTTGAATTCCCCTAGGTGTCTAGTTTTTAAAAAAGCGCAGGTTTGGTAGGTTTCCCTAGGTGCCGGCTGAGCTAGAGGCCAAAGTCTACAGCTAGGCACTTTGCAAAAAACATGTCAGATTTCAATGTAAAAATGTGATGTGTCCATGTTGTGTTTCCTGTCGAGAGCATTAGGCCTACCCACGCAAAAAAAGGTAGTTTTGTATTGATAATTTTGATGTGTCCAGATACTGTTATGGAGCATTTCCTTTCATGCGCACTAGGTCTTCCCACACAAGTGAGGTACCATTTTTATCGGGAGACTTGGGGGAATCCTGGGCAGAAGAAAATTTGTGGCTCCTCTCAGATTGCAGAACTTTCTGTCACCGAAATAAGAGGAAAAAGTGCTTTTGAGGCCAAATTTTGAGGTTTGCAAAGGATTCTGGGTAACAGAACCTGGCGAGAGTTGAACAAGTCACCCCATCTTGGATTCCCCTAGGTGTTTAGTTTTCAAAAATTTGCAGGTTTGGTAGGTTTCCCTAGGTGTCGGCTGAGCTAGAGGTCAAAATCCACAGCTAGGCACTTTGCAAAAAATAGCTCTGTTCGCTTTGGGAAAATGTGATGTGTCCATGTTGTGTTTTGGGGCATTTCCTGTCGCGGGCACTAGGTCTACCAACACAAGTGAGGTACCATTTTTATCGGGAGACTTGGGAGAACGCTGGGTGGAAGGAAATTTGTGGCTCCTCTCAGATTCCAAAACTTTCTGTCACTGAAATGTGAGAAAAAAGTGTTTTTTTAGCCAAACTTTGAGGTTTGCAAAGGATTCTGGGTAACAGAACCTGGCGAGAGCCCCACAAGTCACCCCATCTTGAATTCCCCAGGTGTCAAGTTTTTTAAAAAAGCGCAGGTTTGGTAGGTTTTCCTAGGTGCCGGCTGAGCTAGAGGCCAAAATCTACAGCTAGGCACTTTGCAAAAAACATGTCAGCTTTCAATGTAAAAATGTGATGTGTCCATGTTGTGTTTCCTGTCGCGAGCATGGGCCCTACCCACGCAAAAACAGGTAGTTTTGTATTGATAATTTTGATGTGTCCAGATAGTGTTTTCGGGCATTTCCTTTCACGCGCACTAGGTCTACCCACACAACTGAGGTACCCTTTTTATCGGGAGGCTTGGGCGTACCCTGGGCAGAAGGAAATTTGCAGCTCCTCTCAGATTCGAGAACTTTCTGTCACCGAAATAAGAGGAAAAAGTGTTTTTTTAGGCCACATTTTGAGGTTTGCAAAGGATTCTGGGTAACAGGACCTGGTGAGAGTCCCACAAGTCACCCCATCTTGGATTCCCCTGGGTGTTTAGTTTTAAAAAATGTGCAGGTTTGGTAGGTTTCCCTAGGTGTCGGCTGAGCTAGAGGTCAAAATCCACAGCTAGGCACTTTGCAAAAAACAGCTCTGTTTCCTTTGGGAAAATGTGATGTGTCCATGTTGTGTTTTGGGGCATTTCCTGTCATGGGCACTAGGTCTACCAACACAAGTGAGGTACCATTTTTATTGGGAGACTTCGTAGAACGCTGGGTGGAAGGAAACTTGTGGCTCCTCTCAGATTCCAGAACTTTCCGTCACCGAAATAAGAGGAAAGGGTGTTTTTTTTGGCTACATTTTGAGGTTTGCAAAGGATTCTGGGATACAGAACCTGGTGAGAGCCCCACAAGTCACCAACTCTTGGATTCCCCTAGATGTTTAATTTTCAAAAATGTGCAGGTGTGGTCGGTTTCCCTAGGTGTCGGCTGAGCTAGAGGCTAAAATCCACAGCTAGGCACTTTGCAAAAAACAGCTGTTTCCTTTAGGAAAATGTGATGTGTCCATGTTGTGTTTTGGGGCATTTCCTGTGGAGGGTGCTAGGCCTACCAACACAAGTGAGGTACTATTTTTAGCGGGAAACTTGGGGGAACGCTGGGTGGAAGGAAATATGTGGCTCCTCTCAGATTTCAGAACTTTCTATCACCGAAATGTGAGGAAAAAAGTATTTTTTGTAGCCAAATTTTGAGGTTTGCAAAGGATTCTGGGAATCAGAACCTGGTGAGAGCCCCACAAGTCACCCCATCTTGAATTCCCCTAGGTGTCTAGTTTTAAAAAAAGCGCAGGTTTGGTAGGTTTCCCTAGGTGCCGGCTGAGCTAGAGGCCAAAGTCTACAGCTAGGCACTTTGCAAAAAACATGTCAGATTTCAATGTAAAAATGTGATGTGTCCATGTTGTGTTTCCTGTCGAGAGCATTAGGCCTACCCACGCAAAAAAAGGTAGTTTTGTATTGATAATTTTGATGTGTCCAGATACTGTTATGGGGCATTTCCTTTCATGCGCACTAGGTCTTCCCACACAAGTGAGGTACCATTTTTATCGGGAGACTTGGGGGAATCCTGGGAAGAAGAAAATTCGTGGCTCCTCTCAGATTGCAGAACTTTCTGTCACCGAAATAAGAGGAAAAAGTGCTTTTGAGGCCAAATTTTGAGGTTTGCAAAGGATTCTGGGTAACAGAACCTGGCGAGAGTTGAACAAGTCACCCCATCTTGGATTCCCCTAGGTGTTTAGTTTTCAAAAATTCGCAGGTTTGGTAGGTTTCCCTAGGTGTCGGCTGAGCTAGAGGTCAAAATCCACAGCTAGGCACTTTGCAAAAAATAGCTCTGTTCGCTTTGGGAAAATGTGATGTGTCCATGTTGTGTTTTGGGGCATTTCCTGTCGCGGGCACTAGGTCTACCAACACAAGTGAGGTACCATTTTTATCGGGAGACTTGGGAGAACGCTGGGTGGAAGGAAATTTGTGGCTCCTCTCAGATTCCAAAACTTTCTGTCACTGAAATGTGAGAAAAAAGTGTTTTTTTAGCCAAACTTTGAGGTTTGCAAAGGATTCTGGGTAACAGAACCTGGTGAGAGCCCCACAAGTCACCCCATCTTGAATTCCCCCAGGTGTCAAGTTTTTAAAAAAAGCGCAGGTTTGGTAGGTTTTCCTAGGTGCCGGCTGAGCTAGAGGCCAAAATCTACAGCTAGGCACTTTGCAAAAAACATGTCAGCTTTCAATGTAAAAATGTGATGTGTCCATGTTGTATTTCCTGTCGCGAGCATGGGGCCTACCCACGCAAAAACAGGTAGTTTTGTATTGATAATTTTGATGTGTCCAGATAGTGTTTTCGGGCATTTCCTTTCACGCGCACTAGGTCTACCCACACAAATGAGGTACCCTTTTTATCGGGAGGCTTGGGCGTACCCTGGGCAGAAGGAAATTTGCAGCTCCTCTCAGATTCGAGAACTTTCTGTCACCGAAATAAGAGGAAAAAGTGTTTTTTTAGGCCACATTTTGAGGTTTGCAAAGGATTCTGGGTAACAGGACCTGGTGAGAGTCCCACAAGTCACCCCATCTTGGATTCCCCTAGGTGTTTAGTTTTTAAAAATGCGCAGGTTTGGTAGGTTTCCCTAGGTGTCGGCTGAGCTAGAGGTCAAAATCCACAGCTAGGCACTTTGCAAAAAACAGCTCTGTTTCCTTTGGGAAAATGTGATGTGTCCATGTTGTGTTTTGGGGCATTTCCTGTCATGGGCACTAGGTCTACCAACACAAGTGAGGTACCATTTTTATTGGGAGACTTCGTAGAACGCTGGGTGGAAGGAAACTTGTGGCTCCTCTCAGAATCCAGAACGTTCTGTCACTGAAATAAGAGGAAAAAGTGTTTTTTTTGCCACATTTTGAGGTTTGTAAAGGATTCTGGGTAACAGAACCTGGTGAGAGCCCCACAAGTCACCCCATCTTGGATTCCCCTAGGAGTTTAGATTTAAAAAATGCACAGGTTTGGTAGGTTTCCCTAGGTGCCGGCTGAGCTAGAGGCCAAAATCCACAGCTAGGCACTTTGAAAAACATAGCTAGTTCCTTTGGGAAAATGTGATGTGTCCACTTTGTGTTTTCGGGCATTTCCTGTCGCAGGCACTAGGATTAGCCACACAAGTGAGGGGCCATTTTTATCGGGAGACTTAGGGGAACGCTGGGTGGAAGGAAATGTGTGGCTCCTCTTAGATTCCACAACTTTCTGTCACCGAACTCAGAAAAAAAAGTGTTTTTTTGGCCAAGTTTTGATGTTTGCAAAGGATTCTGGGTAACAGAACCTGGTCAGAGCCCCACAAGTCACCCCTTCTTGGATTCCTCTAGGTGTCTAGTTTTCAGAAATGTGCAGGGTTGGTAGGTTTCCCTAGGTGCCGGATGAGCTAGAGGCCAAAATCTACAGCTAGGCACTTTGCAAAAAACATGTCATATTTCAATGTAAAAATGTGATGTGTCAATGTTGTGTTTCTTGTCGCGCGCATTAGTCCTACCCACGCAAGTGAGGTACCATTTTTATCGAGAGACTTGGGGGAACACAGAATAGCAAAACAAGTGATATTGCCCCTTGTCTTTCTCTACATGTTTTCCTTCCAAATGTAAGACAGTGTGTAAAAAAGACTTCTATTGGAGAAATGCCCTGTAATTCACATGCTAGTATTCAGAGATGTGGAAATAACCACTGCTTCTCATCACTTTATCTTGTGCCCATTTTGGAAATAGAAAGGTTTTCTTGATACCTATTTTTCACTTTTTATATTTCAGCAAATTAATTGCTGTATTCCCGGAATAGAATGAAAACCTATGGCAAGTTGCAGCTCATTTATTGGCTCTGGGTACGTAGGGTTCTTGATGAACCTACAAGCCATATATCAATCAATCAATCAATATATATACCCGCAACCAGAAGAGTCCAGCAGATGTAATGGTATATTGTGTTCAAAAATCTGACATTGCAGGAAAAAGTTACAGAGTACAACATGGAGAAAAATGGCTGTTTTTTTACCTCAATTTCAATATTTTATTTATTTCAGCTGTTATTTTCTGTAGGAAACACTTGTAAGATCTACACAAATTACCCTTTGCTGAATTGAGAATCATGTCTACTTTAAAGAAATGTTTAGCTTTCTGGGATCCAGCATTGGTTTCACACCCATTTCTGTCACAAACTGGAAGGACGCTGAAAGCACAACAAATAGTAAAAATGATGCATGTCCCAGTAAAATGCCAAAATTGTGTTGAAAAATGGGGTTTTCTGATTTAAGTCTGCCTGTTCCTGAAAGCTGGGAAGATGGTAATTTTAGCACCGCAAACCCTTTGTTGATGCCATTTCAGGGAAAAACCACAAGCCTTCTTCTGCAGCCCTTTTTTCCCATTTTTGTGAAAAAAACGAAATTTTTGCTGTATTTTGGCTAATATCTTGGTCTCCTTCAGGGGAACCCACAAAGTCTTGGTACCTCTAGAATCTCTAGGATGTTGGAAAAAAGAAAAAAACACGCAAATTTGGTGTAGGTAGGTTATGTGGACAAAACGTTATGAGGGCCTAAGTGCAAACTGCCCAAAATAGCCAAAAAAAAGGCTTGGCACCTGAGGGGGAAAAGGCCTGGCAGCGAAGGGGTTAAAAATAGTTTTTCACCAACAATAGTGCTACTGATGATAAATCTGAAATTCCTTTTGGTGACTGGTTCTTAAACCAGCTTTTTTTGGCAAAATTCTTCGACACTTCTAGCAATATTCCTCACCTCTACCTGAGGGATAAGGTGAGAGTTGCAGGGGTGCTTGGTTACCTTTTTATGAATGGGTGTAGAAGTAAGTCCCACAGTGAGTCCCACCTAGAGTCAGTGATTGTTTGAGTTTCAAGTCATGATCTAAAGAGAGGAGTTAAGCAGCCAATCCAAACCCCCTGGTACACTATTAAATATAGTCAGTGCCTAATTTGTAAATAAATGAGTGCCAGTGCCCAAAGCTCTGCATAGAAGTCGGGGGCGAGTGCAAATAAATCTCATCTCCCTGAATAACAAAGCTGCATAGCGTTAAAACCATCTCATACCTATTCAATCCACTATCAAACACTATCCCTCCCTTTACCTCTCTCTTGCAGGATCCTGTTATCTCCCTGAAGGAGGCTGGCCTGGTGTGTAGTGAGTACCTTGGGTACTTACACCTTACACCAGGTCCAGTTTTCCCTTGTTAGTGAATGTAGTAGTGTTCTAGCAGCTTAGGCTGATAGAGGTAGCTATAGCTTAGGCTGAACTGGGAGACATGCAAGGCTCATGCAATACCACTTATAGTTACACAGTACTTATACACAAGTAAAGACAATACTCAGTGTTACCAAAAATAAAGGTAGTTCATTTGGGTGACACATTACCAAAAATATCTTAGAGACAATACTCCTTCTGGAGGTAAGTATTATACACAATATATACACTAGACACCAAAAGTAGACAAGTAAATAGTCATAGAACAATGTAAACAGTAGGAAATCCTGTAGAAGGAAATGGGAGAAAATAGGTCTAGGGGCAACACAAACCATATACTAAAAAAGTGGAATGTGAATCACGAATTTCCCCCTAGACAAGTGTAGTGTGTGAAGAATCGCTGGGAGAGTAAGACTACAGTAAAGATAAGTATTTACCCCACCCCAGAGCCCAGAAAAGCAGGAGTAAAGTACTGCAAGTTTCCTTAGCACACACTAAACCTGGTTTTGGGGATTTTTCAGCAGCCAACCAAGTCTGGAAATTACAACTGCTGGATTATTGTACCCGAAGACCTGAAAAGGAAGGGGACCAAGTCCAGAAGTCGAAAGAGGTCCCAGGAAGGACAGGAGCCCCTGCCAACCCAGAAGAGGAGGCAGAAGAAGAGTCCACGGTTAGTTGAAGACTGCAGAATTGCACCCTAGGAAGATGCCAGCGGGTTTCTGCATGATGCAAAAGATGTCCCACTGCGTGAACGTTGCAGATGAGATTTCGTGTTGGAAGTCAACAACAAGCCTTAGCTATGGCAAAAGTGTGTTTTTTTATCACAGTGGCGATGGGTGGACCCAGGAAGGACCTGGGGGGCTCAACTCTGTCAGAGGAGGAAGATGCAAGCCAGCGCCCCCAGAAGCCACAGGATCTGGGTTCAAAGAAGGTGGAAAACACAGTTGATGCAGCACAACAAAAGAAGGTCCCACGCCGCTGGAGAACAACTCAGCAAGCTGAGCGTCACAGGATGGAGTGCTGGGGGCCTGGGTCAGGTTGTGCATGAAGGAATTTGCAAAGAGTGCATAGAGGCCTCAGGAAGCGAAGAAGACACAATACACAGGGGTACCGTTGTTTCTCAGGGAAGGCAAGGTCTTACCTCCGCAAAATTGCATCAACAGGACCTCAGGACAGTCTATGTCAATGATGTCCACCCTCTGTGTCCTTAGGAGCATGCTCGTTGCCTACAGAGGATTCCCAGGGTTACGGTCGTTGCCTTGGAAGGTGCCTGCTTGGAGCAGGGGAGTCACTCCGTCACTCCACGGGAGATTTCTTCGGTCCTTCTGGTGCAGGATGAAGACAGGGAGTCCCCGGAGCATGTGGAAACTGTTTCAGTTGCTGACTTTGAGCTGAGGTTGCTGAATAAAAGTGTCTCTTGTAGACACTTTGTTGCAGTTACAGAGTTTCTTGGAGCAGGCTTCGGTTGATCTGAGTTCAGAAGAGTCTGAAGTTGTTGCAGAGGATTCCTGAAGGAAACTTAAAAGCCGAATCTGAAGAGAATCCACAGGAGAGACCCTAAATAGCCCTGAGAGGGGGATTGGCTACCTTATCAGATATGGACCTATCAGGAACTGGGTCTCTGATGTCACCTGTTGGCACTGGCCACTCAGAGGCCTCCAGAGTGCCCCCACACCTTGCAAAGCAAGATGGCTGATATCTGAGACACACTGGAAGAGCTCTGGGCACCACCCCTGGGGTGGTGATGGACAGGGGAGTGTCACTCCCCTTTCCTTTGTCCAGTTTCCTGCCAGAGCAGGGGAGAAGGGGTCCCTGAACTGGTGTAGACTGGTTTATGCAATGAGGGCACCATCTGTGCCCTTCTAAGCATTTCCAGAGGCTGGGAGAGGCTACCCCTTCCCAACCTGTAACACCTATTTCCAAAGAGAGATGGTGTAATTCCCTACTCTCAGAGGAAATGCCTTGTTCTGCCTTCCTGTCTGTGAGGTGGCAGCAGCCGTAGCTGCCATGCAAGCCTCAGAGAGCTGGTTTGGCAGTACTGGGGGTCCATGGTGAAGCCCCCAGGATGCATGGAATTGTCTCCCCAATACCAGATTTGGAATGGGGGGACAATTCCATGATCTTAGACATGTTACATTGCCATGTTCGGAGTTACCATTGTGAAGCTATATATAGGTATTGACCTATATGTAGTGCATGCGTGTAATGGTGTCCCTGCACTTACAAAGTCCAGGGAAATGGCCCTGAACTATGTGGGGGCACCTTTGCTAGAGCAAGGGTGCTCTCACACTTAGTAACTTTGCACCTAACCTTCAGCAGGTGTAGGTGACTTGTAAGTTACTTAAGTGCAGTGAAAATGGCTGTGAAATAGTGTGTGCACTATTTCACGCAGGCTGCAATGGCAGTTCTGTGTAAGGGATTATCTGAGCTCCCTATGGGTGGCAAAAGAAATGTTGCAGCCCATATGGATCTCCTGGAACCCCAATGCCCTGAGTACCTAGGTACCATATACTAGGGACTTATAAGGGGGGTGCAGTATGCCAATTGAAATTGGTAAATTAAGTCACTGGCCTACAGTGACAAATTAAAAAGCAGAGAGAGCATAAGCACTGAGGTTCTGGTTAGCACAGCCTCAGTGACACAGTTAGGCACTACACAAGCATACACATTAGGCCACAAACTATGAGCACTGGGGTCCTGGCTAGCAGTGTCCCAGTGAGACAGGCAAAACATACTGAAATATAGGCTTTTATCTATGAGCACTGGGGTCCTGGCTACCAGGATCCCAGTGACACATTAAAAACACACTGACAAATAGGTTTTTATCTATGAGCACTGGGGTCCTGGCTAGCGGAATCCCATTGACACAATAAAAACACACTGTAACACACTCACAAACAGGCCAAAAGTGGGGGTAACCATGATAGAAAGAGGCTACTTTCGCACACTCCCTTTGTGAGATTTTCCATCTTTCTCTTTCTATGTCTTCCTTCTCTTGTTATCACTAAATGTCTGACGTGGACAACAATTGCCGGGCCCCGAAAATAAGTGCCAGTGGCCCCCAAGGGTAACCTCCAGGTCGAATTAAGCACAGAATATAGCTGTTGAAAGGTCACATATTCTGGAGCACCAGAGGGTCTACATTCTCTTAGCTTGCTTGAAGAAATCACTGATTGTTGCATCCTCTCTCATTTTGGACTAATGGAACGGTGGCCTCATCAAAATTTACATATATTATCTCTTAATGCAGTTTCCAGGAATCAGAAGAAACTGAATGATTATAATTATGCAAGCCTTCCTTTTCCATAACACTTATAAATTAACATTTTTTTAATATCAATACACGAGCATATCTCAAAAACGTTGATCCAAAAAAGGTCTGTATGTTTTCTCTTAGCAGTGGCAACAGCCTTGTTACATTTCTTTAAAGGAAATATTTGGCAAACCACAAACTTCAGAGCCTTAGTGAATGCAATTAAAACTTCACTCATAATCAACATGTATGTGAACATGGGAACTTATTTTTACATCTCGCGTAAAGATAGCCTTTGCTGCCTTGCAATACTTGTGCAATAAAAATGTGACAAGTTAAAAATACATACACATGTACACACGAAGAGTGATTTATGTGAACCTTCCCATCTCTTAATATGGCTAACTGTCATTCATATGTTACTTTCACCCACCACATCATAAAGCATAGCCCAGCCTAATTCAATAACTGGCTCTCGCTCTGTGAGTGATATTTTGACTGTTCACATGTGCATGGCTGCATAAACAAAAGTGCAGTTCAGTACTACAGATTGTAGGCGAACACTTTATGTTGCAAATGCATTTCCTTTTTGAATTCAGTTCCCTTTTTAAATGTTTCAAGTCATCTTTAGCTAAACTATGTACTCAAGTTAAAGTAATCCCAAGAAAATCATATATTTTCTTTGTGCCATTAAAATACTATTTCCCTGTGATGTGCAGTAAAGCTTAAAAGAGTTTATATAGCTTGTCTAAGCAATTGTTTCTAAGCAAACGTTTCCTGAATGTATTGACTGTCTCCTGTAACATAACCTGCTTTTCATAGTCTTTATTTTTTTAAGCTGTTTTCATGGTCTTTTATTGAAATGGAAAAAACACTTTTTCTCAAGTTTCCCTGTATTGATTCACAAATTTTTGTCATGGTTAACGTTTTTTCTTTTGTAATTTGCAGGTAAGAGATTTGACTCCCTGCGTGTACAAAAATAATGACTGCAATAGAATATTTAAATGAACCCACATCATATGTACTGACTGCGAAATTGACTAAAGATACAATCTTTTCAAATCCTCATTCAGTGCCTTTAACATGATTTATTTGGGTATGACCTCACTACATGCTATAAACACCCAAAAGTCTAGAAATATATCTGTCGAATTCTTACCCTTCGCTGGTCAATTGCATGATGTCAGACTTTGCCAAGAAACTGCAAGGACAAGTATATTCGAGAAACCTACTCAACTCCTTACGTACCATCTGGAGTGACGTTTTGGACTTGTCAATTGAGAAAGACACCTCTTGCTCAGCACCATGCCAAACTCCTGGTGTTCCCCAATGGAACACCCAGGGGCTCTAGGATTTCATGTCCGAACACCACAAAACTCTAGGACCAACTGAACTGTCTGTCAGTCAATAGAATGTTTCCCTTTCCACCACGGCAGAGGAATAACTCTCTTCTGATGCTCCTGTTTTAGCGCCCTGCTTCCATTCACTTTATTTCACTAACTACAATAAAAGAAAAATGTTAAGAAAACAATTCAAAATACAGGATCCTGCTTCAATTCTCTAAATAAGTTGTTATTTAATCGCGCACACAGAACCCCCTTTGTGGGGACTTGAACACGTGTTAACATCCTTGCGGGGGCTTACTCAATAAATATCACTTGTGATTGAATACATTCATAAAAACATAGACAAATGTTATTTTTCAGTGCTTGCCTAAAAAACCTAATAGTTTTGCCATATATAAATAGCCCATCATGTCCTAGAAGCACACAGAAAATGGATCTTGATGATAATGTTTTTCTCAACAGAAAACTATGGCATATCAAGTCCACGGAAAGGGATTCAAAGATATCTAGCATATTGCTGAGTGCTCACAAACATTAAGGGCCAAGGAAACAGCACATGATTAACTAAATTTTAGATGTCAAAGATCCTGCAATGTGGTCAGATTGGAAAGCTAAATTGAAATTACCTAGCTGAACCTCATCACTAGGCATCATCTTCTTAGTATGTCTGTGCAATAATGGTCCCCAAAGGTATGTCATGTGATTATAATAATGTTCTAGAACTATCAGAGAGTGTGATGATGGTCATTTTCAAGCCATTGCTGAGATAGTGCATGATTATATTGATGCACAAGTCCTCACAGATATAGGGCCTGATTTTGAGTTTGGTGGATGGTTTCCACCGTCCGCCGAACCTCCGCACGGGAGGTTGCAGCCACATTGGCTACCTTCCCACCATGCCCATTATGAGTTTCCCGCTAGGTCATCATGGCGGAAACCTACATTTCCCCCTGCTGGCATAGCGCCAAACAGCCTACAGTACTGTCTCCAACTCATAATAGAGCCGGCGGCAATGCTACAGGGTGCTGCAAAGCAGACAGTGAACATTGCGATGGTGCTGGTCTGAGGGGCCGGCACTGCCCATGCCAAGTGCATGGGCAGTGCAGGGCCACCCCTGGAGCCCCCTGCACCTGTTCTCTGCCAGCCTTTTTATGACGGTGCTACTGCCATGAAACGGTTGGCAGAGAACAAGGTCGTAATCCCCAGGGCAGCATTGCTTGCAGTGCTGCTCTGGCAGATTAGGATCACCACCTACTGCTAGAACATCGGGTTCCCTGGTCCTGGCGGAGCTGGCGGTCCCCCCACAGCCCGGCCACCAGTGTTAAAATATGGCGCTCGGACCGACCGCCACCTGCAAGTCAGGTGGTTGAGTGGTCCCCAGACTCGTAATGAGTGCTATAGTGTTTAACTATAGTCACTCTCAAGTCCCCATAACCATAGTGTGAGATTATATTTACCTTCAAGTTCCCTCAGAAATAGTGTGTGATTATGCTAACACTCAAATCCCAAAAGAGATAGCATGTGATAATAAATATGTTGACGCCACATGAAATAGTGTCTCATCAGAGTGATGCCCAGGTTTTCGCACAGATAGTGTGTGATTATAGTTATGTTCAAGTCCCCACAGAGATAGTGTATAATTATAGTGATGTTTGAACCTTCCAAAAGAGTGGGTCTGATTATAGTAATGCCCAGGCCCCAAGAGCTATAGTGTTTAGTTATAGTCATGTTCAGGTCCCCTTAGAGACAATGTACGATGATAGTCATGCTGCAGATCATACAGAAATAGTGTGTTAACACAGTAATTCTCAGGTCCCCACAGTGATAGTGTGATTATAGTCATGTTCAAGAGAGATAGTGTGTGATTATACTAACACTCAAGTCCCCACAGAGATAGTGTATGGTTATAGTTATGTTAAATTCACATGAAATAGTGTGTCATTAGAGTGATGTAGAGGTTGCCACACTGATAGTGTTGTAATTGTGTTCAAATCCCCACAAAGATAGTGAAGGATAATAGCTATGTTCAAACCCTCCAAAAGATAGGGTCATTCTATAGTCAGGACTAGGTCCCCAGAGATATATGCCCTCATTACGAGTCTGGCGCCAATGCAGCGGCCCGAGCATCATATTTCAGCCCTGGTAGTCGGGCCGCGGGGCGGTCTGGCGATCCTAATCCACCAGGGCAGCGCTGCAAGCAGCATTGCCCTGGGGATTACAACCTCGCTCTTGGCCAGCCATTTCATGGTGGAAGCACTGCCATGAAAAGGCTGGTGGAGAACTGGTGCAATAGCACTTGGCGTGGGCAGTGCAGGGTCCCCCCCGGACAGCAACCTCACAATGCTCTGCAGACAGTGAACACTGCGAGGGTGCTGGTGAACCCTGCAGCCTACAGCATTGCCGCCGGCTTTATTACGAGCCAGAGACAATGGTGTAGGCTGTTTCACACTCGGCCAGCAGGTGGAAACTTTGGTTTCAACCCGCTGATCTAGCAGGAAAGTCGGTATGAGCCTGGCGGGAAGGTAGCCAGTCTGGCCGCAACCTCCCCATTGGAAGTTCGGTGGACGGTGGGAACCGTCTGCCAAACTCATAATCAGGCCCTAAGTGTTTAGTTATAGTCATGTTTAAGTCTCCCTAAAGATGAAGGTAATTCTGCAGTTCATGCAGAAATTGTGTGCTAATATAGTAATTCCCAGGTCCCCGCAGTGATAGTGATTATAGTCATGTTCAAGTCCCCACCAAGATAGTGTGTGATTATATTAACACTCAAGCCCCCGCAAAGATAGTGTCTGAAGATACTTATTTTGAATTCAGATGAGCTAGTGTGTCATTAGAGTTATTCCCAAATTGCCGCACAAATAGGAGGTCATTACTAGTCTGGCGATCACTAGACTGCCAGACTCGTGGACGATGGTCGGACCTCCGCCAATGTGGCAGTCTGAGTGCACATTATAACCCTGGAGGTTGGGCTGCCAGGGAACTGCCAACTCCACCAGGATCGGAGATCAGGGTGGTCTGCAGGTGGTGGCAGTCCTAATCTGCCAGGGCAGCCCTTCCCTGGGGATTACGACCCCCTCCTCTGCCATTGGTTTCATGCCGGTACCACCGCCATGAAAATGCTGGCAGAGAACAGGTGCAGGGGCCCCGGGGGGGGCATGCACTGTCCATGCACTTGGCATGGGCAGGACAGGGGCCTCCCTGGCCAGCAACATTACAATGTTCACTGTCTGCATTGCCGCCGATTATAAGCTGTAGACAATGCTGTAGCCTGTTTCTGCCCGCTGACCTAGTGGGAAACTCTTAATAGGGCCAGCAGGGAGGTAGCAGCAACCTCCCCATCTGTAGTTTGGCAGATGGTAAAAACCATCTGCCAAACTCATAATGACCTCCATGACATCATATCTACAAGACCATGAAAGGCCATGCATGGTGGCTTTACATGGTCTTGTAGATATGGGTCTGTACAGTGCGCCACAGGAGCATAAAAAAAAGTGGCGCTCCAGTGGCTTGTAAATAAGCCCCTAGTGTTTAGAGATAGTGTGTGATTATATTTATGTTCAAGTCCCCTAAGAGATAGTGTGTAATCAAAGTCATATTCAAATCCCTAAATAAAGAGCGTTATGATACAAATGTGCAAGTTCCAGGAGATATAGGTGGTCATTACAACCCTGGCGGGCAGTGTTAAAGTGGCGGTAAGACCGCCAACAGGCCGGCGGTAAAAAATTCGCAATTACGACCGTGGCGGAAACCACCAACAAAGACAGCCACTTTAAAACTCCGACCACCACGGCGGTACAAACAAACAGCGCAGCGGTCACCGCCAACAGACAGGCGGAAGACAAAGTACCGCCCACAGTATCACAACCTACCAATCCGCCACCTTTTCCAGGGCGTATTCACTGCTGATAAAAACACAGTGGAAACAGGATTTCGAAGGGAAAACGCTCACCTCTACACACCCCACGAGGAAACAGGACACCATGGAGCCGGAACTCTCCCTGCAATAGTCTTCCTGCTCCTCTACCAGGAGCACAAACACCAGCGGCGGAGGCCACAGTGAGTACTGCATCTACGACACAGGGGAGGGAAAAAATAGGGACACACACACGCACCAAGCTTACCCCCACCCCCACCCACTACAACACACACACTAATACATTTTATAGATGTTAGTTACACCCCCCAAACTCCCCGGAAGAATGCAAAGACAAAAGAAAATGAGTGTAACCATTGTAATATATTAAAATCAAGTACGCAAAAATATATATATACACCATAAACAAAATATACACCAAGCTTAGTAGTCCAGGTAGTGCTCCAATTAAGTCAGTGGAACACTGGGCCCACACGGTATGGGCGAGGCCCACACAAGATCCCCGACCATAACGGAGAGAACACTGCTGGGGCATCAGAGAGCAAGAAAACAGGCACCTCTGGGGGAGGGAAAGGGGGGGCACCTCAGCCGGTTGAGTGCACGACGCCAAATCCACAAGAGGGCCACATGCCCACTGTTCAATCCTGGAGAGTGCAAAGCCACAGTCTCTCAAGTCCCTACAGTGGGTGGGTTGCCCACTGTTCCATCCAGGGGAGTGCAAAGCCACAGTCTCTCAAGTCTATACAGTGGGTGGGTTGCCCACTGTTCAATCCTGGGGAGTGCAAAGCCACAGTCTCTCAAGTCTCTACAGTGGGTGGGTTGCCCACTGTTCCATCCTGGGGAGTGCAAAGCCAGAGTCTCTCAAGTGGATGCCTTTCTCCACTGGTTCTGGAGGGGGCTCTGTGCCCAGAGTGCTTTATCCTGCGAAGGACAGAGGTAGTGGTGTTATCTCTCCACTGGTTCTGGAGGGGGCATTGTGCCCAGAGTGCTTCATCCTGCTAAGGACAGAGGTAGTGGATGTATCTCTCCACTGGTTCTGGAGGGGGCATTGTGCCCAGAGGGCTTCATCCTGCTAAGAACAGAGGTAGTGGATGTATCTCTCCACTGGTTCTGGAGGGGACATTGTGCCCAGAGTGCTTCATCCTGCTAAGCACAGACGTAGTGGATGTAACTCTCCACTGGTTCTGGAGGGGGCTTTGTGCCCAGAGTGTTTCATCCTGCTTGTGACGGACTCAGTAGCGTCAGTTCCCTTGGCGCTCATGGGTCAGCGGTGCTTGAGGCGGCGGTGCCCTGTTCAGCGGTGATTGAGGCGGCGGTGCCCTGTTCAGCGGTGCTTGAGGCGGCGGTGCCCTGTTCAGTGGTGCTTGGAGTGGCAGTGCCCTGTTCAGCGGTGCTTGAGGCGTGGTGCCCTGTCCAGCAGTGCTTAGAGCGGTGGTGCCCTGTTCAGCGGTTCATGAGGCGGTGGTGCCCAGTTCAGCGGTGCTTGAGGCAGTGGGCTCCTTCGCAGTAAATCAGCTGCTGGTGGTCCTATCTGTCCCAGCGGGGCTTGTGCTGGCGGAACTCTCTGTCCCAGCGGGGCTTGTGCTGGCGGTCCTCTCTATCCCAGCGGGGCTTGTGCTGACGGTCCTCTCTGTCACAGCGGGGCTTGTGCTGGCGGTCCTCTCTAGCCCAGCGGGGCTCGTGCTGGTGGTCCGCTCTGTCCCAGCGCTGCTTGTGCTGGCGGTCCTCTCTGTCCCAGCGGGGCTTGTGCTGGCAGTCCTCTCTGTCCCAGCGGGGCTTGTGCTGGCGGTCCTCTCTAGCACAGCGGGACTTGTGCTGGCGGTCCTCTCTTTCCCAGCGGGGATTGTGCTGGCGGTCCTCTCTGGCCCGGGGGGGATGATGGCGGTGGCCTCCTGGGCAGCGGGGATGATGGCGGTCTCCTCCACCGTGCTGCTCTTGCCAGACTTTCCTGGTTTCTTTTGGCCCTTCCCAACCTTGGAAGGTGACGCAGCTGACTCCACACTCCCACCGGGACCCCTGGGATCGGCTTTGGTGGCTGGAGTCTTCCCCCTCTCCCGCCGGGCACTGGCCAACTTTTGATGCTTGACAGGTGGGGGACTGTCCGTGCTGTGGCTCCGTGCCACACTGGCTGCCCTGGTGGCTGGTGCACTCCAGATTCCGGTGACTACAGACACCACTGGTCCCAGAGATGTTGTGGCTGAGGTGTTAGTTCCGGGCCTAGGAGACGGATGGGGTGCGGGAGGTGTGGGAAAGAGGTCAAGGTTGGACAGGAAAAGTTTTTGGGAGACACTTGGATGGGTAGCTGGAGGGGGTTTGGGAGTGGAGGAAGAGGTTGTGGTTGTAGGAGGTGTTCGTTTGCTGACTTTGGGTGAAGGAGCATGCGCTGGAGGCTGTTGTGAGGTGGATGGCTGTTGGGTGGGTGTGTGCCTGCGTTTGTGTAACTTGGGAGGTGGCATCACAGACACACTGGGAGCGGACACAGGGGGCGTGTGAATGGTAGTGGGGGCGGTGACTGCATGTGAGAGGGGTGTGGTGGTGTGTGTGCTGGTGATGGCAGTAGTGTCTCATGATGTAGTGCATGCAGGTGTGAGTGTAAACGAGACTGGGAGGGAGGAGGGAGATGAGGAGGAGGGGGACAATGTGGAGGCAGTGGATGTTGGTGTGTCTGCATGTGTCTGATGCTTGCGTGAGTGCCTGTGGGATGTGTGGTGCTTATGTTTGCCTGAGCTTCCCTTGTGTGTTGACGTGTGTGCATGTTGGTCTGTAGGTGTGCTTGTGATAGGCTGGGGTACAGGGGATTGGGTCTGGGTGGAGGAAGTTGGAGGGGGGAGGCTAGAGACAGGGACAATGGCTGCCATCAGTGCTGAGGCCAGAGTCTGAAAAGCTTGCTGAAGGGCTGCCTGACCAGAATGAATGCCCTCCAGGAATGCATTTGTTTGTGCAACTGCCTTTCCACACCCTGGATGGCATTCAACATGGAAGACTGCCCAACAGTGAGGGACCTGAGGAGGTCAATGTCCTCTTCACTGAGGGCAGCAGGGGTGACTGGGACAGGGCCTGAGGTGCCTGGGGCAGAGGTGATGCCCACCCTCCCAGGTGAGGGAGCACAGGGCAAAGGCTGAGGGGTTGCTGGGAGGGCGGTGCTGGTAGGGGGGTGGCGGCTGTACCTGTAGATGGGGGGGGGGCACAGATGTTGCGCCACCACAAGGGAGCTCCCATGAGAGGACGAGTCCGTGTCACTGGTCTCAGCTCCTGTCCCCGCCGTGGAGCTCCCCTCACCCTCCGTCCCACTGGTGAAGTCCGAGTCCGTAGTGTGGCCCTCCATGGCCATGTGGGATGCAGCCCCCTCGTGCTCCGGTGCCAATGCTCCTCCGCCTGATGATGCTAATGCACACAAGAACAGGGAGACCACAGAAAGGGGGGGGGGACGACAGAAGAAAGACATGTTGAGTGCATGCATTACCGCTACCGTTGGCGGACACGACAGACACAGAAGCCCCCTGCACTACGCCGCGCTCTTGGGCTCCACTGTTAAATTCCTGGGAAATGGACTACAAGGCTATGGATGACATCTGCACACATAGATGACACAGGGGCAAGACTAGGTGTACTTGTCACTCTACATAGGTGGGGTGGGGTGCCACATGGCCTGCCTTACGGAGGGACCTTGCCTACGGAACTCGCCCTGGCCTAGGGAAACCCACAGCCCACCTCCCCCACCCAGACACCTCCACTGCGTGCAAAATCAGCTGAATGGGAGTGTACTCACCCCCTTGTGGCTGCTGTGATGCCCTCAAGCGCCCATCCAACTCCTTATGGATCGCCACCGCCAGGATCCTGAACATCAGGGGAGTCATGGTGCGACGGGCACCCCTCACACGTTGGGAGGCCATACCCAGCTGAACCTCCGCCGTCTTCTTGCTCCAGCGGCGAATGTCCTCGCATCTTTTCCGGCAGTGGGTGCTCCGTCTGTGGTAGACCCCCAGGGTCCAGGCGTCCTTGGTGATGGCACGCCAAATATATTTTTTCTGTTGGGCGCTGACCTACATGAATTGTACTGGGGGAAGAGAAACTTATTCCCAACTGCACCGTCACAGTCATTGGCCCCCATCCCTACCCTTGACATGTGGCACATGCACTCACCGTCATTTCATGCACGCCGCAATCTTCCCCTGCTTCTTACATCCACCCCACTCCACACAGGCATAGCCCATACAGCATGCTCCCAGTGTACTTACCTGTTTGTCTGGAGGACCGTAGAGTAGCATGTACTGGGGAGGACCCCGTCCACGAGTTTTTCCAACTCCTCCAATGTGAAGGCAGGGGCCCTTTCCCCAGACACTCAAGCCATTTTCTCTTCCAGACCGAGGTCACAGCAGCACTTGCAGTGTAGGTCCTCTCCTGTCGAAGATCAGGAATCGAGTGATTGAACAGATAGAAAATGGCGGTCACGTCCGCGACGGTGCGTACCGTCACCGCCGGCGTATATCATCATTGGCTCCTGGGACCCATAGGGTCCAATGTTTACCAATGCAGCATTGCGCCGCGGTCTTCGACCGCCTACCGCGACGGTGTACAACGCCAGCGCAGTTACCTCACATCCAATTGTTCCACTTTACAGGTCAGGCAGCCGCCATTTCAGGGGCCCACATGGCTTCTTTTTTAACTGCGTCACACATACCTAGGCCTAGACTCAACACACATACAGGCCACTTTTTGGATCATGATTAGTGTTCTGTGTAAGCTGTGGGTACGTACCTCTGAGTTGGTTGACTCTGTGCTCGTTGTTGTCCTTCATAGGCACCGTCCGCTGGGACATGTAAGGAGATGGCGGCATCCTCCGGTGTACAATGTAGGAAAGACATGTAATCATCAGCTACAGGCTTGACCGTGCCACAATCCAGGAACTGTGTACCCAGCTGGAGCCAGACCTGATGTCAGCTATCCGCCATCCCACAGGAATCCCCTCTCAAGTGCAGGTGCTGTCAGTGCTCCATTTCCTTGCAAGTGGGTCATTTCAAACAACTGTGGCCATAGCATCAGGGATGTCCCAGCCTATGTTTTCCAACGTGTTGTCCAGAGTGTTGTCTGCCCTGATGAAACACATGCGGAGCTACATCGTTTTCCGTCAGGTGGAGGATATGCCTACATAGAAAGGTGATTTCTATGCCCTGGGACATATCCCCAACATCATAGGTGCCATTGATGGGACACATGTGGCTATGGTACCCACCCGCAGGACTGAACAGGTGTACAGAAACCGGAAGAGTTACCATTCCATGAATGTACAGATGGTATGTTTGGCAGACCAGTACATCTCCCATGTTAAAGCCAAGTACCCTGGCTCAGTGCATGACGCCTACATCCTGCGGAATAGCAGCATCCCTTATGTGATGGGTCAACTCCAGAGGCACCGTGTGTGGCTATTAGGTGAGAACCTGGAAGCAAGACAGTGGGAATGGTTGTCTGGGTCTGGGGATATCCCTACAAATTAGTGTGTGTCTAACAGTTGTCCCTCGCCATTTGTAGGTGACTCTGGTTACCCCAACCTGTCATGGCTACTGACCCCAGTGAGGAATCCCAGTACAAGGGCAGAGGAACGCTGCAATGAGGCCCATGGGCGTACACAGCGGATAATCGAGCGGACCTTGGGCCTCCTGAAGGCCAGGTTCAGGTGCCTTCATATGACAGGTGGATCCCTATTCTACTCACCAAAGAAGGTGTGCTAGATCATCGTGGCCTGCTGTATGCTTCGCAACTTGGCTTTGCGACGACAGGTGCCTTTTCTGCAGGAGGATGGTCCAGATGGCGGTGCTGTTGCAGCTGTGGAGCCTGTGGACAGTGAAGACGAGGAAGCAGAAGAAGAAGACATGGACAACAGGGACTCAGTGATCCAGCAATATTTCCATTGAAACACAGGTAAGAATACAAATCTGCCTACTACATGTACTTTACCACTACTACCTCTCTACTGTCTGTCGTTTTCACCCAGTGTATGGTCACTGAGTTGTCACTTTCCCTTACGATTTCACAGATGTGGGTCCCAGAGTGTGACATCTGCTTTTATTCCTCATGGACTACAGCTGTGTGATATAGGTATGTTGACATTACAAATGAAAGAGCTTTTTGACACTGTAATTGCTAATACGCTATTCCGAAATCACAGACTGACTCCAGATTGTTTTGTGCTTTAAGGCTGTTTATTTTAGTGCTCAATATTGGAGGGGGTAGCAAAATGGTGAGGGGTGATGGCGGAGGAATGTCCATGGCAGAGTCCAGTCTATTAGTCTCACAGGTGCATTGCCCAAATGGGCATGGGAAGAGGAGCTGGGGCAGTTTAAGGATGGACAGGGTGATAAAGTGGGACAGAAGGATGACATTCAGGTTGGTCTCATTTCTTGGCGGGGGTCTTGGCATCGTTCTCTATCTTTGTCCTGGATCTCAGGGACCATTTGTGAGGTGGTTCTCCCTCTGCCGGGGGTGGGGTGCTGGTGTGGTGGTCCTTTGGCGGTGCCTTCTGTCCACTAGCGCCGGCGGAGGTGGTGGGCAGTTCATCGTCCAGGCTAGTGTCAGGGGCCCCTTGTAGTGACACAGTGTCCCTCCTGGTGTTGAGTACTTCCTTCAGCACCCCTACGATGGTGCCCAGGGTGGAATTGATGGCTCTGAGTTCCTCCCTGAAGCCCAAATACTGTTCCTCCTGCAGGCACTGGGTCTCCTGAAACTTGGCCAGTACCGTTGCCATCGTCTCCTGGGAGTGCTGGTAGGCTCCCATGATGTTGGAGAGGGCCTCGTGGAGAGTGGGGTCCCATGGGCTGTCCTCCCCCTGTCGCACAGCAGCCCTCCCAGTTCCCCTGTGTTCCTGGGCCTCCGTCCCCTGGACCGTGTGCCCACTGCCACTGCCCCCAGGTCCCTGTTGTTGTTGGGGTGGTGGGTTAGCCTGGGTTCTCTGTAGTGGTGGACACACTGCTGATTGACGTGTCCTTGGGACGGAGGTATGGGCCCGCTGGGTGGGTGCTGTGCTGGTGTTTCCAGAGGGGGGAAGCTCTGTGGTGGCCTGTGCCAGTGTCAGGGGAACCGACTGTCCCTAGGTCACAGATGGGCCGGGCTGGTCATCTAGATCCAGTTGGACAGAGGTGCTGTCATCACTGTGGGCCTCTTCTGTTGGTGGTGTGGACATGTGTGGATCCTCCTGTCCGGTGACGTTGGGTAGGGGTCCTGCAGGGGTATAAAAGGATGTTTATTACATCTGTGTGTGCCATGGTGTGAAATGGGTGGGTGATCGTGTACCCCAGTGCTTGCATTCATGTGTGGGACCTTGTGTGATGATGGTTTAGGCGGGTGTATGGGTATGTGCAGTGGACATGCTTTAGTGATGTCTGTCCATGCTTTGTTGTTGCATGCAGGGCTTGGTGTTAGGATGTGTGTTTTGTGATGTTGGGACATTTGTGAGGAGTTAGAGTGATGGGGTGAGGGTCGGGGTCTGTGTGGCATGCAAGTAGGGTGGGGGATGTAATAGTTAATATTTTACTTACCAGAGTCCATTCCTCCACCTACTCCTGCGAGGCCTTCAGGATGCAGAATCGCCAAGACCTGCTCCTCCTTTGTTGTTAGTTGTGGGGGAGGAAGTGGAGGTCCGCCGCCAGTCCGCTGAACCGCAAGGTGGTGTCTTGAGACCACGGAACGCACCTTCCCCCGTAGGTCGTTCCACCTCTTCCTGATGTCATCCCGATTTCTTGGGTGCTGTCCCACTGCGTTGACCCTGTCCACTATTCTTCGCCATAGCTCCATCTTCCTTGCAATGGAGGTGAGCTGCACATGTGATCCGAATAGCTGTGGCTCTACCCGGACGATTTCCTCAACCACGACCCTGAGCTCCTCCTCTGAGAACCTAGGGTGTCTTTGCCGTGCCATGGGGTGGTGTGGGTGATGTGTGGGGTGGTGTGTGGGGTGATAAGTGTGCTGATATGTAGTGGGGTTTTGTGTGAGGTGCGTGGAGGTTATGTGGGTGATGGTGTTGTGTGCCTGTGGATGCTAGTATTGTTGATGGTGGTGTCTCTCTCTGTGCTTCTTTCTCAATTGTGGTTGTAGGGGTTTGTGGGTGATGTGGGTGTGTGTTTTATATTGTATTGGGTGTGTGGGAGTGGTGTGTGTATGTGTATCAGGTGTGTGTGTATTTCAATTTGTTCAATATGGCAGTGTTTTGTAAATGTGTGTGTACCGCCAATGGAATACCGTGGTTGAAAAGGATGTTTATTACATCTGTGTGTGCCATGGTGTGCAATGGGTGGGTGACCGTGTACCCCAGTGCTTGCATTCATGTGTGGGACCTTGTGTGATGATGGTTTAGGCGGGTGTATGAGTATGTGCAGTGGACATGCTTTAGTGATGTTTGTCCATGCTTTGTTGTTGCATGCAGGGCTTGGTGTTAGGATGTGTGTTTTGTGATGTTGGGACATTTGTGAGGAGTTAGAGTAATGGGGTGAGGGTGAGGGTGGGGGTCTGTGATGGCATGCAAGTAGGGTGGGGGATGTAATAGTTAATATTTTACTTACCAGAGTCCATTCCTCCACCTACTCCTGCAAGGCCTTCAGGATGCAGAATCGCCAAGACCTGCTCCTCCTTTGTTGTTAGTTGTGGGGGAGGAAGTGGCGGTCCCAGAGTGTGACATCTGCTTTTATTCCTCATGGACTACAGCTGTGTGATATAGGTATGTTGACATTACAAATGAAAGAGCTTTTTGACACTGTAATTGCTAATACACTATTCCGAAATCACAGACTGACTCCAGATTGTTTTGTGCTTTAAGGCTGTTTATTTTAGTGCTCAATATTGGAGGGGGTAGCAAAATGGTGAGGGGTGATGGCGGAGGAATGTCCATGGCAGAGTCCAGTCTATTAGTCTCACAGGTGCATTGCCCAAATGGGCATGGGAAGAGGAGCTGGGGCAGTTTAAGGATGGACAGGGTGACAAAGTGGGACAGAAGGATGACATTCGGGGTGGTCTCATTTCTTGGCGGCTGTCTTGGCATCGTTCTCTATCTTTGTCCTGGATCTCAGGGACCATTTGTGAGGTGGTTCTCCCTCTGCAGGGGGTGGGGTGCTGGTGTGGTGGTCCTTTGGCGGTGCCTTCTGTCCACTAGCGCCGGCGGAGGTGGTGGGCAGTTCTTCGTCCAGGCTAGTGTCAGGGGCCCCTTGTAGTGACACAGTGTCCCTCCTGGTGTTGAGTACTTCCTGCAGCACCCCTACGATGGTGCCCAGGGTGGAATTGATGGCTCTGAGTTCCTCCCTGAAGCCCAAATACTGTTCCTCCTGCAGGCGCTGGGTCTCCTGAAACTTGGCCAGTACCGTTGCCATCATCTCCTGGGAGTGCTGGTAGGCTCCCATGATGTTGGAGAGGGCCTCGTGGAGAGTGGGGTCCCTTGGGCTGTCCTCCCCCTGTCACACAGCAGCCCTCCCAGTTCCCCTGTGTTCCAGGGCCTCCGTCCCCTGGACCCTGTGCCCACTGCCACTACCCCCAGGTCCCTGTTGTTGTTGGGGTGGTGGGTTAGCCTGGGTTCCCTGTAGTGGTGGACACACTGCTGATTGACGTGTCCTTGGGACGGAAGTATGGGCCCGCTGGGTGGGTGCTGTGCTGGTGTTTCCAGAGGGGGGAAGCTCTGTGGTGGCCTGTGCCAGTGTCAGGGGAACCGACTGTCCCTAGGTCCCAGATGGGCCGGGCTGGTCCTCTAGATCCAATTGGACAGAGGTGCTGTCATCACTGTGGGCCTCTTCTGTTGGTGGTGTGGACATGTGTGGATCCTCCTGTCCGGTGACGTTGGGTAGGGGTCCTGCAGGGGTATAAAAGGATGTTTATTACATCTGTGTGTGCCATGGTGTGCAATGGGTGGGTGACCGTCTACCCCAGTGCTTGCATTCATGTGTGGGACCTTGTGTGATGATGGTTTAGGCAGGTGTATGGGTATGTGCAGTGGACATGCTTTAGTGATGTGTGTCCATGCTTTGTTGTTGTATGCAGGGCTTGGTGTTAGGATGTGTGTTTTGTGATGTTGGGACATTTGTGAGGAGTTAGAGTGATGGGGTGAGGGTGAGGGTGGGGGTCTGTGATGGCATGCAAGTAGGGTGAGGGATGTAATAGTTAATATTTTACTTACCAGAGTCCATTCCTCCACCTACTCCTGCGAGGCCTTCAGGATGCAGAATCGCCAAGACTTGCTCCTCCTTTGTTGTTAGTTGTGGGGGAAGAAGTGGGGGTCCGCCGCCAGTCCGCTGAACCGCAAGGTGGTGTCTTGGGACCACGGAACGCACCTTCCCCCGTAGGTCGTTCCACCTCTTCCTGATGTCATCCCGATTTCTTGGGTGCTGTCCCACTGCGTTGACCCTGTCCACTATTCTTCGCCATATCTCCATCTTCCTTGCAATGGAGGTGTGCTGCACATGTGATCCGAATAGCTGTGGCTCTACCCAGACGATTTCCTCAACCACGACCCTGAGCTCCTCCTCTGAGAACCTAGGGTGTCTTTGCCGTGCCATGGGGTGGTGTGGGTGATGTGTGGGGTGGTGTGTGGGGTGATAAGTGTGCTGATATGTAGTGGGGTTTTATATTGTATTGGGTGTGTGGGAGTGGTGTGTGCATGTGTATCAGGTGTGTGTGTATTTCAATTTGTTCAATGTGGCAGTGTTTTGTAAATGTGTGTGTACTGCCAATGGAATACCGTGGTTGAAAGACCGCCACGTGGATTCGTGGGTCGTGATAGTGTGGGCGTATTTCTGTTGGCGTGACGGTGGAGGTTTTGTTTTTGCCAGTTTAGCACTGACCTTTGGTGTGGCGGACTTGTGTGAGTGTCTTAATATTGCCGGATTCTGTGCTGTGGGTCATAATAGCTGTGGCGGATTGCCGCGGCGGTGTGTTGGTGGACTTCTGCACGGCAGTAAGCGGCTTTTACCGCCAATGTTGTAATGACCACCATAGTCTATTACAATAATCATGCTTATGTCTGTATTGGGTAGGTATGTGATAACGGTGATGCCCAGACGCCCGCAAAGATGTGTGATTATAGTCATGCTCAAGTCCTGCAGAGATATTGAGTGATTATCGTAAAACACAGGTACACAAATAGACAGTGAGTGATAATAGGGAGGCCCAGATAGTGATTATGGACCTGTAGAGCAAGTTTTTGAGGGCTGTCAATTTCAAGTCCCTGTAGGGACAGTCTTGTATGATAGACATTTAGATGTCTTAGCAGAGATAGTATGTGATGATAGTATTGTTCAAGTCTCCACAAAATTAATGCATGATCATATTGATGCCCAGGTCCCCACAGAGACAGCGTGTGACTATAGACATTCCCTGGTCCCTACAGAGATAGCTTGTGATGACACTCATGTTCAATTTCCTGCAAAGATAGTGTGTGATTGATTACATTGATCGCCATGTCCCCGCAGAGAGAGCTTGTGGTCATATCGATGTCCAGGTCTCCACAGAAATGATGTGTCATTCTAATATTATGTGATGGTAGTTATGTTCATTTCCCAGCAAATATGGAGTGATATTGGTCACATTGATGCCTAGGTCCTCACTGACATAGTGAGTGATTATAAGGATGCCCAGGTCCCCAAAGAGGAAGTGCATGATTACTGTCATGTTCAAGTCCCCACAGTGATAGTGTGTGATTATAATCATATTGACGTGTGCAATGATAGTTATATTGAAGACCCAAAACAGATAGTGTTAGTCTGGTGACTTAGTAAACTAATGTATCCACTTGAGGGATCTGTGTTTGACCTACCATCATGCACCAGCCTTTTTTGTGGGAAAAGAAAGCTTAAAACGTGCCCCTGATAAACATAGGAGTCAGTCACAAAGTTAAAAAGCATGTTTTCAAGAGTGGGCTTAATATACATAGAGTATTAAACACTACTTTTAATTTGGGCTTGTGGTCCCTTTGTGCCAAAGGAAAGAAAATCACTGACAGTTGTGCCGCTATATTGTTATGGGAAATGGGACATTCTCAAAATGGGCACATGCTAACTATGGTGAATGAAACCAATATTGATTTTGAAATATTGTGTGAAATAAATATCATCATTTCAAAAATATTGTGGAACAGAATATTGCGGTAACAATACTTTATTTTTGCATATGATAACATTGTTAAGAATATTGTTGCATTTAATATTGTTGACTTTAATATAGATGGAATAAATATTGCTTTTAATGAATTATGTGTGTGTGTGTGTGTAGATATATATATATATATATATATATATTTATATATACATATATACATATATGTATATATATATATATATATATATCTGTGTTAGCATATTAATTGTAGATGTTGGTAACAGTAGTATAATTGTTTTTGTTTTCTAAATATAGATTGTAATTGGTTGGTTTTGTAGGGTAATAGGGTGGAGAAGTAATTAAATTACAAAGAATTGTTTTTAATGCTATTTAATTTAAGGTAAAGTAAATATGTCCATTACATATGTATTTGGTTAATATGTACAATTTTAATTGTTTAATTGCTGCTTGCTTTATTTTAGTTTAATTTGTGATTTTAAATGTATCTTATTATAGTATAATTAATAATTTTGTAGCTAGGTGTTTGTAAATGGTCAATTGATGATTATCTATTTTTTACTTGATTATTATGTAAATTCTTGTTTGGTGTATTTAAATATTTATTTCATTTTGTATTTTTATACCAAAATGTACACTTTAATGACTTTTTTATAGTGTACATTTCTTTAGTTTGTACATTTTTTTTAATTTAATGTTGGTAATTATTTAAATATGTTTTAATATTAACTATGTTAGAATGGTATATGTACCTTTTCTGAAGTACAACACTTTCCCTAATTTTGCTGAGAATGGAGTTGATCTAGAAAATCTAATCCCTCCAAAATCCAGTGCTTTCCCTACTGTTGCCTAGATTGGAGGGGGGATTGCAAATCTAGCCCCTTCAAGTCCAGTGCTTTCTTATTGTTGCTTAAACTGTAAAGTACCTTGTTTCCTTTTTTTGTATATAAACAGTGAAAAAACACAGGTTAAAGTGACATTGCACTTAGTGGAAAATGTCAGTTCAAAAGTAACATTTTATACTTAAAAAACCACTGAAATTCACCAGTTCTAGTTAACTGAAGTAACTATAACTCTGCATTGTCCTGATGATGGCGAGTGGAAGAGACACAACACAATGCAGGTTGATGGGTTAATGATGGTGCCCCCTCCTCTTCACTTATGTGAATGGTCCAGTCCCCAAATATATGAGTGATGATAGCGACCTGAAAGTCACAAAAGAGACAGAGGAATGTTTATGACTTTGGCCCTCATTATGAGTGTGGCAGTCCAAGCACCGCCACACTTGCAGTGACGGTCAGACCACCACACTCCTGGTGGTCCAACTGTACACTACAACCCCGGAGGGCAGACCCGCATAAAGGACTGCCGTACCCACCAGAAACATGGTTCCCGACATGTGATGGCTTCCTGAGTTGTACTCAGCCAGGGCGGCGCTGAACTTGGCGCTGCTGTGCTGATTACAACTCAGCTTTCTGCCAGCATTTCTGTGGCGGGGACAGTGCGCATTCCGAGGGTGCTGGAGTGCTATGATATTGACCTCGGCTCCCTGAGACCAATATCATAGCACTGTTCCTGCAGGGCAGCCTGGCAGGAACCATGTTTCCGTCGGTCAGCCCAGTGGGAACATAGTAATATGCTCAAGGGGGACGTCACCACCATGGTGGTGGTGTCCTTCCCACAAGTTTGACGGTCTGCAGTGGGACCGCCAAACTCATAATGAGACCATTTGTCACTCAGCGCAGCACCTCGTGACAGGAAAAGGGTAGGAATGGGCTTATGGCAATAAGGCGCATTCCTGCATTTTTCTCCTGCGCTGGTACCCTTTTGGCTGCCTAGCAGAGCTGCCTGCGTTGCATGCAGGATTATTTTTGTGCAGGAAGGGACACCTTCCTACACAAAAAACAATCCTGAGAGGAAGTAACAAGGAGAAATAAAGATCTTTCTTCACCTTACACCTCACCTGAGAAGGCACAATCCCAGGCCTACCAGTTCTGGGAAATTTGTGACTGCATAAAAAATCCTGGGAGTTACAGTGAAGTTAGAGTATTTCAGGTGGTATCTAGATAGACAGTAGTCCAAAGATGACATAAACTCTCTGTCATAGCCAGGGAGGTGATAAACTAAGACCCCCACCAGCAATTTAACTGATAGTGTGAGGCACAAGCCAAGCAATTCTGCTCCCAGGAGCTCAGTTAGTTTAAAAGAGGTAGACTTCTTAAAAATGATAGCTACACCCTGCATTTTTTGTCTACTCTAACACAGTGAAATTTTGTGTAAACTTTACGAATTGCTAATGCAATATCTGGGGCTGAGCTGTCTGACATCCAAGTTTCACTGAGAAGAGGATGTCCAGCTGTTCCTCACTAAGTAGCTAAAAAAATGTAGTGTATTCTTATGGAGGGAGCAAATGTTAACTTGCGCTGCCGGCACCTCTAAAACATTGACAGAATTCGTAGTGGATTCGGAAGGCAGATGAGCGAAGTTCTCTGGCCGATCCGGTCCTGGCAGTTCACTGGAACATTATGTGCAGACCGGGGGGAGGGAAGATATTGGGGTAGAACACCTACCTGAACAATATGTAATGAATGAAGCTCCAACGAAGAGTAGATTAAATTCTGACCCTGGCCAGGGGGAGATCAGGCAGCATGGCTGGCGCTGAGGGTGGTCTGAATGCGGCTGGGCAAAGAGGGGGTTGCCGCCCGCGAACTGGATTTCCTTTAAAAGGGTAGGGACATCCCCTGCCCACAACTAGACTGCTAGCTGTCTCACAAAATGGCAGCCAAAGTGGCGAAAGTGGAGTCTCTAACTGACTCGTGGCCCAGCCCTCTGGTCAAAAAGCGTAAGTGCAAGCTAAAAAGCACTGTCCCATGTTTAAAAACAACCTAAGCCCCCCAACACAACTGCATGTCGATTTATGTAGTGATCAGCAGTACATACTCTCACTTCAAATTAAGCATAAAACAATTAGGCTTTAAAACACAAAAAACAGTGCCACAGTCAAATTCAAATTCACTTTTAAAACTCAGTTTTAAAAACAGTATTATAAATGGCAAACAGTGTAGCTTTGCTAAGAGCGGTGATCAGCTAACCTAGACCTATGATGCTTAACATGCGCTCTGTTTTTTCTTCAAGCCACATATTTAAACATATCAAGAAGGTTTACCAAACCAAGGTGAATAGTATTATTATAGGAAACACAAGCTTAATGGTGAGATTCCATTGAACCATTCATAATTACTTAAACCCTCTATAAATAGTGTCTAATACAAGACATTTGCTATTGCTGTTACCTATCGAGGCAATACTTTTAATTAATGTCAATGGATTTCATATATTAGGTCGGCACAGTCATTCAAAATCTTAGCCTTGAGGAAGCGGTCAACCATGTTGGCTGTTGGAATTAATCAAAAGCAAGAGTATATAGGACACTGCTTTTGGCCTCATCATTAACAGAAGTGGAAGTTAATAAAAGAGTACTTGATGGACAAAATATTCCTTGGAACTGCATGGATGACAGATAATATTAATGAGTAAATGGTCAAGAAAATAGTTCTGTGAGAATAACAATTATGACCTCTAGATTCTCTTGACAAGGTCTTAAAAAGACAGTAGACTGAAATATTTTATCATATATAAAATTGAGTAGTTGTTAATTGTTCTTAAAGCAGTTATCTTATATGAACCTCTTGGTTCTACAATAACAAATGTTTTGTACTTCTGCATGAAAATGTTGAGGAATATTAATGAAATTAAAATTAATTTAAGCAACTGTAACAACACAAAGAATTATCCAGCTTCTATTGACTATTGATTTCTACCTTTTAAAACTACTGAGTGGTATTATATTTCGTCAAGTCCTTTCTTGTATATCACAAGCAGGTACATTATGCACAACTACAGCAGATGCATAAACCTCACAAGCTGTCTTATTCATTTGACACCAGTGATAGATATATTAAAACCCTATGTCTGAGACATATAGCCAAACATTTGAGCTATCCTATTGGAATTTACTACTACACATACTGCCACTGACTACATTTCTAAAGCACATAGTGCATCATGATTCCTAGCTGCTACTATTTTAAGGAAGATGTGAAACTTGGATTGCCCCAGTTAATGAGCTTTACCAAAGTATTTTGCAGTTAGTATGGCAGCATTGAATTGGTGTAGCAGAAATTTGTATGTTTGCAGGTTAGATGGAAGACTATCAGCTCATTTAGATTTTGGCAGGCACGGCACTCTGCCACAAAAGTGGCACAGTACTCTGGGGTATCTTTACTAGAAAGTGGTGTAGCGTGGTGCTATGCCAAATACGGCAGCGCTGCACTCCATCACTTTAGAAATGCAGGGATCTGCTGTATTAAAACAATACGGCACACCCCTGCGTTTCCCCTAGCGCTGGCACTAAATGTAGCTGCCAGAGCCAATGTAGGCATCCTTGCACCATAGTTCAAGGGTGTCTGTGTTGAAGGGAATGATTATTTAAGAAGGTGTCCTGTCCTGCAAATAAACAATCTACAATGGCGATTTGGAACTTCTATGTGTGGTGCAGTACAAATCATCATTATTGAATGATTGTTTATGTGCAGGAAGGGACACCTTCCTGCACATAAACACTCATTCATGAACGTCCACAGCAACACCCATTGCACGCCACTCTGCTGCAGAAAACTGCATCAGAGGGGCCCATATTTGCAAGGCGGCGTTAAGCCACAAAAAGTGGCTTGGTGCCACCTTGTAAATATGGCGCAGTGCACAGAACCACCGGAGCGTCACAAAAAGTGACGCTACAGTGGTGCTAGGGGCTTGTAAATATGTCTTTCTCTCTGCAAATCTGCCAGCTGTTATGTTTCTGATGGCAGTGTTCTCACAGGCTGTGCCAGTGGAAAGCCTTTACTGACAGCCCGACTGAGTTGGATTTTTTAGTTTAGGTGCATCAGACCATTCAACCTATTTAGAGTGAGTGGTCTGATGTATTTGTTTTTCCAGTTTGCCGCTGCCAGGGAAAACTTTTTCAGTATAGCTCCCATACGTTTGTTGGTTACTACCAACACTTCTCAGCACTGGGCACCAAGACTAGCCAGTAGTGCAATACTTTAATTTCAAATTTCTACCAAATCAGAGAAGTTCTGCACCTACACTTCTCGGTAAGGCTGCTACACTTATACTGTTCACTGCCAACACTTCTTTCCAGTACCAAACCACTTTAAACATGACAACCACATTCCTGCTGGATCTCCTGTATTTTGTGGACAATACCAACACTTCACTGTGGTTGATTAAACAAATACTAATTAGTATTGTGTATGAATCGTTGTGTTTTATGCTATGTTAAGTAACATTTGGAAAGCAAGCACAAATACTGTTGAAACCTGAGGGTTGTTATGGTTATGCTGCAGTGTCATAAAAAGTGGCCTTGTTTATGTTACGTTGTCCTAATTCCCATGTATATGGGCCAGTGTATGGGCGTGATTTACAAATGTAACTTACAATTTTGAGTAATTAAGCTTTTGACTATGTTTATTACTTTTTGGTTGTTCACAATTTTGATTAAACGTTTGAGTATGTATACTGCTTTTTAGTTATTCACAAAATTAGAATGTGCATTTACTCCAAAAATTTTACTGACATGTCTCCAACAAAGTGAAGGGCTATACACTTGTGTGTAATTTACTCTTTTGAGTAAGTTTACTGTTTTTTTACTATTCATAAAATACATGTGTAAATCTACCCGGAAAGTGTAATCTACACTTCGATTCTGTGAATAGCCAAAAAGTAGTAAACTTCCTCAAAAGTTTAAATTACTCAAAAGTGAAAGTTATCTTTGTAAATCAGGACCTTTTATATCTTCCTAGTGTTTCACTCTCACACTATCAAGAGCCTCTGACTCCCTGAACAAGAGCCAACATTCTAATGTCGCAGTGTGATGTATCTTTGCCCTGCTGTCTGTACCTCCGCTCTACCATTGCCCTGGTCTAAGGCCATGTCTTGGAGTTGGTGACTCCCTGTTCCAGTGTCTCTTCGTGAGTGCAAATTTCATTTCTTCATGTTCCAATGTTTGTATCTCCTTGTACTGGAGCCAATGTAACCCTGTCTCGTTAGAACTGACTCTCACTGTGCCATTGTGTTATCTTGTTTTCCACATGCCTACCATATGCATGTCTTTCGATGTCCATGGCTCGCTATGTTCGTTTTTCTCCATATCCATCTCTCCATATCACTGTCCATTTGTCTTAATCTCCTTTTTTCTTCCTGTGCCTTTCTTCGCATCCATGTCTCCCTGTATTAGTTGATACCCTTGTGTCTATCTGATCCATGTTTTATTGTGTAATTTTCTCTGTCTCCTGTGTCCTTGTGATTTCCATTAACCACTTTGTGTTTGTGTATGCCTGTATCTTCCCACTTCCATCCATTTTCATGTCCTCTCATGTCAGTCTCCCCCGCCTCATTGTCAATGACTATCTCTGTCCATAATTCCTGGTCTCAAACAACAGTGGCGGACTGCTGCCCATCAGCTGAGTAACCGTTTGGTGAAGCTCAGACCTTTAATTTCCAAGAATAGCTGTACGTTGTACTGAAAATACTTTCATTGTAGCATAGACTTATCAAACATAAGGTGCTTTACTCAGAAATATGTATACAGGACCTGTGGTGAATGTAATGTAGAAACCAGAATGTGATAGGGTCTTGGGGCCACATGCACAAAGATCCGGTTTTGTGATTTGCAAACTACGAGTCACAAAACCGGATGTACAACAGTGCACTTTACACTGTTTGCGATTCGCAATGAGGTCACAAATGACCTAACTCATGAATATTCATGAAGTAGGTCACAATTAGTGACCCCATTGGGAATGACCGCCCTCACAGGGATGGTGGCCTGCTGGAGACAGCAGACCACAACGCCTGTGACTGCTTTTAAATAAAGCATTTTTTTTTTTTAAATGCAGCCCGTTTTCCTTAAAGGAAAATGAGATGCATTTCAAAAACAAAATTGAAAAGTTTTCATTTAAATTTTTCAGAGCGCAAGACAGTGGTCCGTGGGGCCACTGCCTGCTCTGCCATGGGACCCCTTCTCGTTTGCGAATGGGTTCGCACCAGTGTGAAACTGGTGATAACTGCGATTGTTTTGTGACCCTGACGATTGTTTTGTGACCGCATTCACGGTCACAAAACAATGCTACATCGTGCTGCGACTCACAATTAGGAAGGGAATGCCCCTTCCTAATTGCGACTCGCAAACCTATTTTGTGATTTGGTAAATAGATTACTGAATCGCAAAATAGGCTCTGTACATACCAAAATGTTTTTTTCCTGTTGCAATCGGCCCGAAAAATGTTATTTACATGTGCCCCTTGGAGAGTAACAGTGATAAGTGCTGATAAAGAATCTTGCTCTAACTGCAAAATGTTTTTTGTCTAATGCAGAACGCTCAGTACCAACCCAGTGACTAAATTTATGGTGCAAAATCTAGCAATTTACATTATCCTATCAAAATTATTTCACAGTCTACATTTCAGACTTTTTGTGCATATTTGTATATAGACATTTAACAGACATACAGAACTACAAATAACCTGCCTTTATGCTAAAGCATTAATTTTACTATTGGTGTAAATTTTTAACCTTATTGTAGTACTCTGATTTGTTTTGTGAAAATCCAGATTGCTGCTGTGCTAATTACCTGAGCCCTAAACATTTTTTGATTTTAAGTGAATTATTGCAACATTAAAATGTCACTGAGTTGCAAACTGCAGCATCACAGCATTGTATATGTGAGGAAAGAAGGCCTAGTATAAGAAATATTTTTATCCTAAATTCGAAAATAGGCGTTAAAGTTAAATTGATTTATATGATCAGATGCACCTGATATTCTTTTGTAGGACATCTGCCTCTAAAATAAGCGTAATCGTATTGCATGGAGAAAAGTTCAAAGAGTTAAAGAAAGGCGGTTCTGAAAATGTATTTTTTTCACTCGAGCACATGTTGTAAACAAGTACTTACTGCAAGACTACAGTTTAATGTAAGCCGGATTTTTTGTTATTAACTTTGTCTGCAAACGGCTTCCTTTGGGGGCGAAGACATCAGCTCTACAGCCCAGGGTAGATTCCTCCCCACAGCTGCAGCCCTGTGCTGCCGGTTTCCTTTCAGTTGCTTGGTGGCAGGTTGTGATACAGGTCTGAATGGAGCTGAGAGAGTCAAGCCCTCGACCCTTTGTTATACTGAACTTGGAATAGCGCACATTCACACCTGATTCTCTGCTAAGTCTGCAACTCAGAGGACTATGGGGGAGGGCTGCTTCAAAGGCCTGGGCACTGAAGAGTTTGTTATCTTCGGAGAGACACAAGTTGCGGCGATGTTACACCCAACTTTTCATCCACAGTCAAACATAACCTACTGCTGGAGAAGTAGCTATGGTCAGGAATCTCCTAAAGCACCTATAGTGCACCTGTGCACGCATCCAACATTTTACTGTTTCATACATTTTGCGGCCAAGTTTATTTTCTTATTTTCTTTCCATTTATTCCCGTGACGGCTTGGGGGTTCAGTGACCTGTGCATAATTTACCAATTGCCTGACCTCCTTTTCTGATCTACTTTTAATTCTATGTCAGGACCAGCGGCTCCGATTATGCTATCTTTTTCCTTACTGACTTAAATCAGCAGCCATTCAAATAACAGTCAAACAAAAAACTACACATCCCATGATGCTAGATGCATATATCACATGCCCCAATCACAGTCAACAACCTCTGTCCATAAAAGGCATGACCCCAAAAGTTACTTCCTCTGTCTTTGCCAAGTCAGAGACTCCAGAAACTTCCAAAACGAAACTTCGTAGTGCTGATCCAATGCTTTTCAAACCGGATCCAAAACATTCAAAGAGTTCAACTGAAACTGGAAGTTGCGACTAACTTCTCCGGAACTGAAGCAAAAAGAACGACTTCCACCAAATCCAACAGTATAGAACCTCAGGTATTTTTCTGATCAGAGCCTGAAACACAAAATTATCAAAAAATAATATCTCATGAGGGTAATATAGCCAATAAAAACTTACAGTATCTAACATTAACCAGGGAGGGCATAATAAAGCATACAAAATCAAGAATATATACATGAATGTAAATATCTGACACAATTATGCAATTACGGGAGGGATAATCCTCGCCTCCGTGTCCCTAACAGATTTGAAAATTCTTGACGCGTAAGCTCGACTTTTTTATTCTATGTCAGGACCGAGGCTCCGATTATGCTCGTTCAAAGCTGATCAATTACAACAGAAGCAACATCAACCACTGGTTTATGATAAAAAAACTTTAAAAGTAGACTCAGAAGACCAGTCTGCTGCCTTCATAATGTCCTCTAATCTAGAACCCAAAGCATACGTTTTAGAGGCCATAGCTCCACTAACAGAATGAGCTCCAACATGACTGGTATCTATACCTGCTTCACTCATTAACCATTTCATCCATCTTGAAAGGGTGACTGAGGAAACAGGCTTAAACGGTTTCTGTAGAGAAATTAGTAACTGTCCATTAACAGTCTGTCTTAAATTCCTCAGTAACTACTTCATAATCTTTTAAACATTGCACTACACAGAGTTTTGAGTTATCCGGATACATAGTATAAGTTACTGACCTGCAATTCGTTTTTGTCCTTCTGGTAATATTAAAAGTAACACCTTCAGGTGAGTACACCCTACCAGACAAATCTAAAGCCTTGACATCTGAAACTCTCTTACAAGAAATCAGACATAATAACATAGTTAATTTAGCTGAAATCTGTTTACGAGATAAATATTTATTGACCGGCCAAGCGTCTAGAAATTTCAAAATAATGTTCACATCCCACAATACAGAATATATGGTTTGAGGAGTGTTGGCTAAACGAATACCCCTCAATACTTTGCATACCAAAGGATGTTCACCCACTGGCTTACCATCAATTTGACCATGAGCAGCTGAAATGGCAGATCTAAAATTATTAATGGTTCTGTATGCCAAACCTGAAGAAGCCAATTCAGCAAGAAAATTAACAATCAATTCAATGATTGACTCCAAGGGATTACTACCCCTTCCATTGCACCAACTATTCCATCTGCGCCATGCTGAGGAGTACCAGAGGCCCAAGCTTGTTTGATCAAATTTGCAGTTTGTTGCGAAAGGCCTTGGGAATTCCATCTCGACCGGAAAACATCCACGCCATCAACGTCAATTTCCCTGATAGTATCAGGGGATGTTGAACGCCTTCCGGGCTCAAGAGAAGATTCCAACGAGGAGGAATTAGTAGCAGGCGAGTACAGGCTAACTGAAGCCATGGTTGCGACCTCCAAAATGGCGTCACCAGAATCAAATCTGTTTTCTGTCTCCGAACCTGGGACAAGACCCTGGGAATCAACAGAAAAGGAGGAAAGGCATGACCCCAAAAAAGGGACCAATCCTGCAGAAAAGCATCAGTTGCTAGAGCTGGAGGATCCGGGCGCCAGCTGAAGAATTTCAATATCCGAGCATTGAGACGAGATGCAAACAGGTCTACTTCGCAAGTACCCCATTCCCTGATTATCTGGAGAAAAACTATTGGATCCAATCTCCAATCGCTGGAATCCCTCAGGTATCTGGCATTCCAGTCCCCAATAGTGTTCTGGACTCCCGAAAGGTACTCTGCAAGCACAACCAGACGATGGTTCAGACAATAATGCCAAAAATCCTTGGCAATCTCTGCTAGAATTCTGGATTTCGTTCCCCCTAGCTTGTTGACATATCGAACTGCTGAGATGTTGTCTGTTCTCAGCAGAATGTAACAGTCTGTCTTCTGAGGGGAAAGACTCTTTATAGCAAAAGAGCCTGCTAGGTGTTCTAGACAATTGATGTGGAGAGATCGTTCCATCTGTGGCCAACATTCCCCGGTCACTAGAGACCCGCAACGGGCTCCCCAACCCCACTGACTGGCGTCTGACTCAATTACTACTTCTGGGTGAGACCCAAAAATGGCCCTGCCATTCCAGGCGTCCATGTGTTGGAGCCACCAGTGAATCTCCTCCCTGACCTCTGAGGTTAAAGGGATCAATTCACACCACCACAATGTAACCCCACCACTGCCACTAAATGCAATGTCCACCTCACAAAGGCACCCTGGAAGGCCACTGAAAGTCACACCGGCACAAAATTGCACAGTTCTGTACACCTCAAACCCTAAGGCATATGTTACAGACATGTCTATGTCCCCCAGGCACCACCACCAATGCAACCCTAATGGAGGGGACAAGGAGTGCCACAGCACTCCAGGGAGACAGAGGCACAACACAAGACCTTGACGAAGGACCCCTGGACACTGATGAGCAGGCAGTCCCCTCACACAGCGCTGGATGCTCACCATGCAGCAGCCCCACCCAGGAAACCACTGTCACCCCTAACACCCAGTCAAGACCAGCAGGCCAGGGGAGGCGTACCCACACCAGTGGACCTAGGGCACAGACAGGTGGAACACAGCTACAGAGGCCACAGTCTCCCACTCCCAACATGCAGGCAGACGAGTGCCCCAGTACAAGTGGCACATCAAGACCTGCGCAGGGGACACAGGCATAGGGGGCTAGGACAAGTTCAAGTGTCCCAGTGGGTCAGGGGGTAGGGCACCGGATGGATGCAGCAGCCCAGGATGTCATTGCAGAGGTATTGGGGCCTACCAACATACCCAAGACAGGTTGGCACAGATTGTGTCCAGCCTGGAGCAAAGTCAGAGGATGCAGCAGCAACAACACCAACAGGCCATAGAGCAGCAGAAAGAACACAATGCCACAATGGCCACCATTTCTGGAGCACTGCTGCAGTTGGTCAACAAACAGTCAGACACCCACACCGGACAAGAGGCCCCCACAACAGCCCTGGACAACCAGCAACAGATGACCCAAGCAGCAGAAACAGCACAAGAAATACCCTCCCAGGAATCACAAGGGCCAACCATGCCACCCCAAGAAGCTCCACAGCAGGCGCCCAAACGTAGTCTCAGGCCAAGATATGGCACTGGAAACCGTGCTAAGAACAAGCTCCACTCCAACAATTGACACTGCTACTACTGCAAAGCAACCATCCCACCCATTCACCAACAACACTTAGCTGAGGGTAAATTGAAGTACTATACTACAAATAGGACACACCTATAACATCCAACAGGACTGCTCCCAAGTCGGTTTTGAGGATACCCAACCCTTACGACTTCCATTACTGTATATAGCACAATTCACTGAATTCAACCAATAAAACACATTTCTCACCTGTAACATTGTCCCCTGTCTTCAATGTTGAACAAAGTGGAATATGGATGCAACTGGCAGAGAACAATTTTATTGTTAATTTGTGCTTGGTGGTGGTAATGTGTGTTTTCAAATTAGGCAAGGAGGGAATGCATATATTGTCTGTCAGTACCATGCAGAAGAGGTCCATGTCTCGCCTATCATGACCATTCCCCGCTATATGACATGGCACACTGACAGTATCAGTCACCAACCACTATTACAGGCTTAAGTCCCAGACAGCTATTGGAAGTAGAGTTGTATCAGTTGGTTCCTGGAATTGACATCTTCCCCTTCCTCATCATCACCATCACTCTCCTCGCCTCTCTGAGGTAACTGATCAGGACCTTTAGCACCCTCCACCTCCAAAAGGGGGATAGAATGTCTCACAGCCACGTTGTGCAGCATGCAGCAGGCCACCACTATTCTACACACCTTATCAGGCCCATAGGCCATGGAACCCCTAGACATATGTAGACACTGGAATCTAGCCTTCAGGAGATCTATAGTACGCTCTATCACCCTCCTAGTACGTCCATGGACCTCATTGTATTTCCTCTCTGCATCCGTCCTGGGATTTCTCACTGGCGTCAGGAGCCAATGCAAGTTTGGATAGCCAGAATCACCTAGAAAAAGGGTCAATACAGAGTCGTCATTGTAATGTCCCTTAGTCAGACAGGCAGGTTTTCTGCAATGTGTCAGTTAGTGACAGGCAAACTTACCTATGATCCACCCTCTGTCCTCTTATAGTTGTTCCATCTTCTGTGGCACACTACTGTTCCTCAAAACAAATGAATCATGGACTGAACCCGGAAACATAGAATTCACATGGCAAATGTACTGGTCTGCAGTACATACCAATTGGATGTTCATGGAGTGAAAGTTCTTCCTGTTTCTGTACAACAGTTCACTCACTCTTGGGGGGATGATAGCTATGTGGGTGCCATCGATGGCACCTATGACATGGGGAATGTTTGCAAAAGGCATAGAAGTCAGACTTGATGGCAGGGAAGTCAGCACTTTGGGGGAATCGCACATAGGATTGCAGATGTTGCACAAATGCATTCAGAAATCTTGTCAGTACCTGGCTGAACATTGGCTGTGAGAAACCAGCACCCATGCCCACTGGCACTTGAAATGAGCCTGTGGCCAGGAAATGGAGTGTGGAGAGCATCTGCACCTAAGTTGGAATGGCATGCTGTTTAGGATTTGTGGGAGTCAGTGCAGGATCCAGTAATGCACCTAGGTCCTGAATAGTTGAACGTGTGAGTCTGTAAGTGATAATGATCTGACGCTCCACCATGGTCCCCATATCCACTAGTGGTCTGTACAGCAATGGTGCCATTCCTCGCCACAACGGTCAATACCTAGGAGGGGTTACAAAAGGGAGTGATGTGCGAACATACATTGGTATTTTTGCTAAATACATGCAGTGCATTGTTCATAGCAGTGTCTGTACAATAACTGCAACCTGACAGATGTACATTTACATCACTAGGAGGGAACAGGGTAAATCATGTGTGCTAATATACGCAATGGATAGAGGCCTAGGTGCTTCATGTGGCTGGTAGGCCCTGCATTGTGAGTAGTATGAATTTCAAGATGCGTAGGTGATGTCAAAATGTCTGCCCACTGTAGTTCTGCCCCTTCGTTGTGGAAGCGACCTAATACCGCTAACGGTTGACGTCACAGTGTACGGCGGTGTTGACCGCTGTTTGCACCCTCATTGGCTAACATGGATGCCAATGGGGAATCCTGGCGTATCATGATCGCCGCCGGCGGTGACGGTGCATACTGCCACGGAACGTACTCGCGTTCGTCAGCGTTTGATCACCTGACTCCCCGATCTCGTGCAGACAGGTACTCCACTCTGTGCACTGCTGTCGCCTGCCTCTGGCTATGGATGCTCCACGTGGTGCAGGGGAAAGGGCCCCAGCCTTCACCCAGTAAGAACTGGAGAAGTCAGTGGAAGGGGTCCTGCCCCTGCACAACTGACTCTATGGCCGGCCAGACGTACAGGTGAGTCTGGGTTTGGGGGGCACTGTGTGAGTAATGGATGGAGTGGATTGCACATATGTGTGCTCCTGTGAGCCAGGATGGGCCATGGTGCATGGAATGCTGCGTGCCACTGTCCTGCATGTCTGAGAGTACTGTCAGTCTTATGTTTTACAATCTGCCAGCTGTTCCCATTGTGCAAATGCCTGACCTCTGTGTTCCATTTCTGTGTCACCCTACTAGGTCAGCGCCCACCAGAAGAGGCCACATTGACATGCCATGACCAAGGAGGTACGGACCTTAGGGGTCTACAACCAGCAGAGCACCCGCTGTCGAAAGAGGTGGGAGGACCTGTGGCGCTGGGCGCGAAAGATCACTGAGGCCCAGCTGGGGAAGTCCTCCCAACGTGGAAGGGGTGCCCGTCGGGCACTGACTCCCCTCATGCGTCGGATCCTGGTGGTGGCGTACCCAGATCTGGATGGGCACTTGAAGGCTGCACAGCAGTCACAAGGGGGTGAGTACTCACGGACCATACTTCAGTCTGGAAGGATGAGTGTGTGTGCGATAGGGCTCATGCTGCTTAGAGCAGGGAATTTGACTGGTGTCCATCTACTGTATGTTCCCCAAAGGGTGTAGGGGTGTCCCTGTCAGGTTTTACCTACCTCAGCCCCAATACTATTTCAGGGGATGGGTGTAGGTCAGTATTCTGATCAGTAGTCAGGGGCATGGCAATGGGCATAGTGCACGGTGCTGCCTGTTGGATGTGTCTGCTGGGTCGGTGTATGTCTGGCCATTGTGTATCAGCATTCAGCTATTTACAAGTGTCTCTCCTGTTTTGTCTCCCCGTCCCTGTTCTCTTGTGCTAGTTTGGTACAGCATCAACATCAGACGAGGGAGCTGAGGCACTGGCAAGTGGGGAAGCAGTTTCCCACGGATCCTCCAAGGCAGAGGCAACCAACGCCCAGGGGACCAGTGGGTGGGAGGGCGAGGGGACTTCCACTGGGAGGCTACTACCACAGGAGGTAGTGACTCTGAGACCTCCTCCGATGGGGGTCCTCCGGCGGTGGCGGACCCTAGTGGACACACCACTACCGTGAGATCTTCCGCCACCACCCATACCATCACCACCCTCCCTTCTGCTCCCCACCGAGTTGCCCGTGCCCCCCCACCCAGAAAGGTGGGCGTCTCCTTCGCCCCAGGCACCTCCTCCCCTGTCCCAGTCAGCCCTGCTGCCCTCTTAGAGGAGGCTATTGACCTCCTGAGAACCATCTCTGTAGGGCAGACAACCATTGTCAATGCCATCCAGGGTCTGGCATCAGGGCTGCAGCAGACCAATGCCTATCTGGATGGCATTCACGGTACCGTGTCTGCCCTACAGAGATCTTTTCAGGCTCTGGCCTCCTCTTGGTTGGCAGCCAGTTTCTCTGGCCATTCCATCCCCCCTCCTATCTCCTCTACCCCTTTCAGCACCCCACTCCCTTTTCCCATCCAAAACACAATCAGACCCGCTTACAGGCACATCAACACACAAGAAGCACACTTCAAAACAGAAGCACCACACCTCCCACAACAAGCCTTCACACAGCCAACAGACACCTGCACACACAACAACGTCCACTTCCCCCAGTGTGCCCACCTCTTCTGCCTCCATGTCTGTCCCCTCTACATCCATACCCTCATGCACTGCACCTTCACTCACTGTTACTGCTCCTCTACCTGCACTCACCACGATAACATACAGCCATACATGCACCCGAAACACCACACCTGCACTCACCACCTCTACTGTAGTGGACACATGCAGCAGACTCACCAGACTTGCAGACACACACCTAACATACATCCACACTGGCTGTCTGTCTTCTCCCACTGTGTCGACCCCCCCACATCCCAAAACACACAAACGCACCAAGACACCCACCCATCAGACATCCACCACACCACAGCATACTGAGCAGTCACCTGCACTCACTACACGTACACCTATACCCCATACATCAACTCCCTCTGCCTCCACTCCCACGCCCTATTCCACACCAATTGCTCCCAAGAAACTTTTCCTCTCTTGTGCAGACCTGTTCCAACTCACTGGCCCACCCCGTCTTGTCCCCAAACGTGCCCACCTCCTTGCCCTTTCCGCTCCTTCCACATCACAGCCCACCCCAGTTCAGCCTTCTCATTCCTGTGCCGCTTCCCGGGTGAAGAAGTAGGCCCGCTCAGAGCCGAGGCAATCCAGCTCCACCCGAGCCAAACAGCCACCACCCACTTCAAAGGAGAAGCCCACCCTCCTCCAACCTCCTCATGCAAGTCAAAGTCCCACCCCGTCGAAAATCCCCAGTCTCAGGTACCTGTCATGCTAAATCTTGCCTCCAGTATGCCAGCATTAGTATTTGCCTGGGGTGCCTTTATAGGCCAGTAATTACCTTTGGTATTTCTGGGCCAATGGTAGACTTGCAAGCATTGCAGCACATTCTCACACTCTCCTACAATCATGCATATCCACTTATTCTCACTCACTTCATTCATATATTTTCCCTCACTAGCACTCATTCATTCTCCATCACTCTGGCTCTGACTTTTACTCTCCCACTCATTTTAAGTCTATGACTCTCATTTACACTCTGACTTTTTCATACTCTGACACCCACGCTTACTCATATTCTCAAACCCCCACTTCACTCACATTAGCTCACCCATTTATTTACACTAACTTATGTTTACTGGCATTCACTCTTACTCTCCCTTGCTCACGCTTAATCACACACACTCCCCCACACTCTTCCTCATTCTCACTCTTTCACTCACTCACAGATACGCTCACTCACTGTAACTCACTCTCCCTCATTGCTACTCACACTCCCTAACTCTCCCTTATATGCATGCCTATTCATTCTCAGTCGCTCACTCTTTCACTTGTAGTCACTCAGTCTTACTTACCTATCACTCATTGCCATTCAGATTCACTCATACTCACTGACACTCATTCTCACTCACTACATATCACTTGCTTCCACTCACACACACATGCTCAGACACCTTTAAGCATGTACACAAAATACATTAAAAACATCTTATCACAGCTGCAGTGAAGGTTTTGTAGCAGATCCTGTTGCCAAGAGCTCAATGTGTTATTGCACTAATGTTGAAATGCACCATTGCACTTAGGGCCAGATGTAGCAATTTCTGATTTTGCGATTCGGAAATTGCGAGTCGGTGTGACTCGCAATTTCCGAATCGCAAAACCGGATGCACAACAGTGTCTCAGAGACCGTCTGCGAATCGCAATGGGGTCGCAAAGACCCACCTCATTAGTATTAATGAGGTGGGTCGCATTTTGCGACCCCATTGCAATTCCCTACACTTACAGGGATGGTGGCCTGCTGGAGACAGCAGACCTCCAGGTCTGTGACTGCTTTTTAAATAAAGCAGTTTTTTTTTTTGTATTGCAGTCCGTTTTCCTTAAAGGAAAACGAGTTGCAATACAACAAAATAACGAAACCATTTGGTTTCGTTTTTTCAGAGTAGGCAGTGGTCCATTGGACCATTGCCTGCTCTGAGAAAACATTTATGGCAACATTCACAAAGGGGAAGGGGTCCCATGGGAACCCCTTCCCTTTTGCAAATGGGTTACCACCAGTGTGACACTGGTGGTAACTGCAAATTGCTTTGCAACCGCGTTCGTGGTCACAAACCAATTTAGCATTGCGATGTGAGTCGCAAATAGGAAGGTGGACCCCCCCTTCCTATTTGCGAGTCGCATTCCCATTTTGCGAGTCGGTACCGACTCGCAAAATGGGAATGTGCATTGCGATGCGCGTTTTGCATGCCGCAAACTGCAGTGTGACACTGGTGGTAACTGCAAATTGCTTTGCGACCGCGGTCACAAAGCAATTTAGCATTGCGATACGAGTCGCAAATAGGAAGGGGACCCCCCTTCCTATTTGCGAGTCGCATTCCCATTTTGTGAGTCGGTACCGACTCGCAAAATGGGAATGTGCATCGCGATGCGCGTTTTGCATGGCGCAAACTGCGATTTTCACAGTTTGCGCCATGCAAAACGCTACCTACATCTGGCCCTTAGTGTAATAAAAAAACGGGCAGAAAACAAAGAGGCAGAGACCCCATATCCATAAGAGAAAGTAACCCCTATATTCTTGCCACTTCTGAGGCCAAAGAGCACAGAAGCTGTGACCTCTGGCAAACCCCAATTGAAGTCCTTAAGGCTAACTCATTGTTTATTGTTGCATTGTGAGACATGTATCCTCTGCTGCAGTGTTATGCAGCTTTTCTGAATAAATGCATCCACCTTGTTTGCTGCAGCAGCCTAAGTCTTATGTATGCCTGCAGTGTGAAGTTGGTTGGAACTTCTGTAGTGTTGGCGTACATCATCTTGATGCAAGCTGAATTGAATGCTTCTAACGCACTGCAATAGTGTCCTTCAAATCTAATTTCCGAAGTGCCTTCATTGACGAGAAAATGTAAATATATAAATATGAGAAGATAGAGAACCGCTGCATAAGCCACAGAAAATGTGCATATATTGCTGGTGCAGAAGCTGTACAAAACTTTACAAGTACAATTGGCCGCTCATGTTCACTATTTGTGTTCTGCTGTATTTAGCACTATTTCTTAGTGCAAAATGCATCCTTACGTCCATGCTGGATGTTAGGGTGCATTTTACGCTTAGAAAATAGCGCTAAATGGTGGTAGTAAGCTGGGGACAAATCCTAACCCAAAATCACATTTATTGAGTGGGAGAGGCTGCTCATCCTCACTGTTCGTGTTCTGTTGAATTTAAAGCTATTTCTTAGCTCAAAATGCATCCCCATGTACATTTTGGATGTGAGGGGGAATTTTTGTAGTAAGAAAATTACTCTTTTCGCGTAGTTTAAGCATCATCTTGCTGAATTCTTAGGTAATTACGCTACATGGAATTACGCAAGCTACCCCAACCCCTAATATTCATGTAAGCACAAACCTAGCCACAGTGATTGGTGCAATGTGCAATGCCAAAGGCAAGTAAAATAATGAGATATGTGTTTATAGGGTCACAAGGTGGGCATCTGGGTTCATAAAGGGAAAGGGGTATTTCTAAACCAAGTAGTGTAATCGATGTGCTGGCCCCCATAATAACTTTTCAGGAACTTATCTGTTTAATTGTTTTAAATTACATGCAGCTTATAATTGCAAAACAGGAATATAGTAATGCACGATTCTATTATTTTTGCAGAAAGTTTTGAATTATACTATCGCAATGTGCGTATATATTTCTGTACGTTGTTTCAAAAAATCTTATTTACAAGTGTGTAACCCATTACTGTTGAATAGTGTACCTATGGTCCCCCATTTTTCCACCACAAGCCTGAAGAGTTTGCCCTCAAGCTGTTGAAGACAGCAGGGTCTTCTTGGTTGAAAAAAGGTCTGCTTTCCTGGGAGAAGTGAGTGGAGATTCGGAGGAATTTTGGGGGGTGAACAATGAACGATGTTGCCAAGTAGTAACTATACATATGTTAAGGTTGCTGAGTTTCTCTGCTTATGTGCTTCTGCTGAAGAAAAGCTGTGTCCTGCAGCAGAGGACAAGTGAGAAAACGTGACATTAGCGCTTTGTATGGGCTAATGTTTCCTGCTTTGACTGGGACTCCCAGCTCATTCTCACCCAGTCACTTCCAAGCTAATTAACGTTTTAAGGAAAAGTGTAGCTTCCTGAAACTTGCAAGCACCAAAGATAGGTAAGTGCTTTGCATGCACATACATAAAAATTTAAAACAAGTTATACGTATGTTTTCTGCGGCAGCTACTGGATGTATTCAAACAACAGACATTTAAAACATTTTCATATTCACACGTTTATTATACAATGTATATGTTTTATACTTAATCTTTTTTTTAAACAACACTGCATCCTTTTGTTCCAGTTCATTAATAGAGTGTTTCTACCTAGCCACTGGTAACCACCATATGTTGTGTTCACTTTATAAATAGGGGACATGAGCACTGCAGAATTATATGGCAGTTAATCAAGTTTAAACAGCACAGTACTTATGTGGGGTTATTTAATTACGTGTGCCTGTACAAAAATAGTCACAAACATAATTTTTGTCTGTTTTTGTTGTCCTGTAGTTAAAAGCAGGACGGCAACTGCTCTGGTTCACATTGCAGGTGGTAACAGTGCAGTGCATGCAAATAGCAGAAAAGGCACCAAAACAGGAGCAGAAAGCGCAGTATTCCTCTCGATGGTTGCTTACCCAGTTCCGTTTTATTACATGCACTGTGGGACTTGAAGTCTCATTTAATGAAAAAAAAAATGCAACATACACTGTGAAAAAATGAATAGTTAAAGCAATTCATGCCAGAAATGAAACAAATTGGAATTATTAGGTATTGTATCTGTTTACTACTTTTCACTGAAATACACCTTCATCCTCATCTTGCCATTAACCACCCCCTCTCAAACTGTGTGCATTCCCTAGATTATTAACAAATAATGATCAGATCAGTTTATCTAATTTCACAGTGCATTGCACCATAATTCTTCACAGGTAGCTAATGCTCAAATGGCAATAGTGAAGTATTCTGTGGTTAAAAACTGACCCAAATTGCTTTTAGCAATGTTTAAAATCTAACAATTTCAGATACAAAAGTCTAAATTCAAAAGCTCTATGTAAATAAGGTTTTATTTTAATAAATAGAGAAAAGGTTATTTTGCATGAAAAATATATGGATAAATATAGGATTATGCAGTCTTCCCTTAGAATTGGCTGCCCTTTCTGCTTTTAGCCTGTGCTTTTTGTGAGCAATGTGTGTTTAAATGCAGTGTTTAAGACTGCAGTACCACCTCTTGTCTACAGGGGCAGGGCTGAGCAAAAATATAAACACATTTGATGAAACACAGGTCCCCAAAGCCATTTTTTACAAAAGTTGTAAAAATTGACACAGATGTTCCTGAAGTCATTTTATATAATTTAGAAAACGTTGCCTTGTGGGGACTTGGTTTCAGGTCCCCACAGTGCAATCAATTCCCCACAGCCTGAGTGTGTTATCACACCCAAATCCCCACAAGGATAGTAACACAAACCCACGCATGTACACACACACACACACACACACATTTGACATCTGCAAGGTTCCGCTAAAGCTTTGCCACGCGTAATCAAGGCCAAAATGTGTTCCAGAGGCGGAGGGCACCTTAATGAATTATTTTCATTCATTGCTTCTCAGTGAACGTCACTCGATTGCGAGGTTTTGTTGCAAAAACAAATATATATATATATATATTGCAACATATATATTGCAATTACTGGGAACCTCAATGAGAATTCTGGAATTCTGGAGCAAGGAAAAAAACAGGGAATTTAATGTAGTGAGGAACATTATGCGTTAACAGAACAGAAATGAAACGGTACACTTGCTTACTGTTATTAGAATATATATATATATATATATATATATATATATATATATATATATATATATATATATATATATATATATATATATATCCTAATAACAGTAATAATAAATCTCCTAATAACAGTAATAATATATCTCCTAATAACAGTATTAACAGCAAGTGTACCGCTTCACTTCTGTTAATGCATAATATTCCTCCCTACAATAAATACCCTGTTTTATTTCCTTGCTCCAGAATTCTCATTAATGAGGTATCCAGTAATTGTAAGAGCAGATAACTGGTATTTTTTGGAAATAATATACGGGAATCTGTGTTTCCACGCCCATGTCTTTTTCTCCCGTATTTCCTCAGACATTTCAACTGCAGAAAGCAACCGAAATCTCCATGTAAAAAACACAGAAATTGTAAGAGCTGCTGTCCCCAGGCACTTTGAAATTTACGGGCCATTGGTAATGAAGGCTACGTCATCTGATTCGATGTTACACTTTTCGAGAAGCCTGGTTCTTTGCTTGCAGTTTGTTGCGTTGTCAGCCCGAGATCTCTTTTTAAATACAATGATATATGCCGCATTTCGTTCATTAAATATTTTTGTTTCCATGACAGGAGAAAATCTTGGCCGCATTTAATTAGATCGGACAATATCATTATGTAACATTAATGCACATGTGCACATAGTACTCGTTCATGTGTCTAAATATTGCAAAACGCTTTGGGGAATTGGGAAGCCAGGTATAAACACATTTGCAGTAAATAAGCATCTGCTAATCTTTTATGTTAAAAATAGTCCATACATATTTTAATTAAATTAAACATTAAGGGGGTCATTACAACATTGGCGGTATAAGTCGCTTACCGCCGTGCAGAAGACCGCCAACACACGGCCGCGGCAGTGGAATTTCGCCACAGCTATTATGACACACATCACGGAATCCGCCAAAATTCAGACACCCACACAATACCGCCACATCAAAGGTCAGCGAGAAACTGTCGGAAACAAATCCTCCACCTCCACGCCAACAGAAACACGCCCATGCCATTACGACCCACGAATCCACGTGCCGGTCTTTCAACTGCGGTATTCCATTGGCAGTACACACCACTGCGCTCAAAATACACACACATCTCCAAAACACCACCACATTGGACAATTCAAAATACACACACCTGATACACATACAAACACCACTCCCACACACCCAACACAATATAAAACACACACCCACATCACACACAAACCCCTACGACCACAATTCACGGGCGAAGGCCAGAGAGAGACAGCACAGAATAGAGAACCCCATCACACAGAGGCACACTACACCATCATCCACACAACACCCACGCACAAAACACCACATACCAATACACTCACCACACTCATCAACAGATACACCACCCAACACCTCACACACACCACCCCATGTCACGCCAAAGACACCCCCGCTTCTCTGAGGAGGAGCTCAGGGTCATGGTGGAGGAAATCATCCGGGTAGAGCCACAGCTATTTGGCTCACAGGTACAGCACACATCCATAGCCAGGAAGATGGAGCTATGGCAAAGAATAGTCGACAGGGTCAACGCTGTGGGACAGCACCCAAGAAATAGGGAGGACATCAGGAAGAGGTGGAACGACCTACGGGGGAAGGTGCGTTCAACGGTGTCCAGGCACCACATCGCGGTACAGCGGACTGGCGGTGGACCCCCACCTCCTCCCCCACAACTAACAACATGGGAGGAGCAAGTCTTGTCCATCTTGCATCCTGAGGGCCTCGCAGGAGTCAGTGGAGGAACGGACACTGGTAAGTCAAATCTTAAATATCATATCCCCCACCCTACCTGCATGCTATCACACACCCCCACCCTCACACCCTCCCCTATCACCCCAAACCCTCACTGATCTACCCATGACACCTACCACCCATCCCAAACCCAAGACCTGCATGACATAACTAAGCATGGATACCCATCACTAAAGCATGCCCACTGCACAGACCCACAACACCCCCCAACCATCATCACACAAGCCCCCACACAGGAATGCCTGCACTGATGTACACGCACACCCAACCATTGCACACCATGAAACACACACATGCAATAATCATGTACTCATACCCCCGCAGGAACCCGAAGGAACGTCACCACTCCAGAGGGTCCAGACAACACCACTCCGCGATGAAATGCCCACCACCTCCGCCGGCGCTAGTGGACAGGACGCCTCGCCACAGGACCAACACACCAGCACCCTACCCCCTGCAGACGGACAACCACCACGAAAGCGGTCCCTGAGATCCAGGAACAGGACAGAGCAAGATGGCAAGACCCCTGCCAGGAAATAAGACCACCCTGATTGTCCCCCCACTGTACCACTTTGTTACCCTGTCCAAATCGGAACTGCCCCAGCTCCACTTCCAATGGCCAGATGTGCAATGTACCTGTGAGACTAATAGACTGGACTCTGCCATGGACATTCTTCCACCATAACCCATCCCCATTTCACAACCCTCCTTCATTGTTATGCACTTAAATAAACACCCTGGAAGCACTAATAAAACTGGAGTCAGTCAATGATTTAGAAGTTTGTATTGTCAATTACAGTGTCAAAAATGGTTACCCATTGGAAGGCCAACATACCAATGTCACACATCACAAGCCTTTCAAGGGTGCAAGCTGTTGACACGTAGGTTACCACATTAGTGAAACTGAAATGGAAGGGGACAACTCAGTTAACAAATAGTGAGTGAAATGTAGGTACAGGATAGAGGTAGACGTGTGAAAGTTAATATTATGTTAAACATGAAAATGTAATCACCTGTGTCTCACTGAAAATATTGCTGTATGACAGACTCCCTGTTGTCGTTTTCTTCTTCATCAGCTTCATCCTCATCACTGTCCACAGGCTCCACAGGCTCCACCGCTGCTACAACACCGTCATCTGGATCATCCTCCTGCAGAAAAGGCACCTGGCGTCGCAATGCCAAATTATGGAGCATGGAGCAGGCGATGATGATGTCGCACACCTTCTTCGGTGAGTAGAATAGGGACCCACCTGTCATTTGGAGGCACCTTAACCTGGCCTTCAGGAGGCCGAAGGTGCGTTCGATCACCCTCCTAGTCCACCCATGGGCATCATTGTACCGTTCCTCTGCCCTGGTCCTGGGATTCCTCACTGGGGTCAATAGCCAGGAAAGGTTGGGGTAACCAGAGTCCCCCAAAAGCCATACACGGTGCCTCTGGAGTTCACCCATCATATCAGGGGTGCTGCTATTCCACAGGATGTAGGCGTCATGCACTGAGCCAGGGAACATAGCATTTACCTGCGAGATGTACTGGTCTGCCAAACAGACCATCTGGACATTCATGGAATGATAACTCTTCCTGTTCCTGTACACCTGTTTACTCCTGTGGGGGGGGACCAGAGCTACATGGGTCCCATCAATGGCACCTATGACGTTGGGGATATGTCCAAGGGCATAGAAGTCACCTTTCACTGAAGGCAAATCCTCCACCTGAGGGAAAATGATGTATCTCCTTATGTGTTTCAGCAGGGCAGACAACACTCTGGACAAGACGTTGGAAAACATAGGCTGGGACATCCCTGATGCCATGGCCACTGTTGTTTGAAATGACCCACTTGCAAGGAAATGGAGCACTGACAGCACCTGCACGTCAGGGGGGATTCCAGTCGGATGGCGGATTGGTGACATCAGGGGGTCATTCTGACCCCTGGCGGTCCACGAATGACGGAAGCATCGCCAACAGTCTGGCGGTGCTTCCTAGCCCATTCTTTACCGCCGCGGTTAGAAAACCGGGTCCGGCGGTTTCCCGCTGTTTTTCCCCCGGCTGGGCGAATCCGCCAGGGCAGCGCTGCAAGCAGCGCTGCCCTGGGGATTCTGACACCCTTCCCGCCAGCCTGTTTCTGGCTGTTTTCACCGCCAGGAAGAGGCTGGCGGGAACAGGTGTCCTGGGGCACCTGGGGGCCCCTGCACTGCCCATGGTATGGGCAGTGCAGGGGCCCCCTAACAGGGCCCCAGCCAGCTTTTCACTGTCTGCCTAGCAGAGAGTGAAAAGCGCGACGGGTGCAACTGCACCCGTCGCACGCCCGCAACACCGCCGGCTCCATTCGGAGCCGGCTTCAGTGTTGCAGGCCTCCTTCCCACTGGGCTGGCGGGCGCTAACATGGTTAGCACCCGCCGGCCCAGCGGGAAGGTTGGAATGCCGGCAGCGGTCTTTTGACCCCGTAGCGGGCAAATGGCGGTTCCCGCCTGGCGGGCGGCAACCGCCGCCCGCCAGAGTCGGAATTACCACCCAGGTCTGTCTCCAACTGGGTACATAGTTCCTGGATTGTGGCACAGTCGAACCGGTAGGTCATGATCAAATGTCTCTCTTCCATTGTCATCAGGTCCACCAGCGGTCGGTACACCGGTGGATTCCGCCATCTTCCAATATGTCCCAACTGACGGTGCCTAAGAAGGACAACAGCGAAGAAACTGGCAGCATTCCTCCAGGTATGTACCCACAGTCACACACAAGACTACAACAGACAATTAACCCATCTGGGAAATGTTTTGAGTGTAGGCCTCGGTATGTGTGACGCAGTAGTAAATGAAGCCATGTCGGCCCCTGAAATGGCAGCTGCCTGACCTCTAAACGGGGACAATGGAATTGTGGGGTAACTGCGCTGGCGTTGGACACCGTCGCGGTAGGCGGTCGTAGAGTGCGGCGCAATGCTGCATTGGTTAACATTGGACCCTATGGATCCCAGGAGCCAATGAACAGGTGCACTGGCGGCGATGATGCGCCCCGCCGCGGACGTCACCGCCGCGGACGTCACCACCATTTTCTATCTGTTGAATCACTAGATACCTGACCTTCGACAGGAGAGGACCTACACTGCTAGTGCTGCTGTGACCTCGGTCTGGAAGCGACGATGGCTGCTGCGTCTGGGGAAAGGGCCCCTGCCTTCACTGCACAGGAGTTGGAGAAACTTGTGGATGGGGTCCTCCCCCAGTACACGCTACTCTACGGTCCTCCAGACCAACAGGTTAGTACTGAGGGAGCACGTTGTATGGGCTAGGCCTGGGTGGAGAGGGCTGGGTGGAAGAGGGAAGGTGGCAGAGTACATAGAACAGTTATGCATGGGTATGAATGGGCCACATGGACAGAGTTGGGAGGGGGCCAATCACATTGACGGTGCAGTAGGTAATGACTGTTCCTCTTTCCCTGTGCATGTCATGTAGGTCAGCGCCCACCAGAAGAGGGACATTTGGCGTGCCATCGCCAAGGAAGTCCGGACCCTGGGGGCCCACCAGAGACGGGGCACCCACTGCCGTAAGAGATGGGAGGACATTCGCCGCTGCAGCAAGAAGACGGCGGAGGCTCAGCTGGGGATGGCCTCCCAACGTGGGAGGGGTGCCCGTCGCACCATGACCCCCCTGATGTTCCGGATCCTGGCGGTGGCCTACCCAGAGTTGGATGGGCGCTTAAGGACATCACAGCAGACACAAGGGGGTGAGTATAACCTCATTCTGTGGACTTTGCGTGCAGTGGAGGTGTCTGGGTGGGGAAGGTGGGCTGTGGGTGTCCCTAGGCCATGGCGAGTTAGGTAGGCAAGGCCCCTTCGTAATGTAGGCCATGTGGGACTCTACCCCAGCTCAGAACAGAGGCAAGTTGATGTATAGTTGCCCCTTTGCCATCCATGTGCACAGATTTCTACCATTGCCATGTAGGCCATATCCCAGAAATTGTATGTGCAGAGGGCAGGAGCACGGCGTAATGCATGGGGCTGCTGCATCTGTCTTGTCTGCCAACGGTAGCGGTATGCCATGCACTAAAACTCTCTTTCTTCTGTCTCCCCCCCTTTTTCTGCTCTCCCTGTCGTTTTGTTCGACAGCATCATCAGGCGGAGGTACAGTGGCACAGGAGCACGAGGGAGCTGCATCCCACATGGCCATGGAGGGTCACACCACAGACTCTGAATGCACCAGTGGGACGGAGGGCGAGGGGAGCTTCACGTCGGCCACAGGATGACCAACCGGTGACACGGACTCGTCCGCCGATGTGAGCTCCCCTATGGTGGTGGCACCATCTGTGCGCCCCACTTCTACAGATACAGCCGCCACCTCCCCTACCAGCACCGCCTTCCCAGCAGCCCCTCAGCGTGTGTCCCGTGCCCGCTCACCCAGGAGGGTGGGCATCACCTTCGCCCCAGGCACCTCAGGCCCTGCCCCAGTCACCCCTGCTGCCCTCAGTGAGGAGGCCATTGACCTCCTCAGGTCACTCTACCATTGTGAATGCCATCCAGGGTGTAGAACGAGAGTTTAAACACAGTAATGCATTCCTGGAAGGCATTCATTCTGGTCAGGCTGTCCTTCAGCGAACCCTGCAATCTCTGGCCTCAGCACTGATGGCAGCCATTGTCCCTGTGTCCAGCCTCCCCCCTCCGACTTCCTCCACCCAGACCCAATCCCCTGTACCCTAGCCCATCCCAAGCACACCTACAGACCAGCAGGCACACAAGTCAACACCCAAAAGTAGCTCAAGCAAACATAGGCACCACACACACCACAGGCACTCACACAAGCATCACACCCATGCAGACACAGCAACATCCACTGTCTCCACTGTGTCCCCCTCCTCCTCTTCTCCCTCCTCCCTTGCAGTGTCGTCTACACACACACCTGCATGCACCACATCTACAGGCACTAGGACTCGCACCAGGACACCCAGCACCACAAGCCGCTCATCTGCACTCACCACCTCAACTGCCATTTACACGTCCCCTGTGTCCTCTCCCAGTGTGTCTGTGACGCCCCCTCCCAAAGTACCCAAACGCCGGCAATCACTCCCCCAACATCCATCCACCTCACAACAGCCTCCAGTACCTGCACCCAAAACAGCTAAAGTGACACCTCCTACAACCACCTCCTCTACCTCCACTCCCAGACCCCCTCCAGCTACCCATCCCAGTGTCTGTCAGAAACTGTCCCTCTGTCAAATTAACCTGTTTGCCCCCACCCCCCCTCCAGTTCATCAGTCCCGTCATAGCGCCTCAGCCAAAAAGCCTCTATTGCCAGTGGTGCGTGTTCCAGGTTTTTGGAGTGCACCTTCCACCAGGGCAGGCAATAGGACCCGGAGCCAAGGCACTGGCAGCCCACCCCCTGTAAAGGCTCCAAAATTGGAGAGTGGACGACGGGACCGTGTCAAGACTGCTGGTGGGACAACAAGTGAAATGGGATCGAAGGCAATTGGTGAGTCAGCTGTAACTCCAAAGAAGGTGGGGAAATTCCCGAGGAAGTCTGCCCAGCCTGTTGTGAGTGTCACGGCAGAGAAGTGCGCCATCATTTCCGGCGGTCCAGACACAACCGCCAGCACCATCGTTACTGGTCAGGAGACCACCGCCGGTGTCAGTGCCCAGGAGGGCACATGTATCGTTACTGGTCAGGAGACCACCGCCGGAGTCAGTGCCCAGGAGGGCCCAAGTATCGTTACTGGTCAGGAGACCACCGCCGGAGTCATTGCCCAGGAGGGCCCAAGTATCGTTACTGGTCAGGACACCACCGCCGGAGTCAGTGCCCAGGAGGTCCCAAGTATCGTTACTGGTCAGGAGACCACCGCCGGAGTCAGTGCCCAGGAGGTCCCAAGTATCGTTACTGGTCAGGAGACCACCGCCGGAGTCATTGCCCAGGAGGGCCCAAGTATCGTTACTGGTCAGGAGACCACCGCCGGAGTCAGTGCCCAGGAGGGCCCAAGTATCGTTACTGGTCAGGAGACCACCGCCGGAATCAGTGCCCAGGAGGGACCAGAATCCCACAGCCCCGCTGGGCGCTGATGGAAAGTCAAGCCACACACCAATGTCCAGTATGGAGATCATCATGCCACATACCAATGTCCAGTGTGGAGTTCGTCATGCCACACACCAATGTCCAGTGTGGAGATCGGCATGCCACACACCAATGTCCAGTGTGGAGTTCGTCATGCCACACACCAATGTCCAGTGTGGAGTTCGTCATGCCACACACCAATGTCCAGTATGGAGATCATCATGCCACACACCAATGTCCAGTGTGGAGTTCGTCATGCCACACACCAATGTCAGTATCCGAACCGCCATGTCAAAGCACCGCTGAACAAGGCCAAGACCGCCATGTCAAAGCACCGCTGAACAAGGCCAAGACCTCCATGGCTAAGCACCGCTGAACAGGGCAAAGACCGCCATGGCTAAGCACCGCTGAACAGGGCAAAGACTGCCATGGCTAAGCACCGCTGAACAAGGCCAAGACCGCCACGGTGAAGACCGCTGAACAGGGCAAAGACCGCCATGGTGAAGACCGCTGAACAGGGCAAAGACCGCCATGGTGAAGACCGTTGAACAGGGCAAAGACTGCCATGGCTAAGCACCGCTGAACAGGGCAAAGACTGCCATGGCTAAGCACCGATGATCAGGGCAAAGACTGCCATGGCTAAGTACTGCTGAACAGGGCAAAGACTGCCATGGCTACGCACCGCTGAACAAGGCCAAGACCGCCATGGTGAAGACCGCTGAACAGGGCAAAGACCGCTATGGCTAAGCACCGCTAAACAAGGCCAAGACCGCCATGGTGAAGACCGCTGAACAGGGCAAAGACCGCCATGGTGAAGACCGCTGAACAGGGCAAAAACTGCCATGGCTAAGCACCGCTGAACAGGGCAAAGACTGCCATGGTGAAGACCGCTGAACAGGGCAAAGACTGCCATGGCTAAGCACCGCTGAACAAGGACAAGACCGCCATGGTGAAGACCGCTGAACAGGACAAAGACCGGGTGGGTATGAATGTACCGCCACATCAGGCATCCTTATCCCATGTGCAGCTGGGACAGTGACAGGACAGGAACTTTCACAGGGAGACTCATCCAGTCTAGGCACCAGTCCCACCCAGTACAAGTTGAGAACTGCATCTACTTGCGATAATGTGGCTTTGCACTCCCCAGGATGGTACAGTGGGCAAACCACCCACTGTAAAGACTTGTGAGACTGTGGCTTTGCACTCCCCAGGATGGTACACTGGGCAACCCACCCACTGTAAAGACTTTTGAGACTGTGGCTTTGCACTCCCCAGGATGGTACAGTGAGCAAACCACCCACTGTAAAGACTTGTGAGACGGTGGCTTTGCACTCCCCAGGATGGTACAGTGGGCAAACCACCCACTGTAAAGACTTGTGAGACTGTGGCTTTGCACTTCCCAGGATACATCAATGGGCATGGAATCCCGTCGTGGATCTGGCTTCGAATTCATGCGGCTGAGGTGCCCCCCCTTCCCTTCCCCCTGAGGTGCCTGTAGTGTTTCTGTCTGATGCCCCGGCAGTGTTCTCTCGGATTTTGGTCAGATATCTATTGTGGGCCTCGCCCATGCATTTGTGGACTTTTGGTGCACGGACATTGTTGTGTACATTTCTGCACTACTTCTTGTCTTGTATATATAATTATGACAAATTTCGAGATATAATTCAGTATATTTTTATATGACGTATATTGGCACATTACAATGTTTGCCCGCAATTCGCTTTGTCTTTGCACTCTTCCAGGGGAATTGTGGGTTGTTCATGTGATATTTTTGACTGCATTGGTGTGTATGTTGTGATAGGCGAGGGTGGAGGTGTTTGGTGGGTGTCCCCCTAACTTTTGCCTCCCCCCTCCCCGTGTCGTAGATGCAGTACTCACCGGTATGTTCTGCGCCTACGTCGCTGTTGTTCGTAGAGGAGCAGAAAGACAAGGGCAGGTAGGATTTTGAGTTCCGGCTCCATGGAGTCGTCGTTCCTCGTGGAGTGTGTTCAGGTGAGCGTTTTCCCATAGCAAAAGCTGTTTCCGCCATGTTTTTATCCACGGTGAATCCGCCCCGGAAAAGGTGGCGGATTGGTAGGTTATGATACTGTGAGCGGTACATTGTCTGCCGCTTGTCTGTTGGCGGTGACTGCCACGCTGTTTGTCTGTACCGCCGTGGCGGGCGAAGTGTTAAAGTGGCTGTCTTTGTTGGCGGTTTCCGCCAGGATCGTAATTCCCTTTTTTTGTCCACCGGCCTGTTTGCGGTATTTCCGCAGCTTTACCACCGTCCACCAGGGTTGTAATGACCCCCTAACTCTCCTCCACTTCTTACCATAGAGCTGTGGTTCCCAACCTGTGTTCTGGGGACCCCCGGGGGTCCGCGACTGCTTAGAAAATTAACAAATATTGACACATTAGGTCCCCAGCTACCAATAAAGACTCAGGCTCGGGTCCCCGAATTCCAATTATGATTCAGTGGGGGGTCCCTGGGTTCTATTAATGTTAAAATGGGGGTCCATATGAATCAAAAGGTTGGGAACCACTGCCACAGAGAGATGAGGAACATATGGTGCACTATCTATGTAAGTCAGAGATAGAGAAGGAAACATTTTTTCTGCTGTTTCGAGCAATACCCTTTTATGGTGGTGGTGACATTGCAATTGGCAAAGGATAAAAGGGCTTTATCATCATGACGCATCATTACGCAAGGTCCCAGACAGGATTAGGAGCCAGATGTATGTAAGTGGACATTTGTGATTTCCTAATAGCAAATTTGTGCGATTCGCTATTACGAAATCTCAAACTGCTACGTATTACAGTGGGTTTAACACTGTTTGCGATTACCAAATGGGTCACAAGAGACTTGCCTCATTAACATTCATGAGGCAGGTCCCCATTTGAGAATGGCCAAAATCACAGGTATGGTTGCATGCTGGGGTCAGCAGACCACCATATCTATGATTGCTTTTTTTATAAAGCAACTTTTTTTTGTGATGCAGTTCATTTTCCTTAAAGGAAAAATGGAATGCATTACAAAAAGAACACTGAAAAGTTTTCTTTTCTTTAAAAAAAAAACTGTTTGCACCTACATTCACAAAGGAGAATGGGGTCCCTCGGGGACCCCTTCTCATTGGCGAATGGGTTATTACCAACTTGCTTTGCGACCACATTCCTTGTCGCAAAACAATCAGGCATGGCCCCGTAAGTTGCTATTAGGAAGGGACGCCCTTGACATGCCCGTTCCTAATACCAAGTCAGAATTCCCATTCTGCAAGTCGGTAACAGTTTATCGACTTGCAAAATAGGGATGGTACATGGCCAGAAGCCTTTTAACGGATTCAAACGGGCCCGTTTGCGACCAGTAAAACTGCTTCATCCATCTGGCCCTAGGTGCTAAAATAGATGTGACTGTCGGCATAGAGGTGTAGCAGGGGGCTTAATGCATAGAAGGAAAATGGGGTCTCTGAGTGTTAGGTAGTAAAATACAGCCACAATTAGGGTGCGGAGTAACGCTGCATCTACTGTGTGTACGTCTGCGTCAGCATCTGTGTCTAATGTGTCTACTGCTGTAATGATGGCTAGGTTAGTGTCGTGCATGATTTAGAAAGGAACCTGTCTGGTTCCCAGCGGTTTCCGAAAGTGTGGCAGCGTAACTTTGCTAAACATTCACCCAAATAAATATGACGCCTTACTACTGAGCCCACTACTGGTCTTTGGCTCTTTGGGGAGGCTGTTAGATATAAAATAAGCTTCAATGTAAACTTTGTTAATCACAGGTTAACCCAATAGGAAACAGCAATGAGAGTTTAAGATAGTTTAAAGTATTTATTCAAAAATTGAGTAATAGGTATGTGACTGGCCGGCGCTGCCAGGCCCGTCCGTGAAGGCAGTATGTGCTGACGCTGACGCCTTCAACCCGGAACCAGAAGACGGAACCACCAGTCCCCTGGGACTTCCGGGGCCAAAGGGGCAGCGTATTCAACCGCAGAACCGCTCCCAGAACTCTAGAACTTGCAACAAAGTGTCCACAACGAATACTGCGACTCTGTAACTTCAACTCCTGCCTGCATCTGCAACTGTTTCCAGGTCATGCATACTCTGAGGACTGTCTGCCTTCATCTTACACCAGAAGGACCAAAGGAAACTCCAGTGGAGTGACAGAGTCACTTCCCTGCTTCAGCAGGCACCTCCCTGAAGCGACAACCGATACTCTGGGTCCCCTTTCCTGATGACTAGCTTGGATCCTGGAACACAGGTGGTAGACTAAAGTGACCCCAACTGTCCAAAGGTCCAACTGTCCAAATTTGGTGGAGGTAAGAGCTTTCCTCCCCATACCAGACACTACCCCTGTGCACTAAGTGTTTTGCATCTCCTAGTGCTTCTCTGCATTTTTCCAAGAATTCCTTCATGCACAGCCTAGCCCAGGTCCCCAGCACTTTATCCTGTGACACTCAGCTCCCTGAATTGTTCTCCGGCGGCGTGGGATCCCTTTGTGTAGTGCTGCAATGACCACCATTTTCAACTCCTTTCTGGAGTGTAGCCTCTAAGATATATTTGGCATTGTGTCACTAAAATAAAGTACCTTTATTTTTGGTAACATTGAGTATTGTCTTTCATGTGTGTGATTACTGTATGACTACAGTGGTATTGCAAGAGCTTTGCATGTCTCCTAGTTCAGCCTTGGCTGCTCTGCCTACAGCTACCCTTTAGACAGCCTGGCTTCTAGACACTGACTACATTTCACGAATAAGGGATAACTGGACCTAGTATAAGGTGTAAGTACCTGTGGTACCCACTACAAACCAGGCCAGCCTCCTACAAATGCTTGTTCGATTCATTCAGACAACAAATGCTGAGAGAAACTCTTAGTCTGGAGCTAGTGTTGATGGCTTCCAGAGCTGAGGAATGTGCTGAGAAACAAGCTGCTGACATGGAGGCCGGAGGTTCCCAGAACGAGTCAGTCATGAGTGTGAAAAGTCATTCAAAACAAACGACTGAAGGACACAAAGTGATGTCTACGCGTAAAAAGAAGTTGTGTTTCAGATGTGGATTTTTATTTCCACAAGAAGGAAACCGTTCTACCATTGGACACGTATGCAGAGGCTATGGTAAAGAGAACAATTTTGTGATGATGTGTAATGCAAAGGAAAATGTAAGTGAATCATGGCACCAAGATAAAATGGCTGGTACAACAGTCCGAAGTAATGTTCAACACAATCCGACAAGGACAGTGGCTGCATCAGTTGAGGCACATACATACTAAATGAAGTTGATCGTCATCTAAATCATTGTCAAACAGTACTTCCGCCTCAATAATAAGTGGACGTGAAAAAAGTGATTGTGCTATGTTGATGGGTACCTCATAAAATAGTGCACATGTAGCACTAATCTAATGTCAGGAAAAATGTCAGTTGAAGAAAAGTCGACGTGTCATAGCAACAAAATCATACGAGCACTGTCCATAAGATTACATACAAAATAATGGATGTTGGATACCCTTCATTATTGATAATGGTGCATCAATAAATATAATGCCTAAGGAGAAATACAATGAACTGTCTCTATTACAGTGACTTAGCTGTTGAAAACCAAAGTAAAAACTTGGGCTGCATCAACACACAGGAAGAGTCAAGGCTCATTTGTAGCGCCAGTGAAACATAAGGAAACAAAGGTACCATCACCGATCCATGTACTTCAAGGTACAGCAGCAAGTGCATGTTTGCTCAGTTTTAACACAGCTGCTGACATGGGACTCATTTCTGTGAATTACAACATGAATGCTCATCACAAAATATTACGTCAATTCCATTAATTGTTTCATAGCTTAGGAAAGCAAATGACTATGAAAGTAAAGTTGCAATGTAAATGATGATGTCTGTCCTATTGCTCAGAGACAGAGGCGGCCATTACATTACGGTCGGTGTTAAAGCAGCGGTAAGACCGCCAACAGGCCTGCGGTAAAAAAAACGGAATTCCGACCGTGGCGGAAACCACCAACAAAAACAGCCACTTTAACACTCTGACCGCCACAGCGGTACAAACAAACAGCACGGCGGTCACCGCCAACAGACAGGCGGGAGACAATGTACTGCCCACACTATTATGACAGGCCAATCCGCCACCTTTTCCGGGGTGGATCCACTGCAGATAAAAACACGGCAGAAACAGGAATCCCGAAGCGAAAATGCACACCTCTACACACTCCACGAGGAACGAGGACGCCATGGAACCAGAGCTCCACATTTTCCCAGCCTTTATCTTCTTGCTCCTCTACCAGGAGCACGAACACCGGCGGCAAAGACCACAGTGAGTACTGCACCTACGACACAGGGGAGGGGGAGGCAAAAAACAGGGAGACACACACGCAACACCCCCACCCTCACCCACTACAACACACAAACAATGCATATCAATACATCACAGTTACACCCCCCAAACCCCCAGGAAGAATACAAAGACAATAGAAAATGAGTGTAGCCATTGTAATACATTAAAAGCAAGTAGGCAGAAATATATATATACACCATGTACATAATATATACCAAGCATAGTAGTCCAGGTAGTGTTCTAAGAAAGTCCGTGGAACACTGGGACCACACGGTATGGGCGAGGCCCACACAAGATCCCCGACCATGATGGAGAGAACACTGCAGGGGCATCAGACAGCAACTAAACAGGTACCTCAGGGGGGGAAGGGGGAGGCACCTCAGCCGGATGAGTACACAACGCCAAATCCACAAGGGGCCACATGCCCACTGTTACATCCTGGGGAGTGCAAAGTCACAGTCTCTCAAGTCTCTACAGTGGGTGGGTTGCCCACTGTTCAATCCTGGGGAGTGCACAGCCACAGTCTCTCAAGCCTCTACAGTGGGTGGGTTGCCCACTGTTACATCTTGGGGAGTGCAAAGCCAGTCACTCAAGTCTCTACAGTGGGTGGGTTGCCCACTGTTACATCCTGGGGAGTGCAAAGCCACGGTCTCTCAAGTCCCTACAGTGGGTGGTTTGCCCACTGTTACATCCTGGGGAGTGCAAAGCCACAGTCTCTCAAGTGGATGCCTTCTCCACTGGTTCTGGAGGGGGCTTTGTGCCCAGAGTGCTTCATCCTGCTAAGGATAGAGGGAGTGGATGTGTCGCTCCACTGGCTCTGGAGGGGGCTTTGTGCCCAGAGTGCTTCATCCTGCTAAGGACATAGGGAGTGGATCCCTTTCTCCACTGGTTCTGGAGGGGGCTTTGTGCCCAGAGTGCTTCATCCTGCTAAGGACAGAGGGAGTGGATGCCTTTCTCCACTGGTTCTGGAGGGGGCTTTGTGCCCAGAGTGCTTCATTCACCCCGTGACGGACTCTGTTGCGTCAGTGCCCTTGCCGCTCATGGGCCAGCGGTGCTTGAGATGGAGGTGCCCTGTGCAGCGGTGCTTGAGATGGCGGTCTCCATTGCAGGGTCTCAGCTGCTGGCGGTCCTTCATGGCCCAATGGGGCTTTTGCTGGCGGTCCTTCATGGCCCACCGCGGCTTGTGCTGGCGGTCTTGTCCTGGGCAGCTTGGCTGGTGCTGGCCGTGGCCTCCTGGGCAGCCAGGCTGGTGCTGGCCGTGGCCTCCTGGGCAGCTGGGCTGGTGCTGGCGGTGGCCTCCTGGGCAGCGCTGGGCTGGCGCTGGCGGTGGCCTCCTGGGCAGCTGGGATGGTGCTGGCGGTGGCCTCCTGGGCAGCGGGGATAATGGCGGTCTTCTCCGCCGTGCTGCTCTTCCCAGACTTGCCGGGTTTCTTGTGGCCCTTCCCCACCTTGGAAGGTGTCACAGCTGACTCCACACTCCCACCGGGACCCCTGTGAGCGGCTTTGGTATAATAATAATAATAATAATGGTATAAGCAAGAAAATGCTCACTTTCTAAAAGTGGCATTTTCAAGCGCACAATCTTAAAATCAACTTTACTAAAAGATGTATTTATAAATTGTGAGCTCAGAGACCCCAAACTCCACATGTCGATCCGCTCCCAAAGGGAATCTACACTTTAATCAGATTTAAAGTTAGCCCCTATGTTAACCTATGAGAGGGACAGGCCTTGCAACAGTGAAAAACTAATTTAGCAATATTTCACTGTCAGGACATATAAAACACATTACTATGGGAGTTATTACAACTTTGGAGGAGGTGTTAATCCGTCCCAAAAGTGACGGTAAAGTGATGGATACACCAACAGCCGTATTACGAGTTCCATAGGATATAATGGACTCGTCTATTCGGAGCCGGCTTCAGTGTTGCAGGCCCCTTTCCCGCTGGGCCGGCGGGCGCTACCTTGGCTAGCGCCCGCCGGCCCAGCGGGAAAGTTGGAATGGCCCCAGCGGTCTTTTGACCACGGAGCGGCCAAATGGCGGTTCCCGCCAGTGTTGGAATGAGGGCCAAAGTCATTGGTCAAACACAATTAATAGCATCACATATATTTACATGGAACTTGTGCAGCGCAGTGCTGTACAAACATTGGCAGCGCCGTGCTGCCTCAGTTCTGAAATGCAGGGATGCGCTGTATTTGGAAAAATATGGTGCACCCCTGTGTTTCCCCTAGCGCTGACACCAAATTTAGTTCCAATCCCACTGCAGACATCCTTGCACCATAGTGTAAGGGGTGTCTGCTTTGAAGGAAATGATTGTTTATGTGGAGGAACGTGTCCCTCCTGCACATAAACAATCTACAATGGCGATTTGGCACGTCTTTGTATGGTGCAGAATGCAGCACATGTAGAAGTAGTACATCGTCATTATAGAATGATTGTTTATATGCAGAAAACGACACCCTCTTGCACATAAAAAATCATTAATGGCCTATTACTCTTTCTATGTGTACCGCAGAATGCAGCACACGTAGAAAAAGCAAAAACGAGGAGAAATAAAAGTATTTCTTCTCATTGTGCCATGCTAATGCCACCCCTGGCGCGGCGTTAGTTTTTGGCGCTGCCTCAGAATTAAGATTCCTTGTAAAATTTGGGACAGCATCAAAAGCAATCAGTGTTGCGGTGGGATGCTCACAGCAACACCCATTGCACGCCCCTCTGCCTTGGAGAAAGTGTCTTAGTACTGCTTTGTAAATTGGTGTAGTGCACTGCGCCACTGGCACATCGCTATAAGTGACGCTCCGGTGGCTCTAGGGGAATGTAAATATGCCCCTTAGTTTTGGTGTGTCATCGACTACAGAACATTTCCAAGACGTTAGTCAACATGACATGCAACTTGTTGTGAATGCATTCCATTATAGTGATGACATATTAGTTTTTGGATCTAAACTGAAGGATCACAAAAGAGGTCTCACATAACTATGTCAATTACTCAGTGAAGCAGGTTTGACTTTGACTGCAGACAAGTGTGAGTTCAATAAGGCAAAACTGAAATTCTTTGCCCATATGTTTTCTGATAGAGGAATGACGCCTAACCCTGCAAAAGTACAAGGTTTGACAAATGCAATATGTTGCAATGGTATGTTTTTTTCTTGGAATGGCCAGTTACTGTTCAAGATACATACAAGATGTTGCCACTGCTAGTGCTCCATTATAAGAGCTGACAAAGAAAAATGTTTAATTTCAATGGTCTAAAGAACGTGAGAAAAGTTTCAAGAGAATCAAACATGCCATTGAAAATGCTACGGAAATGGCATACTTTATTCCAGAGCCTCTTTCGGAGATTGTGGTCGATGCTAGCCTGGGCGGGTTAGGTGCTATACTTGCACAGTAAAATGGACGTCCAAATGCTTGCTTACATATTGTGGTCTATGCTATTGGAAGTTTGTCTCAAACAGAACATGCTTACTCACAGCCTGAGAAAGAAAGTTTGGCTGTGGATTGGGGTTGTGAACATTTCCATGTGTTCCTGTATGGAAAGCCGTTTATGTTGGTGACTGAGCATCAAACTTTGCTGACCATTTTGGAAATAAACAAGCCAAGATGCCTCCTCAAATTGAATGATGGGTTTAAGATTGTAAGATTATGATTACACAATATATCGATAAAAGGACCAGAATCCCGCTGAGTACTGTTCAAGATTGCCTAAACAAGTTCACAGTACTCTTTTCAAGACTACTGAGCCCTACATCAATTTCATTGTCAAGTCAAGTATACCGACTGCTGTATCGTTAGTCTAGATTGTCACTACTACGAGTCACAACAGTGACCTCTTGAAGTTAAAAGACATAATTACGCTTCAGTCATGGTACAAACACATTCAACCTCTCAGTAATGATGGTGAATATCAAAAGTACAAAAATGTCAAAGATGAATTGTCCATAACTCAGGAAGGAGTTATATTGTGAGGGTCAAGGATCCTAATTCCTGAGAGTCTCCGACAGAGAGTGATTGAAGTAGCTCACAAAGGACATCGTGGTATTGTTGCCACAAAGACAGATCTCCGACACTGAATTTATTTCCATACTTAAATGAAAGAGTTGAAAAGGAACTCAAGGCCTGTCACATATGAAATCGACTGTCAACCAAAGTTACTCAAAATACTCTGAACATGCCAGAACTCCCTAAACCTGTTGGGATAGAATAGCCATTGATTTATTTTGTCCACTTGAGAATGGACATCATCTAATGATAAATGTAGATGGAAACTCACATTTTCCTTTGGTTAAAGATCTCTCATTCACTACTCATGAACAAGCAATTTGAAAAACTTGATGGTATCTCTGCAACATGGGACATACCAGCCATTGTAAAGTCTGACAGTGGTCCTCTCTTCAACAGTATGGAACTGAAAGAATTTCTAGAGCATCTGAACATAAATCATCAAAAGATAACACCTTTATGGTCACAGGCCAATGGACTTGTTGACTGTTTACTGAGTACACTGAAGGAAGCAGTGCAATGTGCAACTCATTAGAAGCTCAATTTGAAAATAGCATTGAATTCTACTCTATAAGCTTATCGTTTGACATACCACTCAACCACAGGTGAAAGTGTTGCGACTTTGATGTTTGGGAGAGCCATGACAACTAAGGTACCCCAATGGACGACAAAAAGAGAAAGACATGAAGCCATGATTCGTACAAAGGACTTGGATAACTAACAGAAAATAAAAGTTTATGCTGAGAAGAGGTGACATCCAAAAGACATCTCATTCAGAAGCTGAGATTTGGTAATTGCTCAACAGATATGTGAAAGAAAATCTGATGCTCCTGTTGATGCTGAACCTTTTCAAGTGGTGTCTACCAATGGACACATGGTGACCGCTCAGCACCCATGGAAGACCATTACCAGAGACTCTTTTCACTTTAGGCCTGTGTTTCATTAGGTCTTCAACTCAAAATGGTGAAAGAAAGACTGACTCTGAAAACTAAGTGACTGTCTGTTAAAAATGGGGTCTCTAGTTGGCAGTGGTTTTCACCCTGTCCAAGTAGGGACAGGAAAGGGAGCCACAGAGCTAAGATAACCCCTGCTCACTCCCTTGATGGCTTGGCTCAAGCAGTCAGGCTCATCTCAGAGGCAATGTGTAAAGTATTTGTACATGCAAGGAGTAACACAGTAAAAACACCACAAAAGTACTCCACACCAGTTTAGAAAAATAGCCAAAACTTATCTGAGTAAAACAAGACCAAAATGCCAAAACTCCAACATACAAAAGTCAAGATATTACTTTTTAAAGGTTTAAATGAGTCTTAATCAATAGGAATTAATAGTTGTATCTTTTTAGTACAAAGTACCTGGGATGCATCAAAAACGAAGACGATGCAGGCCGCAGAAAAGGTGAGGCGCAGAAAAGTAGAGCAATGCATTGGCTCCTTATTGCGACGGGGAGGTGATGCGTTGATTCTTTCATCGCAGGAGAGCTGATGAGTCAGTTCCTTACAGACAGGACAGGTGATGCGTAGATTCTTCCCTTGCAGGAAAGGCGATGCATTGATTTCTGGACACACAGTCCCAGTTCCTTACTGTGGTGCAGGGTTGATGAGAAATTGATGCCCCTGAGATGATGCATAGAAAATCCAGACATGCTGTGTTGATGGATCTGCAGTGAAATAGAAGCTGCATTGATTCTGGAACTGTGAGACAGCTACTGCATCAATTCTCTAGGTGCAGGACAGGCGCTGCATCAATTTTTCAGCCGTGGTGCATCAATGAGTGGATTTTCTCCTTCAGGTCACCAGCTCACACTTCCAAGGGCCATGGGACTGGAGTTGGTACCACTTGGCAAGTCAGGGCTCACAGCAGAAGAGCCCAGGCACTGGCAGATGAAGTCTTTGATCTCCCTGAGACTTCTTAACAGGAGGAAAGCTCAGTTCAAGCCCTTAGAGAACCTTGGAAAGTAGGAAGTATAAAGCAAAGTACAGTTCTTTCACTCCCAGGACAGACGCAGCAAGCAGCAGGCCAGCACAACAAAGCAGCAGACAAAATAGCAGTCCCCCTACAGCATTCATCTCTTCTTCCTGACAGAAGGTCCTCAGTCCAGAAGTGTTCTAACTATGGGGTGTTAGTGGTCCAGTACTTCTACCCATTTCTGTATTTGAAGTAGGCAAACTTAAAAGAAAAGTCTTTGTAGTACACAGGACCCTGCCTTTCCCTGCCCTTGCCCCAGACACTCTCCATGGGGTTGTAGACTGCTTTGTGTGAGGACAAACATAGCCCTATTCAGGTGCAATTGTCAACTCCTCATACCACTCAAGCTCAGGTAAACCCATCAGGAAATGCAGGGCACAGTTTGGCTCCCTTAGTGTGACTGTCTAGAGTGAATTCACAAACAACCCAACTGCCATCCTGACCCAACCATGTATTCCACAGAGAGGCAGAGGCACAGAATGGTTAAGCAAGAAAATGCCCACAATCTGAAAATGACATTTTCAAACATACAATTCAAAAGCCAACTTCACCAAAAGTTATATTTTTAAATTGTGAGTTCAGAGACCCCGAACTCCAGATCTCTATCTGCTCCCAATGTGAATCTACACTTAAAAGATACTTCAAGGCAATCCTCATGTTACCCTATGGGAGAGATAGTCCTTGCAATAGTGAAAATCAAATTTAGCAGTATTTCACCACCTGGACATGTAGATCATACTAGTACATGTCCTACCTTTTAAATACACTGCACACTGGTCATGGGCTTGCCTTGGGCCTACTTTAGGAGTGGCTTACATGTAGTAAAAGGGAAGGTTTGGGCCTGGCAAGTGGGTACGCTTGCCAAGTCAGCATGGCAGTTTAAAACTGCACACAAGACTGTGTGCAGGGCTACTCATGTGGGTGGCACTGTCGGTGCTGCAGGCCCACTAGTAGCATTTGATTTACAGGCCCTGGGCAAATCTGGTGCACTATACTAGGGACTTACTAGTAAATCATGTATGCCAGTCATTGATAAACTAATCACCAATACATTTTAGACAGAGAGCACATGCACTTTAGCACTGGTTAACAGTGGTAAAGTGCCCAAAGTCTTAAAGCCAACAAAAACAGAAAAAATAGGAGGAAGAAGGCAAAAAAGTTTGGCGATAATCCTGCAAAAAGGGACACATCCAACACTGTTTCTGATCCTTTAACAATCTCTGACCCTGAATATGACAGTTTACAACTTCCAGTAACCAGGATCGGGCCGGATGATCAATAAATATATATATAAAAATATAGGTCCTCATTCCAACATTGGCGGTATTGACCGCCTACCGCTACGGCGACGGCCACCAACATACTGCCACTGTGTCTACCAGCCGTCTACAGGTATCATGACCATCGGCGGTAAGGCGACACTGCTGACAGCAGCACCGCCACACCAGCAAAACACCACCAACCGTATAATGAGCAATGATACGGCCTGGCAGTGTTTTGCTGGCGGACGCTGCTGCTGACAGCAGCGCCGCGGACCGTCTCCAGCTGGAGGACCCCCTGCAAGCATGTAAGTCGGGTTCTCCGACTGGAGAGGTGGTGGGGGTGTTGTGTGTATGTGGGGGTGTGTGTGTATGTATTGGTATGCATGTATGCGAGTGTGAGTCGCGTAGGATGCATGCATGAATGAGTGATTTTGAGTGTTGTGTGTTGTGAATGCATGTGTGTGACAAGGTATATTGGTGTGTGTTGCGGTGTGTGGGTATGCATGTGTGCATGCTTGGGTGGTGGTGGGTATGCGTGTGTGCATGTTTGTATTTGATTGCGCGTGTGGGTATGTATATGTGTGTGGTGGCAGAAGACAGAGAGGGAGGACTCTGGGGAGGGGGAGTGGGGCAGGGAGACCCCTAACAGTGCCAGGGAAGAGATTCCCTGGCACTGATAGTGCCTACCGCCATGGTTTTTGTGGCAGTAAGTTTGACACGAAAACCATGGCGGTATTTTTTTTACCGCTAGCCTGTTGGCGGTATTACCGCCACATTAACACTGCCTTCCACGGTTGTAATGAGGGACACAATCTGTAATGTTTCAAATAACAGAGAGGGAGATGTAGTGTTTTGCATGATTTAGAGCTCAACCTTTCTGGCTCCCAGTGGACTCCCTATCAGTCTGACTAATAACTAGAACAGAATTCAATAAAAGCTCAGTTTAGAATGTTGGAGTTCACAGGCCACACAGAGGAATAAAGACGTGTAATTTACAGCTACTTGTGTGGCCTAGTCATTAGTGGATACCCAGGCTGGGAAAGAAGCTACAGCTAGGAGCACTGATTTGGCATACAGTCACCAAGCATGACATAAATACTTATGCCCTGAGTACAGCTCAACCCTTTCCATATTCCTGAGCAAACTCCAGTTTGTGTTAAAACAGCATTACAAGTTGGGAGGCAAATACACCTGACGTGAGTATTTACCTCCGCGATTTGCAGGAGATATATCTTGACATAAATCTGAGTTGCAAATATCACAAAATGCCATGTTGTTCACACAAGAGTGATAGAAAACCGGAATCATTTGTAGGCTATTTCTTATAATGAGGTGTGCAATTGGAAATCAGGAGCAAATTCTGCATCTGCTAATCATTACATCCTGTTCTAACTTTTTTTTTAGCAGAGTTCTAAATGATGAATAACGCAATGTAAATATTTGCATACACAAACAATTCCACCTCCCTGGAGTAACCAGTACTAAGGGCCCAGGTGTATCCTGGTTGCAGTGTCACCAATGATTACAAATGGAGCCCTGAGGTTAATGATCAATGACAAATTATCAGTGGAATTTGAATGTTTTATCCGATTAATCTGGTAATTCCTCTTTCGTCCCTTTTCTACTGCAGGTTTCACAAAAGTCACAGTTGGAGTCCCTCAGTAAAAAATCATATTTTATCATTCCTTTAGGGTTGGTTGCTCTCGTAATGTGGCAAAATGGCTTATCATGAGTAACATAAGGGCAGATTTATGGAAAGTGGTGTGTGCCCCTTAGCACCCCCCCTACCACCACCGTGTGTGCGCCGTATTTAAAATACGGCACACGATGGCGCAGGGTAGGGGGCAATAGCGTCATTTCACATGACGCCATTGATGTACTCTGCAGGAGTTGCGCCAAAATATTGGCTTATCATGAGTAACAGGAGCAGATTTATGGAAAGTGGTGCTGCACCAAGTGCAGCACAACTTTCCCTGCGCCTCTTAGCACCCCCTACCACCACCATGTGTGCGCCGTATTTAAAATACAGTGCACCATAGTGCAGGGTAGTGGGCAATAGCAACATTTTATATGACGCAATTGATGTAGTCTGCAAGAATAGCGCCAAAATATTGGTGCAACTCCTGCAGAGTACATAGGGCTCCATTCTAAAGAATCTCATAGATTTCCTTACACCATTTTTCCGGCTCCTCTAATGGGGATCACCCCCTTTATATACATTATGCCTGGCGAAGGTGTAATGTAGTGCAAAGGGTTACAGGGTGGCACAATGCATGCATTGCGTTTCCCTGTAAACACAACGTGGAGATTACGGCCTTGTTAGGCCACATTAACATCATAAGTAATGATGTTAACGTGGTGCAAGGTGATGCTAGGGGACTATAAATATCCCCCATAGTTTGCTACAATCAACTGGTTATTTGGGGACTCCAACTCAAGAAACATTTTTATTCATGTGGCCAGTGAGATGATGTTCTCACAAGTGCATTTGGGTACTGCTCTGTACCTGCAAATGGTTTTGTTGGGCCAGATTCATAGGCCCTCAAATCGGTACATGTAGGATTAATCCTACATTTTGAACACATTTGTGAATACTTAGATCTTAACAAAGAATCCAGGAACTACTCCAGGAATTGTATGTCTGCAAATGTTTTTTAGATCTACTTTGATAAAGGGATAGTGAATTTAGAGACAACATGAATCACAAAACATGTCTGACCTTTGGGAGCTGACGATTATTTGCTTTGCTGCATCCTGCCAAGTTTGTTGTGTCTGTGGCACGAGTGTTACTGTGGGGTATATTCATACTTGCTTTGCACCATTTTAGCTTCATTTATTTTGACGCAAAAATGGTGCAAAGTTAACTCCATATTTATATTTTGATGCTAGACCCATCTAGCATCAAAATATATGGCTTAACACTATATTGTGGATGAGGCAAACTACCTTGCGCTAATTAGATGCATGGCAGGCATTCCCGTCCACAATATGGCGCTAACCCCCTAACGCCATATTTATACTCTGGTGCAAAAATGCACTGCACGGAGTAGGTGGACTCAAATAATGGTGCTAAGCCTGCTTAGCACCATTATTTAACACCTGGGTCTGACCAGGGGTTAGGGGACCTGTGGACCCATTTCCATGGCTAAACACCATGGAATGGGCCCACAGGTGCCCACCACAAGCCCCAGAAACCTCCCCACCCACACCAAAGGGACGCCATAGGATGGGGAACCACATCCTGGGTAAGTAGAGGTAAGTATATTTTTATTTATTTTTTCAGTGCGATTGGGGAGGCGCTTACATGGGGCCCACTGCCTGCCACTGGTTATGATGACCATGCGTAGAGGACACTTGTCCCCTGTGCTGGCCATTGGGGTGGTAGGCATGACTCCTGTATTAACTTAGATAGGAGTCATGTTTGGGTGGTAGTGCTTCAGGAAATGACGTGAGACTGGTTAGCAGCATATTTATTTCTGCTAACCAGGCTAGCATCATTCCAGGCCCACTAACACCTTTTCTCTCCCCCATCCCACCTTCTAGTGTCTTTTTTGTAGACTCTAGCCTGTCCTTTGCGCCACCGTGTGCCATTCCAATAATATGGCGCACGGCTGATGCTCTGGAATGGCTCTAGCAGGCGCTATGGATTTTGACACAAGACTGCGCTAACACAGTATTGCGTCAAAATCCATAAATATGAGCCTTTGCCTTTAACAGTGTCTCTGTTTCAGCTTACTCTTTGTGTGGTGTTGTGAATCCAGTATTCTTTGACTAGGCATGCCAGATATGACAGTTGCTAGGGCAGCATAACTGAGGGACTAAATTAACCAACAACCTCTCTCTTAGTCTTCCTTTGCCTTTGGTCTCAGCGCGGTTCAGTAATGCTATGGGAAGTTAGCAAAAAGGTGATTGCAAAAAATAATGCAGGTAAGTACTTGAATTAATCTGAATCATGTTGTAGGAAGCTGGCTTTCTATATGGTGTACTAAAAAAGTACACTGTGAAGAGAGTCCAGTGGATTCCTAATGGGCTTGTGGAGGCAGAAGTAGATAGGATTAATGCTCTACTTTGTGATAGTGTGAGTGAGCAGTTAGGTTTATCAGATGGTAGTGCTAAGCATTTGTTGTACTCACAGAGGTAATAAATAAGATACACTCAAATCAGAGAAAATGTATAAAAATAACACTTCTTTATAAACTTTAAACCCAAGACATTTGTTGAAAGGTAAGTACATTTGTAAGCAAATATTATTTTTACTTGCAAAAATCGACACAGTGTAATTTCAGAGTTCTTCAATGTTAACCTATGGAATGAAACACATTCAGCAAACTAGCACTTTACAATGACTCACAAGATCAATCTTGTAGACTTAAAGTAAGTACTGGGCAAGGGTCAGGATCACACCAACAGGTCACTCCAGGCAGCACTGGGGTGACCCGGTGCAGAGGTGCAGTATGGCATTGGGTGGCCGATGTATTTCAATGGGGATTGATCCCAGTGGATTTAGGCTGCAGGCTCTGGCTGGGGGGGGCAGTCAGGGACAATAAACAGGTAAATTGCAAACGTGGGGTGCTCGGGGACGTAGGTGCACCTTTGGTCCTCTTCACCATTCACCAGGGCCCAGGGGTGATGGATGCTGTGGTGTCCTTTGGCATCTGTTTTCATTGTCCAGGAGCACTCGTGGCTGGTGGGTCCTGTGGTCTGAGGTAGCAGGCCTCATCGTGGAGTCTAGGAGGTGTGAAACCACAGTAGACTCGAGCTCAGGAGAGCTGGGGGACATTTTTGGCAACAGGGGTCCACCTCAACACAGGGCGGGGGTGACATTTGCAGTGGTTGTTTGAGGCATCAGGTTTCTCTCACCACATAACCTGCGGGAGAAGGGGTCTGCGTGCAGAGGCTGCAGGCGACTTCGAGGAGTCCAGGAAGGGTGAAACCATGAAGGACTGTGAATCTGGATAGCTGGGGGAACTTGTTGGCACAGGACATCCATTCCACTCTGGTCGGTGACAGTGGGTGCAGTGGCATTTTCAGGTGTTGGGTCTTTGCAGTTCTGAAGGCTGCAGAGTCCTTCCTTTAGAGTTGGTTGGGCAGCAGGTCCGCTGCTCACCGGAAACTTAAGTCTTTTTCTAAACAGGCAGCCCTCCCAGGTTTCTGCAAGTTCAGCTACAGGATGAGGTGTCTCATGGTGCAGATTGCGTGAGGGGTGCAGACAGGCCAGCGGGATTGGTACCAGGTTAGCTACTGCTTCTCCTCTTCTGCGGGTGCATCTCTTCTTTGTGCTTTTCTTCTTAGGTCATTGGGATCTGAGTTCTGGGTTTCAGGGGTGCCACCTAAATACTCAATTCAGGGGCATTACAGGGAGTGCCAGCTGGCTGCCAATGTGCTATCCACCTTTAGGATGACTACACCCTTTCTATGACCACTTCCGTTGGGAAGTGGGCATAACCCTAACCCAAGTGGCGTTTAAAAAGCGGATTCCACTTCAGCTCTCCTACCTTAGGGGTGGACTGGCATGAAGTAGGCACACTTCCTAATCTGACTAATTTTCCTGCCTGTCTTGCCGCCAAAAGTGGGGTCCCAACAGGAGAGTTGGTCATCTCTGCCATTTGGAGAGACCTGGGTTGCATTAAAAAGACGTCTAGGCCTTTGAAGCTTCCCACCCTGGAATGTCCATCCTGCCTGAAGGAGATGTCAACACCCCCGTCCAGTGCAGACTTTTGTCTTTGGACACCGAGAGCAATGGCTCTCATTTTAGGGGGCCTGAAACTTGCCTGAGGTGGCTGAACTGGTCAAGACCAGTCAGTTAACACGCTAGTAGCTAAAAGGTTTTCAGGGGGCTCCTCAAAGGTTGCCTCTGGGTGAATGTATTGATAAATCGAACACTGGCATCAGTGTGGGTTCACAATATGAGATGTTTAATATCAAACATCCCTATCTTCAATAAAGCCATCATGCAGCTGGGGAACTTGTAGTGACCAGTGTCCAGCACATAAGTTTAAAATGGCTTCCCTGGTCACTTACTATGTCTGAGAATTGATAAAGACATAGGAGGGGCATATCTGTTTGTGCAGATATGCCCTCACATGTAATATAATGCACCCTGCCTTAAGGATGTAAAGGCTGCTAGAAGGGTGACTTATGTATATTATATAAAGTGTTAGGGGACATGGCACACAGCCTAAATGCCATGTTGTGTTTTCACTTTTATCTGCACCAAGACACGCAGCCTGCAATGACAGCCTGTCATGTGCTTGGTTAGGGGTACCTTAGGGTGGCACAATTTGTGCTGCAGCCCTTAAGGGCCCTCTTTAGTACTCCAGGCCGTAGGTACCATTTACTAGGGACTCACAGAGGGTGCTAAAGGTTTAGCCAACTGGGGAAACAACTGTGCAATTTTGGGGAAAGAGATCTGGCACTGCGGACCTGATTAGCAGGAACCCAGTGCACTTTCAGTCGAAATTACATCAGATACCAAGCAGAAAGTGGGGGCTAGCCATGCCAAAAAAGGTGCTTTCCTTCACATGGTTAATGACTCAGCACTCATTCTATTCCTTCATTTTTTAACTCATCTGTAGCATTATAGACAGTGACTAACTATACAAGACTTAGGCCCTCATTATGAACATGGCGGTACTGACCACCATGCCGGCAGTGGCGGAAATTACCGCCACCGGCATGGCGGTCCGGACCGCCATATAATGTACATGGCGAGACCGCCACAGGCTGAACTCCGCCACCACCATCCTATCGTCGCCTGGCAGCCTGGCGATGGCAGAGTTCCTTATCCAACAGGGCAGCGCTGCAAGAATGTCCCTTCCACTTTGAGTTTCAAATCATGACGGAAAGAGAGGACTTAAGCAGCCAGTCCAAAACCCTGGTTCATCCTTAAATATAGCTGTGGGAAGACCACTTAGGCTGGAGCATCAGAGAATCTGCATTCTCTAAAGAACCTTTTAACTTTTTCGTGGAAGTCACTGATTGTTGCATCCCTGTCTCATTATGAACTGCTAGAATACCCAAGTGGTCGGCAATTGACTACAATTCACAGACAGTGAGACCTCATGTCTTTACATTCTACTTGAATTCCTTAGATGATTTGACTACATTGGTCATTAATCCTTGTTCAGCACGATAGGCATCAGCATCATCACCCTCAAAGATGCACAGTCTACCTGAAGAAATATTAAGCTTTGTTCAGAAGAGGCAGGACCATTTATGTATTTCATCACATTAACCATGACTCCATCCCCTCACTAGTAATTTTAATCTCTGCATGGACCCCCTTTGAGTTCTGCTGGCTGGAAAGGATCTAAAAATCCACCAGAGCACATAGGAAACTCGGGTCTACCTTAAGGTCTCATCTGACCTTAGATTCAGCCTTATGATGGACTGCCTCTCAAAAACTGGAGCATAGGCGTCAAAGTCTTCTTTGAAGCATAATTCAACTGCAACATATTTTGCACATATTTCTAACAAATGCAATCACCTAGAATATCGTTTTCAGCAATAAAACTCAAATTAGCCAAAAACCTGGACCTCAGTATAGACAACAAACTGAACCTCCGAATAACATCACAAACAAAACATAATGGTGGTCATTCCAACCTCGGCGGTAAAAGTCGCTTACCGCCGTTCAGAAGACCGCCATAACACCACCACGGCCGCGGTAAACCGCCACAGTCATTCTGACCCACAACAGGCAAACCGCCAAAATACAGACATCCACAAAAGTCCGCCATACCAAAGGGCAGCGAGAAACTGGCGATGACCAAACCTCCACCGTCACGCCAACAGAAATACGCCCACACTATCACGACACATGAATCCACGCGGCGGTCTTTCAACCGCGGTGTTCCATTGGCGGTACACACCGCTGCGCTCGAAATACACACACTCTTACAAAACACTACCACATTGGACAATTCAAAATACACACACCTGATACACATACACACACCACTCCCACACACCCAATACAATATAAAATACACACCCACATCACCCACAAACCTCCACTCCTAGAGATTCGTGAACACGCACCGAGAAAAGACATCCGAGCACCCAGACGCCCAATTCACTGTCACCCAGCAATATTTGCACGTACTTCACACAACACATAAATACACATCACCACACTTAGCACCACACAATCCACCCTACACATCACCCACCCCACCCCATGGCACTGCAAAGACACCCCAGGTTCTCTGATGATGAACTCAGGGTCATGGTGGAGGAAATTGTACGAGTAGAGCCACAGCTGTTCGGGACACAGGTGCAGCACACCACCATTGCCAGGAAGATGGAGCTATGGAGCAGAATAGTGGACAGGTTCAACGCTGTGGGACAGCACCCAAGAAATAGGGATGACATCAGGAAGAGGTGGAACGACCTACGGGGGAAGGTGCGTTCCATGGTATCCAGGCACAACATCGCGGTGCAGCGGACTGGCGGCGGACCCCCACCTCCTCCCCCAGAATTTACAACATGGGAGGAGCAGGTCTTGAACATCCTGCATCCTGAGGGCCTCGCAGGAGTAGCTGGAGGAACGGACTCTGGTAAGTCTCATCTTCACTACTTCATCCCCCCCACCCCACCTGCATGCCAACTCATACCCCCACCCTCACCCCCACCCCCATCACACCTACTCTTTGCAAATGTCTCACCATCACAACCCACCCATCCCAACACCAAGCCCTGCATGCGTCCACAAAGCATGGACACCCATCACCAAAGCATACCCACTGCACATACACATACAACCCCCCCCCCCAAACCACCGTCACAACAGCCCCCACAAAGGAATGCCAGCACTGGGGTAAACGGGCACCCACCCATTGCACGCTATGGCACACACAGATGCAATAACCATACTTTTATACCTCTGCAGGACCCGAGCGCCAGGTCACCGCGCAGGAGGGTCCACAAATGTCCACTCCACCCCCAGAAGAGGCCCACAGTGAGGACAGCAGCTCTGTCTCCCTGGATCTAGATGACCAGCCCGGTCCATCGGGGACCTCTGGACAGTCGGTTCCCCTCAGAGAGCCACAGGCCACAGCAGACCTTCCCCCCTCTGGGAACACCAGCACAGCACCCACCCAGCGGGCCCATACCTCTGTCCCCAGGACACGTCAATCAGCGGTGTGTCCACCACTACAGGGAACCCAGGCTAACCCAACACCCCAACAACAACAGGGACCTGGGGGCAGTGGTAGTGGGTACACGGTCCAGGGGACAGAGGCCCATGGAAACAGGGGAACTGGGAGGGCTGCTGTGCGACAGGGGGGGACAGGCCCAGGGAACCCACTCTCCACGAGGCCCTCTCCTCCATCATGGGAGCATACCACCACTCCCAGGAGATGATGGCGACGGTCCTGGCCAGGTTTCAGGAGATCCAGCTTCTGCAGGAGCAACAATATATGGGGTTCAGGGAGGAACTAAGAAACATCAGTTCCGCCATGGGTACCATCGTAGTGGCCCTGAATGAGGTAGTCACCACATTGCGGGACACTGTGGCAGCTCAAAGGGCCCATGACACTAGCATGGACCAAGAACTGCCTACCACCTCCGCCGGCGCTAGTGGACAGGAGGCCCCGACACAAGACCAACAGGCCACCAGAACCCCACCCCCTGCAGAAGGAGAACCACCCCGCAAGCGGGCCCTGAGATCCAGGAAGAAGACAGAGTAAGATGTCAAGACCCCCGCCAGCAAAGGATATCGCCCTGATTGTCATCCCACTGTCCCACATTGTCACCCTGTCCAACCTTAAACTGCCCCTGCTCCACTTCCCACAGGCATTTGGACAATGCACCTGTGATACTGATAGTCTGGACTCTGCCATGGACAATCCTCCACCATCACCCCTCACCGATTTGCAACCACCCATCCAATTTAGAGCACTTGAATAAAAACACTTATTGCACAAAACAATCTGGAGTCTGGCTGTGATTTAGAACAAATGTATTAGACATGACCGTGCCAAAATGTTCATTCACATTGTGATGCCAACAAACCGCTGTCACACAGCTGTAGTCCATGGGGAAACAAAGCAGATGTCACGCAGTGGGGCCCACATCTCTGAAAACGGAAGGGAAAGTCACAACACAGTTACCATACACTGGGGGAAAAAGTCAGACAGTAGAGAGGTAGGAGTCTTTAAGTAAATGTAATATGCCGGTGTGTACTCTTACCTGTGTGTCATTGAAAATACTGCTGTATTACTGTGTTCCTGTTCTCTATGTCATCCTCTTCGGCTTCCTCCTCTTCACTCTCCACAGGCTCCACAGCTGCTACAACACCACCATCTGGACCATCCTCCTGCAGAAAAGGCACCTGGCGTCCCAAAGCCAGGTTGTGAAGCATACAGCAGGCCACGATGATCTGGCACACCTTCTTTGGTGAGTACATTAGGGATCCACCTGTCATATGGAGGCACCTGAACCTGGCCATCAGGAGGTCAAAGGTTCGCTCGATCACCCTCCTAGTCCGCCCATGGGCCTCATTGTAGCGTTCCTCTGCCCTTGTCCTGGGATTCCTCACTGGGGTCAGTAGCCATGACAGGTTGGGGTAACCAGAGTCCCCTAATAGCCACACCCGGTGCCTACGGAGTTGACCCATCACATACGGGATGCTGTTATTCCGCAGGATGTAGGCGTCATGCACTGAGCCAGGGAACTTGGTATTAACATGAGAGATGTACTGGTCAGCCAAACACACCATCTGTACATTCATGGAATGATAACTCTTCCGGTTCCTGTACACCTGTTCACTCCTGCTGGGGGGGACCAAAGCAACATGTGTCCCATCAATGGCACCAATGATGTTGGGAATATGTCCAAGGGCATAGAAGTCTCCTTTCACTGTAACCAAATCCCCCACCTCAGGGAAAATGATGTAGCTCCGCATGTGTTTGAGCAGGGAAGTCAACACCTTGGAAAACATGGGCTGGGACATCCCTGATGATATGGCCACTGTTGTTTGAAATGAACCACTTGTTAAGAAATGGAGTACTGACATCACCTGCACTAGAGGGGGGATCCCTGTGGGTTGGCGGATGGGTGACATCAGGTCTGGCTCCAGCTGGGCACACAGTTCCTGTATAGTGGCTCGGTCAAGCCTGTATGTCAGTATGACATGTCGTTCCTCCATTGTCGACAGGTCCACCAGCGGTCTGTACACGGGAAGATTCCTCCATCTCCTCGCATGTCCCAGCGGACGGTGCCTATGAAGGACAACAGCGAGCACAGAGTCAATCAACCCACAGGTACGTAACCACAGCTTGCACATAACACGATTCCCAATGCATTGAAAGGTTTGTATGAGTGTTGATGCAAGGCCTAGGTATGTGTGACGCAGTAGAAATTAAGCCATGTGGGCCCTTGAAATGGCGGCTGCCTGACCTGTGAAGTGCGACAGTGGAATGTGAGGTCAATGCGCTGGCGTGGCACACCGTGGCAGTAGGCGGTCGAAGACCGCGGCGCAAAGCCGCATTGGTTAACTTTGAACCCTATGGGTTTCAGGAGCCAATGACGATGTGCGCCGGCGGTCGCGGTACGCACCGCCGCGGTACGCACCGCCACGGGCGTGACCGCCATTTTCTATCTGCTTAATCACTCGATACCTGATCTTCCACAGGAGAGGACCTACACTGCAAGTGCTGCTGTGACCTCTTTCTGGAAGAGACAATGGCTCATGCGACTGGGGAAAGGGCCCCTGCCTTCAATGCGGAGGAGTTGGAGAAACTTGTGGATGGGGTCCTCCCCCAGTATGCGCTACTCTACGGTCCTCCAGACCAACAGGTAAGTACACAGGGACCATGCTTAGTGGGCAATGCCTGGGTTGAGTGGGGTAGATGAAAGATGGTGGGAGGGGAGCGATTGAGGCATGCATCAAACGACAGATGAGAGCATGTGCCACATGGCAAGGGTGGGGATGGGGGGCCACTCACATCAAGCATGCAGAAGGTGATGACAATTTTTCTCTCCCTGTACATGTCACATAGGTCAGCACCCACCAGAAAGTCGCTATTTGGCGTGCCATCGCCAAGGACGTCCGGACCCTGGGGGTCCACAACAGACGGGGCACCCACTGCCAGAAGAGGTGGGAGGACATCCGACGCTGGAGCAGGAAGACGGCGGAGGCTCAGCTGAGGATGGCCTCCCAACGTAGGAGGGGTGCCAGTCGTACTTTGACCCCCCTGATGTCCCGGATCCTGGCGGTGGCCTACCCCGATTTGGATGGGCGCGTGAGGACATCACAGCAGACACAAGGGGGTGAGTACAAATACATTCTGCTGACTTTGCGCGCAGTGGAGGTGTCTGGGTGGGGGAGGAGGGCTGTGGGTATCCCTAGGCCAGGGCGATTTCTGATGGCTAGGCCCCTCCGTATGGCATGGCCCTGTGCCCCCGCCCCCCACCTCTGTAGGGTGCCAAGTACAGGTATCCATGGCCCTGTGTCATCTATGTGTGCAGTTGTCGTCCATAGGCTTGTAGGCCATGTCCCACGGATTGCGTAGTGGACCCCAAGTGCGCGGCGTAGTGCAGGGGGCTTCTGTGTCTGTCCTCTCCGCCAACGGTGTCGCCAATGCATGCACTCAACATGTCTTTATTTCACCCCCCCCTTTTTTGTGGTCTTCCTGTTCATGTGTGCATTAGCATTATCAGGCAGAGGAGAAGTGGCATCGGAGCACGAGGGAGCTGCATCCCGCATGGCCCTGGAGGGCCATGCAACGGAGTCCGAATACACCAGTGGGACGGAGGGCGAGGGGAGCTCCACAGCGGGGACTCGTGCTGATGTCAGTGACAGCGACTCGTCCCCTGAAGGGAGCTCCCTTGTGGTGGCGGCAACATCCGTGCCCCCCGCAACAACAGGTACAGCTGCCACCCAGCGCACTAGCACTGCCCTCCCAGCAGCCCCTCAGCGTTTGCCCCGTGCCCGCTCACCCAGGAAGGTGGGCATCTCCTTCGCCCCAGGCACCTCAGGCCCTGCCCCTGTCACCCCTGCTGCCCTCTGTGAGGAGGTCATTGACCTACTGAGGACCATCATTGTTGGGCAGTCTACCCTTTGAATGCCATCCAGGGTGTAGAAAGGGAGGTGCACCAGAGTAATGCATACCTGGAGGGCATTCATTGTGGTCAGGCTGCCCATCAGCGATCGTTCAACGCTCTGGCCTCAGCACTGACGGCAGCCATTGTCCCTGTCTCTAGCCTCCCCCCTCCAACTTCCTCCACCCAGACCCAATCCCCTGTACCTCTGCCTATCCCAGACACACCATCAGACCAGCCTGCACACACCTCAACACCCAAGGGAAGCTCATCCAGACATAAGCACCACACATCACACAAGCATTCACACAAGCAACATCCACATGCAGACATACCAACACCCACTGCCTCCACTGTGTCCCCCTCCTCCTCGTCTTACTCCTCCCTCCCTGTCATGTCTCCACTCACACTTGCATGCACAACATCTTCAGCCACTACGTCCATCACCAGCACACCCACCAGAACACTACGCACACGTGCAGTCACCACCCCCACTACCATTTACACGTCCCCTGTGTCCTCTCCCAGTGTGTCTGTCACCCCCTCTGTTCCAAACTACACAAACGCAGGCAGCCACCCACCCAACAGCCATCCACCTCACGACAGCCTCCAGCCCAAGCACCTGCACCCAAAGACACCAGACTTCACACTCCTACAACCACATCCTCTTCCTCCACTCCCATCCCCACTACACCTACCCGTCCCTCTCTTTCGAAATTGCTTTTCTTTTCCAAACTTGACCTCTTTCCTACAACTCCTCCACCCCGTCCATCTCATAAGACTCCAATCAGCACCTCAGCCACCACAAAACCGGTACCTGTAAAGACTGTTTGCCATGGACTGTGGAGTTCCCCACCCTCAAGGGCATCCAGTTCAGCTAGGAGCCAAGGCACGGCCAGCCCACCCCCGGAAAAGCATCCGAAGATTGCCAGTGCCCGGCGCGAGAGACCAAAGACACCAGGGACCAAAATCCTTACATTGGCTCCGGCAGGAAGTCGGGTGCCACCTGGCACACCGCCAAAGGTGGGAAAGGGCCACAGGCGTACAGGGAAGGGCAGCACGCCCGACAAGTCCGGCAGCAGGCCAGCTGGCCAGGAGAGCCCCACCAGCCCCATCCCAGGTGTGCAGGAGGACACCCACAGGCCCGGTACTGCAGCCCAGAAGGGCCCCGCAAGCCACGTCCCAGGTGGGCAGGAGGACACCCACAGGCCAGGTACTGCAGCCCAGGAGGGCCCCACAAGCCACCAGAGAGATGGGCAGGAAGGCCCCGCCAGCCACATGTTAGGTGGCGAGTGACATCCATGCCATGGCCGGATCCGCTGACCTGGACACTCATCTCAAGCACTGCTGACCTGGACACTCATCTCAAGCACCGCTGAACAGGGCACCGCCGTCTCAAGCACCGCTGAACAGGGCACCGCCGTCTCAAGCACCGCTGAACAGGGCACCGCCGTCTCAAGCACCGCTGCACTGGGCACCGCCGTCTCAAGCACTGCTGAACAGGGCCCTTCATCTCAAGCACCGCTGAACAGGGCCCTTCATCTCAAGCACCGATGAACTGGGCACCGCTGTCTCAAGCACCGCTGAACTGGGCACCGCCGTCTCAAGCACCGCTGAACAGGGCCCTTCATCTCAAGCACCGCTAAACTGGGCACCGCTGTCTCAAGCACCGCTGAACTGGGCACCGCCGTCTCAAGCACTGCTGAATAGGGCACTTCATCTCAAGCACCGCTGAACAGGGCCCTTCATCTCAAGCACCGCTGAACTGGGCACCGCCGTCTCAAGCACCGCTGAACTGGGCACCGCCGTCTCAAGCACTGCTGAACAGGGCCCTTCATCTCAAGCACCGCTGAACTGGGCACCGCCGTCTCAAGCACCGCTGAACAGGGCACTGCCGTCTCAAGCACCGCTGAACAGGGCACCGCCGTCTCAAGCACCGTTGAACTGGGCACCGCCGTCTCAAGCACCTCTGAACTGGGCACCGCCGTCTCAAGCACTGCTGAACAGGGCCCTTCATCTCAAGCACCGCTGAACAGGGCCCTTCATCTCAAGCACCGCTGAACTGGGCACCGCCGTCTCAAGCACAGCTGAACTGGGCACCGCCGTCTCAAGCACCGCTGAACAGGGCCCTTCATCTCAAGCACCGCTGAACAGGGCCCTTCATCTCAAGCACCGCTGAACTGGGCACCGCCGTCTCAAGCACCGCTGAACAGGGCAACGCCGTCTCAAGCACCGCTGAACTGGGCACCGCCGTCTCAAGCACCGCTGAACTGGGCACCGCCGTCTCAAGCACCGCTGAACAGGGCCCTTCATCTCAAGGACCGCTGAACAGGGCCCTTCCTCTTAAGCACCGCTGAACTGGGCACCGCCGTCTCAAGCACCGCTGAACTGGGCACCGCCGTCTCAAGCACCGCTGAACAGGGCCCTTCATCTCAAGCACAGCTGAACAGGGCCCTTCATCTCAAGCACCGCTGAACTGAGCACCGCCGTCTCAAGCACCGCTGAACTGGGCCCTTCATCTCAAGCACTGCTCCGCTGGGCCCTTCATCTCAAGCACCGCTCCGCTGGGCACCGCCGTCTCAAGCACCGCTGAACTGGGCTCTTCATCTCAAGCACCGCTGGCCCATTGGTGGAAGGGGCAGGCCCGCATCTGTGTCATGCAGGGCTGCACGAAGCACTCTGGGCACTAGTCCCCCTCCAGTACCAGTGGAGACTGTCATCCACTTGAGAGACTGTGGCTTTGCACTCCCCAGGGTGGCACAGTGGACACCCCACCCACTGTATAGACTTTAGAGATTGTGGCTTTGCACTCCCCAGGATGGCACAGTGGGCAACCCACCCACTGTATAGACTTGAGAGACTGTGGCATTGCATTCCCCAGGATGGCACAGTAGGGCAACCCACCGACTGTATAGACTTGAGAGACTGTGGCTTTGCACTCCCCAGGATGGTACAGTGGGCAACCCACCCACTGTATAGACTTGAGAGACTGTTGCTTTGCACTCCCCGGGGTTGAACAGTGGGCAACCCATCCACTGTAGAGACTTGTGAGACTGTGGCTTTGCACTCCCCAGGATGGCACAGTGGGCAACCCACCCACTGTAGAGACTTGAGAGACTGTGGCTTTGCACTCCCCAGGATGGCACAGTGGCCATGGAGGCCCCTTGTGGATCTGGCGTAGTGGACTCATCTGGCTGAGGTGTCCCCCCTTCCCTTCCCCCTGAGGTGCCTGTAGTTTTCCTATCTGATGTCCCTGCAGTGTTCTCTCCGTTGGAGGCAGGTATCCTGTGTGGGCTTTGCCCATGTGTTTTGGCCCAGTGGCCCACGAACAATGGCTGATACACATATCGGACTGGACAATTTATGTATATAAAGTTATATATGTGTGATATATTTTATACTCAGTCTTACAATATAATTCTAAATTTATAATCATTTCCTTTTGTCTTTGCATTCTTCCGGGGGGTTTGGGGGGGTAACTGTGATGTGTTGCTATGCATTGATGTGTGTGTTGTAGTGGGTGATGGTGAGGGTGGGTGTGTCGCATATGTGTGTCCCTGTAATTTTTTGCCTCCCCTGTGTCGTAGGTGCAGTACTCACCGTTGTCTTCTGCGCCGGCGTTCGTGCTCCTGGTAGAGGAGCAGGAAAACAATGGCTGGTAGGATGTGGAGTTCGGGTTCCATGCTGTCCAGATTCCTCGTGGGGTGGATGGAGGTGAGCGTTTTCCGTTTGAAATGGCTGTTTCCGCCGTGTTTTTATTGGCGGGGCTACCGCCCCGGAAAAGGTGGCGGATTGGTGGGTTGTGATAGGGTGGGCGGTACATTGTCTCCCACCTGTCTGTTGGCGGTGACCGCCGCACTGTTTGTTTGTCCCGCCGTGGCGGGCGGTGTGTTAAAGTGGCGGTCTCTGGGGCGATTTTTTTTACCGCCAGCCTGTTGGCGGTTTTGCCGCCGCTTTAACACCGACCGCCAGGGTTGGAATGACCCCCAATATGCCTAGCACTAACTGGCCCTGATATGGTATCTCAAGCTCTTTCAACTAAAATGCTGTTTCACAACTACTGCTCAAACATTGGGCTTTTCTAGTCTGATGAAATACCCTGATACCTATGATTCCTGAGACACAGCAAAAAGTCTACCTTACTATCACAGAATCCCTAAGCCATCAGAGGACTTCTTCTGCCTAGAACCTGGTCAGTGAACTGCTCTGTCTCCCATGGCTCCACCTGCTAAGTAGAGCCCTTGTTCCTCTGAACTCCTGACCTCTTTACTTTTGCTTTACTTTTGCTTTTCCTACCACTCTCTCTCTCACTCTCGCCCTCCCGGCCCTCTCTCTCCCCACCGCTGCTGCCCCTGCGGCCTGTCTCCCCGCTCTCTCACACTGCTCTCCCACCACTGCTGCACCCGCCGCTGCACCCTTTTTCTGTGCCATTTTCACCTCAACTCCCGCCTCCCAGCTGTCCTCTCCCCCCCACCCTACTTAATTGCGCCCGCTGCGCGGTAGGTCAAGCAATACCACTGACCTGGTCAGTGAACTGCTCTGCCTCCCGTGGCTACATCTGTTAAGTAGAGCCCTTGTTCCTCTGAACTCCTGACCTCTTTACTTTTGCTTTACTTTTGCTTTTCCTACCACTCTCTCTCTCACTCTTGCCCTCCCAGCCCTCTCTCTCCCCGCCGCTGCTGCCCCTGCGGCCTGTCTCCCCGCTCTCTCACACTGCTCTCCCACCACTGCTGCACCCGCCGCTGCACCCTTTTTCTGTGCCATTTTCACCTCCACTCCCGCCTCCCAGCTGTCCTCTCCCCCCCACCCTACTTAATGGCGGCCGCTGCGCGGTAGGTCAAGCAATACCACTGACCTGGTCAGTGAACTGCTCTGCCTCCCGTGGCTACATCTGTTAAGTAGAGCCCTTGTTCCTCTGAACTCCTGACCTCTTTACTTTTGCTTTACTTTTGCTTTTCCTACCACTCTCTCTCTCACTCTTGCCCTCCCGGCCCTCTCTCTCCCCGCCGCTGCTGCCCCTGCGGCCTGTCTCCCCGCTCTCTCACACTGCTCTCCCACCACTGCTGCACCCGCCGCTGCACCCTTTTTCTGTGCCATTTTCACCTCCACTCCCGCCTCCCAGCTGTCCTCTCCCCCCCACCCTACTTAATGGCGCCCGCTGCGCGGTAGGTCAAGCAATACCACTGACCTGGTCAGTGAACTGCTCTGCCTCCCGTGGCTACATCTGTTAAGTAGAGCCCTTGTTCCTCTGAACTCCTGACTCCTGTCAGTAGTTCGAGGCCCTCCTCCACCAGCAGGCCCTCCTCCACCAGCAGGCTTCTGCCTGCGCCTCATCCCTGGGCTGTCTCTCTCCTCCTTTTTCTCTGCTTCTCTCTTCATGTGCTCTCACTTCTGTGTCTGCCTCCCTGTACCTCTTTTTGCCATTCGCTCTCTTCTGTGGCCTTTTGACTTTTGTTTTACTTCTGCTTTACTGTCACATTACTTTTGCTTTACTTTTGCTTTTCCTGCCTCTCTCTTTCCCCACTGCTGCTGCCCCTGTGGCCCTGCCCCCCTACGCTCTCTCGAGCTGCTCTCCCGCCGCTGCTGCCCCTGTGGCCCGCCCCCTCTCCCAGCTGTCCTCTCCTCCCCCACTCCCTACTTAATTGTGGCTGTTATACTGGCGTGCCGCTGGCACGCCCGACTGCACCTGTCCGCGCCTGGACCGCGCCCAGCACCGCAACCCCTGGCTCTCACCCTGCCTACCGCCTCCACACCCATCTTCATTATGACGCCACCACCCTCCACACCCTCAACACCGTCGCTCACCCGCCTGCCATCAAGCCACCCTGCAGATCACCTGCGGACCTTTCTCCTGCTGGAACTGGAACTTCACCAGCCTCCACGACAATGACCCACCCATCAAGGCAGGACGCAACCATCTCAGATTCATCCTTCGCAGCACCTGCTCCACAAACACACTGTCGAACTATGGAATCTACTCGACTACGCTTCCCCAGACTTCGCCTTCCTGACCGAGACCTGGATGAACCCCTCCTCAGTGTCAGAAATCGCCATAGCCATCCCCGACAGATACAAGATCACCCGCAGGGACCGCTCCAACAAACCAGGAGGAGACATCGCCATCGTCCACAAGAACACCCTCAGGATCATGACCAACACCGAAGACACGCTCAGCACCACCAAAAACCTGCACTTCCAGATCCACAATGACCCAAACACCACCCTCCGAGGGACCCTTGTTTACAGACCCCCGGCCCCCAACAGAAGTTCAGTGACTCCATCACCAACATCATCAGCACACGCGCTCTTGCATCCACAGACTACATACTCCTTGGGGACTTAAACTTCCACCTTGAGAACACCAATGATAACAACTCCACCACCCTGCTCGACAACATCTCCAACCTTGGCCTCAAACAGCTAGTCACAACACCCACCCACTCTGCAGGACACACACTCAACCTAATTTTCTCCACCAGCAAACAGGTCTCCTTCAGACACACCACCGAACTCCACTGGACAGACCACCGCTGCAGCCACGTCTCCTTCGAGAAACCCACAATACACCATCACTGCAACGGATTCCACACCGCAGATGGAACAAGGTCACTGAAGACCAACTAATCACTACCCTCTCCCAGAACCCACCCATCGACACCACCGACACTGACACAGCTTCCCGCAGCTTCAGGCAATGGATCAACGACTGTGCCAACTCTTGCCCCAATCAAAAATCCTTCCAACAGACCCACCGACCAAAAGGCCTTCTGGTTCACCGCCCGCCTCCAAGAATCTAAGCAAACATGCCGAAGACTCGAAAAGAAGTGGCGTCATGATCAGACACTGGACAACCACACAGCCTTTAAAAACGCCATCCGCAGACACCACCAACTCATCCGAACCGCCAAGAGAACCGCCTTCAAAGAACGCATAAACAACAACGCACACAGCCACAAGGAGCTCTTCAACATCGTGAAGGAACTCTACAACCCCAGCTCCACAGCCAACGCCATCCCGCCATCACAAGACCTCTGCGACTCCCTGGCCACCTACTTCCACCGCAAGATCGCATACATCCATGACAGCTTCAGCACTCAGACCCCCTGTCAACCACCGCCACCACAGACTCACCATCCTCCTGCTCTCCTGGGCCCACATCAACGACAACACCATCAAAATCATAAACACCATCCACTCCGGCTCACCATCTGACCCCTGCCCTCACCACATTCTAAACAAAGCAAGCACTGTCATCACACCCCTACTCCGGAAAATGATCAACAGTTCCTTCGAGTCTGCCACCTACCCGGAGAGCTGGAAACACGCCAAGATCAACACCCTCTTCAAAAAACCTAAGGCAGAACCAAAGGACCTCAAAAACGTCCGGCCCATCTCCCTGCTCCTCTTCCTGGTAAAAGTCATAGAGAAAATTGTCAACCAACAACTGACCTGTTTCCTCGAGGAGAACAGCACTCTTGACCCTTCCCAATCTGGATTCCGCATCAACCACATCACCGAAACTGCCCTCATCGCTGCCACTGACAACATCAGAACCATACTGGACAACAGCGAAACTGCAGCCCTCATCCTCCCAGACCTCTCAACTGCGTTTGACACCATCTACCACCACACCCTACTCACACGCCTCAGCAATGCAAGAATCCGTGACAGAACACAGGACTGGATCACTTCCTTTCTCACCAGCAGAACTCAGAGAGTCCGCCTCCCTCCATTCCGCTCTGAAGCCATCAAAATCATCTGCGTCGTACCCCAGGGTTCATCCCTCAGCCTGACCCTCTTCAACATCTACATGGCTCCGCTCACTAACATCGCCCGATCTCACAACCTCAACATCATCTCATACGCCAATGACACCCAGCTGATCCTTTCCCTCACCAAGGACACTGCCAAGACCAGCCTCCATGAAGGAATGAAGGCTATCGCTGAATGGATGAAGAACAGCTGACTTAAACTGAATTCCAACAAGACTGAGGTCCTTATCTTCGGCTCCACCCCCTCTGCATGGGATGACTCCTGGTGGCCTGCCATACTGGGAACTGCTCCGACACCCGCTGACCACGCACGTAACCTGGGATTCATCCTGGACTCCTCACTATTTATCACCCAGCAAGTCAATGCCATCTCCTCCTCCTGCTTCAACACCCTCTGCATGCTCTGAAAGATCTACAAATGGATCCCCACGGAAACCAAAAGAACAGTCACCCAAGCCCTTGTAAGCAGCAAACTGGACTACGGCAACGCCCTCTAAGCAGGAACCACTGTCAAACTCCAGAAAAGGCTGCAACGCATCCAGAACACCCTGCACGCCTCATCCTGGACATACCCCGCCAATGCCACATCACAGGCCATCTGAGAGACCTGCATTGGCTTCCAGTCAACAAGAGAATCATCTTCGAACTCCTCACCCACGCTCAGAAGGCATTGTACAACACTGAATCAGAATACCTCAACAGATGGCTCTCCTTCTATACCCCGACCCAACAGCTCCGCTCTTCTGACCTCGCCACAGTCCCACGCATCCACAGAACAACCACCAGCAGCAGATCATTCTCACACCTCGCTACCAAGACGTGGAACAATCTTCCCACCCACCTGCGTCAGACCAAAGACCTCTTTACCTTCAAGACACTTCTCAAGACTTGGCTATTCAAGCAGTAGCAGCCCCCCCTCCTCAGCCCCTTGGACCTTCATGGGTGAGTAGTGCTCTTTACAAATTCCCTGATTGATTGATTGATTGATTGAACCTGTTGTGTTATCTGCAAGGTAACCTCAGCCCCCCATGGTAGCTATCACCCAGGCAAAAGCTTTCTGGAAGACTCTACCATGCTAGAAATGCAGGGAAAAGAAGAGACTAAAACTAGCCATTTTACTGTCTCGAATTGCTGCCATGTGAAGATATAGCACCCCATGCACCTTCTACTCTTCAGAAATACCTAAAGGCTCAGCTCTTCAAGCAACACCTTGTCACAGTGTAGACATTTGTTTACCTGACAGCCCTTGAAGATATTCTTCCATGCCACTTGTGAGAAATCGGGTTGTTGGTTGAGAGGGGTGTGCGCCCTTCCCAAGCAACTGCCATAATCCTTGTCAGGGTGAAACACAAGCAGTCACTAAATTAGCCTATGCTTAACCCTCTGGTAGCTTGGCCCAAAACTAGTCAGGCTTAATTTAGAGGCAATGCGTAAAATATTCATGTAGCACACAAACAGTAATAAAGTGAAAACACGCCACAAGAAAAATCCTACACAACCTAGAAAGTAGAGTACATTTTAATTAATTATTTGACACAAAAAGAACAAAAATCCTATCAATAGATTATAAGATTAATGGTAAGTATAGCACCTAAAAACACAAAATGCCACTCACAGTTATCTGGTTGTGCAAGACCGGGTAAAAATCATACATTTAGGTTTACCGCGATGGAGTGCTGGCCAGATACAAGGACCAGGTTCATTCAGTAGTAAAAGTTACCTTCTAAAGTCAAGCGTGAGAAGTTCCGTTCACGGTGGAGGAGGCCACGTGGAGCAGGGAGAGTGTTGTGGATGGTTGTTGTGTAGTGTGTAGAGAAGGCAGGACGTCACAGGCTGTTGTTACTGTAGCTTGAAGATGATTGAGGCAGGAAATTGCAATGTTCCGCAATCAGGATTTAAGGTATTCTTGTTTGGCTGGCCTAACTGGGTCCCTGCAGCCAGCCCATGCTCCATCATAGTTGGCCTGAACTTGTGACTTTGTCCTGGTCTGGCGCAACCAGATAGCCAAAACTTGTCTTGATATCCCATACAGATAATGAGATTGTTGTATTAAGATTAAGACAATGTTTGTCTTTTGCTCCTTTAACTGTACCAGAACCTATCTCTACTAGGACCGAGGTGTTGCCTTTCCTTCTTAAAATAAGGTTGAGAGACTTTTTGGCTGATAATGAATCTTACACTGAAGAGAACAATGGCAGGCTGAAAAACAAATCCAGTTTTTGCCCAGCCAACATCAGTATGCCGCTGCAAACTTTGGCCTTTGAGAATATTGTTTTGAGAGAGACAGATGAGCTTGATACTATAATGTTTTTCACCAAACATAATTGCATTAAAGCAGAGATTGAGGCTTGTTAGAAATTGTTAGAAGGTCTCTAGCTGGCAGAGGTATGCACCCTGGCCTGGTTTGTAGTGGGCACCTACGGTACGTACACCTTATATCAGGTCCAGTTATCCCTTATTAGTGAAACATAGGCAGTGTTCAAGCAGCTAAGGCTGCCTAGAGGTAGCTGTAGCAGAGCAACCAAGGCTGAACTAGGAGACATGCAAAGCTCCTGCAATAGCAATATAGCTACACAGTACTTATACACAATAAAATACAATACTCAGTGTTACCAAAAATAAAGGTACTTTATTCTAGTGACACAAGACCAAGAATATCTTAGAGGCAATACTCCTTCTTGAGGTAAGTATTATGCACAATATATACACTAGTAACCAAAATCAGGTAATTAAACAGCCACAGAATAGTGCAAACAGTAGCAAATACAATAGATTGCTAATGGGCCTAGGGGCAACACAAACCATACACTAAAATATTTGAATGCGAATGTCGAATTCCCCCTTAGGCAAGTGTAGTGTGTAGAGGGGCCCTGGGAGTGTAAGAAAAAACCAAAGGTAAGTAAAGTACCCTACCCCAGAGCTCACAAAAGCATGAGTAAAGTACAGCAAGTTACCTCAGAACACACTACAAGTCATGATGAAGAATTATGCAAGAACCAAGCAAGACTGCAAGCAGCCATCAATGGATTCCTGGACCTGAAGACCTGTGGCGAGAGGAGACCAAATCCAGAAGTCGAAGAATAGTCCAGGAAGAACAAGAGCCCCTGCCCACCTGGAAGAAGATGCAAAAGTGGATTCTCCGGTTGGAAGAAAAGTACAGATATGCACCAAAGAAGATAGCTGCGGGTTCCTGCTTGGTGCAAGAGATGTCCCACGTCGAGTTGTTGGATGAAGGCTCTTTGCATTTCTTGATTCTGCTAACAAGCCTTGGTTCACGCAATTACGTGGTTTGCATCAAAGGGGAGCTGCCTGGACCCAGGAGGGACCTGGGAGTCTCAACCTGGAGTGAGGAGACAGAGGGGTCTCTCAGTACTTCAGAGAGCCCTCAGAAGACCAGGCAGCACCCACAGGAGTCCCAGAACATGGGGACAAAGGAGTTGCAAAATACAGTCATGGCAGCACTACACTGGAGGATCCCACGCCGCCAGAGAACAACTCAGATAGCTGTGCATCGCAGGATGGAGTGCTGGGGACCTGGGGTATGCTGTTCACGAAGAACATTTGGAAGAAGTGCACAGAAGCCCAAGGAGCTGCAGAAGAAACTGTGCGCACGTGTACTGTTGCTGCACGGAGAGGCAAGCTCTTACCTCCACCAAATTTGGACAGCTGGACCGTTGGACAGTCTGGGTCACTTCGGGCCACCACCTGTGTTCCAGGAATCATGCTTGTCAACAGGAGAAGAGTCCCAGAGTACTGGTTGTCATTGCAGAGCACTTCCTGCTGAAGAAGGGAAGTGACTCAGTCACTCCACTGGAGATTCCTTCGGTTCTTCTGGTGCAGGGTGAAGACAGGCAGCCCTCAGAGTGTGCACACCTTGTAAACTGTTGCAAACCAAATCTGAGGAAACACCCAGAGGAGAGACCCTAAATAGCCCTGAGAGAGGGATTGGCTACCTACCGAGGTATGCACCTATCAGGATGGGTCTCTGATGTCACCTGCTGGCACTGGCCACTCAGATGCTCCCAGAGGGTTTCCATACCTTGCAATCCAAGATGGCCAACACCAGGGACACTCTGGAGGAGCTTTGGGCACCACCTCTGCGGTGGTGATGTACAGGGGAATGGTCACTTCCCTTTCCTTTGTCCAGTTTCGTGCCAGAGCAGGGACTGGGGGTCACTGAACCGGTGTAGACTGGATTATGCACGGAGGGCACCATTTGTGCTCTTCAAAGCATTTCCAGAGGCTCTGGGAATATACCCCTCCCATGCCTGTAACACCTATTTCCAATGGGAATGGGTCACTGAACCGGTGTAGACTGCATAATGCAAGGAGGGCACCATTTGTGCTCTTCAACGCATTTCCAGAGGCTCTGGGAGTATACCCCTCCCATGCCTGTAACACCTATTTCCTAAAGGAAATGCATTGTTCTGCCTTCCTGGTACTGAGCTGTTCAATCCCCAAGAGGGCAGAAACCTGTCTGGGAGGCGGCAGCAGCTGGGGCTGCAGTGGAAACCTCAGATAGCTGGTTTGGCATTACTGGGGATCCATGGTGGAGCCCCCAGGGTGCATGGAATTGGCCTCCCAATACGGGATTTGGAATTGTGGGTTCAATTTCAAAATCTTAGACACCTCACATGGCCATATTCGGAGTTACCTTTGGGAAGCTACATATATGTGTTGACATATATGTAGTGCACGCTTATAATGGTGTCCTCGCACTCACGAAGTCCAGGGAATTCGCCCTGGACAACGTGGGTGCACCTTTGCTAGTGCAAGAGTGCCCTCACACACAGTAACTTTGCACCTAGCCTTCAGTAAATGAAGGTTAGACATACTGTATAGGTGACATAAGTTGCCTGCTGCAGTGAAAAATGGCTGTGAAATAGGGTGTGCACTATCTCACTCAGGCTGTAGTGGCAGTCCTGAAGAAAGGTTTGTGTGAGCTCCTTATGGGTGACAAAAGAAACACTGCAGCCCATAACGATCTCCTGGAACCCCAATGCCCTGGGTACCTAGGTACCATATACTAGAGACTTATAAGGGGAATCCAGTGTCCCAATCAGAATTGGGATATGGAGTCACTAAACTATAGTGACAAATTTGGTACACAGAGAGAGCATAAGCACTGGAGTTCTGGTTAGCAGCACTCCAGTGGCACAGTCAAGCATACTGACAACACACATAGGCCATAAACTAAGAGCTCTGGGGTCCTGGCTAGCAGGATCCCAGTGAGACAGTAAAAACACAAATATACAAACTACTGATGTCTTTTACAGGAAACGAAAACTCCTTCTCAAGGTTCAGTTTTCTCAATGACAGTCTCTAGGAATTAGTCTGAGCAGTGAGGTTTGTCTCTAAGACTGACAAGTATGCAAAGCAAAGAGTTCTTGAATATATATGTAAGTCTGGAAATCATACAAAAGGATTCCTTACTGCAGTTGCTTAAAGTTCTGTTAAGCCAAAATCAATTCTCCGCAGAAAGCTGATCACCAGCTGTTGGAAGAAGGAAAACATTCAGCTTCTTCAAAAGGGAAAAAGTAGATGGTGTGCACACTGTAACAAGAAAAATAATGAGTTACTCAAAACTGGAAGAATTCTCTATGAAACAAAGCGCCTCAGGAACACTGCCCATTTTCCTGAGGATGACAGTTGAAGTGCAGGGCTCCCAGAGAGAAACAGCTGGAGGAAAGCTTCAGCACAAGACTAAGGGAAAAACTCTAGAGCGCTGACCTCACAAGGATTTGCGGCTGCCATCTTGAGTGGCAGTTAAACCTGAAGAAGCTAGTTCTAAGAAGAGCCTCCGCAAAAGCCACCGGGAGTGGGGACGCCGCTGGAACCAATGTGGGTACAAGGAAAAGGGGAATCGTTTCTGCTGAGGGAAGAACTTAACAAAGCTGGCAATAGTTTTCAGGACACATGATTTATAGAAAAGCAAGAATGCCAATCAGGGAGAATTGAAAAATTAACAATGTCAATCAGATAGATTAGAAGAAAAATTGTCAATGGAGATCAGAGACAATTGATTTGAATTAGTAAAGATGTGGTTGGTAGTGTACACCAAATTACTGTAAGATACTGCACAAACACACGCCCCATCCTCACCGCTAATCACCAAAGTTGAAAATTGGGTCTCTAATTGTCATAGGTATGCACCCTGTCTAATTAGGGACCCCAATCCTAGTCAGAGTAAGTCAGATACACAACCTAAATTAACATGTGCTCACCCTTTGGTAGCTTGGTACAGAGCAGTCAGGCTTTAATTAAGAGGCAATGAGTAAAGTATTTGTGCAACACCTACATTACAGTAATACAATGATAACATCACAAAAGACTCCACACTAATTTAGAAAAATAAAGAATATTTTTATGAATAAATAAGGACCAGAACAACAAAAATCCAATATGCAGACTTTGAGCTATGAATTTTTAAAGGATAAACTGCAGCAAAGTGCTTAGAAATTGATAGTGTTTAAAGATTATTTGAGGTCCCGCTGGACCGGGATAAATCCAAAGTTGAGGCCAACCGTGATGGAGGGCTGGCCGGCTAAAAGATCCACTGAGGGCCCACTAAAAAAGTACCTCAGATGGAGGGTTGCGTTGACAGCTAGGGGCCAAATTGAAAGTGATGCATAAGTTTCAATCTGCACAGTCAGGGAATGAATCGTCTTTGAGCTGTGCAGTCATCTATGCGAGGCCTCGGTAGAGGCACCGAACACTTTATGGTAGAATGTGATGCGGCATTGTCCAGATGCGCAGCTGGCGATGCAAAGGTGACGCGCCAAGGCTGGTGGCGATATGTCGATTTTCGGCCCCGTAGTCAGCAATGCAAGGTCCTTGTCCTTAATGGCAGCGGTGATGCCTCGGCGTCGAGGAGGGATCCAGCAGTTCTGATCAGCACAATGGCAGCAATGCATTGATTTTTGTAGTCAAACAGCTGCAAAACCCACTTTCATGGCCCAGGACTGGATTGGCACCTCTTGACAGGGCAGGATTCACAGTTGGCAGAGTCCAACACCTGAAGCAGGGTTGAAGGAAGTCGTCTATGGACCTGAGAATTCAAAACAGGAAGCTAGCTTTTGGAGTCACTTAAGTTCTTGGAGGATGTAGAGATGCAAGACCAGTCCTTCGCATTCCCAGGCACAAAAACAGCAGGCCAACACAGCAAAGCAGTTCAGCAGAGTGGCAATCCCTCCTTGCAGCACAGCAGTCTTTCTCCCTGGCAGAATGTCCACCGATCCAGAAGTGCACTCACATTTGGGGTCCAGCACTTGTACCCAGTGGGGCCTTTGAAGTGGGACAGGCTTCCAGAGTATTCCAGTCTTTGCTATTATGATAAAGAGGATTCATATTCCACAAGCATTTGACCAATTTGTGGCTCTTGTTGACACCATTGTATGGCTGTCAATCGGTGTTAGGATGGTAGTAGCCTGATGATGCGTTTCACGCATGTTTTCCTCTTTTTAAGATGCCCACCATTCGTGAAACAAAATCACACGACTTGCAGAGCCACGGCAGGCCATGTATCGGTGTTTTGCATGAACTTGAAAAGTTGGTATTTGTTCCTCTTGAATAACTGAGTGATTGATGAGCTAGATGATGCAGAATTTTCACTACACTCTTTGGGGTTAGCTGGGAAATGTGAGAGAAGGATCTTTCATTAACCCCAGTATCCATATAAATATGGCTGCCACTCACAATGCAGTAATCATGTGACATGCCTAATTGGGGCGGCCGCACCCTGGCGTCTTGGATACACCAAAAGGAGCTGGCATTGCGCATGTTCTTTAGTGATTGTGCTTGGGTTCCCTGGTTCCTGAAACGCAGGCTTATTACTCCATGGTTGAGTTCTTTGGGAGGTTTGTTACTACACCACAGGTAAAGCACTGGATTATTTTCACAGATGCTATTTGAGGTCCATAAACGGCTACTATTTATTTTCATTTATTTTCTCGTGTATTCACTCTGGCTTGTTGCAGGAGATTTGAAGCCACTTACTTGTCCTGATGCTGGATCAAGTCACTCATTAGTGCAGTTTTATTCTCCTTTGCTTTGTCCGCTCATCTGTGCATTGTTTAGGAACCGAGGGAGACTTTTAGAGCCTGATTTCAGATAAAGCAGAGTTCTACCTTAGTTTATTGCCACAGATGATGTCTGGTTCAGATGACTGAGAGCAATTTTATACTTGCTAGCTGCAGGCTACTCCCTACCACATATTTGTATTGGGTGCTGCACTAGGCAACGCAGCTGAGTTCAACCTGTGAGGCTCTCCCTGTTGAACATATTGTGGATAATACATATTATATGGTGCTCAGAATTGCATGATTTTTACTGTAGCAGTAGTGTTTTGCTTTACGCAAGGTGCTGCATTCATTGGTGCTGACAGATGGCCCTTATCAGGGTGATAAGAGTATTCAAATGTAACCACCTGTGGTTTGGTTTCTGTCCCTTCAGGACTCTGTGGTAACTGGGTCTCTGCACTAGTTTTGGCTTACCCTCCTGAGACAGATGAGACATTCATGGGGAATCCTTTTTTGGGTACCCATGGCTTTGCTTCCAGAATGCCTTGCTTTATATTTCTCTTTTTGAACTTTGAAATTTTATACCGCACAGTCTTCTTTATAATGAGAGTCTTCTACATAATGGTTTGGCTCTGACCATTTATTGATTGTGGCTAATGCTACAAAGTGGTTTGGTCTTATGCTAAGATTTTTCCATTTGCTTTTGCAGGAATTGGACCTTTAACTTTCTCAGTCCATAGGAGGCCTTTAAATAACTTTAGCTGAAATGTGTCAACCTTTTTTAGAAGTAGTCTGAATAAGTAAAAATAGCCGTAGATTAGACTAGCTATAGGAGATACCAAAGGGCATTTTACTCTACATTCCTGTTACTCAGTCAGCTATGACTCTATGCCAGACTCATGGAACTAATATTTGGAAGATGATACACTGTAGGGAATTTATGGAGTATTGGTGTTTGTGCAACTAATTTAGGGAAGTCATGTCACCAGTAGGAAGAATGAAGCAAATTAAAGTAGTAACTTGGTCAATTTTGGATAACAACCATAACTTTTGCTCTGAAGAAGTCTCGATATTTGGAGGTGAAACACGTTGGCTGTGTCCATGCCCATATTGCACTTTTGTCAAGCAAGAAATAAAGGGGGTTATTCTAACTTTGGAGGAGTGTTAATCCGTCCCAAAAGTGACGGTAAAGTGACGGATATACCACCAGCCGTATTACGAGTTCCATAGGATATAATGGACTCGTAATACGGCTGGTGGTAAATCCGTCATTTTTCCGTCACTTTTGGGACGGATTAACACCTCCTCCAAAGTTAGAATAACCCCCAAAGAATGAAGATTTGAACTATACTTGTCTGTGATAGCGTGTTCTGCTAATTAACTTTATGCGAATTTGTAAAAATTGATTTATTGAAAGATACTGAATTTCACTATGGTGTATATCTAATTAGATTGCTATTCAAGGGTGCTCCCTCTTATGTTGTTATAGTTGAATTATTTGGTGTGTTCCTTGGATGGTTAGCCCTGGGAGTTGGAGCAGTTTGTTAAGGGTACAATAACAGGTTGCTGTGCATTCTATCACAACCGTTCTTGAGCCTTATTTCTTGCATTTTAATTTAGGTGCTTCGCTGTCTTCTGGGGTGGCTTTCAAACCATGCGCAGCTAGTGGTATACTGTTTTTACAGATTCCCTGACCGAGTTGACTAAATGCTACATATGGAGCAGATATTACAGTCGCATCATTAACATTTTGGAGGTACATTGTGCCCATTGTTGTGATTTCTTGTTTATCAGAGGGAAGGCAGAGGAAACAAATATGAAAAGAGGGCGTTTTTATGTTGCGGCCTCTCATTCAAGATGAGCCCTTAAGAGACACAGCTTGACTTTGGTGCTAAAGTGGGGATGAGCTAAAGAGAATGAGTGCTTCATGGCTTTAAAATGCCTTACATGTGGCACTTGCTCAGGCGTGGGTGAATATTAAAGCCTTGGTCAAAACAGTTGAAAACTAAGTGAATGGTTTGTCCTCGAAGGTGGTTTAGGTGGCTGTTGAAATAAAGACTGCTATTGGAAGAATCCAGGATTTTCTTGAGAGAAGGGATTGTCAAGCCAGGAAGACTCTTAGGCCCTCATTTCAACCCTGGTGGTCGGTGCCCGCCATTGGAAATGTGACGGTGTTAGAAATGGGGTTTTTGGTTGGCAGTCAGGTTACCTCCTGTCCAAGCAAAAGCCCTCACTCTAGTCAGGGTAAGTCACACACTATCCAAGATTATCCTGTGCCCACCCTCTGGTAGCTTGGCACGAGCAGTCAGGCTTAACTTAGAAGGCAATGTGTAAAGTATTTGTGCAATAAATCATACAATACCACCATATAGCACCACAAAAATACACCACACAGTGTTTAGAAAAATATATAATATTTATCAGGATAATTGTAGGTCAAAAAGAATAAAGTTGCAATGGAAAATTGTAGAAATATCACAGGGAAGTGATATAGAGTGTCTTAAGTCTTTAGAATGCAATACAGTGTCTTTCAAGCACAAAGTACCTGGTTTCTGGTGGAAAATCTCCTCAGAGGGCCACAGGAGAAGAGATGCGTGGAAAAAGGGGTGTGTGCGTCGATTTCTCCTCAGCACACACAGACTTGCGTCGGTCTTTTCCACGCGGGGAAGTCGGGCGTCGTTTTCCGGTGCGCAGACAGTCTCTTTTTGTGGATCGCGGGGATTACCAGATGTCCCGGGTCTGTGCGTGGATTCTCCTGCTTGTTTTCCGGCTGCGCGTCGTTCTGCGGGGCTGCGCGTCGAAGTTTCGATCTCACGGTAGGCGTCGCGTCGATTTCTCCTTGGAAGTCGGGCGGCGTTGTCCTTGCGAGGCCGTGCGTCGAAAGTTTGGTCTCACGGCAGGCGTCGCGTCGATTTCTCCTTGGAAGTCGGGCGGCGTTGTCCTTGCGAGGCCGTGCGTCAAAGTTTCGCACTCACGGTGGGCGTCGCGTCGATTTCTCCTGGAAAGTCGAGCGGCTTTGTCCTTGCGAGGTTGTGCGTCGAAGTCTCGATCGCCCCGAGGGCGTCGCGTCGATCAGCGTCGGTGTGCGGCGTTTTTCTCGCCGCGAAACAAGCTGTGCGTCGAAATTTTCGGCGCACGGAGCGTCCAAGTGAAAGGAAGAAGTCTTTTTGGTCCTGAGACTTCAAGGAACAGGAGGCAAGCTCTATCCAAGCCCTTGGAGAGCACTTTCACAGCCAGACAAGAGTTCAGCAAGGCAGCAGGGCAACAGCAAGACAGCAGTCCTTTGTAGAAAGCAGACAGGTGAGTCCTTTGAGCAGCCAGGCAGTTCTTCTTGGCAGGATGTAGTTTCTGGTTCCGGTTTCTTCTCCAGCAAGTGTCTGAGGAGGTAGGGCAGAGGCCCTGTTTTATACCCAAATGTGCCTTTGAAGTGGGGGAGACTTCAAAGAGTGGCTAAGAAGTGCACCAGGTCCCCTTTCAGTTCAATCCTGTCTGCCAGGGTCCCAGTAGGGGGTGTGGCAGTCCTTTGTGTGAGGGCAGGCCCTCCACCCTCCCAGCCCAGGAAGACCCATTCAAAATGCAGATGTATGCAAGTGAGGCTGAGTACCCTGTGTTTGGGGTGTGTCTGAGTGAATGCACAAGGAGCTGTCAACTAAACCTAGCCAGACGTGGATTGTAAGGCACAGAAGGATTTAAGTGCAAAGAAATGCTCACTTTCTAAAAGTGGCATTTCTAGAATAGTAATATTAAATCCGACTTCACCAGTCAGTAGGATTTTGTATTACCATTCTGGCCATACTAAATATGACCTCCCTGCTCCTTTCAGATCAGCAGCTGCCACTTCAACAGTGTATGAGGGCAGCCCCAATGTTAGCCTATGAAGGGAGCAGGTCTCCCAGTAGTGCAAAAACGAATTTAGGAGTTTTACACTACCAGGACATATAACTACACAGGTACATGTCCTGTCTTTTACCTACACAGCACCCTGCTCTAGGGGATACCCAGGGCACACATTAAGGGTGACTTATATGCAGAAAAAGGGGAGTTCTAGGCTTGGCAAGTACTTTTAAATGCCAAGTCGAGGTGGCAGTGAAACTGCACACACAGGCCTCGCAATGGTAGGCCTGAGACAAGGAAAAGGGGCTACTTAAGTGGGTGGCACAATCCGTGCTGCAGGTCCACTAGTAGCATTTAATCTATATGCCCTAGGCACCTGGAGTGCACATGACTGGGGACTTATAAGTAGATTAAATAGTTCAATCAGGTATGATCCAAAGTTACCATGTTTACAGAGAGAGAGCATATACACTTTATCACTGGTGAGCAGTGGTAAAGTGCGCAGAGTCTAAAAACCAGCAAAAACAGTATCCAAAACGAGGAGGGAGGCAGGCAAAAAGTTAGGGGTGACTACCCTAAGGCTGTCAGGTCTAACATGTGTCCCCCCCAGCTGAAAGTGGGGAGAGCTACCCGACCTCCTGGGAGCTCTCATCGCTAAGGCGGAAGTACCTGGAGAGACCATCAGCATTGGCGTGGTCAACCCCTGGGCGATGTTCCACCGTAAAGTCCATCCCCTGTAGGGAAATGGACCACCTCAGAAGTTTTGGATTCTCACCCCTCATCTGCATGAGCCATCTGAGGGGCCTGTGGTCTGTCTGAACTAGGAAGTGAGTCCCAAACAGGTAGGGCCTCAGCTTCTTCAGTGCCCAGACCACAGCAAAAGCTTCTCTTTCAATAGCACTCCACCTCTGTTCCCGTGGTAATAGCCTTCTGCTAATAAAGACTACCGGTTGATCTTGGCCCTCCTCATTTAGCTGTGCTAGGACTGCCCCTATGCCATGCTCTGAAGCGTCTGTCTGCACGATAAATTCCTGGGAGTAGTCAGGGGCCTTGAGCACGGGGGCCGTGCACATGGCTTCCTTTAGGGCGTCAAAGGCTTTCTGACAAGCCTCTGTCCAATTCACCAACCTAGGTTGCTTCTTGGACGTGAGTTCTGTCAAGGGGGACACAATGGTACCATAGCCCTTGACAAACCTGCGGTAGTATCCGGTGAGGCCTAAAAAGGCTCTCACCTCAGTCTGGGTTCGAGGTGGTTGCCAGGCCTTGATAGTTTCGATCTTGGCCTGGAGTGGCTGCACCTTGCCACCACCTACTAGGTGTCCCAAGTACACCACGGAACCCTGCCCAATCTGGCACTTACTAGCCTTGATGGTCAGGCCTGCCTGTTGCAGGGCCTGAAGCACCTCCTTGAGGTGGAGCAGGTGTTCCTCCCAGCTGGAACTGTAGACAGCTATGTCATCCAGGTAGGCTGCACAGAAGGCATCCTTCCCAGCCAGGACCCCGTTAACCAACCGTTGGAAGGTAGCGGGGGCATTTTTCAATCCAAACGGCATCACCCGGAACTGGTAATGGCCGTCAGGGGTGGAAAAGGCGGACCTTTCCTTAGCCCCCTCAGTCAGGGCGATCTGCCAGTACCCTGAAGTAAGATCAAACGTACTCAGGAACTTGGCAGCGCCTAGCCTGTCCACGAGCTCATCAGCTCGGGGGATGGGGTGAGCATCAGTCCGTGTGACTGAGTTGAGACCCCGGTAGTCCACGCAGAAACGGAGTTCTGGCTTCGCGCCTGGGGCAGTAGCCTTGGGGACCAACACCACTGGGCTGGCCCAGGGACTACTGGACTTCTCAATAACCCCTAGCGTCAACATCTTGGAGACCTCCTCCTTGATGCTGGCCTTCACCTTATCTGACAACCTGTAAATTTTGTTCTTCACAGGGAGACTGTCACCGGTGTCAATATCATGAACACAGAGGTGGGTCAGTCCCGGAGTAAGGGAGAAGAGGGGGGAGAACTGCTCCAACAGCTCATAGCAGTCTCCTTTCTGGTTTAGAGTCAGGGAGTCAGACAGAATGACCCCGCTTACGGACCCATCACCTTCTTGGGCAGAGAGGAGGTCCGGGAGAGGTTCACTCTCCTCTTCCATTCCTTCATCTGTGACCAGAAGCATGTTGATCTCCGACCTCTCAAAATGAGCTTTTAGTCGGTTCACGTGGAGCACCCTTAGGGGGTTCCTAGGGGTTTGGAGGTCCACTAGGTAAGTGGCCTCCCCTTTCCGCTCCTTTATTTCAAATGGGCCAGACCAGCGGTCCTGGAGAGCTCTGGGCTCTACTGGCTCCATTACCCACACTTTGTCTCCAGGTTGAAACTCTACCAGAGTGGCCTTCTGGTCATACCATTGTTTCATCACCTCTTGACTGGCCTCCAGGTTACTTTGGGCCTCTTTCCAGAAGCGGGTCATCTGATTGCGGAGGGCCAACATGTAGCTGACCACGTCCTGAGGGGGTGTCTTTGGAGCGTTCTCCAATCCCTCTTTGACAATGCTTAAGGGTCCCCTGACGGGGTACCCATAGAGAAGCTCAAAGGGACTGAACCCTACCCCCCTCTGGGGGACCTCTCTGTAAGCAAAGAGAAGGCATGGTAAGAGGACGTCCCATTTACGCCTCATGGCCTCAGGGAGGCCACCAATCATGCCTTTCAGGGTCTTGTTGAATCTCTCCACAAGCCCATTAGACTGGGGGTGATAGGGTGTGGTGAACTTGTAGGTTACACCACACGCATCCCACAGATGCTTCATGTACGCGGACATGAAGTTAGTGCCTCTGTCAGACACTATCTCCTTGGGGAATCCCACACGGGTAAATATCCCCATCAGGGTTCTGGCTACCACCGATGCAGTTACGGTCCTCAGAGGGATTGCCTCTGGGTACCGGGTGGCATGGTCCACCAAAACCAGGATAAACCTGTTGCCTAAGGCAGTTTTGGGGTCCAAGGGGCCAACAATGTCGACGCCCACCCTTTCAAAGGGGGTGCCAACGACAGGAAGTGGAATCAGGGGGGTTTTAACCCTCTTTCCTGCTTTACCACTAGCCTGGCAGGTAGGACAAGCCCTGCAGAATTTGTCTGAGTGTGTCCTCATTTTGGGCCAGTGAAAGTGGGTGACAAGCCTGTTGAAGGTCTTGTCTTGTCCCAAATGTCCTGCCAGGGGAATGTCGTGAGCCAGACCCAGTAGGAAGGCTCGGTAACATTGGGGGACCACCAGCACACGTGCTGCCCCAAAGACCGGAACCCTAAGCTCACTGTAGAGGAGATCATTCTCCCAATATAGGTGGTGATTGCCAGAGGCGTCACCTGCTGCCTGGTTTAAGGCTTGTTTCCTCAACCCTTCTAGAGTGGGACACTCTTTCTGCGCCTTGCAGAATTCCTCCCTGGTGGGTCCACCCTCAACTTGCCAGCCAGCAAGCTCCGGTAAGTCACCTAGGGTGGCAATGTCTTCCCCAGTTGGCTCGGGAGTCTCCTCCTCAGGAGCCCCGTCAGCCACTGTGGGAACTTCTGGGGCCGGTTTCCCGTGCCCCTCGTCCCTCCTCTTGGCAGCTCCCTGGGCCATCGTTCCAGGCTCCAGATGCCCTTGACTTCCCTCTCGGTCAGCCATGGACCGGGTGGTCATGCAGACCCACTCAGGTAACCCTAACATCTCCAGGTGAGATCTGAGCTCTACTTCTTTCCAAGCAGTATGCTCTAGATCATTGCCTAACAGACAATCTACAGGCATGGCAGGACTCACAGCTACTTTCAGAGTACCAGAGACCCCCCCCCACTCAAAGGGAACCCGAGCCACCGGTAGGTGACTCTCGCGGTTGTCAGCGACTATGACCTGGTGGAATGTATTAGGGATTATCTGCTCTGTGGACACCAGCTGACTCTTGATAGTAGTCATACTGGCTCCTGTGTCACGCAGAGCCTCCACCTTCTGCCCATCAATGAGGACCCACTGCCGGTACTTGGAAGTATTTTTAGGCATGTGGACCTTGGACATCATTTCTCCTTCTCCCAGGGACACTAGGGAAATCTCTACCTGCTCCCCAAAGCTAGTGGGGTCCATCTCCCCCCCGAGTGCTACACTAGTCAACCCAGGTGCCTGTCCGGTAGTGGACGGTGCCCTCTTGGGGCACTGTGGATCGCCTTTGTAGTGACCATATTGGTAACACTCCATGCATTTGGGGCTAGATTTTCCTGACCTGTCAAATGTCCCTGGTTTCTTCCCAAATTTGGAAAAGGAAGGGTTGCCACCCCCTCCCTGGGAATTCTTTTGGGGGCCTTTAGAGAGTTCCTTATCTGTAAGTTTATCTCCCCCCTCTTTCTTCTGTTGGGAACCCTGACCACCTTTGTGGGAGTCCCCCCCAGGTACCTTTTTGGACACTCTGGTGCTAACCCAGAGGTCCGCCTCCTCAGCAAGCTTCCTGGGATCAGTCAGCTTACTATCCACTAGGTGCTGGCGCAAATCGGTATAAGTAACATTAAGCATATGCTCTCTCAGGATCAAGTCATATAAACCTTTATAATCTGCTACTTTGTTGCCCCGCACCCATCCATTCAGTGCCTTACTAGAGAAATCAAAGAAATCTACCCATGTTTGTGTGGTTTGTTTGGTGCTGTCCCTGAACCTCTGACGGTATCCCTCAGGGGTCAGCCCAAACTTGGCAAGTAAAGTGGCTTTCTGGAGTGGGTATGTGTTTTGATCCGGTGGATCCAATGTGAGAAGTGTGTCCCTCCCCAATGGCGGCACATAACCCCACATAGCTACCCCCCATTGCCCTTCAGGAACCTCATGAGCCCTTAGTGCAACTTCATAAGCAGCTAACCATTTATCTATGTCATCTCCCACCACAAAACTGGGCACCACATTTTTGGGTATACGAACCTTCTTTTCTCCAGCAGGTCCTGTCTGTATGCTGCCACCATTATTGCTGGATTCAGACTGTCTTGCCTTGATCTCCAGCTCCTTGAGACTCAGTTCATGAGCCAACAATAGTTTCTTTTCAGCCAACGCTCTTTCAGCTTCCACTTGTTTGGCTGCTCTTTCAGCTTCTGCTTGTTTGGCTGTTCTTTCAGCTTCAATCTGTTTGGCTGCTCTTTCAGCCTCAGCTTGTTTGGCTTCTCTTTCTGCCCTCCTCTCCTCCTGTTGTGCCTCAATTTTCAGTTTTGCCATTTGCAATTGGAACTCCCTTTCCTCTCTCCTTTCCTCTGCGGTCAGGCTTTGCATGGAGACACTGCTCCCTGGTCTGGAAGGGTGCACAATTGCAGTGGTAACACCATCCATAGATAGTGAAAATCCTTCTGAGGGGCCATTTTCTGGCTCCTCTTCCTCATCATCCTCTAAATGGGCTTCTGCCCAGGCCCTCAGCGCCACTTGAAAGTCCTCCTTTCTGGAGGCCCCTTGGGTGGGTACCCTTAATGCCCTGCAGAATCCTCTTAGTTGTTTGACCGTGTATGTATCCAACTGGACTAGGTCAAAGTCCCCTGTCTGAGACCCAGTCAGAGACATGTTGAGTGAGGATTTAGTTTTTGAAAATTGTCAGGAAAAAACGGATTTTCAAAAAGAGATAAAAACCAAGTTGACCTTCAACTGTGGGTATGTAGTGAAATACTTAGCTACTGTATGTCACTGCACAAATACAAGTCCTATCCTCACCGCTGATCACCAATGTTAGAAATGGGGTTTTTGGTTGGCAGTCAGGTTACCTCCTGTCCAAGCAAAAGCCCTCACTCTAGTCAGGGTAAGTCACACACTATCCAAGATTATCCTGTGCCCACCCTCTGGTAGCTTGGCACGAGCAGTCAGGCTTAACTTAGAAGGCAATGTGTAAAGTATTTGTGCAATAAATCATACAATACCACCATATAGCACCACAAAAATACACCACACAGTGTTTAGAAAAATATATAATATTTATCAGGATAATTGTAGGTCAAAAAGAATAAAGTTGCAATGGAAAATTGTAGAAATATCACAGGGAAGTGATATAGAGTGTCTTAAGTCTTTAGAATGCAATACAGTGTCTTTCAAGCACAAAGTACCTGGTTTCTGGTGGAAAATCTCCTCAGAGGGCCACAGGAGAAGAGATGCGTGGAAAAAGGGGTGTGTGCGTCGATTTCTCCTCAGCACACACAGACTTGCGTCGGTCTTTTCCACGCGGGGAAGTCGGGCGTCGTTTTCCGGCGCGCAGACAGTCTCTTTTTGTGGATCGCGGGGATTACCAGATGTCCCGGGTCTGTGCGTGGATTCTCCTGCTTGTTTTCCGGCTGCGCGTCGTTCTGCGGGGCTGCGCGTCGAAGTTTCGATCTCACGGTAGGCGTCGCGTCGATTTCTCCTTGGAAGTCGGGCGGCGTTGTCCTTGCGAGGCCGTGCGTCGAAAGTTTGGTCTCACGGCAGGCGTCGCGTCGATTTCTCCTTGGAAGTCGGGCGGCGTTGTCCTTGCGAGGCCGTGCGTCAAAGTTTCGCACTCACGGTGGGCGTCGCGTCGATTTCTCCTGGAAAGTCGAGCGGCTTTGTCCTTGCGAGGTTGTGCGTCGAAGTCTCGATCGCCCCGAGGGCGTCGCGTCGATCAGCGTCGGTGTGCGGCGTTTTTCTCGCCGCGAAACAAGCTGTGCGTCGAAATTTTCGGCGCACGGAGCGTCCAAGTGAAAGGAAGAAGTCTTTTTGGTCCTGAGACTTCAAGGAACAGGAGGCAAGCTCTATCCAAGCCCTTGGAGAGCACTTTCACAGCCAGACAAGAGTTCAGCAAGGCAGCAGGGCAACAGCAAGACAGCAGTCCTTTGTAGAAAGCAGACAGGTGAGTCCTTTGAGCAGCCAGGCAGTTCTTCTTGGCAGGATGTAGTTTCTGGTTCCGGTTTCTTCTCCAGCAAGTGTCTGAGGAGGTAGGGCAGAGGCCCTGTTTTATACCCAAATGTGCCTTTGAAGTGGGGGAGACTTCAAAGAGTGGCTAAGAAGTGCACCAGGTCCCCTTTCAGTTCAATCCTGTCTGCCAGGGTCCCAGTAGGGGGTGTGGCAGTCCTTTGTGTGAGGGCAGGCCCTCCACCCTCCCAGCCCAGGAAGACCCATTCAAAATGCAGATGTATGCAAGTGAGGCTGAGTACCCTGTGTTTGGGGTGTGTCTGAGTGAATGCACAAGGAGCTGTCAACTAAACCTAGCCAGACGTGGATTGTAAGGCACAGAAGGATTTAAGTGCAAAGAAATGCTCACTTTCTAAAAGTGGCATTTCTAGAATAGTAATATTAAATCCGACTTCACCAGTCAGTAGGATTTTGTATTACCATTCTGGCCATACTAAATATGACCTCCCTGCTCCTTTCAGATCAGCAGCTGCAACTTCAACAGTGTATGAGGGCAGCCCCAATGTTAGCCTATGAAGGGAGCAGGTCTCCCAGTAGTGCAAAAACGAATTTAGGAGTTTTACACTACCAGGACATATAACTACACAGGTACATGTCCTGTCTTTTACCTACACAGCACCCTGCTCTAGGGGATACCCAGGGCACACATTAAGGGTGACTTATATGCAGAAAAAGGGGAGTGCTAGGCTTGGCAAGTACTTTTAAATGCCAAGTCGAGGTGGCAGTGAAACTGCACACACAGGCCTCGCAATGGTAGGCCTGAGACAAGGAAAAGGGGCTACTTAAGTGGGTGGCACAATCCGTGCTGCAGGTCCACTAGTAGCATTTAATCTATATGCCCTAGGCACCTGGAGTGCACATGACTGGGGACTTATAAGTAGATTAAATAGTTCAATCAGGTATGATCCAAAGTTACCATGTTTACAGAGAGAGAGCATATACACTTTATCACTGGTGAGCAGTGGTAAAGTGCGCAGAGTCTAAAAACCAGCAAAAACAGTATCCAAAACGAGGAGGGAGGCAGGCAAAAAGTTAGGGGTGACTACCCTAAGGCTGTCAGGTCTAACAGACGGTAGTGTTGCGTAGTTTCTCATTATTCTAATGAGACTACTGGATTTTAAGCAGCAACATCATCCACAGTGTGTGTCGCTCCGGATCTGGGTTTTGCTTCGGCTAACTAGCAGTGCCTCATCTCTCCTGAAAGGTAGAGATGATTGGGCAGCCGAGCCCATGACATATCATACTTCTCAGGGAAGTCGTGGTCACTAAGGTCACATCCGTTCTCTCATTCACAATTCGGTCTCATATATAAATGACAATAAGAGCAGTATAAGTTTTAAAGATTGGTTTAATAAAACAACAGAATTTTAGATAGCAAAGCGTGAGCTGCAATGGCCAGAAGGACACAACACAACAATATTAAAATGGTGACGATGAGAGTGAAGCATAAGAATAATACTATCATACTGCCACTAGAATCAATGGATTATTTTCTATCTAATCATATTTAGAGCATGGCATGTTAAGCTCTAATCCTGCCTTTCAGGTTACCCTGCGAGGACATCAACCCTTATACCCGAGCAAAGGCCTGTAGTCTGCGTTAGCATCTGCAGCAAAGCATTCAGGGCCATATTTCTACTTTTTGACGCAAAACTGCGCTAACACAGTTTTGCGCCCATGCGGGTGCCGTATTTATTGAATGGCGTTAGCCGGCGCTAGCTGACCGGCGCTGCCTGGTGTGCGTGGAAAAAAACCACGTACACCAGGCAGCGCCGGCGTAGGGAAAAATGGCGTTTGGGCGTCCAAAAATGGGGCAAGTCAGGCTGAGGCAAAAAAATCGTCTTAACCCTATTTGCGCCATTTTCTTTTGGCGCCCAGACGCCATTAACATGACTCCTGTCTTAGCAAAGACAGGAGTCATGCCCCCTTGCCCAATGGCCATGCCCAGGGGACTTCTGTCCCCTGGGCATGGTCATTGGGCATAGTGGCATGTAGGGGGCACAAATCAGGCCCCCCTATGCCACAAAAAAAAATTAAAAAAATACTTACCACAACTTACCTTTTCTTCCCTGGGGTGGGTCCCTCCATCCTTGGGTGTCCTCCTGGGGTGGGCAAGGGTGGCAGGGGGTGTCCCTGGGGGCAGGGGAGGGCACCTATGGGCTCATTCTGAGCCCACTGGTCCCTTAACGCCTGCCCTGACCCAGGCGTTAAAAAGAGGCGCAAATGCGGGGTTTTTTGCCCCGCCCACTCCCGGGCGTGATTTTTGCCCAGGAGTATAAATACCACGCATATGCATCGCAGTCATTTTTTAAGACGGGAACGCCTACCTTGCATATCATTAACGCAAGGAAGGTGTGCACGCAAAAAAATGACGCTAACTCCATGAACTTTGGCGCTAGACGGGTCTAACGCCAAAGTATAAATATGGAGTTAGTTTTGCGTCGAATTTGCGTCGAAAAAAACGACGCAAATTTGGCGCAAACGGAGTATAAATATGCCCCTCAGTGTACAGTTGTGGTTCCCTGGATGGAATCTCCCTCTTGACCTGTAATGGGTCTAGAGAGTCTTTTTATAATGAGCACAGCTGATGTTCTAAGAAAATGTCTCTACGTAAGGATGTGTATTTTCTACGAATGTTGGAGACTAAACTTCTACCACATTTACCGGCAATGTACCAGACTGTAGCCTTGACTGAAGCACAGAGTGATCAAGAATGTGTTGCTTGAGAACACAGTGCTGGACTAAGCAAAAAAAGTTAGACAGAAGAAAATAAAACAAGACCGTAAAACTGGTTATTGCAAACATAACAATGCAAAGCTAAATAATATATATCTAGGTCAACGTGCACAGTGGCCTAATGTATTAAACTAACGTGAATGGAGCTATAACTAAAATGGCTATTCAACATCCTCCCCTTGTCGGTAGAAAGTCATTCAAGTCAAAACTAAAATTTCTCAACCTAAGATATATATATATAAAACCCTACTCAATTTTGACAAGTTAAAAGGACACACAAGCACACTACTTGGCAATTTAAAACATGAGCACATGGCTTAGAACCGAATTCAATGAAAATGTCAATTTAGAAAAGTTCCAAATCAAGCACGAGCCATGGAAAGCAGGAGATTCCCCACTTTGGCAAATGACAAAACCGTAAGGTCCGTGGCAAAAATGATCGAGGAGCAGGTGTGTTCCATAGCCCCAGTATCAACCAAGGCGGCATCCCGTGGAGTGCCCATTGATGAGTTGATGGCAACTTCCTCCAGGAAGGGTAACTCATAATTAGCTTCACGTTGCAAACGCAGCCTCAGTGCGCATGTCTGCTAATGAACCTTCAGCAAGAACATCAACAGATCAGCCTCTATTGCTGGAGGGCGCTGCCATGAAAGACAAACTTCCACTGCATGTTCAAAAGAGCACCAGAGGCACCGGAACACGGGCTGCACACAATACAAAACTGGTCTGAATGAAAAGGACCAGTCACACTCCAAATGTTGCAGGAGTGTTGCTCCAAAATGCTGCATCATACGTTCACAACACTGCTGCGCTGATGGGAGCGCCGTCATTTGTCCTTGTTGCGGCGGGATAGCCATTGCACATAAACAACAGCAATAGCACAATGCCGACTAATAAAGCCAAAGTTATCAGAAATCCCCCAAAAATACTACAGAAAATTGAGTGGATAGCTAAAGGTGTCAAACCGAATATGTAGGAGAAGGTGTGAACAAAACCAGAACCGACAGCTTTGAAAAAATTTGCTAATCCAGCAGTGCTGGACGCATTAAATATTCGTCCCATGAGTTCACCAAAGTGTCTCAGAAAGTTCGTATTTAACAAGGACTGTATTTCTGGTGATGACCTTGCCACTTGAAGTGCATAGGTCTCGCGTGCAGATGTAAGGGCCACATGCTTTTGAAACAATAAAGCCTTGAGTCTACTTAACTTGTCAAAATTCATGTGTGAGGCCAGATATCGGCTACCTCCTTCATTTTAGTGGGGGGAAACAGTACGTTCCTGCAGCATGTAACGACCTTAGAGACCGAAACAAAGTAAACTATTCCGGCTTGTATGCTACAACAGTCTTCACTATTGAGAAGGACGTAGCTGCCGTTTGAAAGCACCTGGAACGTAGGTCTAATCAAGGGGACTGGAACTCTCTTAAGATAAAAAGCCAAGGTTGCAGCTGAGGCATTACACGCCCCATGTAAGGATAGGTGTTTACAAATCATTGAATGGCTGACAGAAGTCTCGCATTCACTACCGCTAAGAAAGACCTCTTTCATGCCATTGAAGCATTTGTACGAGAAGGGAAGCTCCCACACCTCATGGATGTAACTATCTCCCAGCTTTTCATATCTGTCTACCGGAAAGTGTTTCAAACAGGAGGTGAATTGTAGTGTTGAAATAGGCAGATTAATAACACTGTGTATTAACCACTCTGCTGATGGTATTTTGGCCACGGTAAAAGGCAACCTTTCTAGTTTCTCGATGTTAAGCATGACATAAGTCGCTTCCTTTTTAGCCATTAGTTGTTGTTGCTGCGTTAGATTAAAGGAAGAAAATATTTCCCTTGCACTGACGTGCTGCCATGGAACGCGACCCGCCTTCAATGTTTGAAGCGTCCAACCCATCTGCATAATGGACCTGGTCTGACTCTGTCCATGGTATAAGGAAGACAGATCAGACTTATAATGTCTATAGCAGAAGAGACAATGTTGTTAATCGTATATATCCGGTCGGACAAGGTGTTGATACCATTATCCACAACAGCTTTCAGATTTTGCTGATCTATTTGCCTTAACCGGGCAGCAACATCTTGTTGGGAAAGTTTCCATATTTCATTGTATACTGCATATAAGAAACGCTTCCTACATGGTGTTCTGGGGCCTGACAAGAAATCTTGTAAGTCAGTGGTGCTAGACAAGAGATTGAGGTGTTCTTTAACCGCGTTTAATGAGGGTGATTTTAGCCACTGTTGGCATAATTTTCCTACACTATGGTGGTCATTCCAACCTTGGCGGTAAAAGCCACTTACCGCTGTCAGAAGACCGCCAACATACCGCTGCGGCCGCGGTAAACCGCCACGGTCATTCTGACCCACAACAGGAAAACTGCCAAAATACAGACATCCACAAAAGTCCGCCACACCAAAGGCCAGCGAGAAACTGGCGATGACCAAACCTCCACCGTCACGCCAACAGAAATACGCCCACACTATCACGACACTATCACGACACACGAATCCACATATACACAACACAGCCACATTGGACAATTCGAAATACATATACCTGATACACATACACACACCACTCCCACACACCCAATTAAATATAAAACACACACCCACATCACCTACAAACCTCCACTCCTAGAGAATCGGTACCACGCACAGAGAAATAGATATCCGAGCACCCAGACGCGCATATTACATTCACCCAGCAATATTACCACGCACTTCACACAACACACCAATACACATCACCAATACACATCACCACACTTAGCACCACACAATCCACCCCACACATCACCCACACCACCCCATGGCACCGCAAAGACACCCCAGGTTTTCTGAGGATGAACTCAGGGTCATGGTGGAGGAAATCGTACGGGTAGAGCCACAGCTCTTCGGAACACAGGTGCAGCACACCTCCATTGCCAGGAAGATGGAGCTATGGAGCAGAATAGTCGACAGGGTCAACGCTGTGGGACAGCACCCAAGAAATAGGGACGACATCAGGAGGCGGTGGAAAGACCTACGGGGGAAGGTGCGTTCAATGGTATCCAGGCACAACATTGCGGTTCAGCGGACTGGCGGCGGACCCCCACCTCCTCCCCCAGAATTTACAACATGGGAGGAGCAGGTCTTGGCAATCCTGCATCCTGAGGGCCTCGCAGGAGTATCTGGAGGAATGGACTCTGGTAAGTCTCATCTTCACTACTTCATCCCCCCACCCCACCAGCATGCCAGCTCATACCCACACCCTCACCCCATCACACCTACTCCTTGCAAATGTCTCACCATCACAACCCACCCATCACAACCCCAAGCCCTGCATGCGATCACAAAGCATGGACACCCATCACCAAAGCATGCCCACTGCACATACCCATCCCCCCCAAACCACTGTCACAAAAGCCCCCACACAGGAATGCAAGCACTGGGGGACACGGGCACCCACCCATTGCACGCTATGGCACACACAGATGCAATAACCATCCTTTTATACCCCTGCAGGACCCGAACGCCACGTCACCGTGCAGGAGGGTCCACAAATGTCCACCCCACCCCCAGAAGAGGCCCCCAGTGATGACAGCACCTCTGTTGACCTGGATCTAGATGACCAGCCCGGCCCATCGGGGACCTCGGGGCAGTCGGTTTCCCTCAGACAGCCACAGGCCACAGCAGACCTTCCCCCCTCTGGGAACACCAGCACAGCACCCACCCAGCGGGCCCATACCTCTGTCCCCAGGACACGTCAATCAGCGGTGTGTCCACCACTACAGGGAACCCAGGTTAACCCACCACCCCAACAACAACAGGGACCTGGGGGCAGTGGTAGTGGGCACACAGTCCAGGGGACAGAGGCCCAGGGAAACAGGGGAACCCACTCTCCACGAGGCCCTCTCCTCCATCATGGGAGCCTACCATCATTCCCAGGAGACAATGGCGACGGTACTGGCCAGGGTACAGGAGATCCAGCTCCTGCAGGAGGAACAGTATTTGGGGTTCAGGGAGGAACTATGAACCATCAGTTCCGCCCTGGGCACCATTGTATGGGCTCTGAATCTGGTAGTCACCACATTGCGGGACAATGTGGCACCACAAAGGGCCCCTGACACTAGCATGGACCAAGAACTGCCTACCACCTCTGCCGGCGCTAGTGGACAGGACCAACAGGCCACCAGCACCCCACCCCCTGCAGAAGGAGAACCACCCCGCAAGCGGGCCCTGAGATCCAGGAAGAAGACAGAGTAAGATGCCAAGACCCCCGCCAGGAAAGGATACCTCCCTGATTGTCATCCCACTGTCCCACATTGTCACCCTGTCCATCCTTAAACTGCCCCTTCTCCACTTCCCACAGGCATTTGGACAATGCACCTGTGATACAAATAGTCTGGACTCTGCCATGGACAATCCTCCACCATCACCCCTCACCGATTTGCAACCACCCTCCAATATAGAGCACTGTAATAAACACAGTTATTGCACAAAACAATCATGAGTCTGGCTGTGATTTTGAACAAATGTATTAGACATTACCGTGCCAAAATGCTTATTTACATTGTGATGCCAAGATACCAATGTCACACAGCTGTAGTCCATGGGGAAACAAAGCAGATGTCACGCAGTGGGGCCCACATCTCTGAAATCGGAAGGGAAAGTCACAACTCAGTTACCATACACTGGGGGAAAGGACAGACAGTAGAGAGGTAGTAGTGTTTAAGTATATGTAATATGCCGGTGTGTATTCCTACCTGTGTGTCATTGGAAATACTGCTGTATTACTGTGTTCCTGTTGTCTATGTCGTCTTCTTCGGCTTCCTCGTCTTCACTCTCCACAGGCTCCACAGCTGCTACAACACCACCATCTGGACCATCCTCCTGCAGAAAAGGCACCTGTAGTCGCAAAGCCAGGTTGTGAAGCATACAGCAGGCCACGATGATCTGGCACACCTTCTTTGGTGAGTAGAATAGGGAACCACCTGTCATATGGAGACCGCGGAACCTGTTCTTCAGGAGGCCGAAGGTCCGCTCGATCACCCTCCTAGTTCTCCCATGGGCCTCATTGTAGCGTTCCTCTGCCCTTGTCCTGGGATTCCTCACTGGGGTCAGTAGCCATGACAGTTTGGGTTAACCAGAGTCACCAATTAGCCACACACGTTGCCTCTGGAGTTGACCCATCACGTAAGGGATGCTGCTATTCCGCATGATGTACGCGTCATGCACTGAGCCTGGGAACTTGGCATTAACATGGGAGATGTACTGGTCTGACAAACACACCATCTGCACATTCATCGAATGATAACTCTTCCTGTTTCTGTACACCTGTTCACTCCTGTGGGGGGGAACCAAAGCCACATGGGTCCCATCAATGGCACCTACGACGTTGGGGATATGTCCAAGGGCATAGAAATCACCCTTCACTGTAGGCAAATCCCCAATCTCAGGGAAAACGATGTAGCTCCGCATGTGTTTCAGCAGGGCAGACAACACTCTAGACAACACCTTAGAAAAGATAGGCTGAGACATCCCTGATGATATGGCCACTGTTGTTTGACATGACTCACTTGCAAGGAAATGGAGCACTGACAGCACCTGCACTAGAGGGGGGATACCTGTGGGTTGGCGGATTGGTGACATCAGGTCTGGCTCCAGCTGGGCACACAGTTCATGAATAGTGGCTCTGTCAAGCCTGTATGTCAGTATGACATGTCTTTCCTCCATTGTCGACAGGTCCACCAGCGGTCTGTACACCGGAAGATTCCGCCATCTCCTCGCATGTCCCAGCGGACGGTGCTTATGAAGGACAACAGCGAGCACAGAGTCAATCAACCCACAGGTACGTAACCACAGCTTGCACATAACACGATTCTCACTCCATTGAATGGTTTGTATGAGTGTTGATACAAGGCCTAGGTATGTGTGACGCAGTAAAAAGTAAGCCACGTGGGCCCCTGAAATGGCGGCTGCCTGACCTGTGAAGTGCGACAATGGGATGTGAGGTAAATGCACTGGCGTGGCACACCGTGGCGGTAGGCGGTCAAAGACCGCGGTGCAAAGCAGCATTGGTTAACATTGAACCCTATGGGTCTCAGGAGCCAATGACGATGTGCACCGGACGTTGCGGTACGCACCGCCGCGGTACACACCGCCGCGGGTGTGACCGCCATTTTCTATCTGCTTAATCACTCGATACCTGATCTTCGACAGGAGAGGACCTACACTGCAAGTGCTGCTGTGACCTCGGTCTGGAAGAGACATTGGCTCATGCGACTGGGGAAAGGGCCCCTGCCTTCACAGCTCAGGAGTTGGAGAAACTTGTGGATGGGGTCCTCCCCCAGTACGCGCTACTCTACGGTCCTCCAGACCAACAGGTAAGTACACTGGGAGCATGCTTTATGGGCAATGCATGTGTTGAGTGGGGTGGATGAAAGATGGTGTGGAGGGGAGCGATTGAGACATGCATCAAACGACGGTGAGAGCATGTGCCACATGGCAAGGGTAGGGATGGGGGGCCACTCACATTGAGCATGCAGAAGGTGATTGTGAGAAACTGGGGCTGATTGCAGAGGCCCCATAACTTTTTGCCCCCATTTTCCACTTTATGCTGGTGTTTTCCTGACTCTGATGGTGCCCTGGGTACTGCTAACCAGTCCCAGGGCCTGTGCTCTGTGTAAAATGGATATGCAAATTAGGCTAATTATAATTGGCTAAGTTAACCTACCTATAAGTCCCTAGTATATGGTAGGGCATGTAGGTTTAGGGACCACAGCATAGGTGGTGCACACCTAGGTGCATTGCTGAGGTGCCCAGTGTCATTTTAAAAGCAAGCCCGCCTTGCTGGCTGCTTTTAAATTAAAGTTGTATGCAAATTCGACTTTGGAATTAAAGGTACTTCCAAAGTCTTAAACTACCTTATTTTTACATATAAGTCACCCCTAAGGTGTGCCCTATGTGCCCCTAGGGCTGGGTGCCATGTAACTATAAGCAGGGACTTTATAAAAATAGATTTATAAGCCCTGGTGAGGTAAAAACAGCCAAATTTGTTTTTCCCTCATTGAAGTAAATGGCCTTCATAGGCTAGAATGGGCAGACTTTATTTTAAATTTTAAAGTCTCCTTAAATGTTACATACCAAGAATTTGGTATCAAATTGATTGTTGTAATAAATCCCACAACTTCCAGTTGTTGGATTTAATATAACTTGTCCAGGTAAAAAGTTTAGACTTTACCTAAAAAGTTGCCAATTTCAGCTCTGCATTGTTTTTGCTGCTGTGCTCTGATTGGCCAGCCTGCAGCAGCTTCTGCCAGGCTGCCTTGATGAGGTGTGAAGTGGCCAGGCTTCACACAAAGGAATGTGCTTGGGGGAGAGAATCTCCCCTCAGCAGATGGTGAGGCAGGAAGGGGGAGGGCTGCCAAACTGGTCTTCAAAGGCAGAGAAGGACATTTGCAGCACCCAGCAACACCCCCACAACCTGCAACCCCAGACAATTAGGTGCCCCCTTGATTAGATTAGGAGAGGGCAGGAGAGGGGTGTGTTTATGATTTTTAGCCACACCAGTGGGTGGGCTCAGCCAGATGTAACCTCCAAAAATCAGATTCATCCATGTTGGATTTTTAGAGACTGTTGCCTTCTGGGATGGATTTTTGCCACACTTCCCAGGAAGTGGTCATCACAGGGGGACAACCCTGTCCCTGATTGGAGAACCAGGGCCCCCCTGCTTTTCACCCAGGAGCAAGGATAAAACTGGCAGACCTGCACCCACGCCTCAGATCCCCTCCAGAATTCAACAAGAAAGGAACTAAAGAAGAAGAAGGACTGCCCTGCTGGACCCCTGGCCTGCACCTGGAACCTGCACTCAGAAGGACTGCACCAGCTGCACACTTGGGCTTCACCACAAGAAGGACTTTGCCTGGCTTCAACTGGTTCAAGGAGGGACTCCCTGTTTGCTACAGGTGAAAAATTGCTATCCAGAGTCCCCTGCACCAACTCCTGAAAAAGTGACCAGCTGACCACTGTCCAGTGGCCAAAAAGGAGTTTGCGCCAGGTGCATTCTGGGAGTTGAAGTCCGCACTTCCCAAGGACCATCACAGAACTTCTGGACCCTTGGGGTGAGCTGTGGACCCCAAAATAACCTTAAAAGAACATCTGGGTGAAGCCCCAGAAGTTTGGAAAAGATTGGAGAATTTTTGAAAAAAAGCTCCATAAAGTGACCGACCGACGTGGAAATTCTAGCCGGCTTGCCTCAACCGCGACCCGGCCTGACTTCGTGGTTCGTCCCGGTAAAGAAAAACATCCAAAAAAGAGACTAAGTCCGAACGTAAAAAGTTGACCGGGACCTTCCAGCCATCGTATTCGAGAAGGGCTCCACGGACGTCGGATCAAGATCCAGGTTTACCCCGGTCAAAGGATTTTCATCTCGAAAAAACGACTAAGTCCGAAGGTAAAAATCACCACCAAGGAAACCGACTTCGCGTATCCGGACAAGGGCTCCAGGAGGTCGGATCCAACTGGCAGGTTCGTCCCGGGGAAGAAAAACTTCAAAATAAAGACTAAGTCAGAAGGTAACTTTTTAACCGAGGCCTCCCGCGACCTGTAGCCGAGCAGGGCTCCATCGCGGTCGGCCTGAAAGTTTGACTTTGCCCCGGTCGAGGTGCAACCAGATGACCCGATTGGCGCTTTTTGTTTCTAAGCGCTAGAAAAGTAATAATTCTTTAAAAATTCATATCTCCGGTTCCCCTGAACCGATTTTAATCGTTTTTGTGTCATTTTAAAGATAAAAATATAAACTATTTTTATAAATTGGTTTTGGATTTTTAAACTGTTTCCTGTGTTTTATTTAATTACTGTTTTGTGATATTTGAATGCTTTACACTTTGTCTCCTAAATTAAGCCTTGACGGTCGATGCCAAGCTACCAAGGGTAGAGCTGGGATTAATTTACTGAGACCTAACTGTACCTATGTGGAGGTTAGTGGCTTGTTGCTAGGTGTAGGTACCTACCTGCCCTACCAATAACCCATTTTCCAACATAATTGGAAGCAGCGACGGGATCCTGTACTTGTGTTCAATATCACGTTACAGTTTTAGGTAAAACAAATTAAAAATCCTTTAAATTGTCCTAGTGCAAAAATTGTTTTTAATTTTTAATTTGGATTAATTTCAATTATTGAATTTTTGTAATTTTTCTAAATTCTTGTTTCCAATTTTTGCAAAAAGTTTTTGTTGACACAAAACTAGGGAACCATGGAGCTTGATCTGGCTAGCCTACCCACACTGACAGTACTCCAGCTTAGGGGGTTGTGTGTTGAAAGAGGGTTGCCTGCAACCACTGATCTCAGGAAGCAAATCCTGATCACATCCCTGACAGCATGGGCTGAGGCCCAAGAGGTAGAGTCAGAAGAAGCTCCAGAGGAGGGAGAAAGAAGGGAGGATGCAAGCTCTAACCACTCAGGGGAGGGAAGGCATCTGAGCCCAAGTGAGGATGAGGAAGAACGGTCCTCAGTAAACACAGTCACTAGGGGCAGATCCAAAGCTAGTGGTGGGAAGGGGGTCCTTTCAGGAGGAGAGAACCCATCCATCAGAGAAAGAGAGCTGGAGGCCCAGCTAGCATACATAGCTTTGGAAGCAGAGAAGCTGGCCCTAGAAAAGAAAAAGTGGGCATACAAAGAGAAAAGAGATGGAAGCAGCGATAAAGAAGCTGAGGTGTCCATGGGTGGGGGAGTTTGCCCCAGATTACCCAAGGGGGTGGTTCCTGCTTATGTAGAGGGGGATGACATAGATAAGTGGCTGGGGGCCTTTGAGAGGGCCCTCCAGATGAGGAGAGTCAATCCTCAGTACTGGGGTTCCCTTTTGTGGGAGTTGGTCCCCAACTCAGGGAGGGATAGGCTTCTGACCTTAAGGGGGGAGGAGGCAGATTCATACCCTAGTATGAAGAGGTGCTTAGCCAAGAAGTTTGGTCTGACCCCAGAGCAATATAGAATGAAGTTCAGGGACACCCAGAAGGTCAGTACCCAGTCTTGGGTTGACTTTGTGGACATTTCACTAAAGGCACTAGAGGGCTAGATTATTGGTAACGAAGTAGATACTTATGAGGGGTTATACAATCTGATCATGAGAGAGCACATCTTGATCAATTGTATCCAAGAAAGGTTACGCCAGCATCTAGTGGACTCTAAGCAGACCAACCCTAGAGAGCTAGGGGAGGCAGCTGATGAGTGGTTGAGAACCAGGGTGGTTGTCAAGTCCCAGGGGGGAGACTCCAAGAAGGGGGGGACAGGTCCCCAAAAACCTAAGGAGGGAGGTGGTAAGCCCACCACAGAGACTCCCTCTGTACCCCAGAACCCTAAGAAGGAGGAGAGTAAATCGCACTCCCACTCTGACAAGCAGAGACAGGGAGACCCAGGGTTAAAAAAACTCTTGGACAGTAGGGCTTGCTTTGACTGTCAGCAGACAGGTCACTTCAGAGGAGATGCAGCCTGTCCAAAGAAGGTGGTTAGCACTGGGCTGTCCAGTGTAGCCATAGAGGAGGATTCCTCAGATGATGAAGTCCTCCTAGCATTGAGCTGGGAGACAGGACCAGATGGTAAGCTGGTGATCCCTGAGGGTGGGAGTAGGCACTTCCACCACATTCAAGTGAATGGGATCCCTACCACTGGCCTGAGAGACACCTGTGCCAGTCACACTATAGTGAGTGACCGGTTAGTGACCCGAGACATGTATGTCCCAGGAAAGACAAAGAAAGTCAGGATAGCCACAGGGGAGGTCACCTCCAAACCTGTAGCCATAGTGCCCCTAGAGAGGGAGGGTTTCCTTGACTGGATTAGGGTGGTAGCCAGTGCTGACCTTCCCCTAGATTGTATCTTGGGCAATGACCTCCCAGAGGTGAGTCTGGTCACAGATGGGGTGGTCGCCCAGGGCGCCCCCCCAACCCAAAGTCCTGGGGAGTCAGTCCCTACAGTTAGGAGACAGGGGTCCCCAAGAAAAGGAAAGAAGAAAAGGAAGGGTAGGCCACTCTTAAAGAGAGTTCCAGGGAGCCAAGGGCCTTCTGCCCCAGTAGGGGGGGAGCCCAGAGTTGGCACTGGTGAGGCCTCACCTGACCCCAAGGAAGTCCTGAGTAGTCAGGCAGCTGTCCAGATGCAAGGTGTTGCCCCTGCACTGACAGAAGGGAGAGTGGAAGGAGGGTGTCTGCCACAGGAGGTGGTAGCCCCCCACTCTAGACAGCAAGAGGGGTGCCAGGACCCCAAAGATGCCCCTAAAGCAGCTCAGCCACCTGTCAGTGGAGAGCTTAGGGTGTGGTTCTGGGTACTGACAGCTGTCAGTAGCCTCTGCTGGGTGCTAGCCTTCCTGGCAGCACTGTACTTGGCCTGGGAGGCAGACCCCAGGGCCAATAGCAAAGTAGGCCCCCTGACCCTATTGGTCATGGTGGGGTTGCTCAAGTATTGGGTGACCTCTTTGGGTAAGCTAGGTGTTGCCCTAGCAAAGTTTGGAGTAGGGGAGGTGGGCACCTCACTACCCAAGTTGGCAGAGAGAAAGGAGGAAGACCCCCCTAGAGGAAAGTTTCAGTTTGAGTTGGGTCCTTTTACTGTTGGGATGGCTTCACTACCCATAGGGAGTGACCCTGACAGGAGGATATAAGGCAGAGTAGGCCCTGCAAAGGGACAGCCAGTTTTCTTCACTGTCTTCCTCGCCTAACAGGCCAGGAAGACTCTCCCAGGGTTGGGCTGAGTCTCCTGGGCATGTGGGCTGGGGGGGGGGGGTTGTGTGAGAAACTGGGGCTGATTGCAGAGGCCCCATAACTTTTTGCCCCCATTTTCCACTTTATGCTGGTGTTTTCCTGACTCTGATGGTGCCCTGGGTACTGCTAACCAGTCCCAGGGCCTGTGCTCTGTGTAAAATGGATATGCAAATTAGGCTAATTATAATTGGCTAAGTTAACCTACCTATAAGTCCCTAGTATATGGTAGGGCATGTAGGTTTAGGGACCACAGCATAGGTGGTGCACACCTAGGTGCATTGCTGAGGTGCCCAGTGTCATTTTAAAAGCAAGCCTGCCTTGCTGGCTGCTTTTAAATTAAAGTTGTATGCAAATTCGACTTTGGAATTAAAGGTACTTCCAAAGTCTTAAACTACCTTATTTTTACATATAAGTCACCCCTAAGGTGTGCCCTATGTGCCCCTAGGGCTGGGTGCCATGTAACTATAAGCAGGGACTTTATAAAAATAGATTTATAAGCCCTGGTGAGGTAAAAACAGCCAAATTCGTTTTTCCCTCATTGAAGTAAATGGCCTTCATAGGCTAGAATGGGCAGACTTTATTTTAAATTTTAAAGTCTCCTTAAATGTTACATACCAAGAATTTGGTATCAAATTGATTGTTGTAATAAATCCCACAACTTCCAGTTGTTGGATTTAATATAACTTGTCCAGGTAAAAAGTTTAGACTTTACCTAAAAAGTTGCCAATTTCAGCTCTGCATTGTTTTTGCTGCTGTGCTCTGATTGGCCAGCCTGCAGCAGCTTCTGCCAGGCTGCCTTGATGAGGTGTGAAGTGGCCAGGCTTCACACAAAGGAATGTGCTTGGGGGAGAGAATCTCCCCTCAGCAGATGGTGAGGCAGGAAGGGGGAGGGCTGCCAAACTGGTCTTCAAAGGCAGAGAAGGACATTTGCAGCACCCAGCAACACCCCCACATCCTGCAACCCCAGACAATTAGGTGCCCCCTTGATTAGATTAGGAGAGGGCAGGAGAGGGGTGTGTTTATGATTTTTAGCCATACCAGTGGGTGGGCTCAGCCAGATGTAACCTCCAAAAATCAGATTCATCCATGTTGGATTTTTAGAGACTGTTGCCTCCTGGGATGGATTTTTGCCACACTTCCCAGGAAGTGGTCATCACAGGGGGACAACCCTGTCCCTGATTGGAGAACCAGGGCCCCCCTGCTTTTCACCCAGGAGCAAGGATAAAACTGGCAGACCTGCACCCACGCCTCAGATCCCCTCCAGAATTCAACAAGAAAGGAACTAAAGAAGAAGAAGGACTGCCCTGCTGGACCCCTGGCCTGCACCTGGAACCTGCACTCAGAAGGACTGCACCAGCTGCACACTTGGGCTTCACCACAAGAAGGACTTTGCCTGGCTTCAACTGGTTCAAGGAGGGACTCCCTGTTTGCTACAGGTGAAAAATTGCTATCCAGAGTCCCCTGCACCAACTCCTGAAAAAGTGACCAGCTGACCACTGTCCAGTGGTCAAAAAGGAGTTTGCGCCAGGTGCATTCTGGGAGTTGAAGTCCGCACTTCCCAAGGACCATCACAGAACTTCTGGACCCTTGGGGTGAGCTGTGGACCCCAAAAGAACCTTAAAAGAACATCTGGGTGAAGCCCCAGAAGTTTGGAAAAGATTGGAGATTTTTTTTTTAAAAGCTCCATAAAGTGACCGACCCGACGCGGAAATTCTAGCCGGCTTGCCTGAACCGCGACCCGGCCTGACTTCGTGGTTCGTCCCGGTAAAGAAAAACATCCAAAAAAGAGACTAAGTCCGAACGTAAAAAGTTGACCGGGACCTTCCAGCCATCGTATCCGAGAAGGGCTCCACGGACGTCGGATCAAGATCCAGGTTTACCCCGGTCGAAGGATTTTCCTCTCGAAAAAACAACTAAGTCCGAAGGTAAAAATCACCACCGAGGAAACAGACTTCGCGTATCCGGACAAGGGCTCCAGGAGGTCGGATCCAACTGGCAGGTTCGTCCCGGGGAAGAAAAACTTCAAAATAAAGACTAAGTCAGAAGGTAACTTTTTAACCGAGGCCTCCCGCGACCTGTAGCCGAGCAGGGCTCCATCGCGGTCGGCCTGAAAGTTTGACTTTGCCCCGGTTGAGGTGCAACCAGATTGGCGCTTTTTGTTTCTAAGCACTAGAAAAGTAATAATTCTTTAAAAATTCATATCTCCGGTTCCCCTGAACCGATTTTAATCGTTTTTGTGTCATTTTAAAGATAAAAATATAAACTATTTTTATAAATTGGTTTTGGATTTTTAAACTGTTTCCTGTGTTTTATTTAATTACTGTTTTGTGATATTTGAATGCTTTACACTTTGTCTCCTAAGTTAAGCCTTGACGCTCGATGCCAAGCTACCAAGGGTAGAGCTGGGATTAATTTACTGAGACCTAACTGTACCTATGTGGAGGTTAGTGGCTTGTTGCTAGGTGTAGGTACCTACCTGCCCTACCAATAACCCATTTTCCAACAGTGATGACTATTTTTCTCCCCCTGTACATTTCACATAGGTCGGCGCCCACCAGAAGATAGATATTTGGCGTGCCATCGCCAAGTACGTCCGGACCCTGGGGGTCCACCACAGATGGGGCACCCACTGCCGGAAGAGATGGGAGGACATCCGCCGCTGGAGCAGGAAGACGGCGGAGGCTCAGCTGGGGATGGCCTCCCAATGTGGGATGGGTGCCAGTCGGACTTTGACCCCCCTGATGTCCCGGATCCTGGCGGTGGCCAACCCCGATTTGGATGGGCGCGTGAGGACATCACAGCAGACACAAGGGGGTGAGTACACTCTCATTCTGCTGACTTTGCGTGCAGTGGAGTTGTCTGGGTGGGGGAGGAGGGCTCTGGGTATCCCTAGGCCAGGGCGATTTCTGTAGGCTAGGCCCCTCCGTAAGGCATGGCCCTGTGCCCCTGCCCACCACCTCTGTAGGGTGCCTAGTACAGCTATTCATGGCCCTGTGTCATCTATGTGTGCAGATGTCGTCCATTGGCTTGTAGGCCATGTCCCACGGATTGAGTAGTCTACCCCAAGTGCGCGGCGTAGTGCAGGGGGCTTCTGTGTCTGTCCTGTCCGGCAACGGTGTCGCCAATGCATGCACTCAACATGTCTTTATTTTCTCCCCCCCCTTTTTTGTGGTCTTCCTGTTCATGTGTGCTTTAGCATCATCAGGCGGAGGAGAAGTGGCATCGGAGCACGAGGGAGCTGCATCCCACATGGCCATGGAAGGCCATGCAATGGACTCCGAATTCACCAGTGGGACGGAGGGCGAGGGGAGCTCCACAGCGGGGACTCGGGCAGACATCAGTGACACCGACTCGTCCTCTAAAGGGAGCTCCCTTGTGGTGGCGGCAACATCTGTGCCCCCCGCAACAACAGGTACAGCCGCCACCCACCGCACCAGCACCGCCCTCCCAGCAGCCCCTCAGCGTTTGCCCTGTGCCCGCTCACCCAGGAAGGTGGGCATCTCCTTCACCCCAGGCACCTCAGGTCCTGCCCCAGTCACCCCTGCTGCCCTCAGTGAGGAGGTCATTGACCTCCTGAGGACGCTCACTGTTGGGCAGTCTACCATTTTGAATGCCATCCAGGGTGTAGAAAGGGAGTTGCACCCGAGTAATGCATACCTGGAGGGCATTCATTCTGGTCAGGCAGCCCTTCAGAGATCGTTCCCGACTCTGGCCTCAGCACTGATGGCATCCATTGTCCCTGTCTCTAGCCTCCCCCCTCCAACTTCCTCCACCCATACCCTATCACCTGTACCTCTGCCTATCCCAGACACACCATCAGACCAGCCTGCACACACCTCAACACCCAAGGGAAGCTCAGCCAGACATAAGCACCACACATCACACAGGCATTCACACAAGCAACATCCACATACAGACATACCAACACCCACTGCCTCCAGTGTGTCCCCCTCCTCCTCGTCTCCCTCCTCCCTCCCTGTCACGTCTCCACTCACACCTGCATGCACAACATCTTCAGCCACTACGTCCCTCAGCAGCACACACACCAGAACCCCCCGCACACGTGCAGTCACCACCCCCACTGCCATTTACACGTCCCCTGTGTCCTCTCCCAGTGTATCTGTGACCCCCTCTTCCAAGATACACAAACGCAGGCAGCCACCCACCCAACAGCCATCCACCTCACGACAGCCTCCAGCCCAAGCACCTGCACCCAAAGACACCAAACTTACAACTCCTACAACCACAACCTCTTCCTCTACTCCCATACCCACTACACCTACCCGTCCCACTGCTCCTAAAAAGCTTTTCCTGTCCAAACTCAACCTCTTTCCACCAACTCCCCCACCCCGTCCATGTCATAGGACTACAGTCAGCACCTCAGCCACGACAAAACCGGCCCCTGTCATCACAGTCTGCCATGGACTGTGGCGTGCCCCACCCTCCAGGGCAGCCAGTTCGGTATGAAGCCAAGGCACGGGCAGCCCACCCCTGGAGAAACATCCGAAGATAGGCAGTGGCCGGCACGAGAGGGTGAAAACACCAGGGACTAAAACCCCTACCATGGCTCCGGCAGGAAGGGTGGAGACAGCTGGCACACCGCCCAAGGTGGGGAAGGGCCACAGGCGATCAGGGAAGGCTGGGAAGGGCAGCACGCCCGACAACACCACCATCAGCCCAGCTGGCCAGGAGGGCCCCGCCAGCCCCATCCCAGGTGGGCAGGCGGCCACCAACAGGCCCGGCACAGCTGCCCAGGAGGGCCCCGCCAGCCACAGGACAGATGGGCAGGAGGACCCCACCAGCCACAGGACAGGTGGCAAATGACCTCTCCGCCATGGCCGGATCCACTGAACTGGGCCCTTCATCTCAAGCACCGCTGCACTGGGCACCACCGTCACAAGTACCGCTGCACTGGGCCCTTCATCTCAAGCACCGCTGCACTGGGCACCGCCGTCTCAAGCACTGCTGCACTGGGCCCTTCATCTCAAGCACCGCTGCACTGGGCACCGCCGTCTCAAGTACCGCTGCACTGGGTCCTTCTTCTCAAGCACCGCTGCACTGGGCCCTTCATCTCAAGCACCGCTGCACTGGGCACCGCCTTATCAAGTACCACTGCACTGGGTCCTTCTTCTCAAGCACCGCTGCACTGGGCACCGCCATCTCAAGCACCGCTGCACTGGGCACTGCCGTCTCAAGTACCGCTGCACTGGGCCCTTCATCTCAAGCACCGCTGCACTGGGCACCGCCTTATCAAGTACCGCTGCACTGGGTCCTTCTTCTCAAGCACCGCTGCACTGGGCACCGCCGTCTCAAGCACCGCTGCACTGGGCCCTTCATCTCAAGCACCGCTGCACTGGGCACCGCCGTCTCAAGTACCAATGCACTGGGTCCTTCTTCACAAGTACCGCTGCACTGGGCCCTTCATCTCAAGCACCGCTGCACTGGGCACCGCCGTCTCAAGTACCGCTGCACTGGGTCCTTCTTCTCAAGCACCGCTGCACTGGGCCCTTCATCTCAAGCACCGCTGCACTGGGCACCGCCGTCTCAAGTACCGCTGCACTGGGTCCTTCTTTTCAAGCACCGCTGCACTGGGCACCGCCGTCTCAAGCACCGCTGCACTGGGCACTGCCATCTCAAGCACCGCTGCACTGGGCCCTTCATCTCAAGCACCGCTGCACTGGGCACCGCCGTCTCAAGTACCGCTGCACTGGGTCCTTCTTCACAAGTACCGCTGCACTGGGCCCTTCATCTCAAGCACCGCTGCACTGGGCACCGCCGTCTCAAGTACCGCTGCACTGGGTCCTTCTTCTCAAGCACCGCTGCACTGGGCACCGCCGTTTCAAGCACCGCTGCACTGGGCACCGCCGTCTCAAGCACCGCTGCACTGGGCACCGCCGTCTCAAGTACCGCTGCACTGGGCCCTTCATCTCAAGCACCGCTGCACTGGGCACCGCCGTCTCAAGTACTGCTGCACTGGGTCCTTCTTCTCAAGCACTGCTGCACTGGGCACCGCCGTCTCAAGTACCGCTGCACTGGGCCCTTCATCTCAAGCACCGCTGCACTGGGCACCGCCGTCTCAAGCACCGCTGCACTGGGCACCGCCGTCTCAAGTACCGCTGCACTGGGCACCGCCGTCTCAAGTACCGCTGCACTGGGCCCTTCATCTCAAGCACCGCTGCACTGGGCCCTTCACCTCAAGCACCGCTGCACTGGGCACCGCCGTCTCAAGTACTGCTGCACTGGGTCCTTCTTCTCAAGCACCGCTGGCCCATGAGCGGCAGGGGCAGGCCCGCATCTGTGTCGGGCAGGGCTGCACGAAGCACTCTGGGCACCAGGCCCCCTCCAGAACCAGTGGAGACTGTTATCCACTTGTGAGACTGTGGCTTTGCACTCCCCAGGATGTAACAGTGGGCAGCCCACCCACTGTCTGGACTTGTGAGACTGTGGCTTTGCACTCCCCAGGATGTAACAGTGGGCAGCCCACCCACTGTCTGGACTTGTGAGACTGTGGCTTGGCACTCCCCAGGATGTAACAGTGGGCAGCCCACCCACTGTCTGGACTTGTGAGACTGTGGCTTTGCACTCCCCAGGATTGAACAGTGGCCATGGGGGCCCCTCGTGGATCTGGCATCGTGCACTCATCTGGCTGAGGTGCCCCCCCTTCCCTTCCCCCTGAGGTGCCTGTAGTTTTGCTATCTGATGCCCCTGCAGTGTTCTCTCCATTGGAGTCAGGTATCCTGTGTGGGCTTTGCCCATGTGATTTGGGCCCAGTGGTCCACGAACAATGCCTGCTACAATGCTCGGACTTGTACATTTATGTATATAAGAGTTTTTGATGTGTATATATATTTTCTTGTCAGTAATACAATATATTCCAATGTTTAGAATCATTTCCTTTTGTATTTGCATTCTTCCGGGGGGCTTGGGGGGTGTCACTCTGATGTCTTGCTATGCATTGATGTGTGTGTTGTAGTGGGTGAGGTTGAGGGTGGGTGTGTCGCATATGTGTGTACCCGTAACCTCCCCCTCCCCTGTATCGTAGGTGCAGTACTCACCGTTGTCTTTTGCGCCGGCGTTCGTGCTCCTGGTAGAGGAGCAGGAACACTATCGCGGGGAGTATGTGGAGTTTGGGTTCCATGCTGTCCTGATTCCTCGTGGGCTGTATGGAGTTGAGCGTTTTCCCTTCGAAATGGCTGTTTCCGCCGTGTTTTTAACGGCGGGGCTACTGCCCCGGAAAAGGTGGCGGATTGGTAGGTTGTGATACAGCGGGCGGTACATTGTCTGCCGCCTGTCTGTTGGCAGTGACCGCTGCGCTGTTTGTTTGTACCGCCGTGGCGGGCGGTGTGTTGATGTGGCGGTCGCTGTTGGCGGTTTCCGCCAGGGTTGGAATTCCATTTTTTTCCCTGCCAGCCTGTTTGCGGGTTGGCCGCAGGTTTAACACCAACCGCCAGGGTTGGAATGACCCCGTTATATGTTGTAAGGATATCTGCATGTTCTGGAGATATATAGCAAGGCTCTGGCCTACTCATCCTAAAACCCCAGAGGAGTTAATAAAACGTTGATGACACCCGTTGGTATCTATGGGACACAATAACCACCCGCCTGGACGTGTCATTGAAGCATTAAACGTACCATTCTGGACCCACTCATCAAGCTCATCTTTAGTTGCATTTGTGTATTTTTGCCATGTATAAAATTTAGCACAGGTCGGTATGCTGGGAATGTTCAATTCCCTGATTGTTGCTAAGCCTAAACAACTGGTTTGTTGCACTGTTTCATTTAAAAAGATCATTTTAACAGGGATGAGACATGCTCTAAACAATGTTTTCTTTTCCCTTGCTCTGCCAATTTTTCGTTCCCCAGACACTTTTCAGATCAATTGATTTGGACCAATATTCATAGCCTTCTATTGATAACCGGGAAACAAAAGATTCCGAATATATAAATTTTGTATTGGTCAATAACATGTGTATATCCTTAGTAGAAGGTACTTTAAAATAATATGACTCAGCATTCTTTTGATTGTGCCCAGAAAAATATGTAAACTTTTCAGTATAAGTTTTAGAACTCCCTTGCGGTGGAGTTGGACAATGTTCCCATTGGGTGTAGTTAAATATAGTTTTGGGACTACTCGCTCTATGTATGAAGTGGTGCCCATAATAATTATAGCAAAACATATCACCATAATTTTCTTTGAATTGGAAAACATCTTCATTTTCAAAGACAGTATAATATTGCAATTCTGTCATCAGAGAATCAACTGTTTTCACTTCCCAATCATCAGATACAATGCCTGGTATTACTACATCATTCATCGATTATTTGAACACATACGGTATTTGAATAATTTCTGTGGGACCATATATATCAAACATTACTTTGTCCCAAACAATCCCATCAGGAATTGGCACTGCAGAAATTTTCACAAAAGATAAGTCTCTTTGGACCTTATGTGATGAAAAATGAGGTTTCAAAACCTCCTCCACCTGTTCAACCGCTGATCTTTCAGGAAGAAAATTACTATCTACTAATAAGAAAAAGGTAATAACAAAACCAATCCAAAGTAGAAAGGCTAGGACAGTCAGAGAAAGCCATATATAGTTCCATGGAAAAATGAAATATGTTTCTTTATGCCAGTTTGTTAGCTTACGTGCACTTGACAAATCAGCTGTCGAAGAGTCGAATGAGTCTGAGAAATCATTGTGGAAGTCGACAAAATAACCAGAGGCAGTTCCTGCAAATGGCGTAGCTGTTGTCAGTGGTGGAGTTGGTGTTTCCTGTGGTAGCACACTATAGACAGCACCATCCGTTTGGCTTTTAGTAGAGTTGACTTGTTCAAATGTTTCTAAGTTAGTTGATGTTAGTGGAACTAATGTAAGATCATCTTCCACCCTCCCCAAGCTCGGAGAGGTATCAGTGTTGGTATAAACAACTTGTAGCGGAACTTCTTCTCCAGAAGTGAGAGGGATTCGGGAACTACTGGATGTTCCTCTTGGTCTGCTGTGCAGGAGCAGCCACATGGTGTAACTTGACATTGTCAATTGAAACGAAACGATTTTCTTCGGCACCTGCCTACGGTGGCAGAATAACAGTTCTAGTACCATGTATCCCTAGTACAGGGACTGGTGCTCGATAAGAAGGGCCAAATTCCTTTTTCACTGTGACTTTTTCACGTACAAGATCCCCAACTCTGGGAATCCAGCCGGTAGATGTTACTGGCACATCCTTAATTCCTGCGGAGGTGGCACTATTGGAAGAATTATCGTCACAGAACTGTTGCAATTCCTGTAAGACAGTGACACGTTCATTTATGTCAAAAGGTGTTTCTGCTGCCTCCACGCCAGGACCATCAAGATCCCGAACATACATTAAAGTTCCGAACAGGCACTCATATGAAGTACGACCCCCCCCCCAGGGACCTTCTAGGCGGGTTGTTTAGTGCTCTCTGGACTCCGTACAGGTGATTAAGCCAACTATGACCCGTACCTAAGACTCTGGCTGTTAAGGATTGCTTTAAATTGCGGTTTAATCGCTCCACAACACTATTTCCCTCTGGATGAAATGAAGATTGGTACTACAGTTGGACCTCCAATGAAGCCATGGTGTCCCTGAATGCCCTTGAGGTGAAAGCAGGGCCCTGGTCCAAATGGAACGCCGCAATTGCATATGTACCGATAAAGACTCGCTAATCTTTAATAACAGTCCGAGCGTCAGCCGAGCGTTGTGGCCACACCCATACAAATCTGGAGCATGAATCAACAGCGACTAATATATATTTGTATGCACTATTAGGTGTTAGGGGACCACAATGGTCCAAGTACACACATTGTAACTGCTAGTTTGAAATTAAGAGGGGTGTCTGCAGTGGGCACTTGGCCATGGAAACCTTAATTTGTTGACAAATGTCACAACAAAGGACATACTGCTTAGTCTCTTTATAGAGACCTGACCACCAATAACAGCCCTGCAAGATTGAAATTGTAGCCGCCACACCAGCATGTGCAGCTTCCACGCCCTCATGCGCTGCTTTGATCAATTGTGGTTTTATATCTTTGTTAGGGATGTCTCGTATGCCTATGCCAGGTATCTTAACTTCAGAGTTCAGCATACTTCCCATATGATAATGATATTTGTTAGGAAATCCATTAGGATGGGGCATACCATCAGCCGTAGCTTTCACAGCAGCCCAAATGTCTGCGTCTGGTTTGGAACTCCAGCGAGTCACTGCAGCTACGGTGGCTACTGCCACTGCTGACTTTGCGGCTTCATCGGCCAATGTATTTCCAGCAACGTTTATTCCAACGCGGTGTTGTCCAAGTGTATGCATAACATGGACATTCGGTAGCGTCTCTTTCAGATCTGCTACTTTCCCCCACAGTAGTCTGTGTTTAATGGTGTTGCCTTTGGAGTCTCTGAACCCATTCTGGCGCCAATAATGCAGGTATTCATTAAAGGACTGGACACAATAATATGAATCACAAACAATCAGCGTAGGCTGTGCCAGATCCGTGTGTTCCAGTGCCATAAGCAGAGCTTTAAGCACAGCCAATTGTGCTGTACAATCCCCTACAGTGTGTGTAAAGGTATGTAGAGGACAAAATGTATCCCCTTCCATATAGCCACTTACGACTGCGCAAGCAGCAGAATATTGATGTTTAGTTTCAATTGCAGGTTGTGCAGAGCCATCGGTGTACATGATTCTATGATACTGATCAGTAGGCAAGGTATTTGCAGGAACTGGATATTCTACTTCATATTGCAGGAATTCCTGAGTTTGTAACTTTGGGTAAAAAATGTAGTCTACAACAGTGGCTGTTAGAGACTTAGCCCATTGTATCCAACGTGGATGTAGTGTTTTTGTGTTCGGAGCGCTAGCTTTTGAAACAGCCTCTAGGGCTAGGATTGGAGAAACAACAATAATGCGTTTCCCTTGGGCGAGAGGTCTTTCTTTAATAACAGCCATCTGCACAGCAGTGAGAATTTTCTCTGTGGGAGCAAAGTGTTGTTCAGCTGCTGAATACAAATGTGATTTGTATGCAATCGGGACTGTCTCACCTTCATTGAATGTCACATAGGTGAAACAGATGGCCCTAGCTATTACCCTGATGACCAAATGTGTTTTTTTGTCCCTTGTATGTAAATGTTGTGCTGCAAACATGCCTGGTCTGTCTGCAATTCTCCAAGAATGCGTGTATGTTCAGTTGTCCAGTATTTACTTGAAAAATCGGGACGTATTAAGTCATATAAAGGTTTTATGCGTGTAGCATAATCTGGAATGAAGGTTCTGCCGAAGTTTAAGAAACCCAATAATGATTGGAGTTTTTTAATCGTATTCGGTGGTTGTAACTGCGCATTTTTCTAGAAATTGTGGAGCTAGGCTCTTCCCTTCACTTGACAGCTCATATCCTAGAAACAGGACGCCTAGGAAGGCAATTTTAGTTTTTTTTAAGTTAAATTTATAGCCAAATTCGGCAAACCCTACAACAATGCGGGCTACCCATCTTAAATGTTGTAGTAACTCATCATCCGTGAGATATATATCATCTACCTAGGACAATGCTTCAGGGTTGATCTTGTGTAAAATGGCAGTGACACAAGCCGCAAACAGTCCTGGGCTGTTCTTATACCCCCTGAGGTAAACAACAGACTATTTTCTGAGAGCCTAGTGCGCTAAAGCTTGTTAAGTCTCTGCTTTCAGGCGCTATTTTCTGGCAGAAAAACCCATTGGAAATGTCTAATGTTGTTTTGTATTTTTTACGCACTATGCTGCTCATTAGTGCAGTGCTATGTGAATTTTATATAGCATAGGTGCGTGTATGTCTGTAGTCTAAGACTATTCTGTATGAATTGTCCGGTTTAGCTACGGGGAATAAAGGGTTATTTATCGGTTAGACACAGGGTTCAATCACACCCTGGTACTCTAATTGCATGAGTATTTCTCTCACTGGTGCTTTTGTTTCATGTTTTATAGGATACTGCGGTTGTGGATGATGTTCTCTTTTAATGGGAATTACATGGTAGGGGGAGTCTTTATCCCACCCTACGTGATTTCTGTACAATGCAGGTGCTTGTGCCAAAGCCCATTCAATGGAATAGGATTCAGCGAGTTCCTCTGGAACAAGGGGCGAGAAGGAAGGCTTAATGACATCTTCTCCATACGGGCAGGTACGGACAAAGTCAGACGGCCAATCTTCTTCGGCCAACAAGACATCATACACTTTTACTATATGATCCCAAAAGATTGTGTTTATTATGCGTTCAATGTCTCCTTCTAATTGCAGCGTTACTTTGTACACACTATCGGGCTTGGAAACACGCATGTCTGCTGTTTCTACTTGTATAAAGTCATCAGTTGCTTTCACCTCAAGATGCTCTAGAAGATTCCGGCAAACTATTGTGACCTCTACCGCACTGTCTAGCTATCAAAGAGCCCAATTCTTGTTCTTCAAGAGGACCCTCTTCCTGTGTGGCATGTCGAACTGCGACTGCTGCCACTTTTTTCTTTTTAAATTGTTGTTTATGTTTGCCCAAGTTTCTCTTCCTTTTTAACAGAAACCTCCGAAGAGTGTTGTGATTCCTGTCTCAGTTTCACATACTCTGTTCTTCGCTCTGACCGCCCACCTCTCATTTCTTTTTTCCGATGAGTCCTGAAAGGAACAAGATTGGCGTGTACCAGTATATTGATATCTATCAGGCGTTTTGATATTATCTCTATTTCTGGGATTATACCTATTCTGTGGGGTCTCCGTACGTGGAGATTCTCCCCTTTCTTTTTTAGGCGTTTGTTGCTTTTTATCCCAGCGTTTCTTATTACCCTCAAGTTGTTGTTTGGAGTTATCTTTATTTGATTTGCCCTGGAATTTAAGTTTTTGTGGTCCGGCCCCTAAGCTATCTCGACCAATTCTTGAATATGTTTCTGCTATTATTTTAGGCAGCTCTCGTTCTTGTTCGTGTTGCAGAACATCACGAAGCCGCATGCGCACTGCAAGTGCGACTGCTTCCCCTTTAAGGTTACTTAAAACGATTGAGGACACTGTGGCAATATTGCCCATCAATTGCATCCCCAAATTAGGGACTGGGGAGCCCCATATTCATCTTGAATTTGTTTCAGCACATTCAGTAAATTGGCAAGTGTACCATGTGCGGTTGTATAGAGCGCAGCAAATATCATACCCCAAGTCTTACAGTTTTCTACTGTAGGGACCATCCCAAAGGGCAAGCACATCATTAATATTCTATGTTTATCCTGATGTCCCGTATGGAGAAATACTGCCTCCAGCGTATAACTTTTTTGTGCTAACCAAAACTGAGTTTCTTCTCGTTTGGCGGGTACTTTACCCATAATTTAATGTACAGTTGCAGGATTTATACCTGGTGTTACTGTATATTGTTGTGCTGGGGCAGCACACGCTGGGTTTGTATTCAATGTTTGCATCACGAATTGTACTAATCGTCTGTATATTGCTATTAACTCAATGTATAAGCGACGAACCTCAGCTACCGCTAAATTCCCAACCGCAGGATGTGGTGTATGGGTACCAATAAAGGCCAGGTAGGACCGTCATTACTTAGTGGACCTAACCTTACTGGTAATATTGTATTGGGTAGGGCGCCATCAAGCCAATTATTATATTCTTGATAAGATAGAGGAATCTCTGAATATGCGTACGCTCTGTATTGTCCAGGCGCGTTTGCGGGCGTGTATTGGTGAAACGTATTTGTGTTCCCATCAACTGCTGGAAATGTGACCCAAGAATAAAAAAGTTCTGTTCTATAAGCTGCGTGGGTGTCCACCACGAATGTGACTGGACCCTCCTGGGCAGTTAGGCCATTTGCTAATAAATGTGCTGTGAGAGGTTGTCTCATGTTAACAGCTATTTGTACATGTTGGGGATTCGCCAAGATAGTAACACTATTAGTTCAGAGAAGGCACACCAAAAATGGTGTTTCCTTTTAAAGTTCAAGCTTGAGCAACCACCAGTTGTAATATGATTACCTACACAGCTGTGGTGGAAATCCTCAGTACCACAGACGTCTCCGCATACAGCATTGAGGTATAATGAGACAGAGAGACTCCAGGGGACCCAAAAATTAGAGCCTGACCAAACGTTGGAGGCACCATGTCACGTAGGCTCTCATTATTCTAATGAGAATACTGGATTTTGAGCAGCAAGATCGTCCACAGTGTGGGAGACTGAGACTGACCCACGGTGGGTGACACCTGTCGCTCCGAATACGGGTTTTGCTCTGGCTAACTAGCAGTGCCTCATCTCTCCCGAAAGGTAGAGATGATTGGGCAGCCGAGCGCATGACATATCGTACTTCTCAGGGAAGTCGTGGTCACTCAGGTCGCATCCGGTTCTCTCATTCACAATTCGGTCTCATGTATAAATGACAATAAGAGCAGTATAAGTTTTAAAGATTGGTTTAATAACAACTGCATTTTAGATAGCAAAGCGTGAACTGCAATAACCAGAACGACACAACACAACAATATTAAAATGGTGACGATGAGAGTGAAGCAAAAGAATAATGCTATCATACTGCCACTAGAATCGATGGACTTTTTTCTATCTAATCATATTTCGAGCACGGCATGTTAAGCTCTAATCCTGCCTTTCAGGTTCCCCTGGGAGGACATCAACCCTCATACCTGAGCAAAGGACTGTAGTCTGCGTTAACATCTGCAGCAAAGCATTCAGTGTACAGTTGTGGTCCCCTGGCTGGAATCTCCCTCTTGACGTGTAATGGGACTAGAGAGTGTTTTTATAATTAACCCAGCTGATGTTCTAAGAAAATGTCCCTACGTAAGGATGTGTATTTTCTACGAATGTTGTAGACTGAACTTCTACCACGTTTACCGGCAAGGTACCAGACTGTAGCCTTGACTGAAGCACAGAGTGATCAAGAATGTGTTGTTTGAGAACACAGTGCTGGACTAAGCAAAAACAGTTAGATCGAAAATAAAACAAGACCATAAAACTGGTTATTGTAAAAATAACAATGCAAATCTGAATAAAATATATCTAGGTCAAGGTGCACAGTGGCCTAATGTATTAAACTAACATGCATGGAGCTACAACTAAAATGGCTACACAACAGTAGTACCGCCAAAAGGCTGGTGGTAATATACAGCGTATTTTGACCACGGTCATACCGCCAGGACTGGCAGAATACCTCCATAGTGGTCCCGGTGGTCGTAATCCGCAAGGGCAGCGCTGGGGATTTTGACTCCCCTTACCGCCAGCCTTTCCATGGCGATGAACATCACCATAGAAAGGCTGGCGGTAAGAGGACTTGGGTGCCCCTGGAGGCCCCTGCACTGCCCATGCACTTGGCATGGGCAGTGCAGGGGCCCCCATGCACAGCCCCATTGTGCAAACCACTGCCCGAATTATGGGCAGTGGATTGGGCGACGGGTGCTGCTGCACCCGCTGCATGGCCACATTGGAGCCGGCTGCAATGTTATGGTCCAGCTCCCCGTTTGACCGGCAGGCAGAAACTCTGTTTCCACCTGCCAGTCCAGCGGGGATGTCCAAATGTGGCTGGCGTGTTCCTGGCCGCATAGGCGGCTGACTGGAGGTCTAATATTAGCAGTCGGCCTCGGCCGACGTCAATGTTGAAATGAGGGCCTTAGTGACCTTGCTCTTTTAAGACCTGTGTTGTTGCCAGTGTTTTGAAGATTTACCCAATGAAGGAAATTGTGTACAAACAGGAGCTTGTGAACCTACTTTTACTGTGGGTTGCTGCTTTAATGCCTAATCATTACCTGTTGCTAAGAAGGCTATTGGAGGATGGTTTTGACTGGAAGGGAAAATGGATATTGCAGGTAGTAAATCTATTAACAAGAGTGTCAAGGTGCGTGTTTATTTTTCTTTCCTGATTTGTGTTGAGAAACCTAGAAGACATGTTTTGCTGGACTGTAAGAGTGATTGTGTGGTCGGGGGTCTTAGGCCTTTTGTTAGGTTGAAGGCCACCTATTAGGGTAAAATGTATGTTTTAGTCAGGTTGATGCAGCAAAGTCCCGCCTTCCTACACATCCAGAAGGAGAGTGACTAAGACTGTACTCTAATCCCAGTCTAACGTTTGTTCTTGTAAAATGGCGTGAGATTCAGATATCCGCGCCTCAGGAGATGTAATGGATGTTCTACCACAGACACTCTTCAAGGTGACGACAGCGGGAACTACTTGCTTTTACTGCGCTTCCTTGGTGATTTTCTTGATATGATGTCTCTCTCTTTTCCAATGTTTGTACGCACAGAGCTGCAATGTTTGTTACGCTAGGTTTTAGGATTCACTTAATTCACCAATAATTTAAAAATGAGTATTGCTGACCCATTTTACAATGCTAGTTCTTACCCGCATTAGCATTTTGTTTCATGTCATACCTGCCTCTGTATGGTTTACATTGCGCAATAAAAAAGTCTCACTTTCTTTACAGATTTGTCCGAAAACGTTTAACAACTCAGTTGTAAATGGACCATTGATTAAAACTCTCCTGTGAGTATTCTTTCCCCTGCAAATTTGAAAAGCAAATCTAATATTTTGGTATTTTTGACTCTTTATGTGTTTTCTAGCGGTAATTCTAATGTACTTTTTCTCTTCCCCTTTTTTTCTTCCTTGTGGTATGGATTGCTCTAGAACTGGTAAAGAAAATCAATGTGCCATTAGATGACTGCAGAAAGTGGCAACATAACGAAGACTACCCTATCTGCTACACACGAAGGAGTGGAAAAGAGAGATTACACGGGTCCAATATGGAAAATAATGGTTATAGATAACGCTCAAGCTAAGATAAACGACGTGTTCCTCAGGTCCCTACGATATGTCTGCATTGAGGGAGTTACCTTTTCACTTGATTCTGAAAGTAATAAACAACCCATTAATGGCACCACTGTGTTTTTATATGCATAAAAAGTATTTTGCGCAGTAAATTCCAAGCAGACATACATGAAAAGCTCACCCATAGCCTGATATGGCTAGACTTGACAACTTTCTGTTGTAGAACTTGGTCAAGAATGGCAAGGATAGATATGTAGATCTAAAGCCCGTGTATTTTTTCGTTTAGGCTATTTTTCAAAAGTGGGGGAATGCCAAATCACCTGAGAGCAAAGCAATATACACGACGTAACACTATATTAATAAACACACTCTAAGGCCCTGATTTATACTTTTTGAAGCAAACCTGCACTAATGCACGTTTGCGTAAAAAAGTATAATGCCGGCTTGCGCCATTCCAGGATGCCAGCCGGGTGCCATATTTATGGAATGGTGCAATCCGGCGCAAAGGGTGGGCTAGCGTAAAAAGAAATGACATTAGCCGGGTGGGGGTGGGGTATAGGAGATGGGTGTTCAGCACCAAAAAATTACGCTAGGCTGGTTAGAGTAGAAAAAGATGACTCTAACCAGATTAGCGTCATTTAATGGTGCTAAACCTACCATGCCACATGACTCCTGCCTTAGGACAAGGGTCCCCTGGGCATGGCCATTGCACCCTGTGCCATGTATGGGGGCCCATATCTGGGCCCCCTATGGCATTTAAAAAAAGGTAAATACTAACCTTTGCTTACCTGTACTTACCTGGGATGGGGTCCCCCATCCTCCGCTGTCCCTCTGGTGTGGGTGGGGGTGTCACTGGGGCCTGGGGACGGAACCTGTGGACTCATTCCATGGTGTTCCACCATGGAACTGAGCCCACAGGTCCCCTAACGGCTGCCCTGACCCAGGTGTTAAATAATGGCGCTAAGCAACCTTTGTCCCATTATTCAGGCCCACCTCCCTCTCATGTACAATTTTTACGCAGGATGATAAATAAGGCGCTAGGGCCTTAGAGTAATTTTTTACCTGGGAATGCCTACCTTGCATGTCATTAGCGCAAGGTATTTTTCCGCAGGCAAAAAATGACTTTAACTCCAATTTTTTGACACTATACAGGTCTAGCGTCCAAATATAAATATGGAGTTAAGTTCGCACTGAAATAGCGTTAGGAATTTACGCTATTTCAGCGCAAACAGAGTATAAATATGCCCCTCAGTGTCTTAAAATAAAACTAGCCACTGGTAAAATAAACAAAGCAAGTCAAAATATAAGAGAATAAAGAAAAAGGGAACAGAATACTTTGACAAGGGAAAACTTTCAAAAAACAATTGAGTGATGAAATATAACTTTTTTAAACGTGAAATGTTATTCACAAAAGATACATGGGATTTATGTGGGCAAACAGTGTTCTAGGACATTACCTGTAATGATTATATTGGCTTTCTGTTGCTGGAACACTTGATTACTGTTCTTAAGATCTCCTTGTACCAGGTACAGCTGTTAACGCTGAACTTTAAGAATGAATATTCATATATTTTGAGTGTTGGATTTGCGTAGAAAATGTATTAATATGGAGAAAATAATGCACACATTTGAAGGTGCGCTGACCTGAATGGCCATCAATGTTCACAAAGTATACTTATTAATGGCTTATTAACATGAAATGTTGAGCTTTTGTTTGATTAACGTAGTAATATGTCTTATTAAGGCTTATGTATTATGTATTAGTTTTATTAATCGTAGGCCTTAACTTAGCGAGGTATTGGCCTTGTTGCATGGCCTTATGTCAAGCTACATTTCTTAACCGACTTATAAAATGGATGCTTAGAGAATTACATTGTGATTTTCCACTGTGCTCACCAAGTGCTCCTAGCTAAAAGTCTTTCTCATGAGAACTGCTTTGCTAGGAGATGATGTATTTGCTAATGAAACAATGTTTAATGTTCTGTGTGCATGACTGACCTTCCCAGGAGGAGGAGACAATGAACATACTGATTGGAGTATAAGCTGCAACAATATTGATACCTGACAAATCACGCAATGGAAACAGGAGACAAGGAGCAAATCATTCACATGTGAACCATGTACTAGGAAAATTATAGTTTTTAAGTTTTAGTTCCATTGGACTAAATGTAAACAGGTGATCCCCTGACCAATGGGGAAATGGGAAGTAGTTTTAGGAAATCTAACTTAACCGGACTGCACCGTGAAAAGATGCGCTATTGTCTCCATTCTTCTTGAGAGTTAAACCATTATTTTCTTGACCATCCAGAGATGAGACCTGTTTAACTTTATTGCTTAAAAACTTTGCCTGTTCTGAACTTTGATGCCGAACCTGATGCCTTGCTAACCAGACTGATGTCCTCATGGCAAAGGCTGTCACAGCTTGATGATCCAAACTGAGGAGAACTTTACTGACTATGATACTGTTTGGTATGTCTACTTGCTTTTGTTTCCAGGTACCAACCGCTAATTTTGATAGAGCCTTAGTTAGATGTTTTCCAAATTTGTGTTGACTAAATTATTTTGCATGAAGTCCAAACATGCCATTCTAATCTGATGTTAGTTACGGCACTCACTGATGATGCTCACTACATGCATTAACAGTTGACGCCTTTTTTTTGCTGTATCTAAATGTATGTAATATCATTTGGCAGTTATTCTTGTTATTAATTTGTACTGTAAATTTTGAATGTGTAGTAGCTCAAGCTTTGATTAGATTGTGATTCTTTTGTTGCTTTGGACAGGAGTATTGTTTTTGTATGTTTATCATTTGATTTTGAGATTAAGTTACGTAACATTAGCAATGTTAATATAGGGAAATAAACATTCTAACATTTACATAAGGGTGTGGTTTTTCATGGCTGCAAGGTCATTGTTGTGGAAGTTACTGACTCCCATTGATTATTGATGTTATTGAGCTGTATTGGAATGGGATACATAGGGGAAAACCTCAAAGCGAGTCAAATAGTCCATCGGCCTATTCGTGTCTCCCTTGTAAGTTTACTTAATAAGGTCTCATGCGCTAACAGACATGGTAGCAGAGCTTGATGGTTTGTCTCCTTAAGAGCCCATCGTACTGTCCAGAGATAGATAGTAGAGTATTTGGTCCCAGAGATAGTAACTGAGAAATAACAGATGTTCACAGAGATGGTAGTGGGATAAGGATTAATCTCCTACAAAGAGCAAAATAATTAGCAGATTTGTTGAAATTCGTGAAATTTTGGACTTTTCCGGATTTGATGATACAAAGTGGAAAGAAAATGTGCCCATAAGTACCTAAAATGACTTTCTCAAAATCTTGGAGCTTGCCAATGGTGGTTTGAGGATGTTCTCGGCATTCTAATGATGTGGTGAATGGACTAGGCTGTGTGCTTGCACAGCTTATGAAAATCGCGGGTGAATTGTGATGATGTGAGGGTTTTTAGGGAGTTTGCGTACTCCAAATGAAGCTGTAGAAGGAATGCACATACTCTGCAGTGTGAGAGTAGGGAAGTCATTGAACTTCACATGTGTGCTCAAAAATTGTCCACCTGGTTGTTAATGTACGGATCCTGCGTGGTCTAAGAGTCTGCAGTATATTGAAAAGTGTATGAGACACTTGCTTTTCATTGTAATTTGTCTGGTTTAATAGGTTGATTCGGCGTGGTCGACAAGTCAGAGTGTGAGTCAAAGCAAGTGAAATAATTTTTAAACTGAGATCTGGTGAGTCCTATGTGCACCAGGACAGACTCACTGATCAGTTGAGAGTGAAATCTGCAGGTCGAATTTTGCTTGTGAGTCAGGGAAACAGAGAAAGAAGGAGTAGCTGTTAGAGCGAAACAACATCAGTGAAAAATCTGTAAAGTTTCAGAAGCAAGTGTATTACCTTACCTGTAGTAAACAGACAATTTGGGTTTTGATTTTGTTTAGTAGTTGCAATCATTTTGCATTAGTTTCATGAGAATCTGAGTTTGGGAGGACAAGCCACAAGACTTTGTCAGCCACTGTACGTGTGAGTGTGACGTCATTGGAGCCGTTCTGGGATCTGTTGGCTAGTGAGAAGGGTTGCGCACGGATTGGCAGCTGTCCGTGAGGCGCAATTGGTTGAGAAGGTGGGTGAAGAGAATTCTGGTATTAAAAGTCACTTCCTGATTTGATTTGAATAACGTAAAGGTCGCAAAAATGAAATTGTTCAAAGCAATTAAAGAGTGCTTTAAGGGGAGATATGTAGATTACAACGAGTATAGGGGATATTGCACCACCAGAAGGTACACTAGCTTACATTGTGATTGAAGAAAAAGGTGTCATGCCATGTCTTTGGTTGAGACAATGGTGCAAAGTGACAGAGAAGGATAGAGCTTAACATTTCCTGCAAATTGAACATTTAATTTGAGGAGCTTAGAGCATCTGAGGAGGGTGCTGTTTGATCTGAAACCCCCTTAGAGACCATCACAGTTCAAGTCATTAGTGATCTGGGAGTTAGTAGGCAGACAACAACATAATGTGAGAGGAGAATGAGAGAGACAGAAAAGATGCTAGTGGAGGCTAGATAGCACCAGGCTCAGAAATTTTGGAGAACCAAGACTTTGCATAGGATTAAATTATTCCCAGCCATTGCACAAGACAGTGAGGGTGAAGGAAGGAAAGCTACCAGAAAAACAAACAGAAGCCCTTCCGAGAGTAGAGAGCAGAGACAAAAAGAGTCTAGAGGATCATTGACATTTGAGGAAGAGTCAGATTATGATGAGTTTATTTTGCAGTTATTGAGGAATCATCCACCACCATATGCAGCCCAAAAAAGTGGTCAGAGCACCAGTGTAGATCCTTCAGCTCTGGCACAGGTTAATGTCACAACGAGTCCAGTGCAGGCTAATCCTAACCCAACACAGAGCCCAACGCAGAGCAGCTTTAATGCACCTATTACTCCGGTAGGACAGAATCAGGTGCCACAGCCGAGTGTCCCCAGAATTTATCCTGGTGTGCCTGTAGTGGAAGCAGCCACAAATCTAATAGTGTCTATAGGACAGGTTTTTCCAAAGCCAAAGTTGGTTCAGACAGAGAGACAGAGCCAACTCCACTTTTACTGCCTCAAGTGCAGCCACAAGTAATGGCAAAGTATACTCCGATTACAGGGACCCAGACAGATATGTCTGTACTGATGAGCCAGAATATGGGAAAAGAACTTGAACTTGAGTATCAGACAAAGCCCATATGCTGTATCTGTCACTATTAGTCCAATTGTACCTTTGTTTGTGCAAGAGAATAACAGTGCAAGTGGACAGGGAGTTATGAGTCAGAATGCAATGAGGGGAGGACTGAATGAGAATATTCGAGTAGCCTCTCTTGTGGGACAGACTTTTGATGGATCAAGATCATTGCTAGACCTTAGTTCATTTGAAGTTCCTCCGCACACTGTCATAGGGTCAAATGTTAGTCAGAGCCTGAAACTACTGACACTGCAGGCCCCAAATACAGTGGTACAGCAAGTGCCACATGCCCAGGCTAACAATACTTCATTACAAGGTTTGACTGCACAGCAATTGACTGAATGGTTAGACAAGCTGAATACCCCACAGAGTGCTCCTAAGGGAGAAGAGTACTTGAACTATATGAGGCTAGGAATGGAAGCAGGTGAGCTAATTGAAGGAACTGTGGGGGTGAATAGATTAGATTCCTACACAGAAACTGAATTGAGATATTTTTGCCTGAAATGTACAAGGGAAGTGAGCAATGTACATCAAAAGCTAGCAGACAAAACATTTGAAAAGGAGTTGCAGGTTAGATTTTGACACAAAAGATTTTGAACACATGAGATCTGCAGGGATGAAGGCACACCTTGGGGAGTTACTCCAAAGTGTCCAAACATGGGGAGCCTTAGACAAGTGGGAAGGCAGATGGGCAAAAAAAAGAGATAAAAGAAAAATGGATTCTGCGGAACTGACTGCAAATGTGCAGCAGGGCAAAGATCCAGTGAGAATCTTATCAATGAGAGTGACTCCAGGAGGGAATTTTATTCATGTCCCTTGGAGCAGAAGTTACATTCTGTCCATTACAAATGACTATCCTAGGTTGGGAGAGAAGCCAGTAGAATGGTACCATCAGACAGACAGGTTTATGAAACTTGCAAAATGCGTGTGGGAGGACTTGAACACTCCATTAGAGATAGTTCCAGCGGATTTGTGGATGGAGTGCAAGAGGAGCAAATATTGGCTGACGAAGGAACCAGAGACAGATCAGGTTACATGTGCGACATCTCCTGAGGTGATGAAATATTACTACAAAGTGATTGAATTCTTGAAAACGAGAATTTCGCCCAAAAATATTGACTGGCAGAGAATAGACAGGACAAATCAGGAAGCAAAGGAGTCAAAACATGCATACTATGAGAGATTGTTGCAGGCTTTCAAGCATTACAGAGGTACAGAGACAATTGAGCTGAAAGACATGATTCATTTTGTGTTCAGATTTGTGGAAGGACTGAGGCCTGAAATTAGACAGATGAATAAGATTAATTTGATTTGCTGGCAAGCAAAGCCGATTGAGGAGGTGTTGCAGTATGCAAAGTACTGTAGTGATGAAATCAAATTGAAGCACAGAAAGCTGAAGGAAAGGTGATGGTGATGCAGATTAAAGTGGCACAAACAGGGATGCAGGGAAATATTCCACAGCAGCAGGGAAATGGGGTGTTTCAAAATCAGGTGAGAGGTAGAAGAGCGCACAGAGGAATTGGTAATGGAAACCATAGTGCTGATTTGAGTACTGTAGTGGTCCAGAATGATGCGCAGGGAATGTGGAAAGTGTTACCTTGTCACGCTTGCGGAGCCGTTGGACATTGGAAACAGGAGTGTCCGATGATGGTGCAGGAAGGTGTTGTTCAGCCAACTATTTACATAAATTTGTTTCAAAACATTAGAGGACTGAGAATGAGAGGTCATAATCCAGATTTCCAGAATAATGTGAATCAAATGTAAAGCTTCCAACCCATGCAGAGGGTGCAAATGCCACATGTAAAAATTACACAGTTGTAGCCGATCCAACAGCAGAATCCAATGGTGCCTAGGCAGCAAATTCAAATACCTCAGGCCCAATGGAACAACAGCAGGTGATGCTTCCTCAACAGGTCACAGGTAAGAGATCTAACCAGAGTAATAACACTGTACCCCAATTCCCGTTACACAGTGAGAATGGAATAAATGATGATTGGGTGAGCAAGAGTTCGGATGAAGAGGAATGTGTGCTTGCAGCTTCTATAGAAGTAGATCAGAAAGGTCCCTATGTGAAGGGAAAAGTCATGGGTCACAGAGTTTTATTCTTGGTTGACACAGGAGCTACATGCTCTACAGTAAGAATTGCTGAAGTCCCAAATTTGTCCCTTTCAGGAAAAACAGTCCAGATTGTAGGCGTAGCGAATCAGTATTTGACCAACCCAATCACAGAACAGTCCAGGTAAAAATTGGCAACTTTAAAGGATTGCACAAATTCGTAGTCTGTGATTCATGTCCGGTATCCCTACTGGGAAGAGACTTGTTGTGTAAAACTAGGTGCTCGATTACTTGCTCAAACGATGGAATTTAGATACAGATGAATAGTAATGATGAGGATGACCCAGCTCCAGAGAAAGAGTATGAGACTATAAATGAGGAGTACCCCCTGACTAATTTCTTTCCAGTGTTCACTGTGAAGGATCTTCCTCCTGGTTTACAGGGAACGGTTACAGAAAGAATGTGGGATCTGACAAGGAAAGAGATTGGCCTGATAAAGGGAATTGAGCCAGTTAAGGTTCTTGTAAAGCCAAATGCATTTCCTCAGATTCCCCAGTACAACATGCCACAAGACATCCTTGTGAAGTTTGCTGACATAATTGCAGAATTTGTGAACCAAGGGGTATTGAAGGAAGTATTGAGCAGCCCAGGTAATTCACCAATAATGGTATTGAAAACGTTCTGTGGGAAAGCTCGAATTGTTCAGGATTTGAGAAAAAAAAATGACATTGTGATCAAATGTTGCCCCATGGTGCCAAATCTAGCCATGCTTCTGTTAGAGATTCCATGCGATGCTGAATGGTTCACTGTCATAGACTTGTCGCAAGCATTCTCTTCTGCGCCTCTTCATGAGGATAGTCAATTTCTCTTTTGTTTCAAATTTTTAGACCAAGTTTACTGCTGGTGTCAAATTCCTCAAGGGTTTTCAGAGTCACCTTCCATAGTCAATCAGATCCAGATTTTTTTTTTGGAGTCGTTGGAATTGTTGCTCCAATTGGCATTGGTACAGTACATTAATGACTGATTGATTGCATCCAAAACGAGGGACGAGCGCAAGTATGACACGATTGCCTTACTGAACCATTTGGGAAAGAATGGTCATAAAGGGGCATATTTATACTCCGTTTGTGTCGAATTTGCGTCGTTTTTTTCGACGCAAATTAGACGCAAAACTAGCTCCATATTTATACTTTGGCGTTAGACGCGTCTAGCGCCAAAGTTCATGGAGTTAGCGTCATTTTTTTGCGTGAACACCTTCCTTGCGTTAATGATATGCAAGGTAGGCGTTCCCGTCTTAAAAAATGACTCCGATGCATATGCGTCGTATTTATACTCCCGGGCAAAAATGACGCCCGGGAGTGGGCGGGTCTAAAAAACCCGCATTAGCGCCGGATTTTAGCGCCTGGGTCAGGGCAGGCGTTAAGGGACCTGTGGGCTCAGAATGAGCCCAGAGGTGCCCTCCCCTGCCCCCAGGGACACCCCCTGCCACCCTTGCCCACCCCAGGAGGACACCCAAGGATGGAGGGACCCACCCCAGGGACATTAAGGTAAGTCCAGGTAAGTATTTTTTTTAATTTTTTTTTGTGGCATAGGGGGGCCTGATTTGTGCCCCCTACATGCCACTATGCCCAATGACCATGCCCAGGGGGACAGAAGTCCCCTGGGCATGGCCATTGGGCAAGGGGGCATGACTCCTGTCTTTGCTAAGACAGGAGTCATTTCAATGGGGGATGGGCGTCGTAAAAAAATGGCGCAAATCGGGTTGTGGCGATTTTTTTGCCTCAGCCTGACTTGCACCATTTGTGGACGCCCATACGCCATTTTCCCCCTACGCCGGCGCTGCCTGGTGTACGTCGTTTTTTTTAACGCACACCAGACAGCGCCGGCGGCTAACGCCGGCTAACGTCATTGAATAAATACAGCGCCCGCATGGTGCTTCAGAATGGCGTTAGCCGGCGCTAATTTTTTTGGCGCAAAACTGCGTTAGCGCAGTTTTGCGTCAAAAAGTATAAATATGGCCCAAAGTGTCTCCACTTAAATTGCAGTACTGTCAGAAAGAGGTGAAATATTTGGGTCACCAGATTGAGAAGGGATGCAGGAAAATATCCAGAGAAAGGGTCACAACAATATTGCAGATGAACCCCGTAGCCACACAGAGAGATGTCAGAATGTTTTTAGGGATGGTATGCTACTGTTGCCAATGGATTCCCAATTTTGCAGCCATTTTCACCTACTTTGGACCCAATTGCAGCAACTTTACCAGGCTGTTTGCACGTAGTTTCAACGGTTGGACAGAGCCTTACACAGTGTGAAGGCATTGTGATGGGACACCCCTTAACTATCATGGTCCCTCACTCCATTGAGATCTTACTTACAAAAACGAAAACCCAGAACCTGACAGGTCCCAGATTGATGCATTATGAGACGAGTATTTTAGTGTCACCAAATGTGTCATTGAACAAATGTACAGTGCTTAACCCGGTAACCTTACTCCCAAATGAAAATGTTGAAATGGAAAAAGTGGAAGACATTGAACATGATGGTCTTGAAGTAACTGATCTGTGCACAAAACAAGACCTGACATTAGAGATACCCGACTGGAAGAAAATGACCAAATTATTTTTGCTGATTGGTCCTGTTTAAGGGACAATACAGGAACACTGAGAGCAGGATATGCGGTGTGCACAATTTCTGGTATTCTGGAAGCGTCTTGGCCTCGAGGAGTATACTCTGCACCAGTAGTGGAACTGGTAGGCCTTACTAGAGCATGCCATGTTTCTGCGCAGCTCAAAGTGACCATCTATATGGATATCCAGAATGGATTTGGTAGTACTAGTAATAGTGCATGATTTTGTCCAGTTGTGATCTCAGAGAGCTTTCCTGACCTCTTCCGTTTCACCAGTAAGACATAGTGAGAGGATTCAGGAGTTGTTGCAAGCTATCCAAATTCCTGAAAAGATTGCCGTGGTGAAATGCAGTGCACATCTGAAATCACAAGATTTTGTGTCAATGGAAAATGGATATGCAGATCAAGTCTCAAGGTTTTGGGCATTGAACTGTATATCATTCAAAGATAAGTGGAAATTGTTACCCGAGGAAGATGAGATGTGTCCAAGTTATGCATTACATGTTATAGATACCTTGGGAGAGCTGAAGACATTGCAAAATGATGTTGATAGGAAGGAGAAAAGGTCATGGGCCAAAATTAAATGTATACAGCGTCAGGATGAATTGTGGATTTCAGAAGAAGGTCAATTGGTACTGCAGTACTGTTTGTTGACTCTAGATATTATCATGGTCAAGCACAAGTTGTCAGGGATGCCATGATTTGACTGTTCAAGCAAAAAATGGTTCAATCCAAAGTTTAGACAGGTTGCTGAAGCAGTTTGCCATTGTTGCATCATTTGTCAACAAATGAACGGGGGTAAAAGGACAGTGGTCAATTTGAGCTACATTAGAAGAGCAGGAGGTCCATTCAGCAGAAGGCAGATGGATTTTATTGAGATGCCTGTTTGTGGAGGATTGAGATATGTGTTGGTGATTGTCTGCATCTTTAGTTATTGGATTGAAGTTTATCCTCCCAGAAGAAATGACAGCCTCATAGTAGCGAAACGACTGCTTAGGGAACTGATACCACGTTTTGGATTTCCAATCTCTTTGGAATCAGCTAGAGGAAGTTACTTCAATAATGAAGTAATTAAATTACTATGTTTAGCCTTAAACAGTGAGCAGAAGTTGCATTGTAGTTACCACCCTGAAGCATCAGGACTTGTGGAACAGATGAATGATACCTTTAAATCAAGAATGGCAAAAATGTGTACGTCCAAGAATCTGATATGACATGACGCACTGCTGTTAGTTCTGATGACAACGAGAAACACACCTGACAGGAAGACAGGATTGTCACCACACGAGATCCTCATGGGCAGAGCAATGAGGTTGCCAGCGAATGACCTTATGAGCATAAAAGATGATATGGTGTTGGACTACTGCAAAGGTCTGGTTAATGTGATTCGCTCTTTCTCTCAGCAGGTCGGAGCCACCACAGTGGTACCGATCCATGACCCAGAACACTACCTGAGAGCCAGTGATTGGGTTGTGGTCCCGAAACACGTGAGGAAAACATGTTTGGAGCCTCAGTGAAAAGGCCAGTTCCAGGAAGTTCTGGTTACTACCACAGCTGTGAAGTGCACTGGAGTTCGGAACTGGATCCACGCCAGCCACACAAAAAAAGTGGCATGTCCTTTGGACGATGAAGAGGAGTTGTTGAGAGTACCAACAACCAGACAAACCTCAGAGCCGGAAGGAGAAGAAGGAGGAACTGAGACCAGATCTGATCCCACTGAGGACGGTCCAGTCACTCCTGTGAGAGACAAAGGAGAAAACCTCCAGGAGGGTGACAGTAAGCCAATCTCAATGGAGGCAGCAAGAGAGCACAGTCAGAGAAGGGCTTTCCAAGAAATAGATGATTTTGAGAGACAAACAGAGCAAACGCCAGAACTTGAGGGGGAAGGAGTTGAAGTGGATCAAAGCCAAAGTGGTCTGACTCCTCCTGAACCAGTTGCAGGTCTGTCAAGAGAAAATCCTGCAGAGCCAGAAGAAGTTTCTAGTTCAACACTGAAAAGAACATTGACCAAAGATCCACTGAAAGGAGATAAGTGGCCGGAGTCAAAAGCAAAGAGAAATGAAGCAGTTGTTGTGACAGCAATCGAGGAAGAAGTAGAGAAGATCTGAGTGAAGGAGAATTGAATGGAGATCGAAAGTTGAAAAGAAAGAGAATAGCAAGTCGAAGGTACGCATGTCCTGAATAGGCGTATGCCACAACAATTGAATAGCAGAAAGAGTTTTTGTCTCTTTGTTTTGATCGAGATATTGCAGGTCAATATTTTGGCACTTGAAGGAAATCGATGCACTTAGCTGTTGAGACAAATTTGAGAAAAGTGCAACAAGAAAAGAGACTGTTGAAAGTAACCTGAAATGATTTTGAAAACCTGGTTTGACTATTGAAACCTGATTTGGCAAAATAACCTGATTTGACAAGCTGCTCAACCGATTTTTACAAAAGGATCCTGGCAGAGAGACTGAAAGCTGTAAATAACTGTTGAAAGAAGATTTTTGTTTTTGAATTTTGCTGCATAGTTCTAAATTTTCTCTTCTACTTTCTGATTCTTTACAGGTCATGAGTAACATTAGCCAACAGGATAGGAAGAACAGGTGCTGTAAATACATGAGCGTTGGTTTCCCAATTGTATGTGTGATATTGTGTGTGATACAGATTGTGGGTATGACTGTTCTTGACAAGAGTAAAGCCAACCATACTTCAGCTTTAGAGACAACTAATACATTAACAGCAATAGAGAAGTTTGAGTTAGATGAGAAGTATCTGCACGTAGGTAATACACAAGGGAACTTTCTTATAATATCTTCTATCGCTTATTGAGTGAGTATGTTGAAGCGATGGATACGAAGAATTGTTGTGTGTACGCAGATTCCTTCATCACTCAAAGAAGGAGTTACCTATCATAGTTTGCCTCTAACTTATGGGATAAGTTGTAGTCTGTTACTAACCAGATACTATAACCAGGAGTACATTCAGTATTTCTACTCCAACCACAATGTGGTGTTTTCGTTTGTCCCTATAAATAGGAATCTCAGTAGAGTAGCTATGGAGAATGACATAGGGGGTTATTCTAACTTTGGAGGAGTGTTAATCCGTCCCAAAAGTGACGGTAAAGTGACGGATATACCACCAGCCGTATTACGAGTTCCATAGGATATAATGGACTCGTAATACGGCTGGTGGTAAATCCGTCACTTTTCCGTCACTTTTGGGACGGATTAACACCTCCTCCAAAGTTAGAATAACCCCCATAGTATAAGTGAGGGGTTTCATTGAGCCTACATTAACTTTTGGGACAGATTACACTCACAGGAGTAACCTGACATGCTTGCTTACACCATTAGAAAAGAGCTTCATAGATCACACAGATGATACGAGAAAGGCAATGAAGGAGAAGTTAGAAAAGGACTTAGAGAAAGGACTTATAAGAATGATTATGCTTATAGTGCAATAAAGACACAAGGGAAATTAGCTTTGGATGCGCAACACGTAGGGAAGCTTTGTATGTAAAGGCCTAAACCTAGCATTGACTCTTTATTTGTGAGAATGAGTGAATGTAGACATGTATTTTTGTTTCAGAGTAAATGGACATTTATGTTGAATGGACAGGATCCAGTGATTCCTGGCATATATTACATTTGTGGGCCTAATGCTTATTACCGTCTTCCAAGGGGATGGTATGGCACATGTTCTTTGGGGATAGTTTTCCCAAAGATATACCAACTGGATGACTTAAAGAAATGTACAAAAGTGACAGATTTACATCACATTAGAGAGAAGAGAGAGTTTCCTTCTAGTATAGTGGGAGATATATTTGGAGCAATGATTCTTTCAGTAGGAGTAGTTCTGAATTTGATAAAGATTTGGAAATTGTTTACGATTGTGGATAACATGCTGACAAACTTTTCAGGAGCTATGATCCTGGTAGATACAGAATTAGCTGCGGAAAGAGCTATGACTTAATAACCGCCTTGCATTAGATATTATTTCAGCAAAGCATGGCGGAGTTTGCAAAATGCTTAATTTGAAGCATTGCTGTTTGTTTATTGCTGAAGCTTACTTACTAATCTGACTAATGAGAATACTGATTTGAAAGAGTTGAAAGAACCATGTGTTTGAGAGAAAGTTGGCAAATGATTTGCTTCAGTGGGAATTTAGCTCAGTAACATTTGGAAAGGGATATTATTGAAAATAATACAAGGGATATTGATTATTGTGGGTTGCATAATTGGAGCTTGGGAATATGTAAATTCTGTAAAAGGATCAAATTGAAGAAATCTGAAAATAATCAGAGGAGGGAGGAAATGAAAAGGGAAATTTATTTAGGAGAAATTTGAATCAGGAACAAAGATTTGAGGGGATAGAAAATTTAGCTGATGCAAAAATGTGTGTGGGAAGATTGATGTGATGACATATTTAGTCATCAGAGGAGGGATTTTTAGCACTGAACTTCAAGAATTAATATTCATGTATTGTGAGTGTTGGATATGTGTAGTAAATGTATGAATGTGGAGAAAATAATGCACACATTTGAAGGTGCACCCACCTGAATGGACCCCAGTGTTCACGAAGTGTACTTAGTAATGGCTTAATAACATGAAATGTTGAGCTTTTGCTTGATCAATGTAGTAATATCTCATATTAAGGGTTATGTATTATATATCAGCTTTATTAATTATAGGCCTTAACTTAGCGAGGTGTTGGCCCAGTTGCACAACATCATGTCAAGCTGCATTTCCTGACCGACTTATAAAATGGATGCTTAGACAGTTAAATTGTGATTTTCCACTGTGCTGACCAAGGCCCTCATCATGACATTGTGGTAAATCCCACTTACCGCCATGCTGACGGCCGCCAACATACATCCCCGGTGGCGGATAACCGTTCTTCATACTACGACACACACACACCAAACCGACAGACTACAGCTACACACACAAATCCGCCAGCCCAAAGGTCGGTGCTAAAGTGGCGGTCCCAACACCCATACCGTTTCGCCAACACATCATGACCCACGAATCACCACAGCAGACATTCAATGGTGATACTAAACTACACAACATTGGCCAATTCAAACAACACACACCTGACACCCATTCCCACCCACGTACACCACTATAAAACACACACTCACATTACCCACAACCCTTTCATAATATAAATCCTTGCCACCAGACAGACATCAAGACCACTGCGACAAATACACACGCACCCATACATCCCTCATACACTCCACTATGCGCACCCTATCACACACCCAACACCCACACACTCACACACATCACACAACACCCATGATCCCACAAAAGCACCCCCTTTTCACAGATGAGGAGTTGAGGGTCATTGTGGAGGAGATAGTCAGCATAGAGCCACAGCTCTTTGGAGCACAGGTGTAGCAGATATCCATTGCAAGGAAAATTGAGCTATGGTGGAGAATTGGGGACAGGGTCAATGCCGTGGGACAGCATCCAAGAACAAGGGACGACATCAGGAAGAGGTGGAACGACCTACGGGGGAAGGTACGTTCCGTGGCAGCAAGGTACCAGCTCACCATACTGAGGGCTGGCGGTGGACCCACCACCTCCTCCCCCGTAGCTCACAGCATGGGAGGAGCAAGTCTTGGCATTACTGCATCCTGAGGGACTCACTGGAGTAGACAGAGAACTGGACACTGGTAAGTCAACATTCACCACTTATCACCCCCATACCTGCATGCCAACTCACACCCTCCCCCTCGCTCCCATCACTCCACTCCATACCACACACTGCACCAACACAGATGACTAACCCCAATACCAAGCACTGCATGCCATACCAATGCATTGCCAGCCCTTCCAGCCCTGGATGGACACCCTTCACCAAAGCATGCAGAGCACAGGGAAACTAACAATCCCACAATACATCACTATACACAATCAAAGGTAGCAGGGCAAAAGCAACCATAGAGGCGGAAGATAGTGATATACAACATGTCACAGACATGAAGCATAATACATCTCTGAAATACCCACAGGTGCCCCAGCCAATCTAATTGGAGAGGAGGTGCCACAACTATACAGTCCCCCAACAGAAGATGCCCCCAGTGATGACAATAACTCTGGACTTCAGGATCTGGATCAACAACCTGGCCCATCAGGGATCACTGGACAGTTGGTCACCTCAGCCCACTCACAGTCCACCACAAGCCTCCCCCATCAGTTACGAACACCACAGCACCAACCCAGCGTACCCACACCTCTGTCCCCAGGACACGTCAATCAGCAGTTTGCCCACCTGTACAGGGACCCCAGGCCACACCTCATACCCAAGATAATCAGGGACCTGGGGTGAGTGGCAGTGGGCACACTGTCTAGGGGACTGGGGCACAGGGCAACAGGGACTCTGGGAGGACTGCTGTGTGCCAGGGGGAGGACAAGACCAGGGAACCGACTATCCACAAGGCACTCACCAATATCCTGGGTGCCTACCAACAATCCCAGGACACGATGGGGCAGATCCTGAACAACATGCAGGAGAACAAGGGGCTGCAGGAGGAACACCAACAGGAGATCAGGGAGGACTTGCAGGCCCTCAACACCATGATCCCTACAGCAGGGGTGCTGGCATACATGGCCAACATCATGAGGGAATGGACAGCACACCAGCAGGCTACTACCACTAGCCAGTCTATTGACCAGCCCTCCACTTCTGCTGCAGCTTGTGGACAGGATGCCCTGCCACAGGACCCACAGGCCACCAGCACCCTTCCCGCTGCAGAAGGTGAACCACCCCACAAACGTTCCCTGCGAACCAGACAGAAGCCAGAGACACTTGCCAAGACCAAGACCACTGCCAGGAAATTAGACTCTCCTGATTGTCCCCCTTGTGTCCCACCATGTCACCTTGTACACTTTGAACTGCTATTGCTCCCCTTCCTTTGGCCCCTTAGACACTGGACCTGTGCTATAAACTGACTGGAAAAATACTCTGGACTTTCCTCCGCCATCACCCCATTCCATTGCACTTTACCCACAATTATATAGCACTACAATAAACACCCTTCAACACAATTTGAGTAACACTGTTGTATGTGTCTTTAATGTGCATTTGCGAGAACAGTCACAATGAGTGCAAATGATCTGAACACTGTGATAGCTAACAAATAATGACCTGGAACAGTCTGTAGTGATCACATGAGGACAATGTTGTCATATCACCAACATCTGGAAAATGAGAAGACATAGGTGACAGTAAGCGGAGATGCAAAGGAAGTGATCATGCCACAGGCACACAGAGTAATGGTCAGTTCCACTGTCTCACCTGTTTTTCATTGGAAGTATTGTTGGTTAACTGATGTTCTGTTGTCCTCATTCTCATCCTCTGCCTCCTCATCCTCACTGTCCTCATGGTCCACGGCTGCCACAGGGTCATCTCCAGTCCCCTCCTCCTGCAGAAAACGCACGTCGTCTGAGGGCCAGGTTGTGCAACATGCAGCATGACACTACTATCTGGCAGACCTTTATGGGTGAAAAGCTCAGGGATCCACCTGTCAGATGGAGGCACCTGAACCTGGCCTTCAGGAGGCTGAAAGTCAGCTTGATTATTCCTCAGGTTCACCCATGTGCCTCATTATAACGTTCCTCAGCCCCTGTCCTGGCATTCCTCGCAGGGGTCAGCAGCCACGATAGGTTTGGGTAGCCAGAGTCACCTGCAAGTATAGAGAGACAACATTTAGCCTTGCACAATCCTATGGGGAGAACACCTGAAGGCATACACTGACATACAGTGGTGGGACATCTGGCTCATCTATTAGCCACAACCTGTGCCTCTGTAGTTGGGCCATCCCATTTGGGATGCTGCTATTCCTCAGGGCGAAGGCGTCAGGCACTGACCCAGGATACTTGGCAGTGACGTGGGAGATGTACAGGTCTGCAAGGAAAACCATTTGCACATTCAGTGAGTGGAAACTCTTCTGATTCCTGAACACCTGGTCATTCTGGTCAGGGTGGGGGCTAACGCAAAATGTGTACCATCAATCGCACCAATTATATTGGGGATATGGCCCATTGCATAGAATCCAGCCTTTACAGTGGCCAAATCTTCCTCCTGGGGGAAAGCAATGTAGCTGCACATGTGTTTTATCAGGGCAGACAAGACCCTTGGCAGCACAATAGAAAACATTGGCTGTGACATTCCAGCTGCCAAGCTTAGAAAGAACCAGTTGCCAAGAGATGGAGCACTGATAGCACTTGCACAAGAGGGGGGATCCCAGTTGGATGACAGATAGCTGATCTCAGGTCAGGCTCCAAGTGGACACAAAGCTCTGTGATTGTGGTCGTGTCCAGTCTAGAGGTGAGTATAATATGCCTGTCCTCCAGTGTAGCCAAGTCCACAAGGGGTCTGTACACGGGGGTTCGTCTTCTCCTCCCATTCATTCGCAGAGGTAGGTATCTAAGGGTCACAAGAGTGAGTAGGTTGTCACAATTTGAACAATGGAACCACAACCTCAGTGTACATGTTGTATTTATGTGATGGGACAGTGGTAATGATAGGTATGTGCAAATCCAGGCAGTGACACAGTAAAAGTTAATTTGATGGTTGTCCATCTCCATGACATGGCGTCTGCCTGCCCCATATGTAGGGACAGGTGGAAGTGATGTAACTCCGCCGATGTTGAGTGTCATGGCAGAAGGCGGTCTTGCACCGCTGTGCAATTCCTCATTGGATAATATAGGGCTCTATGCAGTACAGTGGCCAATGGGGATCAGCGCCAGCTGTGACGGTGTACACCGCCATGGACATGATCGCCATTTTCTATCTGATTCCTCACTTGTTTTCTGACCTTCAACAGGAGAACACCTACACTGAGTGTGCTGCTGTAACATGTGTCTGGAACCTACCAAGGCCCGTGGGACCGGGGAAAGGGCCCCCGCATTCACTTCAGAGGAGTTGGAGCAATGGGTGGATGGGGTCCTACCCCAGTATGGATTGCTGTATGGGCCTCTAGACCAACAGGTGAGTACACCTTGGGCACAATGCATGCGGGTAGGATGCATGGAAATGTGTGTGCAAGCATCGTGTCATGGGGGGATGTAATGTGGTGGTGTACATGGTGTGCCAATGGTAACGGAAACAGGATAGGTGAGCCATATGTGTGACAGGCTGGATTGTATGTGTAATAATGGTGTCCTCCCATCTGTATAGCCTCTGCAGGTCAGCGCCCAATAAAAAGAAGGGGTTATGGCGTGCCATCACCAAGGATGTGCGGACTATGGCAGGCGGAGCACCCTCTGTCGGAAACAGTGGGAGGACCTGGGATGCTGGGCATGGAAGACCACGGAGGCCCATCTGGGGATGGCCTCCCAATGAGGAAGGGGTGCCTGTCGGAACTTGACCCCCCTGATGGGCTGCATACTGGCAGTGGCCTACCCAGAGCTGGATGGACGCTTGAAGGCATCACAGCAGCTGAAAGGGGGTGAATACAGTGGGCATTACTACAATAATTGGTCTGTGGCATGGGATTTGAGTGTCAATTAGTGGGTTCCCCTAATGCAAGGCCATACATTGCAGCGTGATCCAGCTCAACGGTAATGGTTGAAAGGGAAAATAAGATAACCTAGCTAGGTTGCATTCCATGTCAGACAGGGCTTAGTGGGTCCCAGGAGGCATGCAGTTGGCTGTGTTTGGCCCTCATCTTACTGTGGCATCTAGTCAAATCAATGGCAGTGAAATGCATAGTGCTCAATCCTGATCCCTGTGTGTGATGGTGCTGTGTATGCCAACAGTGGTGTTGGTGCAGTAATTGACCCTGGGTTCTCTTTCTCTCTCTCCCCCTTTATCTTCTGTCATCCTGTCCATGTGTGCATTAGAGTCATCTGGCGGAGGAGCAGAGGCACTGGCGACAGAGGGAGCTGCATCCCACAAGACCCAGGAGGCAGAGTCCACCGACTCCAAGGGAACCAGTGGGATGGAGGGCGAGGGGAGCATGACGGCGCAGACAGGAGGTGACAACACTGACTCAGATACCTCCTTCGATGGAAGCTCCCTGGTGGTGGCTGACACCTCTTTGACCACCCCAACTGCAGGTACAGCTGCCACCCCGTACCAGCAACCCCCTCCCAGTAGCCCCTCAGCGAGTTGCCCGTGCCTGCTCACCCAGGAGGATGGGCATCTCCTTCACCCTAGGCACCACAGGCCCTGCCCCAATGAGCCCTGCTGCCATGAGTGAGGAGGCTATTGACCTCCTGAGAGTGATCACTGTAGGGCAGTCAACCATTGTGAATGCCATCCACGGGCTGGAATCCCAGATGCAGCAATGCAATGCATTCCTGGAGGGCATCCACGGTGGATTGGTGGCCCAACAGAGATCGATTCAGGCTCTAGCCTCCGCTCTGATGGCAGCTATTGTCCCTGTCCCTACAGTCCACCTTCCAACTATCACTTCTCAGTCCCGGTCTCCTGAACCCCAACCCATCCCATGCACACAAGACAACACAGAGGGAGTAGCACAGTCAAACACAGGCACCACACTTCAACACACAAGCACCAGACATTTGCAGACACAACAACATCCACTACCTCCACGGTCCCCCTCCTCCTCCACCTCCCTCAGTCTTTTCCACACTCACACCTGCGTGCACTGCTTCAACAACCACCACCAGCATCACCATGCCAAGCAGCATACACACCTCGCTAGCAGACACTATGTCCTCTCCAACCCTGTCTGTCTCCACTCCTAAAGCACACAAACGCAAGCACTCAGACACCCAACCGCATCCACCTCAAATCAGCACACTTCCCATGCACCCGCTCCCAAGTCCAGCAGACGTACTCCTCCAACAACCACTTCCTCAATCTCCACTCCAATTCCTCCTCCCTCATCCCACCCCACCGTCCCTAAAAAGCTTTTCCTTGCCCAACATGACCTCTTCCCTCCCCCCGTCCTGCCAGTAAGAGCAGGGTCCCAATGACCCAGCCCAGTACCTCAGCCAAACAGTCCTCCTGGTGGTGGAGGGAAGACATTAATGGTTCCCACTCCACCAGCCAGGAAGGGTAAGGATCACACAGCCACTGCCATGAAGGGGAAAAAAGCCCTCAACTCCTGCCATTAAGGGGAAGGAGGCCGCACCTCCTGTCATGAAGGGAAGAAGCCCTCGACTCCTGCCATGAAGGGGAGGGAGCCCACACCTCCTGCCGTGAAGGTGAAGAAGCCCTCAACGTCTGCCATGACAGGGAAGAAACCCTTGACTCCAGCAGCGGCTGGCAGGGTGACACCACCAGTGGTCACGGAGCCCTCACCTCCAGCTGAGGCAGTGCAGCTGACTCCTCCTGCAAACCATGCGATGGAAACAGGAGACGAGGAGCCAATCATCGACATGTGAACTATGTACTAGGAAAATTATAGATTTTAAGTTTTAGTTTTATTGGACTAAATGTAAACAGGTGATTGCCTGTCCAATGGGGACATGGGAAGTAGTTTTAGGACATCTATCTTAGCTGGACTGCACCGAGAGGAGATGCGCCATTCTCCCCATTCTTCTTGTGAGTTAGACCATTATTTTCTTGACTGTCCCGAGAGGAGACATGTTTAACTTTATTGATGAAATACTTTGCCTTTTCTGAACTTTGATGCCAAATCTGATTCCTTTCAAACTAGACTGATGTCCTGATGACGAAGGCTGTCACAGCTTGCTGATCCAAACTGTGGAGAGCTATACTGACTATGATACTGTTTGCTATATCTACTTGTTTTTGCTTCTAGGTACAAACCACTAATTTTGATAGAGCCTTAGTTAGATGTTTTCCAAATTTGTGTTGACTAAATTCTTTTGCATGAAGTCCAAACATGCCATTCTAATCTCATGTTAGTTAGGGCATTCACTGATGATGCTTGCCATATGTATTAAAAGTTGACGCCTTTTCTTTGGTGAATCTAAATGTATGTAATATCATTTGCATTATTAATTTGTACTGTAAACTTAGAATGTGTAGTAGCTCAAGCTTTGATTAGACTGCTATTCTTTCGCCGCTGTGGACAAGAGTATTTTTTTTGTATGTTTATCATTTGATTTTGAGATTAAGGTAGGTGACATTAGCACTGTTAATATACGGAAATAAACATTCTAGCTATTACATAAAGGTGTGGTTATTCATGGCCGCTAGGTTATGGTGTGTGAAAGTTACTGATGCCTATTGATTATTGATGTTATTGATTGTTGATGTTATTGAGCTGTATTGGTACGGGAAATATGTGGGAAAACCTTGAAGCAAGTCAAAAGGTCCTTCGGCCTAGTCACGTTTCCCTTGTAAGTTTACTTATTAAGGTCTGATGTGCTAACACAGCAACATGACATGGCTTTAGATGTAAAAAATGATGTTGATAATTCACTTGATTAGAAGTTTTTAATGAGAGCAGGTCTCGTGTCTTGGGAGTTAGCCATGACTGGACCCTTTTGGTTTCTGATGCACTCAATAGAACTGTGACATGAGTGGTAAGGTGTGGTGAATAGATTTCATGTTTAGAACGTTGAGTCTGCACACAGAGGAATAAAGATGTGTAAGACCAAGTTCTGTTTGTGGTGTGTTCGTTTATGATTACCCAGGCTGGGGAGGACGCTACAACTGGCAACAAGATAGGGGATACATAACCAGAAGAACCACCAGTGCCCTACAGAGAGTTTGCCACGGTCCAGCAAACTGCTTGTGCGTGTCACACGTGCCTCAGTCGCAGTGAAGATTGAAGCTTGATGAATGTGAACTCAAAGTGCCACTCCAGCCAGTGACAAGCTATCGAAGAAGATGAAGGCTTTACAGAGAAATTGGTGTGTCATTTGCCAGGAACCCTCTGGTGAAGCAGTGAAAGATGTTCTGTGCCACAACGCAACACAGAGCTATAAGGTACATGAAACAATAATGCTAAAGGCAGTGATCACCAGGTACAGAGAATTGCTAGAGGCAGCAATAATTGAGTGCAAAGAAATGCTAAAGGCAGTGAAAACTAGGTACATTACATACAGTGCAAAGGGTGAAGAACCCATGCAAGAAACAAAGCTGCTTCTCACAGCTGAAAAAGAAGACAGTGCTTCTCAGCCAGAGAGCAGGTGCGATGACCCAGGTAGTAGCACATGGCTAGTTCATGATGAAGGTGCCAGTACAAGCGGACAGCAAATGGTGCTGGAGAATACCCTGCTTTCAACGTCAGTAAGTTCCACAATTAGTTATAATGCTGTCTCCTTCTTACAACCACCTCTTCCATTGGATACAGCCAAAAAGCTAATATTGGTGACAGATGGACTGCCTTTATAAAAACGTTTGGTGATTTCTATGATGCACTGGAGGAAACGTAACAAAAAGATTGTCAAATATCTTGAGAATCTTTCAAGTGAAGAAGTAAATGAAGTAATATAGAAATTACCACATGCTGATGAGGTATCATACCGTCAAATCAAAGAAGTGCTAAATCTCTAGTTCAATCAAATTCTGAATGTTGATTATGAAAGACATGTTTTCAGTCAGGAAAGACAAAGAGCTGGTGAAACAATTGATACATTTGTTGAGAAACTTGATACGCTCATCAAACATTGTACATTCAATGAATTCAGTAATGCAGGAAGGCATAATGTGGCACAAAGGGTTACAAAGTGGCACAATGCAAGCATTGCACCACTATGTAAATATGGCACGGCATTTTGGGCCTTTTAAAGCCACATTAGCATTAAAAAAAAATTGCAGATTGACAAGCTGTTGACATGGAGGCTGGATATGCCCACAGTGAGTCAGTCATGAACATGAAAAGTAAGCAAAAAGGACACAAGATGTTGTCTCCAAAGAATAAACAACTGTCCTTTGGATTTTCATTTCCATATGAAGGTAAATGTCCCACTATTGGACAAATATGCGAGGGCTGCAGGAAAGGGAAACATTTTGTAATGGTTTTCAAGGTGAAGGAAAAACTAAGGCCCATATTTATACTTTTTTAGCGCCGCATTTGTGTAATTTATTTAAGCCAAAGCGGCACAATCTTACAAAATACAATTGTATTTTGTAAGTTTGAGCCGTTTTTGCGTCAAAAAGTGGCGCTAATGAGGTGCTAAAAAAGTGTAAATATGGCCTAAGTGCTTCGCACCGAGAACACAAAAAGGATGCCCAAACATTCCAAAAGCGACGTTCTACACGTACCCACAAGGCCAATAGGCAACATCAGCTGCGGCAAATTGACAGTAAATGAAGTTGATCACCCTCTGAATCTTCAGCCAAGAGTTCTGTTTCAGTGTCAAGTGATAGTGAAGACGATGGAAGTGCAACGTTGATGTTTACTTCAGAAAAACACGTGCAAATCAGTCTGGCCACGTATGAAGAAAAGTTGTCGAGAAAAATCACAAAAGCCATTCAAATATTGTCCGAAAATTACATTGATGGAGATGGCTGCTCCATAGCTTTTATTATTAACGGTTGTGCATCGATAAACATTATGCCTGAGGAGAAATACAATGAGCTTCATCTAACACAGTTGAAAAAAAAGTGTATAGATGAGCTGCATCAATGCCATTAAAGAGTCAAGGTTCATTTGTAACCACCATGAAACATAAAAAACACAAAGATGCAAGCATCTATTCAGATACTTCAGTGTACTGTGTCAAGTGTCTACTCATTTTCAATAATGCAGTTGACGTGGAACTGATATCTGTGAACTATTACATGAAAGCTTATCACAAAATAATAGGTCAATGCCCTTCATTATTTGATGGATTGAGAAAACTTAAGACCATTAGAGTGAAACTTCATATCAATGAGGACATAGATCAAAGACATAGATAAAACTGCATTTCATTTACAAGAAGCTTTTGAGAAAAAGCTTGAAACTTTACTAAAGCATGATATCATTGAGTGATCTCCTGGTCCAACTCTGTGGGTTTTGCTCATAAGGGTAGCTAACAAGGCAATTGAAAGAGAACAACATCCTGGTGCGCACATTGCCGACAAGATCACAAAGTTAAAAATCCTCTATCACCTTGATCTGAACAAAGGGTATCATTATTTGGAATTTAAAGAAAATTGCAGGTACATTACCTTTTCTACTCACATTGGTCTATTCAGATATAAAAAAATAAGTTTTTGTGTGTCATCAGCTGTACAACTTTTTCAAAATGTAATTTGACCCAGAAAACAGCCTATCACAAATGCTTTCAACTGCAGTGATGAAATATTAGTTTTTGGGGCACACGAAAAGAACATTATAAAGCCTTTTCACAAATTTGTTGACTACTTGCTGATGCAGGTCTAACTTTAAATGCAGAGAAGAGTCACTTCCGCAAAACAAAACTCAATTTTTTTGGCCACATCTTTTCTGATAGGGGTATGATGCAGGATCCATCTAAAGTACAAGGCTTGTCATCCACCAATCCCACACAAGATGTTATCATGTAATGTTCATTCCTTGGCAGGCCCGTTTAGTGTTCTAGATACATATATGACTTTGCCACATTAAGTGCTCCCTTGAGAGACTTCACAAAAAGAAATGTTCCATTTTACTGGTCACACGAATATGAACAAAGTTTTAAGAAAATCAAACATGCAATTGAAAAAGCCATTGCAATGGCCTACTTTAATTCAAAGCTTCATACAGAGGTTGTTGTTGATGCAAGCCTGGTCAGACTGAGTGTGATTTTTGCCCAAAACAATGGACACCCAACTGCTGAAAAGCAAATTGTGGCATTTGCAAGCAGATGTTTTTGCAAATTGAACGTGCCTATCGCCAGCCTGGTTTTGTGAACTTTTCCACGTTTTCCACGTATTCTTACATGGAAAACCTTTTAGTGTTTTTAGTTTTTTTAGTTTATATTTACATTTTTTTTACAACTGTAACACTTCAACCAAAATGCAGTTACGTCTTCACACATTATAATCCTAATGTACAAACACGACTTAAGTGCAATCTAACATATGTTCATCTGGCTTTACTTGCAGGGCCAAGCAAAGCGGCTTAATAAGATAGTGGCGCCTGTTTTACATTCCCGACTCTCCCCTAAAGTGATGTGTTTCGCAACTTCTCCACCATATGGCACCTAGTGTATATCCGAGAGCTTGCAAGTTATCTATTAGGACTGCTCTCAGCATTGCCAATCTTGTCCCCAGAACTGTTTGGGTCTCTTCGTCGGAGCGATTAGCTCATTGTATATATCTCTTTAAGTGTTGCAGTATAACATATCAGCATGACATTCTTTTAACATCGGCAATGGCCCCCGGTCCCACCTCATGCCAACCCTATGTTTTGCCAGCAGCAGCCCCATCATTATCGAGCATCAATTGTCTCCCTTTACTTCCCTGTCATAACCCAACAGAGCCAGGAAGGGCGTTGCCTCTAGTCGGTCTCCTACCATGCCTTCCATTTCGTCAAACACTTTTTCCCAGAACTGCTGTGTGCCCTACAGGTCCAAGCCATGTGGAGAAAACCCGCCTGTTCCTCCCTGCATCTAGAACAAATTGCCTTGCTGCATAGCCCATATTTAAAGAGTTTAAGGGGTGTGTAATATGCCCTATTTATGAATTTAAAGTGTATCAGGCGGTGCCTACCATTGAGGGAGATGTTACGAGGAATTGAGCAGCAGTGGTGCCACTGCCCAACTGTTAATTGTATCCCCAAATCTCTCTGCTACTCCACCCTAGCTTTCATCAAATTGCTCCCACAAGCCTCTTTTGCATGTGCATAAAGGCTAGACACTAGCTTATTAGGTTGGGTGTCTGCAGTAATCATGGAAAGGGCTTGCATGTCTGATGGCTCCTGCAATTCGACCCCTAATATTTCACCCGTGGTGTGTCTTTCTCTATAATATTGATACTGCATATTATGGGTTGTTGGTTGTACCTGTTCTGTAATCGATGCCCAGTTACGCATTGTGCCCTCATGGAAGAAATCTATTTAATTAATGTTCAGTTTGTGCAATGCAGCCACAGCATTTTTGTCATGCCCCAACGGGAACCAAGCGCACCATTCCAGAGATGTGTGGGAAGGGTATACCAGAGAAAGTCCCTGTCTAGTCATAAGACTGTGCCAAGCATGCGTAGCTGTGTTTAAAGAATTAAGCACCCCATAGCGGAGTCGGTGGCTGAAATATCCAATATGGCAAAGAGTGTGGGGCAGCCATTCCCGTTCCAATTTCAGGTACGGAAGTTCGGAGGAACCATGTATCTAAGCATGTGCAAATATGGAATGGGTCAGTCTATAATATGTCTCTTGGTCGGGTACATTGAGTCCACCCAGCTCGTACGGCAGAGTCAGCACTTGCCATTCCACTCTTGGTTGCTTTCCTGCCCAAGCGAGTCTACTAAGTAGGGTTCTCAGAGTAAAGAAAACTGTTTTCAAAGTATTCTGGAAAAGGCATTGGAGCCTTGGGAGTACCACCATTTCCATGAGGGCTATACGTTTCACCAGCAATAGTGGCAGCTTAATCCACCTTTTCACATTCCCCGACAGCCTTATAATTGCATTGTCCTAATTATCTGCCATTACTATCTTAGGATCTGTAAGAATTTGGATTCTTAATTACCTAACTGAGCCTGTCTCCCACTTAAAATTAAAGTCCATGTCCATGGGGTTTGTGGCTGGTGTTAGGGGGAACACTATGGATTTATCCCAGTTAATATGCAGACTGGAAAAGGCACTATATTTTACAACCTTCAGAGTGTTGGTGCAAGATTACGGCTAGGGTCTCGGATATACGATAACGTGTCATCTGCATATGTGGAGACCACTAGGTTATACCAAGGGACCCTAAGGCCCCGGTGTCAATGTTACTCTCACAACACACATGCAATCGGCTCTGCAACAATTGTATATAACAAGGGCGACAATGGACACCCCTGTCAGGTGCCGCTGGTGATAAGTATCACACCAGTAACCAGCCAGAGGTCAATTCATGTATGCAACTCATGTACTGTCGAACTGAGAATTATTGAAGTTGGGACGTAGAGACCATTAAGGAAAAAGTTGAGATCTCCTTTGCTTCAGCGGGCCACAATATATCTACCATGGGGGTCTGTTGCAAGCTCCTGAATGCAGATACCTGAATGTTTAGCTGCCCAAAACAGTACTCCCCTGGAATGGGACCTGAACCCTGCTGCCAGGAAACGATCCTGCATTCTCCTTGGGGTAAGAATGTCTCTATCTGGTGTCAAACGAGTTTCTTGCAGTATAGCCAAATCGACCTTGTGTCGCTGAAGGTAGGCTACTACCTTCTGCACCTTTCTGGAATAATTTAACCCCTTGACGTTCCATGTTACCATCCCCACAGTGCCTGAACCCTTTCTGTCGTCCAGCTTAAAATTATGATCTGCCATGTGATGCGTAGTGTACAAAAGGCTGTTATCATGGTGTTACTAGTGTGAGTGGGAAATTGCCACACTAACAAACAAAAAAACAACTAGTAACTCATTGTGGAACCCCCATTCCCCACCTACAACAGGCATTTCCCTAATCTGCCCATCTTTTTATATGTGCACCCTACCACACCCGTCCATTAAACTGATTAGAAATCCCCAGTTGAACTGAGTGTAATACACGTTAGGGTGAATGTTACCCAGGTGTTCCTTTATTTTACTCATCCAGCCAGCCACCTAACAATTATACTTGGCCTGTCCACATGCAGGGCGGCCCGCCTTCTATGTGTCACATATATCAGTTCCCACAATGCCAAATTCTAAATCAAGCATCTTCCTTCTTGAACCTAAGTCCAACAATCAAGCAGTATCACCTACATTATACAATTGCGTTTCAACAGTGTATCATTATCAACCCTATTGACCACCCAAGTCTCGCAGGCACAGTTCCATTGTGTCTATCTGTTCGTGCTACCAACAACAACCAGAACTGTGGTCTCTGGATATGTATTTTCCCTTTGTTCTTATGAGGAGGCTTCCACTTCATCTCGCCTACCCTCTTTGGACATCCGTCGCTTCAGGAATTGGGTAAGCAGTTTATGGTCTGTGAATAGGATTGGCTTGCCGTCCACCATTACACGTAGTTTGGCCCGGTAAAGCATGCAGGATTCCAGTTGCATATCTTGTAGCTGATGTTTCCATTGGATAAATAGTCTTCTTGCCTCTTGTACTTGCTGTGTAAAATAGGGGTAGAGCGAGATTGTCATCCCTTCATGTTGGAGTGTTTTTAGTTCTCTTGCTCACCGCAGAGCCGCATCTCAGTCCGTGAAGTTCAATAGTTTGGCTATGACAGGCATTGGTGGTGTCCCCGGAGGAGGCTGGTCCACCAGTGAGCGGTGTGCTCTCTCCGCCACAAACATATTTGAGAACGTGTCACGACCCAGTACCTCGATTAGCAAGCATTCAATATATCCCTCCATGTTGTCGATGTCGGTGGACTCCGCAATGCCCACTATGCGAATATTTTTTTGCATGATCTGGCCTCCAGATCCTTGACATTCATCTGTAGGGTAGCTAGTATCTTACTTATACAAGCCTGGTTGTTGTTCAATGTTGTATGGCCATATCTATGTCCAAAATGCTCCTTTCCGACTGATCTAGGCATTCCGCATGTTTGTCCAATCTTTCAGTCATCCTATCCATCCTTGAGGACAGAGAGTCAATCTTACTGTCTATTTTAGCCAGGCTTTGTTGTGTTGAAGCTAATATCTGCTTCAGGTCAGTCTCTTCCTCCTGTGTTGTGTCCCCGCTTCGGGAGTTTTATGTGCTTTACGCTCGTCAACGTGTAACTAGGGTTGGTTTTTATCACTTTTGCCCATGGTGAGCTGTGTGGCTAGCCTATGTGGCGCCCTTGTTGCAGTAGCTGTGAAGACAGGTTTCCTCTGCTGCGTAGTCCTATATTCGTATGTTTCTAGTTGCAGGTGCAGCTTGCTCTCTTAGCGCCCCTTAGCCCCTGTGTCAATCTTTAGACCCTGCTGTTTAGCCCCCTTCCCTCTTAGCTCTTCACGTTCACAGCAATCCCAAGGGAACTTCATGTCTGGACGCTTGCTGTGTCCCAATATTGGGGCAATGTGCGAGGTCTCCCACCTATTAAGGTGCCAACACCCACTCCTGTTTGTTATATGTCACCCCCTACTTGCCTCTTATGCTGCCTACCATGTCCCGACTCCTTGCGGAGGCGGTCTACCTTTTTTCACAAGTGGCTCCTCTAATCTGCTCGCCATGGGCCTATTACGGCGGTCCCTAGGCAGCAGTCTTATTTGGCTTTATGTATGCTGTACCTTGCCGTCAGGGCCTTGCGATGTTGAGTTGCACTCCTGTCTGGCCTTGCAAGCAACCTGGCCGGAGCGCCCTCGATGTCCTCCGCTTTGAGCCAGGACCACTCCTAGCAGCGTAGGCCACTTCCAGCCCTCCTCCATGGCGTTTGTGATCGGGGCTGCCATAGTCGCAGGATTGCCGTGGGAGTGCTGCTTCTTTGTGTTTTGGGTCCTCGGTGTGATGCAACTGCCGGGGATTCACAGCCTGGGGGTCACATGTCGCTACGGCCACAGGGTTATTGTGCAGATTGTTTGTGGCAGGTGGAGCTCTGTCAATGAGCGGCCATCTTGCAGTCACAAGCAAATAGTGCTGTTGAACGCTTAATGAGCACACTTAAAACAACTGTTTGGTGTGCTAAATTGAAGAAGGTTAATCTGAAGTCAGCTCACCATGCTACTCTTTGAACTTATCTGTTGACTCCTCATTGAACGACGGGCCAAATCCTGCTACAGTGTTGTTGGGGAGATCCATGATGACCAGGTTACCACAATGGACCAACAACAGATCTACAACAGATGGTGAACGTCATCAAAAAGACTTGGGTCGTAAATGAAAGATGAACGTATATGCTAACAAATGTCAATGTTCCAAGAATTTTACTTTTAGGAGATTGAGTACTGGTGCAACAACAGAGAAAACGTAAGTCTGATGCTCCCTTTGATGCTGAACCCTTTGAAGTAGTGACTAGCAAAGGACACATGGTGACTGCTTACCATCCTGAAAAGTCCATTATGCGAGATTCTTTGCATCCTTCGCCAATTCCTAATGTCAGAGATGAGACTGGTTCATTTGAGTCTGCAAAGCACCCTCTGACTGCATCCTTCCCAACATCACCAGCATCAGTCATGGCTTCATGGATCTTTCTTCTCCTTTCTCTTCCTAGTCTCAGAGGACTTATCGAGAAATTCTAATACATGTATATAGGTTTATAAAATTGATTTTTTTTTTAACACTGGGAGAGATGCAATTTCTTTTGAGTTAGCAATGACTGGATCTTTTTGGTTACTCATGGACTCCATAGAACTGTGATGTAAGTGGTAATGTGCAGTGAATAGATTTCATATTTGGAATATTGAGCTCGTGCTTACACGCCAAGTGAGAAAAATATATGAGACCAAGCTCTGTGTATGGGTGTTCATGTTTGAGTATCCAGGCTCGGGAGGACTCTGCAGTTGGTGTTACTAAAAGTATTGATGAGTAGAATATGTGACCCTAAACAACATATATCTGAATCTGTATCAATGCTTCTGCTAAGCAATGATAATCATGAGCTGATATTGTGTCTTGCCAGGTTCCTGAGCACCATCCTCCCACACTGCTCTGACTGCCCCTTTTGGTCTCAAAGTCTCCATCTCCTGAGGAAGGGTCAGCGAGCCTGGACACCCTAGAGAAACTCTGTATGGATGATAAGTCTCTTAGTCAGTTCAGAAGTTGGGCAATTTTCATTCCTTTTCCACAGTCCAGGAGTATCTTTTTGTGTTTGGTTTAACTTGAAGGGTTCTACTTGGAGGTGATAGAATAAAGCATTTTTACTCCTCATCCTCTAATATTCCTTACACTATATGTGTCACCCATATGTGTTATCTTAACTGCCTCCCCGTTTCAAGCAGCCTTTTGCTGCATGTCCAGTATTTTGTTTCCTTCCATTGTCGAAGACAGCGGCCCACAATCAGAGAGTTGAAAAACCGCCACCAGTATGTATGATGATGAGATGAACTAGAGATAAGAAGTACTTTGATGCTTGGTCTGGGAGTAAAAGTACTCAATTTCATCTCGTGCAGATTATAATCTCTGAGCCTTTGAGAAGGGAAAGACCTGGGGTAAGTGACCATGGAAGATGATTTTTTCCCCATCATTAACAACGTATGGCGTGAGTCTAACCACTTATGAGAATGTGTCAGAGTCACCAGATCCTCGGGTCTGTGCATGTTCCCAAAACGTCCACCACTGAACAGCTCCAAGACTCTGATAGATAAATCACAGAGACTGAGAGAGTTCGAGAGGGGAAGAGGGGATTAGGAAGGGAACGGCTGGGAAGGAGACCTGTAGTAAGAAAAAGGTTAGAACACACAATATGAAAATTAAGGGGGTCATTACAACATTGGCGGTAAAAGCCGCTTACCACCGTGCAGAAGACCGCCAATACACCGCCGCGGCCGCGGAATTCCGCAACAGCTATTATGATACACATCTCGGACTCCGCCGAAATACAGACACCCACACAAGTCCGCCACACCAAAGGTCAGTGATAAACTGGCGAAAACAAATCATCCACCTTCACGGCAACAGAAACACGCCCATGCTATCACGACACACAAATCCACGCAGCGGTCTTTCAACCGCGGTATTCCATTGGCAGTACACACCGCCGAGCTCAAAATACACACACTTCTACAAAACACCGCCACGTTGGACAATTCCAAGTACACCCACCTGATACACATACAAACACCTCTCCCACACACCCTACAATATATAAATCACACACCCACATCACCCACAAACCCCTACGACCAGAAATTTGGACAGAGAGCACAGCAATTGAGAACCCCACCACACAGAGGCACACAACACCATCACCCATACAACAGTCCACGCACAAAACACCACACACCACTACACAGCACCACACACATCAACACATACACCACCCCACACATCACCCACATCACCCCATGTCACGCCAAAGACACCCCAGGTTTTCCGAGGAGGAGCTCAGGTTCATGGTGGAGGAAATCCTCCGGGTAGAGCCACAGCTATTTGGCTCACAGGTGCAGCACACCTCCATAGCCAGGAAGATGGAGCTATGGCGCAGAATCGTGGACAGGGTCAACGCTGTGGGACAGCATCCAAGAAATCGTGAGGACATCAGGAAGAGGTGGAATGACCTACGGGGAAGGTGCGTTCTGTGGTCTCCAGGCACAACATCGCAGTACAGCAGACTGGCGGCAGAACCCCACCTCCTCCCCGACAACTAACAACATGGGAGGAGCAAGTCTTGACCATCATGCATCCGGAGGGCCTTGGAGGAGTCGGTGGAGGAATGGACACTGGTAAGTCAAATCTTAACTATCATATCCCCCACCCTACCTGCATGCTATCACACACCCCCACCCTCACCCCTTCCCCTATCACTCCAACTCCTCACTAATGTACTAATAACACAAACCACCCATCCCAACACCAAGCCCTGCATGACACAACTAAGCATGGTCACCCATCACTAAAGCATGCTCACTGCACATACCCATAACAACCCCTAACCATCATGACACAAACCCCCACACAGGAATGCTTGCACCGGGGTACACGCTCACCCACCCATTGCACACCATGACACACACACATGCAATAATCATGCTCTTATACCCCTGCAGGACCACTACGGAACGTCACCACACAGGAGGGTCCAGACATCTCCACTCCACCCACAGAAGAGGCCCACAGTGAAGACAGCAGCTCTGGCCAACTGGATCCAGATGACCAGCCCGGACCATCGTGGGCCTCGGGACAGTCGGTTCCCCTCGCACAGGCACAGCCCAACAGTGACCTTCCACCCTCTGGTAACACCAGCACAGCACCCACCCAGCGGGCCTATACCTCCGTACCCAGGACACGCCAATCAGCTGTGTGTCCACCACTACAGGGAACCCAGGATAACCCACCCCCGAACAACAACAGGGACCTGGGGGCAGTGGTAGTGGGCACACGGTCCAGGGGATGGAGGCATAGGAACGCAGGGGAACTGGGAGGGAACTAGGAGGGCTGCTGTGTGACAGGGGGTGGGCAGGCCAAGGGAACCCACCCTTCACGAGGCCCTCTCCTCCATCATGGGAGCATACCACCACTCCCAGGAGACGATGGGGACGGTCCTGGCCAAGTTTCAGGAGACCCAGCGCATGCAGGAGGAGCAGGATTTGGGGTTCAGGGTGGAGCTCAGAACCTTCAGCTCCACCCTGGGCACCATCGTAGGGGTAATGAAGGACATACAAAAGACCATGAGGGACACGTGGCACTCCAAGGGGCCCATGACACTAGCATGGCCGATGAACTGCCCACCACCTCTGCCGGCACTAGTGGACAGGACGCCCCGCACAGGACCACCACACCAGCACCCCACCCCCTGCAGACGGAGAACCACCCCGCAAGCGGTCCCTGAGATCTAGGAACAGGACAGAGCAAGAGGGCAAGACCCCTGCCAGGAAATGAGACCACCCTGATTGTCCTCCCACTGTCCCACTTTGTTACCCTGTCCAGATTGGAACTGCCCCAGCTCCACTTCCTATGCCCATATGGGCATAGCACCTGTGAGACTAATAGACTGGACTCTGCCATGGACATTCCTCCACCATCCCACATCACCATTTTACAACCCCCATCCATTTATGAGCACTTAAATAAACACCCTTGAAGCACAAAACAATCTGGAGTCAGTCTGTGATTTGGTAAATTTGTATTATCAATGACAGTGTCAAAAAGCGTTTTCTATTGTAATGCCAACATACCTATGTCACACATCACAAGTCCATGAAGGATGCAAGCAGATGACACACGTTGGTAACCACACCTGTGAAACCGTAATGGAAAGGTACAACTGAGTTACCAAATACTGCTACTAAATGACAGACAGGATAGAGGTAGAAGTGCGAAAGTGAATGTAATAGTGAAAAAAAAAGTTCTCACCTGTGAGTCACTGGAAATATTGCTGTATGACTGACTCCCTGTTGTCTATGTCTTCTTCCTCAGCTTCCTCCTCATCACTCTCCACAGGCTCCACAGGCTCCACAGCTGCCACAACACCGCCATCTGGACCATCCTCCTGCAGAAAAGGCACCTAGCGTCGCAAAGCAAGATTGTGAAGCATCGAGCAGGCGATGATGATCTGGCACACCTTCTTTGGTGAGTAGAATAGGGAACCACCTGTCATATGGAACGGAGGCACCTGAACCTGGCCTTTAGGAGGACGAAGGTGCGTTCAATCACCCTCCTAGTCTGCCCATGGGCCTCTTTGTAGTGTTCCTCTGCCCTGGTCCTGGGATTCCTCACTGGGGTCAATAGCCATGACAGGTTGGGGTAAACAGAGTCCCCTAATAGCCACATTCGGTGCCTCTGGAGTTGACCCATCACATACAGGATACTGCTATTCCGCAGGATGTAGGCGTCATGCACTGAGCCAGGGAACATAGCATTTACCTGGGAGATGTACTGGTCTGCCAAACATACCATCTGTACATTCATGGAATGATAACTCTTCCAGTTCCTGTACACCTGTTCACTTCTGTGGGGGGGGGAGAGCTACATGGGTCCCATCAATAACACCTATGATGTTGGGGATATGTCCCAGGGCATAGAAGTCACCTTTAACTGTAGTCAAATACTCCACCTGAGGAAAATCGATGTAGCTCCTTACGTGTTTCAGCAGGGCAGACAACACTCTGGACAATACGTTGGAAAACATAGGCTGGGACTTCCCTGATGCCATGGCCACTGTTGTCTGAAAAGACCCACTTGCAAGGAAATGGAGCACTGATAGCACCTGTACTTCAGGGGGGATTCCTGTGGGATGGCGGATTGGTGAGATCAGGTCTGGCTCCAACTGGGTACACAGTTCCTGGATAGTGGCATGGTCAAACCTGTAGGTGATGATTAAATGTCGCTCCTCCATTGTCAACAGGTCCACCAGCGGTCGGTACACCGGAGGATTCCGCCATCTCCTCACATGTCCCAGCTGATGGTGCCTAGGAAGGACAACAGCGACCACAGAGTCAACAAACTCCCAGGTATGTACCCACAGCTACACAGAAGAGGACACCAAATACAAAACTCTTTCTGTATGTGTGTTGAGTGTAGGCATAGGTATGTGTGACGCAGTAGTAAATGAAGCCATGTGGGCCCCTGAAATGGCGGCTGTCTGACCTCTAAACTGAAACAATGGGATGTGAGGTATCTGCGCTGACGTTGTACACCGTCGCGGTAGGCGGTCGTAAACCGCGGCACAATGCTGCATTGGTTAACATTGGACCCTATGGGTCCCAGGAGCCAATGATGAAGTGCGCCGGTGGTGATGAGACACACTGCTGCTGACGTCACCGTCTATCTGTTGAATCACTCGATACCTGATCTTCGACAGGAGAGGACCTAAACTGCAGGTGCTGCTGTGACCTCGGTCTGGAAGGGACAATGGCTGCTGCGTCTGGGGAAAGGGCCCCTGCCTTCACTGCTCAGTAGTTGGAGAAGTTCGTGGACGGGGTCCTCCCCCAGTACACGCTACTCTACGGTCCTCCAGACCAACAGGTAAATACACAGGGACCACCTTGTATGGGCTATGCCTGGGTGGAGAGGGCTGGATGTCAGTAGGAAGGGGGCAGAGGTCAGGGAACATGAAGGACTGTGAATGCATGTGCCACATGGCAAGGGTAGGGATGGGGGCCACCCACTTTGACGGTGCTGTTGTTAATGACTTCTCTTCTTCACCTGTACATGTCATGTAGGTCAGCGCCCACCAGAAGAAGGACATTTGGCGTGCCATCACCAAGGACGTCCGCACCCTGGGGGTCCACCAGAGACGGGGCAGCCACTGCCAGAAAAGATCGGAGGACATTCGCCACTGGAGCAAGAAGACGGCGGAGGCTCAGCTGGGGATGGCCTCCCAACGTGGGAGGGGTGCCCGTCGAACCATGACCCCCCTGATGTTCCGGATCCTGGCGGTGGCCTACCCGGAGTTGGATGGGCGCTTGAGGGCATCACAGCAGACACAAGGGGGTGAGTACACTCTCATTCTGCGGACTTTGCGTGCAGTAGAGGTGTCTGGGAGGGGGAGGAGGGCTGTGGGTTTCCCTAGGCCAGGGCGAGTTCCGTAGGCTAGGCCCCTCCGTAATGCAGGGCATGTGGCACTCCACCCCACCTCTGTAGAGTGCCAAGTACAGGTATACATGCCCCTGTGTCATCTATCTGTGCAGATGACCACCATAGCCATGTAGGGCAGATCCCAGGAATTGCATCTGTAGAGGCCAAGAGCACGACGTAGTGTAGGGGCTGTTGTGTCTGTATTGTCCGCCAACGGTAGCGGTAAGCCATGCACTCAACCTGTTTTTCTTCTGTCACCCCCCACTTTTTGTGCTCTCCCTGTTCTTGTGTGCCCCAGCATCATCAGGCGGAGGTACAGTGGCACCGGAGCACGAGGGAGCTGCATCACACATGGGCATGGAGGGCCACACCACAGACTCTGAATACACCAGTGGGACGGAGAGCGAGGGGAGCTTCAAGTTGGTCACCGGATCACCAAACAGCGACACGGACTCATCTGCCGATGGGAGCTCCCTTGTGGTGGCGGCACCATCTGTGCCCCCCACTTCTACAGGTACAGCCACCACCCCCCTACCAGCATCGCACTCCCAGCAGCCCCTCAGCCTTCGCTCCGTGCCGCTCACCCAGGAGGGTGGACATCACCTTCACCCCAGGCACCTCAGCCCCTGCCCCTCTCTCCCCTGCTGCCCTCAGTGAGGAGGCCATTGACCTCCTCAGGTCACTCACTGTTGGGCAGTCTACCATTGTGAATGCCATCCAGGGTGTAGAAAGGAAGTTGCAACACGGTAATGCATTCCTGGAGGGCATTCATTCTTGTCAGGCTGCCCTTCATCGAACCCTGCAATCTCTGGCCTCAGCACTGATGGCAGCTATTGTCCCTGTGTCTAGCCTCCCCCCTCCAACTCCCTCCACCCAGACCCAGTCCCTTGTACCCCAGCCTATCCCAAGCACACCATCTGACAAGCATGCATACACCTCAACACCCAGAAGTAGCTCAGGCAAACATAAGCACCACACAACCCACAGGCACTCAAACAAGCATCACCCACATACAGACACAACAACATCCACTGCCTCCACTGTGTTCCCCTCCTCGTCGTCTCCCTCCTCCCTCCTAGTGTCGTCTACACTCTCACCTGCATGCACTACATCTACAGGCACTAGGACTTGCACCAGAACACCCAGCACCACACCCCGCTCAGCTGCACTCACCACCCCACCACCATTTACACGTCCCCTGTGTCTACTCCCAGTGTGTCTGTGACGCCCCCTCCCAAAGTACACAAACGCGGGCACCCACACACCCAACATCCATCCACCTCATGACAGCCTCCAGTAGCTGCACCTGCACCCAAATTACCTAAAGTTACACCTCCTGCAACACCTCCTCTTCCTCCACTCCCAGACCCCCTCCAGCTACCCATCCCAGTCTTCGTCAGCAACTCTTCCTCATCAACGTAGACCTCTTTGCCACCACCCCCACCCCTCCAATTCATAGGTCCTGTAGTAGCACCTCAGCCAAAAAAAGTCCAGTACCAGTGGTGCGTGTTCAAGGTGTGTGGAGTGCACCAGCCACCAGGGAACCCAGTGTGACACAGAGCCAAAGCACTGCCAGTCCACCCCCTGTAAAGCACCTAAAGTTGGAAAGTGTCCGACGGGACAGGGTGAAGACTCCTGGCAGCAAAACTGCTCACAAGGGTCCCAGGGGGAGTGCAGAGTCAGCTGTGACTCCTCCAAAGGTGGTGAAGGCCCAGAAGAAGTCTGCACAGACTGGGAAGAGCAGCACAGCGGACAATGGTGCCATCCTCCCCGGCGGCCAGGATGCCACCGCCAGCACTGTCGTCACTGGTCCGGAGACCACCGCCAGAGTCAGTGCCCAGGAGGGCAGCACAATCGTCACTGGTCCGGAGACCACTGCCAGAGTCAGTGCCCAGGAGGGCAGCACAGTCGTCACTGGTCCGGAGACCACTGCCAGAGTCAGTGACCAGGAGGGCAGCACAGTCGTCACTGGTCCGGAGAGCACCACCAGCGTCAGTGCCCTGGAGGGCCCCGGCAGCCACAGCCCCGCTGGGCAATAAGGGACCGTCTTGCCACACACCGCTGAACAGGTCAGAAACTGCAAAGTCAAGCACTGCTGAACAGGGCACAGACCGCCATGGCAAAGCACTGCGGAACCGGGAAAAGACCGCCATGGTGAAGACCGCTGAACAAGGCAAAGCACCGCTGAACAGGTCAGAAACTGCAAAATCAAGCACCGCTGAACAGGGCACAGACCGCCATGGCAAAGCCCCACTGAACAGGGAAAAGACCGCCATGGTGAAGACCGCTGAACAGGGCAGAGCACCGCTGAACAGGTCAGAAACTGCAAAGTCAAGCACCGCGAAACAGGGCACGGACCACCATGTCAAAGCACCGCTGAACAGGGAAAAGACCGCCATGGTGAAGACCGCTGAACAGGGCAAAGCACCGCTGAACAGGTCAGAAACTGCAAAGTCAAGCACCGCTGAACAGGGCACAGACCGCCATGGCAAAGCACCGCTGAACAGGGAAAAGACCGCCAAATCAAGCATCGTTAGCCCATGTGCAGCTGGGACAGTGACGGAACAGGAACTGTCACGGGGAGCCTGATGCAGTCTGGGCACCAGTCCCCCTCCAGAACCAGTGGAGACTGTTATCCACTTGAGAGACTGTGGCTTTGCACGCCCAAGGATGGTACAGTGGGCAACCCACCCACTGTAGAGACTTGAGAGACTGTGGCTTTGCACTCCCCAGGATGGTACAGTGGGCAACCCACCCACTGTAGAGACTTGAGAGACTGTGGCTTTGCACTCCCCAGGATGGTACAGTGGGCAACCCACCTACTGTAGAGACTTGAGAGACTGTGGCTTTGCACTCCCCAGGATGGAACAGTGGGCATCCCACCCAGTGTAGAGACTTGAGAGACTGTGGCTTTGCACTCCCCAGGATGGACCAGTGGGCAACCCACCCACTGTAGAGACTTGAGAGACTGTGGCTTTCCACTCCCCAGGATACATCAATGGGCATGGAGCCCCGTCGTGGATCTGGCGTGGTGCTGTAATCCGGCTGAGGTGCCCCCCCCTTCCCTTCCCCCTGAGGTGCCTGTTGTATTTCTATCTGATGCCCCTGCAGTGTTCTCTCCGTTTGTGGACAGATATCTAGTGTGGGCCTCGCCCATGCATTTTGGGCCCAGTGGTGCACGGACATTGATATGTGCATACCTGCACTACTAATCATAATGTATCAATTCTGGAATGTGTATATATATATATATATCTGTATATATTAGCTTACTGTATTTTGCTACATTACAAAGTTTGAACTGATTTCCTTTAGTCTTTGCATTCTTCCGGGGGGGTTTGGGGTTGTTACTGTGCTGTTTGGACATGCATTGGTGTGTGTGTTGTAGTGGGTGAGGGTGGGGGTGGGGGTGTTGCGTGTGTGTCCCCCTGACATTTGCCTCCCCCTCCCCTATGTCATAGGTGCAGTACTCACCGTTGTCTTCGGTGCCTACGTAGATGGTGATCGTACAGGAGCAGAAAGACAAGCACAGGGAGTATTTGTAATTCCGGCTCCATGGTGGCCTCCTTCCTCGTGGAGTGTGTTCAGGTGAGCGTTTTCCCATTGCAAAAGCTGTTTCCGCCGTGTTTTTATCCACTGTGAATCCACCCCGGAAAAGGTGGCGGATTGGCGGGTTGTGATACTGTGGGTGGTACATTGTCTTCCGCCTGTCTGTTGGCGGTGACCGCTGCGCTGCTTGTCTGTACTGCCGTGGCGGTCGGAGTGTTAAAGTGGCCGTCTATGTTGGCGGTTTCCGCCACGGTCATAATTCCCTTTTTTTGTCCACCGGGCTGTTTGAGGTATTACCACAGCTTTAACACCGTCCGCCAGGGTTGTAATGACCCCTTATATCTCCTGAAATCAATACCAAACTATGATTCTAAGCCTAGTCACTCTGAAAACATGAACAATTTAAGAGTTAAGTTTAAAATGACTACGTTTCAAGATGGCCGGATACCTGTAGGGGAATCAAGATTAATTAAATGAAAACTTTCTTATTCAAGTACTTTCCTTTACATGAGAATCAGAAAAGAACATTCTGACTAAATTTTAAACCAGTCATATAAACCCTGTTTTGAGAATGTATACTAGGACCATACAATATTACATCTAGAAACTATGGCCTTCTCTGTACTCTTAACATTTTTCAACACAAATTATGAATATTGCAGATATATATATATATATATACATATATATATATATATATATATATATATATATATATATATAGTAAACACCATAAAAGGATTGTGCACCATGAATAACACAATATGGATTCAGGAAACAAATCACATAACTTGTCAACTCAAATATTACATAATAAATATCTTAGAATAGTGGCATACAATAAACAACATGAATTAAACTCGAGGAGAGAATCGTGCGTAATGCCAATTCGAGTGTTACCATGTAAAATACCAAGAAATGGTAACATGCAAGTAATATCATAGTCAAATCCTCATTAATCGAATCGCGCGTCTTGTTGATTCGTAAAACACAATATAAATGTCAAGGATTAACAGCTCACAGTAAATAACAAGTTCAAAGTACAATGAACAAATCGCGCATCTTTTGCCGATTCTTAAGCCACCATGTAAGTGTCAAGAATTGGTAGCGCGCAATGAACAACAAAGTTAAATGCTCATGAAACGAGTTGCGCGTCTTGCCAACTCGTAAAACATCATGTACATGTCAAGAAATATCAGCGCGCAATGGACAACAATGTCCAAACACCATAAAACAAATCACGCGTCTTGCCGATTCTTAGGCCACCACGTAAATGTCAAGAAATGGCAGCGCGTAATGAATAACGAAGTCAAACCTTTATGGAATAAATCGCGCATCCTCCCTATTTGCAAACCACCATATAAATGTCAAAAAATGGCAGCACGCAAGTAATCTGTTATTCATTTAAGAATTAAAACCAAGAATATGAAAATTCTCAATAACGGTGTTGGGAAATGTCCAACCACCGTCTTACCGCCTGGAACAATGATCACCAATGAGGGATGAGGGCAGACGACTGGAAGATCCAAATAGGCCGCCGGGACAGGAGCTCAGGAAGAAGCTCTCTTTTATAGAGTCTTGGCCCAGCCCAGAACAACGCCCAGACATGTTGCAGGGAAAGTCTTTGGAAGGCCCTGGAAAAGGGCCACACCCTAACACATTCTGAAAACCTGCAGCAATACATTGCAAAGGAACAGTATTTGTAAACATATTAAAAATACGTTTTCAGGATTGAACTCTGCAATGCAAAACGTTAAACCACAACATATCAGCACAATGCATAAATTACGTTGTTTTGAGAGTGCTGGGTTTTTGCATTTTTGTCGCCAATAGAGTGCGTACTGCTCTGGTGTTGACAGAATGATATCTGATGGATTAAGGGGAGGCAGGGCAACCAATAGGTAGGGCGAGGTGAGCAACAGAGAGGGAGTACTTTGAAAATGACTCTTTAGAATGTTATTTTACAACCTGTTCTCATTGCTTCTAGATCATGAGGGCTCACAGACATTTTTGTAGAGGACCCAAACATTTGGTATGTAATGTGACAGAGAGCTGCACTGATGCTAGCAGGGTGGCAATCGATGGAGGGGGGGGTTATAAAATGGGTATAGGGAAAGTGAAGCATGTACATCTAAATGCTGAATACCACATTGTGAGATCAGAAACACTGGGATCAATCCCCGCTTTCCCACTTGACCATATTGTGTGATCCTAAGCAATTTCACTTTTCCTCCTTTTTCTTCATTATCACACATAGGGGGCCTCAAAAACATGACTTCAGCATGTGTGCTGTACAGAACCTACATGATAAACTATAATTTTGTCAATGTATAATAGCAACTGAGGCCACTCAGCGGTGCACATAACAACTAACTTACCTATTAGTTTACTATTTGCATTGTTGCCAGTGCGGGGGGAAGCATGACTGTTTCTAAATTCATGTTTGAAAACGATCACAACGGTGATCTCAATGCCACAGAAAACAATGGCATTTCATTTTTGGTGGACGGGCTATCCCTCACCATTGCGACACTGGGTTGCTGCTTTCTAGACTCAGCACTAATAGTGAGAAAGATGTTAAATAAATGGGCAAGCATTTATTTGTTGGTAAACTAAGGTTTTTCAGCCCCCTAACATGGGGGACGCCGTTCTTGCATACATTATGCCTGGCGCACACATAATGTGGCGCAAGGGTTTACAAAGTGCCGCAATGCATGCATCGCACCACTTTGTAAATATGGTGTGGGAAAAATGCCACTTTAGCGCCATCATAGGATAAAAAAAATTAAGCTATGGCGGCGCTAGGGTGGCGCTAGGGGCTCTTCAATCTGCTCCTAAAATTTTCATGTCCCATGTTTACTGAAACCATTTTACATTTCTTAAAGCCAGGCTTAAACCAAGGTTTCAAATGTGGGTTAGGATGCGTGGGGTGGGGGCGGCTTTGAGGCAGCTCAATCTAATAGAATGCATTGCAATAAAAAGGGAAAAAACATGGTACATATCTAACTGACCTACTGAGGAGTCATCCTCAAGCACCTTTAAGCATCAGCACAAGTATAGGGATCATTTCTAACACAACAAGCAATGTCACCAGAAAAGGGGCCCCTTCTCTGACATATCATCATAGTAAGCAAGGGCTAAATTAGTCTGCGTGAAAAGGCATATTTTCCTGTCACAAACAACCCACAATTCAGCATTGAACCAAAAGGAAGCCTCTCTTAAAGGCAAAGTGCTACTGTTGTGTAGTGTGACAAGCATATGGGAATACACAAACCCTCTCTCCTCTCGGCTGAAGTTTCCTTTTCTGACCTAATGCTTTGAAAATGATCTATTGTTTAGGGCACCAAACCTCAGCAATAATAGTTCTCTGCTCCGGCAAGAAACTCCTTATAGGAAGACGGAAGCCCTGTATTATTTCGATGGCCACAGAAGCTGACCCCGCAAAGCATTGTGGGTCCATACATTGTACGGCTATCAAGTCGGACAACACACTGGCCATTCCTGCACCGTATAAAGACTTCCATGAAGTCATTAGTGAACAGAAGGCCACCCAGCTGCTGCCACACAGGTCATACGATTTTCGTATAGACTTGATTCAAGGGGCAACGCTACCATGTAGTGGGGTGCATGCTCTTTCTGAGCCTGAGAATCGATACCTACAAGACTACCTGGATGATCTATTAGCTAAGGGTTTCATTCGTTATTCAATGTCACCAGTATCGTCGTCTTTGTTCTTCGTGCCCAAGAAGAATCGCGAGTTGTGCGCCTGTATAGATTATTGCACAGTGTAATACCCCCAGTATGAACTGCCATGAAAAGGCTGGTGGCAAGGGGAGTCGCGGGGCCCCTGGTGGCCCCTGCACTGCCCATGCTCTGGCATGGGCAGTGAATGGGCCACCTGCCACGGCCCCATGGAGATTTTCACTGTCTGCATAGCAGACAGTGAAAAGCGCAACGGGTGCAGCACCCGTCGCACTGCTGCAACACCGCCGGCTCCATTTGGAGCCAGCTCCTGTGTTGCGGCTGACATCCCAACTGGGCCAGAGGGCGGAAACTAGGTTTCCACCCGCCGGCTCAGCGAGGATCTCGAAATGGCCACCACGGGAGTGAGGCTGCATTGGAGGCCACACAGCGGACCGCCTGCCAAAGTTGTAATGAGGGCCTTGGTCTACTGAGTGGGATAAGGCTTTACCTCTTGTTGAATTTGTATATAACAACGGTGTCCACATGGTTACAGGAGTATCCCCATTTTACTGTTTGTTTAGTCTGCACCTAAGAATGCTACCTATAACTGGTTCACAAAAATCCACAAGAATCCCACAGTACAGAAACACCATAAAGAGTTACAGGAGATTCAAAAACAAGTGCAACACCATCCAAAACTCTACCAAGCTCAAGTAAAAAAACAAGCAGACAAAAGAAGGAGATCTGCTTACTCTTATCAGATAGGAGATCAGGTGTGGCTCTCATCAAAAAATCTCGATCTTGCAGGATCCAGAAAATTAAACCTCTGATTTCTAGGCCCCTTTCACATTGCCAAAATCATCAATCCTGTGGTAGTAGAACTGACATTGCCAGATGTTTTCAAGGTACACCCCATGTTTCATGTGTCATTACTCCGTCCCTATTCCCCTGATACCTGCGATGCCCCACCACCTCCCCCGGTAAAAGTACACGGGCAATGGGAATTTGAAGTTGCCAAAATTCTTGACTCCAGGCGCTTCCGTGGTGTTCTACACTATTTATTGGCTTGGAAAGGCTATGGGTCTGAGGACAATTCCTGGGAACCCGCGTCCCCAGTTCATGCTCCACGTCTCACTAGAAAATTCCATCTCTTGCTCCTTCCAAGCCCCGCCCTTTGAGAGGGTCCTTCGTGGGGAAGACTCTCAGGAATCTCCAAGGTGTCTCCAGCATTATCTGTCAGCATCCCCAGGGATTAGGGTTAAACCATATGTCTGTTCTTGTTTAAACCTTCATGTTTCTAAGTAAACATAATGTGCTGTGTTACACAATTGGTTTTATCAATGCTTGTTTTACCAATGCTTGTTGGCTAATGTGAGCAGGTGTAGATATGTGCTTCTAACTGGGTGTGGTGTAGACTTGTGCTTCTAAGTGGGTATAGTGACTCATCCACATGTGGAAACTCAACTACCTTCCTGATTGGCTATAAATAGCAGATTGAAGCATGCCTCCCTGCTTGGCTTTGTTTTTCTTCCTGATCTCAGCATCTGATTTGGCAGTCCAGCCCCTGCTGCCATCCTCATATTCAGGACTTTTGAGGCAATTCTTTTCTTTGTTCCTGTATCAGCTGACACCAGGCATTCCTCCAGCACTCCGGAAAAGACTGCAGAGAAGTGAATAGTATTCTCCAGGGAGTTTGTTGTTTGAGCGCTGCACTTTCCTAGAACAGCTGGTGTATGCCAGACCTCGTATTTTGGCAGAGTGCTTATCTTAAAGAGACAAATGCATTTCTGAACATTCTACATTATTATTGTAGTTACTTGCCTGAATGTGCTTCAGGAAATGTGCTTGAGCTCAAGTACTATAAAAAGTGACAGTGCAATTTTAAAAGAGCATTTACATACATTTCTTTCTCTAATAGCATAACTCTTGGATTTAAATTGTGTCATTCATGCCTGTGTTTCAGGTTTGAGGAATTTACTTTAGAAGGGTTTTTCACACACACAGTGAAGCCAAACCAAACTGTGCCACCCTAACTGTTTTAACCCAGAGTGTACATTTTTATTTCTTGGATTGTTTATGTTCCTTTTAGTTTAACCCTATGCATGCAGGAAAATTATACGTGATATAATTAATGCCCTTGTTTGTCTTTCTTGTGCATGATAAGTGCAGCCACAGTTCTAATTGTAGTGTGCAACAGTGAATCGCTGTGAAGCCAGCCCTAGTGTTACAGTACTTATTGTTATGGTACTCAGTTTGGGTTTTTGGTAATACAGTGTTAGTTATTGTGCCAACAGTTATTATTATCCAAGAAAGGTGCTGGAGCAATCCGGTGTACTTCTACCGTTCCTGTGTCCATATCAGAAAGAGAGATTCAGTTTCAAGGAAGTTGAGTGTACTAACTCTACTATCACTCTGTCAACAACGACCTGTCTCCCAAAGATACAGGGTGCCTGGCTGGACCAGCAAGACACAGCAGTATTTTGTCTATTTTTCTTCCACTCCACCTTTCCTTTTAGGACACCTGCCAGGGTTTCTGTGTCCACCAGGAAGTGCAGAGAGGTGTACCAGGAGGTCAGGGGCATACCATTGCCGCTGCAGATATCCTTCTTTTCAGGTCTTAACAGTATGTGTGTGAGTGTGTATGTCATTGGCCACCAAGCCCTGCATGACACAACTAAACATGGTCACCCATCACTAAAACATACTCACTGCACATACCCATAACAACCCCCTAACCATCATGACACAAACCCCCACACAGTAATGCTTGCACTGGGGTACACGCTCACCCACCCATTGCACACCATGACACACACACATGCAATAATCATGCTCTTATACCCCTGCAGGACCACTACGGAACGTCACCACACAGGAGGGTCCAGACATCTCCACTCCACCCACAGAAGAGGCCCACAGTGAAGACAGCAGCTCTGGTCAACTGGATCCAGATGACCAGCCCGGACCATCGTGGGCCTCGGGACAGTCGGTTCCCCTCGCACAGGCACAGCCCAACAGTGACCTTCCACCCTCTGGTAACACCAGCACAGCACCCACCCAGCGGGCCTATACCTCCGTACCCAGGACACGCCAATCAGCTGTGTGTCCACCACTACAGGGAACCCAGGATAACCCACCCCCGAACAACAACAGGGACCTGGGGGCAGTGGTAGTGGGCACACGGTCCAGGGGACGGAGGCATAGGAACGCAGGGGAACTGGGAGGGAACTGGGAGGGTTGCTGTGTGACGGGGGTGGACAGGCCAAGGGAACCCACCCTTCACGAGGCCCTCTCCTCCATCATGGGAGCATACCACCACTCCCAGGAGACGATGGGGACGGTCCTGGCCAAGTTTCAGGAGACCCAGCGCATGCAGGAGGAGCAGGATTTGGGGTTCAGGGAGGAGCTCAGAACCATCAGCTCCACCCTGGGCCCCATCGTAGGGGTAATGAAGGACATACAAAAGACCATGAGGGACACGTGTCACTCCAAGGGCCCCATGACACTAGCATGGCCGATGAACTGCCCACCACCTCGGCCGGCACTAGTGGACAGGACGCCCCGCACAGGACCACCACACCAGCACCCCACCCCCTGCAGACGGAGAACCACCCCGCAAGCAGTCCCTGAGATCTAGGAACAGGACAGAGCAAGAGGGCAAGACCCCTGCCAGGAAATGAGACCACCTTGATTGTCCTCCCACTGTCCCACTTTGTTACCCTGTCCAGATTGGAACTGCCCCAGCTCCACTTCCTATGCCCATATGGGCATAGCACCTGTGAGACTAATAGACTGGACTCTGCCATGGACATTCCTCCACCATCCCACATCACCATTTTACAACCCCCCTCCATTTATGATCACTTAAATAAACACCCTTGAAGCACAAAACAATCTGGAGTCAGTCTGTGATTTGGTAAATTTGTATTATCAATGACAGTGTCAAAAAGCGTTTTCTATTGTAATGCCAACATACCTATGTCACACATCACAAGTCCATGAAGGATGCAAGCAGATGACACACGTTGGTAACCACACCTGTGAAACCGTAATGGAAAGGTACAACTGAGTTACCAAATACTGCTACTAAATGACAGACAGGATAGAGGTAGAAGTGCGAAAGTGAATGTAATAGTGAAAAAAAAAGTTCTCACCTGTGAGTCACTGGAAATATTGCTGTATGACTGACTCCCTGTTGTCTATGTCTTCTTCCTCAGCTTCCTCCTCATCACTCTCCACAGGCTCCACAGGCTCCACAGCTGCCACAACACCGCCATCTGGACCATCCTCCTGCAGAAAAGGCACCTAGCGTCGCAAAGCAAGATTGTGAAGCATCGAGCAGGCGATGATGATCTGGCACACCTTCTTTGGTGAGTAGAATAGGGAACCACCTGTCATATGGAACGGAGGCACCTGAACCTGGCCTTCAGGAGGACGAAGGTGCGTTCAATCACCCTCCTAGTCTGCCCATGGGCCTCTTTGTAGTGTTCCTCTGCCCTGGTCCAGGGATTCCTCACTGGGGTCAATAGCCATGACAGGTTGGGGTAACCAGAGTCCCCTAATAGCCACATTCGGTGCCTCTGGAGTTGACCCATCACATACAGGATACTGCTATTCCGCAGGATGTAGGCGTCATGCACTGAGCCAGGGAATATAGCATTTACCTGGGAGATGTACTGGTCTGCCAAACATACCATCTGTACATTCATGGAATGATAACTCTTCCAGTTCCTGTACACCTGTTCACTTCTGTGGGGGGGGGGCAGAGCTACATGGGTCCCATCAATAACACCTATGATGTTGGGGATATGTCCCAGGGCATAGAAGTCACCTTTAACTGTAGTCAAATACTCCACCTGAGGAAAATCGATGTAGCTCCTTACGTGTTTCAGCAGGGCAGACAACACTCTGGACAATACGTTGGAAAACATAGGCTGGGACATCCCTGATGCCATGGCCACTGTTGTCTGAAAAGACCCACTTGCAAGGAAATGGAGTACTGATAGCACCTGTACTTCAGGGGGGATTCCTGTGGGATGGCGGATTGGTGAGATCAGGTCTGGCTCCAACTGGTTACACAGTTCCTGGATAGTGGCATGGTCAAACCTGTAGGTGATGATTAAATGTCGCTCCTCCATTGTCAACAGGTCCACCAGCGGTCGGTACACCGGAGGATTCCGCCATCTCCTCACATGTCCCAGCTGATGGTGCCTAGGAAGGACAACAGCGACCACAGAGTCAACAAACTCCCAGGTATGTACCCACAGCTACACAGAAGAGGACACCAAATACAAAACTCTTTCTGTATGTGTGTTGAGTGTAGGCATAGGTATGTGTGACGCAGTAGTAAATGAAGCCATGTGGGCCCCTGAAATGGCGGCTGTCTGACCTCTAAACTGGGACAATGGGATGTGAGGTATCTGCGCTGATGTTGTACACCGTCGCGGTAGGCGGTCGTAAACCGCGGCACAATGCTGCATTGGTTAACATTGGACCCTATGGGTCCCTGGAGCCAATGATGAAGTGCGCCGGTGGTGATGAGACACACCGCTGCGGACGTCACCATCTATCTGTTGAATCACTCGATACCTGATCTTCGACAGGAGAGGACCTAAACTGCAGGTGCTGCTGTGACCTCGGTCTGGAAGGGACAATGGCTGCTGCGTCTGGGGAAAGGGCCCCTGCCTTCACTGCTCAGTAGTTGGAGAAGTTCGTGGACGGGGTCCTCCCCCAGTACACGCTACTCTACGGTCCTCCAGACCAACAGGTAAATACACAGGGACCACCTTGTATGGGCTATGCCTGGGTGGAGAGGGCTGGATGTCAGTAGGAAGAGGGCAGAGGTTAGGGAACATGAAGGACTGTGAATGCATGTGCCACATGGCAAGGGTAGGGATGGGGGCCACCCACTTTGACGGTGCTGTTGTTAATGACTTCTCTTCTTCACCTGTACATGTCATGTAGGTCAGCGCCCACCAGAAGAAGGACATTTGGCGTGCCATCACCAAGGACGTCCGCACCCTGGGGGTCCACCAGAGACGGGGCAGCCACTGCCAGAAAAGATGGGAGGACATTCGCCACTGGAGCAAGAAGACGGCGGAGGCTCAGCTGGGGATGGCCTCCCAACGTGGGAGGTGTGCCCGTCGAACCATGACCCCCCCTGATGTTCCGGATCCTGGCGGTGGCCTACCCGGAGTTGGATGGGCGCTTGAGGGCATCACAGCAGACACAAGGGGGTGAGTACACTCTCATTCTGCGGACTTTGCGTGCAGTGGAGGTGTCTGGGAGGGGGAGGAGGGCTGTGGGTTTCCCTAGGCCAGGGCGAGTTCCGTAGGCTAGGCCCCTCCGTAATGCAGGCCATGTGGCACTCCACCCCACCTCTGTAGAGTGCCAAGTACAGGTATACATGCCCCTGTGTCGTCTATCTGTGCAGATGACCACCATAGCCATGTAGGGCAGATCCCAGGAATTGCATCTGTAGAGGCCAAGAGCACGACGTAGTGTAGGGGCTGCTGTGTCTGTATTGTCCGCCAACGGTAGCGGTAAGCCATGCACTCAACCTGTTTTTCTTCTGTCACCCCCCCCCCTTTTTGTGCTCTCCCTGTTCTTGTGTGCCCCAGCATCATCAGGCGGAGGTACAGTGGCACCGGAGCACGAGGGAGCTGCATCACACATGGGCATGGAGGGCCACACCACAGACTCTGAATACACCAGTGGGACGGAGAGCGAGGGGAGCTTCAAGTTGGTCACCGGATCACCAACAGCGACACGGACTCATCCGCCGATGGGAGCTCCCTTGTGGTGGCGGCACCATCTGTGCCCCCCACTTCTACAGGTACAGCCACCACCCCCCTACCAGCACCGCACTCCCAGCAGCCCCTCAGCCTTCGCTCCGTGCCGCTCACCCAGGAGGGTGGACATCACCTTCACCCCAGGCACCTCAGCCCCTGCCCCTCTCACCCCTGCTGCCCTCAGTGAGGAGGCCATTGACCTCTTCAGGTCACTCACTGTTGGGCAGTCTACCATTGTGAATGCCATCCAGGGTGTAGAAAGGAAGTTGCAACACGGTAATGCATTCCTGGAGGGCATTCATTCTTGTCAGGCTGCCCTTCATCGAACCCTGCAATCTCTGGCCTCAGCACTGATGGCAGCTATTGTCCCTGTGTCTAGCCTCCCCCCTCCAACTCCCTCCACCCAGACCCAGTCCCCTGTACCCCAGCCTATCCCAAGCACACCATCAGACAAGCATGCATACACCTCAACACCCAGAAGTAGCTCAGGCAAACATAAGCACCACACAACCCACAGGCACTCAAACAAGCATCACCCACATACAGACACAACAACATCCACTGCCTCCACTGTGTTCCCCTCCTCGTCGTCTCCCTCCTCCCTCCTAGTGTCGTCTACACTCTCACCTGCATGCACTACATCTACAGGCACTAGGACTTGCACCAGAACACCCAGCACCACACCCCGCTCAGCTGCACTCACCACCCCACCACCATTTACACGTCCCCTGTGTCTACTCCCAGTGTGTCTGTGACGCCCCCTCCCAAAGTACACAAACGCGGGCACCCACACACCCAACATCCATCCACCTCATGACAGCCTCCAGTACCTGCACCTGCGCCCAAATTACCTAAAGTTACACCTCCTGCAACCACCTCCTCTTCCTCCACTCCCAGACCCCCTCCAGCTACCCATCCCAGTCTTCGTCAGCAACTCTTCCTCATCAACGTAGACCTCTTTGCCACCACCCCCACCCCTCCAATTCATAGGTCCTGTAGTAGCACCTCAGCCAAAAAAAGTCCAGTACCAGTGGTGCGTGTTCAAGGTGTGTGGAGTGCACCAGCCACCAGGGAACCCAGTGTGACACAGAGCCAAAGCACTGCCAGTCCACCCCCTGTAAAGCACCTAAAGTTGGAAAGTGGCCGACGGGACAGGGTGAAGCTCCTGGCAGCAAAACTGCTCACAAGGGTCCCAGGGGGAGTGCAGAGTCAGCTGTGACTCCTCCAAAGGTGGTGAAGGCACAGAAGAAGTCTGCACAGTCTGGGAAGAGCAGCACGGCGGACAATGGTGCCATCCTCCCCGGCGGCCAGGATGCCACCGCCAGCACTGTCATCACTGGTCCTGAGACCACCGCCAGAGTCAGTGCCCAGGAGGGCAGCACAATCGTCACTGGTCCGGAGACCACTGCCAGAGTCAGTGCCCAGGAGGGCAGCACAGTCGTCACTGGTCCGGAGACCACTGCCAGAGTCAGTGCCCAGGAGGGCAGCACAGTCGTCACTGGTCCGGAGAGCACCACCAGCGTCAGTGCCCTGGAGGGCCCCGGCAGCCACAGCCCCGCTGGGCAATGAGGGACTGTCATGCCACACACCGCTGAACAGGTCAGAAACTGCAAAGTCAAGCACTGCTGAACAGGGCACAGACCGCCATGGCAAAGCACTGCGGAACCGGGAAAAGACCGCCATGGTGAAGACCGCTGAACAAGGCAAAGCACCGCTGAACAGGTCAGAAACTGCAAAATCAAGCACCGCTGAACAGGGCACAGACCGCCATGGCAAAGCCCCACTGAACAGGGAAAAGACCGCCATGGTGAAGACCGCTGAACAGGGCAGAGCACCGCTGAACAGGTCAGAAACTGCAAAGCCAAGCACCGCGAAACAGGGCACGGACCACCATGTCAAAGCACCGCTGAACAGGGAAAAGACCGCCATGGTGAAGACCGCTGAACAGGGCAAAGCACCGCTGAACAGGTCAGAAACTGCAAAGTCAAGCACCGCTGAACAGGGCACAGACCGCCATGGCAAAGCACCGCTGAACAGGGAAAAGACCGCCAAATCAAGCATCGTTAGCCCATGTGCAGCTGGGACAGTGAAGGAACAGGAACTGTCACGGGGAGCATGATGCAGTCTGGGCACCAGTCCCCCTCCAGAACAAGTGGAGACTGTTATCCACTTTAGAGACTGTGGCTTTGCACTCCCAAGGATGGTAGAGTGGGCAACCCACCCACTGTAGAGACTTGAGAGACTGTGGCTTTGCACTCCCCAGGATGGTACAGTGGGCAACCCACCCACTGTAGAAACTTGAGAGACTGTGGCTTTGCACTCCCCAGGATGGTACAGTGGGCAACCCACCCACTGTAGAGACTTGAGAGACTGTGGCTTTGCACTCCCCAGGATGGAACAGTGGGCATCCCACCCAGTGTAGAGACTTGAGAGACTGTGGCTTTGCACTCCCCAGGATGGACCAGTGGGCAACCCACCCACTGTAGAGACTTGAGAGACTGTGGCTTTCCACTCCCCAGGATACATCAATGGGCATGGAGCCCCGTCGTGGATCTGGCGTGGTGCTGTAATCCGGCTGAGGTGCCCCCCCCTTCCCTTCCCCCTGAGGTGCCTGTTGTATTTCTATCTGATGCCCCTGCAGTGTTCTCTCCGTTTGTGGACAGGTATCTAGTGTGGGCCTCGCCCATGCATTTTGGGCCCAGTGGTGCACGGACATTGATATGTGCATACCTGCACTACTAATCGTAATGTATCAATTCTGGAATGTGTATATATATATATATATATCTGTATATATTAGCTTACTGTATTTTGCTACATTACAAAGTTTGAACTGATTTCCTTTAGTCTTTGCATTCTTCCGGGGGGGTTTGGGGTTGTTACTGTGCTGTTTGGACATGCATTGGTGTGTGTGTTGTAGTGGGTGAGGGTGGGGGTGGGGGTGTTGCGTGTGTGTCCCTCTGACTTTTGCCTCCCCCTCCCCTATGTCATAGGTGCAGTACTCACCGTTGTCTTCGGCGCCTACGTAGATGGTGATCATACAGGAGCAGAAAGACAAGCACAGGGAGTATTTGTAATTCCGGCTCCATGGTGGCCTCCTTCCTCGTGGAGTGTGTTCAGGTGAGCGTTTTCCCATTGCAAAAGCTGTTTCGGCCGTGTTTTTATCCACGGTGAATCCGCCCCGGAAAAGGTGGCGGATTGGCGGGTTGTGATACTGTGGGTGGTACATTGTCTTCCGCCTGTCTGTTGGCGGTGACCGCTGCGCTGCTTGTCTGTACCGCCGTGGCGGTCGGAGTGTTAAAGTGGCTGTCTATGTTGGCGGTTTCCGCCACGGTCATAATTCCCTTTTTTTGTCCACCGGGCTGTTTGAGGTATTACCACAGCTTTAACACCGTCCGCCAGGGTTGTAATGACCCCTTATATCTCCTGAAATCAATACCAAACTATGATTCTAAGCCTAGTCACTCTGAAAACATGAACAATTTAAGAGTTAAGTTTAAAATGACTACGTTTCAAGATGGCCGGATACCTGTAGGGGAATCAAGATTAATTAAATGAAAACTTTCTTATTCAAGTACTTTCCTTTACATGAGAATCAGAAAAGAACATTCTGACTAAATTTTAAACCAGTCATATAAACCCTGTTTTGAGAATGTATACTAGGACCATACAATATTACATCTAGAAACTATGGCCTTCTGTGTACTCTTAAAATTTTTCAACACAAATTATGAATATTGCAGATATATATATATATATATACATATATATATATATATATATATATATATATATATAGTAAACACCATAAAAGGATTGTGCACCATGAATAACACAATATGGATTGAGGAAACAAATCACATAACTTGTCAACTCAAATATTACATAATAAATATCTTAGAATAGTGGCATACAATAAACAACATGAATTAAACTCAAGGAGAGAATCGTGTGTAATGCCAATTCGAGTGTTACCATGTAAAATACCAAGAAATGGTAACATGCAATTAATATCATAGTCAAATCCTCATTAATCGAATCGCGCGTCTTGTCGATTCGTAAAACACAATATAAATGTCAAGGATTAACAGCTCACAGTAAATAACAAGTTCAAAGTACAATGAAACAAATCGCGCATCTTTTGCCGATTCTTAAGCCACCATGTAAGTGTCAAGAATTGGTAGCGCGCAATGAACAACAAAGTTAAATGCTCATGAAACGAGTTGCGCGTCTTGCCAACTCGTAAAACATCATGTACATGTCAAGAAATATCAGCGCGCAATGGACAACAATGTCCAAACACCATAAAACAAATCACGCGTCTTGCCGATTCTTAAGCCACCACGTAAATGTCAAGAAATGGCAGCGCGTAATGAATAACGAAGTCAAACCTTTATGGAATAAATCGCGCATCCTCCCTATTTGCAAACCACCATATAAATGTCAAAAAATGGCAGCACGCAAGTAATCTGTTATTCATTTAAGAAATAAAACCAAGAATATGAAAATTCTCAATAACGGTGTTGGGAAATGTCCAACCACCGTCTTACCGCCTGGAACAATGATCACCAATGAGGGATGAGGGCAGACGACTGGAAGATCCAAATAGGCCGCCGGGACAGGAGCTCAGGAAGAAGCTCTCTTTTATAGAGTCTTGGCCCAGCCCAGAACAACGCCCAGGCATGTTGCAGGGAAAGTCTTTGGAAGGCCCTGGAAAAGGGCCACACCCTAACACATTCTGAAAACCTGCAGCAATACATTGCAAAGGAACAGTATTTGTAAACATATTAAAAATACGTTTTCAGGATTAAACTCTGCAATGCAAAACGTTAAACCACAACATATCAGCACAATGCATAAATTACATTGTTTTGAGAGTGCTGGGTTTTTGCATTTTTGTCGCCAATAGAGTGCGTACTGATCTGGTGTTGACAGAATGATATCTGATGGATTAAGGGGAGGCAGGGCAACCAATAGGTAGGGCGAGGTGAGCAACAGAGAGGGAGTACTTTGAAAATGACTCTTTAGAATGTTATTTTACAACCTGTTCTCATTGCTTCTAGATCATGAGGGCTCACAGACATTTTTGTGGAGGACCCACACATTTGGTATGTAATGTGACAGAGAGCTGCACTGATGCTAGCAGGGTGGCAATCGATGGAGGGGGGGGTTATAAAATGGGTATAGGGAAAGTGAAGCATGTACATCTAAATGCTGAATACCACATTGTGAGATCAGAAACACTGGGATCAATCCCCGCTTTCCCACTTGACCATATTGTGTGATCCTAAGCAATTTCACTTTTCCTCCTTTTTCTTCATTATCACACATAGGGGGCCTCAAAAACATGACTTCAGCATGTGTGCTGTACAGAACCTACATGATAAACTATAATTTTGTCAATGTATAATAGCAACTGAGGCCACTCAGCGGTGCACATAACAACTAACTTACCTTTTAGTTTACTATTTGCATTGTTGCCAATGCGGGGGGGAAGCTTGACTGTTTCTAAATTCATGTTTGAAAACGATCACAACGGTGATCTCAATGCCACAGAAAACAATGGCATTTCGATTTTGGTGGACGGGCTATCCCTCACCATTGCGACACTGGGTTGCTGCTTTCTAGACTCAGCACTAATAGTGAGAAAGATGTTAAATAAATGGGCAAGCATTTATTTGTTGGTAAACTAAGGTTTTTCAGCCCCCTAACATGGGGGACGCCCTTCTTGCATACATTATGCCTGGCGCACACATAGGTGGTCATTCTGACCCTGGCGGTCTTTGACCGCCAGGGCGGAGGACCGCGGGAGGACCGCGGGAGCACCGCCGACAGGCCGGCGGTGCTCCAATGGGGATTCCGACCGCGGCGGTAAAGCCGCGGTCGGACCGGCACCACTGGCGGGGTCCCGCCAGTGTACCGCCGCCCCATTGAATCCTCTGCGGCGGCGCAGCTTGCTGCACCGCCGCGGGGATTCCGACCCCCCCTACCGCCATCCAGATCCCGGCGGTCGGACCGCCGGGATCCGGATGGCGGTAGGGGGGGTCCCGGGGCCCCCGGGGGCCCCTGCAGTGCCCATGCCACTGGCATGGGCATTGCAGGGGCCCCCGTAAGAGGGCCCCTACATGTATTTCACTGTCTGCTGCGCAGACAGTGAAATACGCGACGGGTGCAACTGCACCCGTCGCACAGCTTCCACTCCGCCGGCTCGATTCCGAGCCGGCTTCATCGTGGAAGCCTGTTTCCCGCTGGGCTGGCGGGCGGTCTGAAGGCGACCGCCCGCCAGCCCAGCGGGAAAGTCAGAATTACCGCCGCGGTCTTTCGACCGCGGAACGGTAATCTGACGGCGGGACTTTGGCGGGCGGCCTCCGCCGCCCGCCAAGGTCAGAATGAGGGCCATAATGTGGCGCAAGGGTTTACAAAGTGCCGCAATGCATGCATCGCACCACTTTGTAAATATGGTGTGGGAAAAATGCCACTTTAGCGCCACCATAGGATAAAAAAAATGAAGCTATGGCGGCGCTAGGGTGGCGCTAGGGGCTCTTCAATCTGCTCCTAAAATGTTCATGTCCCATGTTTACTGAAACCATTTTACATTTCTTAAAGCCAGGCTTAAACCAAGGTTTCAAATGTGGGTTAGGATGCGTGGGGTGGGGGCGGCTTTGAGGCAGCTCAATCTAATAGAATGCATTGCAATAAAAAGGGAAGAAACATGGTACATATCTAACTGACCTACTGAGGAGTCATCCTCAAGCACCTTTAAGCATCAGCACAAGTATAGGGATCATTTCTAACACAACAAGCAATGTCACCAGAAAAGGAGCCCCTTCTCTGACATATCATCATAGTAAGCAAGGGCTAAATTAGTCTGTGTGAAAAGGCATATTTTCCTGTCACAAACAACCCACAATTCAGCATTGAACCAAAAGGAAGCCTCTCTTAAAGGCAAAGTGCTACTGTTGTGTAGTGTGACAAGCATATGGGAATACACAAACCCTCTCTCCTCTCGGCTGAAGTTTCCTTTTCTGACCTAATGCTTTGAAAATGATCTATTGTTTAGGGCACCAAACCTCAGCAATAATAGTTCTCTGCTCCGGCAAGAAACTCCTTATAGGAAGACGGAAGCCCTGTATTATTTCGATGGCCACAGAAGCTGACCCCGCAAAGCATTGTGGGTCCATACATAGTACGGCTATCAAGTCGGACGACACACTGGCCATTCCTGCACCGTATAAAGACTTCCATGAAGTCATTAGTGAACAGAAGGCCACCCAGCTGCTGCCACACAGGTCATACGATTTTCGTATAGACTTGAGTCCAGGGGCAACGCTACCATGTAGTGGGGTGCATGCTCTTTCTGAGCCTGAGAATCGATACCTACAAGACTACCTGGATGATCTATTAGCTAAGGGTTTCATTCGTTATTCAATGTCACCAGTATCGTCGTCTTTGTTCTTCGTGCCCAAGAAGAATCGCGAGTTGTGCGCCTGTATAGATTATTGCACAGTGTAATACCCCCGGTATGAACTGCCATGAAAAGGCTGGTGGCAAGGGGAGTCGCGGGGCCCCTGGTGGCCCCTGCACTGCCCATGCTCTGGCATGGGCAGTGCATGGGCCACCTGCCACGGTCCCATGGAGAGTTTCACTGTCTGCATAGCAGACAGTGAAAAGCGCAACGGGTGCAGCACCCGTCGCACTGCCGCAACACCGCCGGCTCCATTTGGAGCCAGCTCCTGTGTTGCGGCTGACATCCCAACTGGGCCAGAGGGCGGAAACTAGGTTTCCACCCGCCGGCTCAGCGAGGATCTCGAAATGGCCACCACGGGAGTGAGGCTGCATTGGAGGCCACACAGCGGACCGCCTGCCAAAGTTGTAATGAGGGCCTTAGTCTACTGAGTGGGATAAGGCTTTACCTCTTGTTGAATTTGTATATAACAACAGTGTCCACATGGTTACAGGAGTATCCCCATTTTACTGTTTGTTTAGTCTGCACCTAAGAATGCTACCTATAACTGGTTCACAAAAATCCACAAGAGTCCCATCAGTACAGAAACACCATAAAGAGTTACAGGAGATTCAAAAACAAGTGCAACACCATCTAAAACTCTACCAAGCTCAAGTAAAAAAACAAGCAGAAAAAAGAAGGAGATCTGCTTACTCTTATCAGATAGGAGATCAGGTGTGGCTCTCATCAAAAAATCTCGATCTTGCAGGATCCAGAAAATTAAACCTCTGATTTCTAGGCCCCTTTCACATTGCCAAAATCATCAATCCTGTGGTAGTAGAACTGACATTGCCAGATGTTTTCAAGGCACACCCCATGTTTCATCATTACTCCGTCCCTATTCCCCTGATACCTGCGATGCCCCACCACCTCCCCCGGTAAAAGTACACGGGCAATGGGAATTTGAAGTTGCCAAAAGTCTTGACTCCAGGCGCTTCCGTGGTGTTCTACACTATTTATTGGCTTGGAAAGGCTATGGGTCTGAGGACAATTCCTGGGAACCCGCGTCCCCAGTTCATGCTCCACGTCTCACTAGAAAATTCCATCTCTTGCTCCTTCCAATCCCCGCCCTTTGAGAGGGTCCTTCGTGGGGAAGACTCTCAGGAATCTCCAAGGTGTCTCCAGCATTATCTGTCAGCATCCCCAGGGATTAGGGTTAAACCATATGTCTGTTCTTGTTTAAACCTTCATGTTTCTAAGTAAACATAATGTGCTGTGTTACACAATTGGTTTTATCAATGCTTGTTTTACCAATGCTTGTTGGCTAATGTGAGCAGGTGTAGATATGTGCTTCTAACTGGGTGTGGTGTAGACTTGTGCTTCTAAGTGGGTATGGTGACTCATCCACATGTGGAAACTCAACTACCTTCCTGATTGGCTATAAATAGTAGATTGAAGCATGCCTCCCTGCTTGGCTTTGTTTTTCTTCCTGATCTCAGCATCTGATTTGGCAGTCCAGCCCCTGCTGCCATCCTCGTATTCAGGACTTTTGAGGCAATTCTTTTCTTTGTTCCTGTATCAGCTGACACCAGGCATTCCTCCAGCACTCCGGAAAAGACTGCAGAGAAGTGAATAGTATTCTCCAGGGAGTTTGTTGTTTGAGTGCCGCACTTTCCTAGAACAGCTGGTGTATGCCAGACCTCGTATTTTGGCAGAGTGCTTATCTTAAAGAGACAAATGCATTTCTGAACATTCTACATTATTATTGTAGTTACTTGCCTGAATGTGCTTCAGGAAATGTGCTTGAGCTCAAGTACTATAAAAAGTGACAGTGCAATTTTAAAAGAGCATTTACATACATTTCTTTCTCTAATAGCATAACTCTTGGATTTAAATTGTGTAATTCATGCCTGTGTTTCAGGTTTGAGGAATTTACTTTAGAAGGGTTTTTCACACACACAGTGAAGCCAAACCAAACTGTGCCATCCTAACTGTTTAAACCCAGAGTGTACATTTTTATTTCTTGGATTGTTTATGTTCCTTTTAGTTTAACCCTATGCATGCAGGAAAGTTATACGTGATATAATGAATGGCCTTGTTTGTCTTTCTTGTGCATGATAAGTGCAGCCACAGTTCTAATTGTAGTGTGCAACAGTGAATCGCTGTGAAGCCAGCCCTAGTGTTACAGTACTTATTGTTATGGTACTCAGTTTGGGTTTTTGGTAATACAGTGTTAGTTATTGTGCCAACAGTTATTATTATCCAAGAAAAGTGCTGGAGCAATCCGGTGTACTTCTACCATTCCTGTGTCCATATCAGAAAGAGAGATTCAGTTTCAAGGAAGTTGAGTGTACTAACTCTACTATCACTCTGTCAACAACGACCTGTCTCCCAAAGATACAGGGTGCCTGGCTGGACCAGCAAGACACAGCAGTATTTTGTCTATTTTTCTTCCACTCCACCTTTCCTTTTAGGACACCTGCCAGGGTTTCTGTGTCCACCAGGAAGTGCAGAGAGGTGTACCAGGAGGTCGGGGGCATACCATTGCCGCTGCAGATATTCTGCTTTTCAGGTCTTAACAGTATGTGGGGGAGTGTGTATGTCATTGGCCACCATTTGTCTTTGTTCTCCTAGTCATGTGGCCAGGGGCCATTTTGTGTAGTCTGTGTCCATAAGCTGGAATGTGATCCTTGTTCTCCATGCCTCCTTTCTCATTATTGTTGTTTGACTACGTGGCTGCTGGGCATTTTTTGCAGCCTGCCAGTGTACTTTTTGCCATATGCCATATGCCTTCATGTTTTCTTTGTTTTCCATTCCTTCTTGCTCACTGTTGTTGTTTGACAATGTGGTCTGAGGCCACTTTTTGTACTCAGCCAGTGTACTTTTGCGAGAGGCTTCCATGTGTTCTTTGTTCTCCATGCCTCCTTACCCGCTATTGTTGTTTAACCATGTGGTTGGTGGCCATTTTGTGAATCCTGCCAGTGTGCTTTTGCTATAGGCTTGCATGTGCTCTTTATTCCCCATTTCTCCTTGCTCACAGTTGTTGTTTGGCCATGTGGCTGGCAGTCATTTTGTGTAGTCAGCCAATGTGCTTTTTCCATTGGCTTGCACAGATGTGATATCAGTTTAGTATGCTTGAAGATCATTGTAGTATACATATATTGTGTATATGATTATGCTGAACAGTGCTTTGTATTACATGCATTTTTTTACATTTTTCATCTGCACCTCCTTGCTCACAGAAAGGGCCAGATGTTGGAAACGTTTGCGAGTCGCAAATGGCCTGAATCGCAATTTGCGACCCCGCAAAATCGGAAACGGGATGCAAAAATCCCAATTCCGACTCGCAAAATGCATTGCGAGCCATTACCGACTCGCAAAAATAGCGACCCCATTTTGCGACTTGCAAATAGCAAGTCGCAATTTGCGAGTCGCAAACCATATGCAATAGCCACTCGCAAATTGCGACTAGTCGCAAAAAGCCCATTTTGCACTTCCAATTTTCCACTAACTCAGAGCAGGTGGTAACCATTACCACATTATAAAAGGAGACCCAGAAGGCACCTGGGTTACTCAAGATGGCGGAGATATATGTGATAGGAATGAGGAGGAGAGCCCACGCCGCACAGCAGAGGAGGAGGAGGAGGAGCCAGAGACAGGAGAAGATATATAGAACCAGGCAGTCACTTTTCCAACAAACAGAGGAGGAGATTTATGATAAATATAGACTCAGCAGTGCAGCTATACTAGATTTAATAGAATTACTCAAACCACAGCTACAACGCCAGACTGTGCGCGGTTGCGTCATCCCTACACATGTGCAAGTGCTTTGCTCACTGCACCTCTTGGCCTTGGGTAGCTATCAGGGGGTCATTGTCGTGGCAGGTGGGGTATCCCAAAGCTCACTCTCACGGTTCTTCAGGGCATTCCTAGATGCCTTACTCACACACATGTCCAGATACATATACCTACCCAGGAATGAGGCAGAAATCAACAGCACCAAGTTGAAATTCTACAGGATTGCCAACTACCCCCATGTCATAGGGGGTGTGGACGGGACACATATACAAATATGCCCTCCTGCAAATCTGGAATATCTGTTCCGCAATAGGAAGTGTACCCACTCACTCAACATCCAGGTGGTATGTGACGCCCATTATGTTATCACTGACATGGTTGCCAAATTTCCAGGGAGTACTCATGACTCCTACATTTTTAGGCACAGTGGGATACACCAACGCCTAGAACGTGGGGAGTTTGGAGACGGACACCTCCTAGGTATAGCTGAATACACCTTACAGACATAGACACAGGTCATTGTGGAATCCATCTCTGCCCAGCTAACATTGTATATTTTTGCCAAACAGGTGACCATGGATACTTACCCCGTACTTAACACCCAGCAATGAGACAGAGAGGCGATACAACCGTGCACATAAGAGGACCAGAAATATCATTGAACGGACCTTTGGACTCCTGAAAGCAAGATTCAGATGCCTCCACAGAAGTGGAGGTGCCCTCCAGTATACCCCAATTACAGCTTTCAAGATTGTTGCCACATGCGCTATACTGCACAACATTGCCACCAGACGTGGGCCACCTCTCACCCCTGAAGACCCTGATTCGGAGGATGAAGAGCAAGAGTCACCACATCGCCATCATGGGGATAGAATCATCGCAAATCAAGGCAGACTGAGACGGGAACACATTGCAAACCAATACTTTGGAAGGTACGTACCAACTGTCACCACACTAACTAATGTCACACACAAAGAATCCAGGTGTTAAGTGGAAAGAACAAGTGATTTAATTTTGCAACCAAAAAAACTATATACATTGTCAACAGTTCAGGGGCTGTAAATGTCCACCTGGCATGGGACACATTGACTTCATGTGCCCCAACCCCAGGACAGTCTGGAGTTCAAACCCTACGCCAGCCTCTGCCAGCATGGCTGGTACATGGGGTGTCAGCAGTGCCCTGCCTTGCACTTCCACTGCGCAAAACCCTGGTGTCACTGGCAGAGACACTGCTGACGGTGGAGCCCTCCTCGCTATCTTGCGGCGTGTCGGCCACGCCCCTGGACACCTGCCATGCCTCCATTAAATCAACAGCGTGGCTGAGACGGCCCAGTCCACGTGCCACGTCACTGGCAAAGTGGCCCATGTCAACTTGGAGGCTGACCGTGCACCTAGAAAGGCCAGTAGTGTTGACTGCCAGCCTGACTATGGATGCAGACATGCGGTCGAGCCGGTTCAGTAGTTGCCTGTCACGATGCCTTGCACCCTCTGTCTGCGTTAGGAGTTCAGCCACAAGTTGTCGCATGGAGAGTGCAAGGTCGCCAATATGTGTGTTTGTTTGTTGCAACTCTGTGTGCACAAGCTGCATGCTACTGCCTTGATTTCGCTCAATGCACTGCAGTGCCCCTGTAATCCTCCTGATCTCCTGTGTTTGCAGGCGCTGACCCCGTAGGAGTGCGGCCTCAGCACGTGACATGGAGGCGTCCCCTGACTCTGCCTGCCGATGTGATGCTACATTTCCACGTCGCCTGCGATGCAGTGGAGGCTCCATGTCTTCTAACGTGGCACTGTGGCTGGGACCAGGTGCTGGATCACACACCAGTATGCCAACTGGTGTATCATGAGGGGACTGGGTGTTGGTGGTGCAGGTCTCAGTGGTGGAAGGTCCTTATTCCTCTGTTGGCTGCTGGCTGACCTGTGGCCCCTGGATGCTTTGGCTGGTGGGAGTGTCTTGAGGGAGACCTGTGGGACGTAGGGGACACACTGTCAGTATCTACTATCTGTTATCAACTTCCTAATAAACTGTTGCCTATAAACTGCCGACTTGACTACATTGCCCATAATGCCCCATTCTGGTTGTTGCTACTCTGAAATGGAGCTATTTTGGTTGTGCATGCTACTGTGTACAAGGTGGGTGGGGGTATGGCATTAATGAGGGTACATACATGTCTCATGGTACTCACCGGTTGATGGTCCTGGCTCAGATGTATCCAGATCTCCTATCCCGCACACAGCCTCAGGCTCAAGGGTCTCCTCTACTCTTTCCTCCAGGGGTGTGGGTGGTGGTATAGTGGACGGTCCCCCTCCAGTGCCCCTCATCTCCCGGAGCCACTCTGCCACCCTCTCCTTGGTCCGGGAGCGCAGGTCATACCACCTTTTTTTGAGCTCTTCTATGCTCCGGTGGCTAACACCCAGGGAGTTCACCTTCTCTTGGATGTCCATCCATATTCTTCTTTTCTCCACCTCTGGCACGGTGAGGGCTGCCCTTCCAAAAAGTTGGTCATGGTGCTGGCAGCACTCCTCTGTCAGTACCTCCAGCTCTTTTTCAGCAAATTTAAGTTTTCGCTTCCTTGGTGTCTCTGCCATGGTAGCTGCTGTTCATTCTGTTTGCAGTTCTGCTGTTAAAATGGGTGTGGTCCTCCCTCCTCCCAGGTGTATTTCTAAACTTCCTGGGTGTGATGTCATCATCATGTGCCAGGAAGTGTTTTCCGGAGTGTTCTGCAGCACCTGCATTCAATTTGCAGCACAATAGCAATTTGCGACACCCACTCGCAAATTGCGTGTCTGTTTTTAGCGCGGTCGCAAAAAGCGACCTCGCAAACAGCGGACTCGCTATCTGCGGTGCTACTTCATTTGCGAGTCGCAAATTGAAGTTGCTTTTTCTTCTTGCATTACATTTAGCGAGTCAGAAATACTCGCAATTTCCGACTCGCTAATTTTTTCCTACCTACATCTGGCACTAGGTTCCTTATAAACCCATACAAACATCAGCCATTCATTATTGTTTTTATTTTTAATTTTTATTTCTTTTCTTTTAATTTTTATATTTTACATTTTCTAATGTTTTCATTTTAATTCATTATTTTGTTTTATTTTTTATTTTTAAAATTTTGATATTTACATTTTTTTTATTTTTCAAAAAACATAATTGTATTTTTTATTTTAATGATTTATTATACTTATTTTTTCTATTCTTCTTTTTTTGCATTTTGCTTCAAGCCATCACCTTATCGCACAGCCACACAACAGCATTCATATTTTTAAGCATAATTCCATTTCCTCCTGGTCACCCTGCCTGCCATAGTATAGGTGCACTGCAGACACATCAGCAACATTCAATTTATTTAATGAATATTCCACTTTGCCTGACATAGGCGCACGCTAACCGTAACTTTTTTTAAGGTTTATTCCATTACCCATGCACCTCCCTGACTGCCACAGATTGCACAAAGCGGAGAGCTATGTTGTGGCATTATCCTGATGGTAAATGGAATTTTATGGTATGATGGTGTGGTTTGACTTTAAAATGGTTTGAGAAACTTTTGTTAATTATTAGCGAAGTAACCAACCACACTAAATTGTATTGCATTTGTCTGTACTATTCAAACTGCAACAACGCTACGACTCACTGAGGGGCATAATTATACTTTGCTTGTGCCACATTTGTGTCAGTTATTTTTTATACAAATGCGGTGCAAACTTAACTCCATATTTATATTTTGACGCTAGACACGTTTGCGCCATTTCTTGGATGCGTGAGCCCACCTTGCGTCAATGAGATGCAAGGTACGCGCTCCCATCCAAAAAATTACGCTATCCCCATAGCGCCATATTTATCCCCCATGCTAAAATGACACACGGGTGGGAGGTGCACCCAAATAATGGGTCTAAGTTTGCTTAGCACCATTATATAATACCTGGGTCAGACCAGGAGTTAGGCGACCTGTGGACCCATTCCCATGGCTAAATGCCATCCATGGAATGGGCCCACAGGTGCCCACCCCAAACCCCAAGAACACCCCCACCCACACCAGAGGATGGGGTACCCTTTCCCAGGGAAGTAGGATAAGTATAGGTAAGTATTTGTAAAAAAAATAAAAGAATAAGTGCCACTGGGGGCCCTAACATGATGCTCCTTGCATGGCACTGGGTGCATGGCCATGCCCAGGGGACACTGGTCTCCTGTGCTGGCCATTGGGGTGGTGGGCATGACTCTGTCTTTTGTAAGACAGGAGTCATGTCCTTGGATTGTTGTGCATCAGGAAATGATGCCAGGCTGGTTAGCAACACTTTTTTTGCATCTAGCCAGCCTAGCAGAAATTTTTTACGCTCAACCGCCATCTCCTCTACTGATACCCCACCCGGCTAGCGTCATTTTTTTAAATGCTAGCCCAAGCTTAGCGCCGGCTTGCAGCATTCCAGAAATTTGCCACCTGGTTGACACTTTAGAATTGGGCAAGCCGGCGGTAAACTTTTTGACACAAAACTGTGTTAGTGCAGTTTTGCACCAAAAAGTATAAATATGCACCTAAGTGTTTTCCTTGCTTGTTTGCTTTTAGGTGCACAAGAGAAGAGACATCACCAATAGTACTGCTAAACAGAAAGACTATACAAAAAAAATGTGGCGTCAGTCCTCCAGTCTCTTCTGCTTGTGCACCTTAGGCCCTCGAAGACTGCCAGTGCAGGCGGTTTTCCGTGCGGCTTATTATGACTGCTGGCAGCCCTCCGTCCTTTTTCGGACGAAGAGCCGCCAGCATCCATACTGGCGGTCGGCGGGGAAGTAGAGGTTGCTCCACCTCCACCGCCCTGTCATCAGAACACCGCCCACTGAATCATGTCCCATGATTCGGTGTGGCAGTGTTCTGGTGACGGGGTGCCTGCGATGGAGCAGCCCCCATGGATCCTGTCCCCTCCCGGAGGATCAACGGACAAGTTAAGTTGATCGTCCATTAGGGGAGGGGGTGGGGGGATGTTGTGTGCGTGCATGGGGGTGTGCATGTGAATATGTAGAGGGGGTGTGTGAGTGCGTGTATGATTCCGGTCGGTGTTGTGTGTTTGAAAATGTGTGCGTGTCTGTCTGTTTGTATGTCTGCATGTATGACTGTGTGTGTGTCTTTTGGTATGTTTGTTGGTATGTGTGCAGGTATGTGTGATGGTGGTGTCTGTATGCGTGTAGGGTGGGGATGTGTTTCAATTTTGGGGGTAGGAGGGGGTCCTGCCACCTTTGGGAGGGTAGCAGGGGAGTGAGGGGTGTGGAGGGAGGACTTGGGGTGGGGGGTGGCGGAGACCCCTATCAGTGCCAGGGGAGGATTTCCCTGGCACTGATAGTGCCTACCACCATGGATTTCATGGCAGTTCCAAATCCATGGCGGTATGCAGCCCAGCGGTCGTCAACGCCCTGGCGGTCAGAGTGGAGAAGTGGTGGATGACCATGGCGGTATTACCGCCACTTCTCCCCCGTCTGCCAGGGTCATAATGAGGTCCTTAGTGCCATTACCAACTGACATCTATAAGATGGGCAAAATAAAGTTGCTGCCAAGAAAGTGGGCAGTGAGAAGAAACATCTTTCCACTACTGGAGTGCCAACCACAACCTTTTTCAGGAGACAGGTGTCTGCCTCACTGGCCTACAAGCAGGAACCTGGGAGTAGCACTCCTGCATCAACAAAACCACCCAAACCTGAGCCCAAACCCAAGTCTATCAGCAAGGCTGCAACTACAATCATGGTGACGCCGATGAGCAGTGACATTGAATTGGATTTGTTATTTTTCACGAAGATTTACCCAGTTGTTTCAGGTAACAGAGCAAATTGGACAGCAGTTGCAGCCAGCAATAGTAGACCTTCCTGAAGTTGGAGCTGAATAGGCGGTTGCACCTCCTGCTGAGTAAGAACCTCCTCTTTTAGAATCATTGGCTCCCATATCTCCATCAAGAAAATGGAAGAGTACTCCACCACCACTGTCTCCAAGCACTCCTTCTGGAGATGATGATCTGGACATAGGCCCTCATTATGACATTGGTGGTAAATCCTGCTTACCGCCACGCTGACCACGCCAACTTACCGTCGCGGCGGCGGATATCAGTTCACCATATTATGACTCACACAAACCAATCTGACAGAATTCAGCTACATACATAAACTAGCCATTCCAAAGATCAGTGATAAAGTGGCAGTATCAAAACCCACACTGTTACGACAACAAAACAACACTCACCACATTATGACCCACAAATCACCACGGCGGACATTCAATGGCGGTAAACCATTGGCGGTACATACCTTCGCGCTCACAATGGACTCCCATGGACAAAACAACTCCACATTGGCCAATTCAAACAACACCCACCTGACACCCACACCCACACCACACCCACACCACTATAAAACACACACCCACATTACCCACTATGATTACAAATCATTGCAACCAGAGAGACACCAAGACCCCTGAGACAACTAGAGCCACTCACTACTCACAACCATACACCATTCATGTGCTCCACATCACACACCCCAACACATTACCCAACACACCCTCACCAACACAACTCACAGAACACCCATGGCACCACAAAGATACCCCCGTTTCACAGAGAAGGAATTAAAGGTCATGGTGGTGAAAATGGTCAGGGTAGAGCCACAGCCATTTGGAGCACAGGTGCAGCAAATATCCATTGCAAGGAAGATGGAGCTATGGCGGAGAATCGTGGACAGGGTCAGCTCGTGGGACAGCACCCCAGAACAAGGGATGACATCAGGAAGAGGTGGAATGACCTACGGGGGAAGGTACATTCCATAGCAGCAAGACACCAGCTCGCCATCCAGAGGACTGGCGGTGGACCCCCCACCTCCTCCCCAGCAACTCACAGCATGGGAGGAGCAAGTCTTGGAAACACTGCATCCTGAGGGCCTGGCCGGAGTCAGAGGAGGACTGGACACTGGTAAGCCAACCTTTAACAATTATCACCCCCCATACCTGCATGCCATCACATACCCTCACTCTCACTCCCATCACTCCACTCCATCCCACACACTCCACCATCACATCTCTTCAATCCCAATGCCAAGCCCTGCATGCTGTACCAATGCATGGACCCCCCTACCAGCCATGCATGGGCACTCTTCACTAAAGCATGCATAGCAAAGAGAACTAACACTCCCACCATACATCAACATACAAAAGTGAAAGCTGGCAGGGCAAAGCCAACCATAAAGGGGAAGCCAGGGATGCACAATATGCCTTACACATAAACCATAACACATCATTTACACCCCCACAGGTACCCCAGCCAATGTCACAGGAGCGGAGGTGCCAGCACTATCCAGTCCCCCAACTGAAGAGGCCCACAGTGATGACAGTAACTCTGGTCTTCAGGATCTGGACGATATACCTGGCCTGTCAGGGACCACTGGGCAGCCGGTTTCCCGAGCCCAGTCACACACCACCACAGAGCCTCCTCCATCAGGAAACACTACCACAGCACCCACCCAGCGTACCTGCACCTCTGTCCCCAGGACACATCAATCAGCAGTGTGTCCACCTGTACAGGGACCCCAGGCCACACCTCGCACACAAGACAATCAGGGACCAGGGGTAAGTGGCAGTGGGCATGGTTCAGGGGACAGAGGCACAGGCCAACAGGGAAACTGTGAGGAGTGCTGTGCACTAGGGGGAGGACAGGCCCAGGGAACCAACTCTCCAGGAGGCACTCGTCGAGATCCCGGGAGCCTACCAACATTCCCAAGATGCGATGGGCCAGATCCTAGACAATGTGCAGGAGAACAGGCGGCTACAGGAGGAACAGTACCAGGGGATCAGGGAGGACTTGCAGGCCATCAACAACACCTTGATCTCCATAACAGGGATGCTGGCAGACATGGCCAACATTATGAAGGAGGCAGTCTCACACCAGCAGGCCCCTGCCACTAGCCAGACATCTGAACAGCCTTCCACTTCCGCTGCCGCTAGTGGCCAGGAGGCCCTGCCATAGGACTCACAGGCCACCCGCACCCCTTCCCCTGCAGGATGTGAACCACCCGCAAACATTCCCTGCAATCCAGACAGAAGCCAGAGACACATGCCAAGAACTCCACCAGGAAATGAATCTCCTAATTGCCCCCCTTGTGTCCTACTCATTCACCCTGTCCACCCTGAACTGCCATTGCTCCATTTCCCATGATCCCTTGGCCAAGGCACCTGTGCTTCAAACAGACTGGAACAATACTCTGGACTTTCCTCCATCATCACCCCTTCCCATTGCACTTTCCCGTTATGTGTTAGCACTTCAATAAACACCCTTTGAAACAATTATATTGGGAATATGTCATGTATATCAAATATGTATTTTTTTAAACAGGCACAGACATTGCAAATGAACTGTACATAGAATGAGCATAGATTAATGACCTGTAGCTGGCTGTAGTGATAACACCAGGAGTATTTATCAGATCAACAACATCTGCAAAATGAATTGCCAGAGGGAACAGTAAGTGGGCATAGAAGTGGGAAATATTAGCATGCCATAGCCACACAGATTACAACCAAAGTCATTGAAATGTAAAGTTACACTGTCTTACCTGTGTGTCATTGGAAGTATTGACAGATTACAGATGTTCTGTTGTCCTCATTCTCATCCTCTGCCTTCTCATCATCACTGCCCACATGGTCTACTGCTGCCACAGGGGCATCTCCAGTCTCCTCCTCCTGCAGAAAATGTTCATGTCATCTGAGGGTCAGGTTGTGCAACATGCAGCATGCCACTACTATCTGGCAGACCGTGTTGGGTGAGTAGCACTGGGATCCACCTGTTAGATGGAGTTACCGGAACCTGGCCTCCGGGAGGCCAAAGGTTCTTTCAATTATCTTTCTGGTTCGCCCATGTGCCTCATTATGACGTTCTTCTGCCTTTGTCCTGGCATTCCTCACAGGGGTTAGCAGCCATGATAGGTTTGGGTAACCAGAGTCACCTGCAAAGATTGAGGGACAACATTTAGCACACACACTATCCCATATGGCAACAGCATAGGCATACACAAACATATACTGGGTGGGAACCAGGGCTCACCTATTAGCCACACTCTGTGCCTCTGTAGTTGGCCCATCACATTTGGGATGCTGCTATTCCTTAGGACAAAGTCACCATGCACCGACCCAGGATACTTAGCATTGACGAGGGAGATGTACTGGTCCGCCAAGCACACCATCTGCACATTCATGGGGTGGAAACTCTTACGATTCCTGAACACCTGTTCATTCTGGCGCGGGGGACAAATGCAATATGTGTTACATCAATCACCCCAATTATATTGGGGATATGTCCCATTACATAAAACTCAGCCTTCTCTGTGGCCAAATTCTCAATCTGGAGGAAAGCAATGGAGCTACAAATGTGTTTTTTATCAGTGCAGACAAAACTCTTGTCAGCACTATTGAGAACATTGGCTGTGACATTCCTGCTGCCAAGCCCACTGTCACTTGTAAAGAACTAGTTGCCAGGAAATGGGGTACAGATAGCACTAGCACAAGAGGGGGAATCCCAGCGGGCTGATGGATATCAGATATCAGGTCAGGTTCCAATTGAGCACACAGCTCTGTGATTGTGGCCCTGCCCAGCCTATAGGTGAGTATTATGTGTCTGTCCTCCAATGTCGCCAAGTCCACCAAGGGTCTGTACACACGGGTATGTCTCCATCTCCTATTCATCCGCAGCGGTAGGAATCTATGGGACAAAAGAGTGAGGAGGCTCTCACAAACTGAACAATGGAGCCACAACAGTAGTTTGCATTCTGTAAACATGTAATGGCTCAGTGTGGTTTGTCCAGTATGTGCCTATTTTTCCTTTGACGCAGCATTATTCCATAGGGCTGCTCCCCCGAAATGTCATCTGCCTGTCCTGTGTGGGGGAACAGGTGGAAGCAAGGTAATTCCGCTGACGTTGTGTGCTGTAGCGGGAGGCGGTCAGGAACTGCCATGCAATTCCTCATTGGTTAAAATTGGGCCCTATGGGGTACAGTAGCCAATGGTGATATACACCGGCGGTGACGGTATGCATCGCCGCGGACGTGACCACCATTTTCCATCTGATTCCTCACTTGTTACCTGACCTTCCATAGGAGAGGACCTTCACTGCATGTGCTGCTGTGACCTGTGTCTGGAACCTACCATAGACCATGTAACTGGGAAAAGGGCCCCAGCCATCACCTCGGAGGAGGTGGAGAGACTGGTGGATGGGGTCCTACTCCAGTGCAGACTGCTGTATGGGCCTCCAGACCAACAGGTGAGTACACTGTGGTCACGATGCATGTAGCATGCATGTATGGAGGTGTGTGTGACGTCTCCATGTAACAGGGAAGGGATGTCCTCCTGGCTGGGTACACATTGAGTGCTGGGCTATGTGTGTTCCAATAGTGCTATAAACGGGTATGGTGGGCCGTATGTGTAACTGGCTGAACTGTTTGTCTAATGGTGTTTTCCTGTGTGTATTGCCTCTGCAGGTCAGCACCCATCAAAAGAAGGGTATATGGTGTGCCATTGCGAAGGATGTGCGGACCCCGGGGGTCTATGACAGACGGAGCACCCACTGTCGCAAACGGTGGGAGGACCTGAGATGCTGGGCATGGAAGATGGCGAAGGCCCAGCTGGGGATGGCCTCCCAACGAGGAAGGGGTGCCAGTCGAACCCTGACCCCCCCCGATGGCCCGCATGCTGGGGGTGGCCTTTCCAGAGCTGGATGGGCGCTTGAGGGCATCACAGCAGCCACAAGGGGGTGAGTACAGTGGCTATCATTACAACTTACGCCTGGTGGGGTGGTATCTAGGTGGTGGTTGTGTGTCCTTGTGTGCCCCTAAGCCAGGCCAGACATAGCAGCGTAGGTCCTCTGGTGGCTACTGGTCTGAAGGGATAATACTGCCTATCTAGCTTGTTAGCATCCACAATTGGCTAGGGCTGCAGGGGTCCCAGGTTTGCTGCAGTTGGCTGTGTGTGTCCCTCCTCATGCCTTGGTGGCTAGCAATATCAGTGGTGGTGCAATGCATAGTGTGTAGGCCTGTTCCCTGTGTGTGAGGGTGCTGTGTACGACAACGGTTGTGTTGGTGCAGTCATTGTCCCTGTGTATCCTTTGTGTCTCTCCCTCCCTTTCTTGTTTTGTCATCCTGTCCTTATGTGCATTAGCATCATCAGTCAGAAGAGCAGAGGCACAGGCGACAGAGGGAGTTGCATCCCACAGGACCTTGAAGGCAGAGTCCACTGATGCTAAGGGCACCAGTGGGACGGAGGGCCTGGGGAGCACCATTGCAGACTGGAGGGGACAATACAGACTCAGGTACCTTCTCCAATTGAGGCTCCCTTGTGGTGGTGGACACTTCTGTGACCACCTCAGCTACAGGTACAGCTGCCACCCCCATACTAACACCACCCTCCCAGCAGCCGCTCAGCGAGTTTCCCGTGCCTGCTCACCCAGGAGGGTGGGCATCTCCTTCGCTCCATGCACCTAAGGCCCTACCCCAATGAGGCCTGCTGCCCTAAGTAAGGAGGCTATTTACCTCCTGAGATCCATCTCTGTAGGGCAGTCAACCATTGCGAATGCCATCCAGTGGCTGGCAGCCCAGATGCAACAATCAAATGCATTCCTGGAGGGCATTCACACTTGATTGGCAGCCCAACAGAGATCGATCCAGGCTCTGGCCTCCTCTCTGATGGCAGCCATTGTCCCTGTTTCTACCGTCACCCCTCCAACTTCCACTTCCAAGTCTCCTCAACCCCAAACCCTCCCAAGCACACAGGCAGACAAGCATGCACACAGGACAACACCCAAGAGTGTCACAGGCAAACACACGCACCACACTTCATCCCAAAGGCACTCACACAAACACCATCCAGTTGCAGACACAATTCTTCTCCTCCTCCACCTCCCACCTAGTTACGTCCACACTCACACCACCATGCACTACATCATCATCCACTACCTGCATCATCACCACACCAAGCAGAATACACACCTCACTGGCAGACACCTCCAGAACATCCATGCCCATGTCCCCGGTGCCCTCTCTCACTGTCTCTGTCCCCCCTCCTAAAGTACACAAATGCAAGCACTCAGACACCCAACAGCCATCCTCCTCACAACAGCAAGCAGCCCATGCACCTGCACCCAAATCCAGCAGACAGACACCTCCAACATCCACTCCCTCATCCTCCACTCCCATTACTTCTCCCTCTTTCCACCCCAATGTCCCTAAAAAGCTTTTCCTTTCCACTATTGACCTCTTCCCTACCCTTCCCCCTCTGTCCTGCACATATGGCCAGGGTATCAAGAACCCAGCCAAGCACCTCAGCCACACAGTCCACTGGCCCAATTCCATCTGCATCTACTTGTGGTAGAGAGGATTCCAGGCCACAAATACTGAAGGGGAAGGAGCCTGCACCAGCAGACAAGAAGGGGAAGGAGCTTGTACCTGCCATCTGATAGGGGACAGAGCCTGCATCAGCAGCCAAGAAGGGGAAGGAGCCTGCACCTGCCATCCAAAAGGGGAAGGAGCCTGCACCAGCAGGCAAGAAGGGGAAGGAGCCTGCACCTGCCATCCGAAAGGGGAAGGAGCCTGCACAAGTAGTCAAGAAGGGGAAGTAGCCTGCACCAGCAGCTGTCACAGAGCCCCCACCACCAACCGTGGTTGTGCAGACATCTCAGGGTGCAGGGGCTGTGCAGGAGCCTCCCACTACCACCACCACCACCACCACAGTGCAGCCATCGGAAGGTGCAGGGGCTGCTGTACAGGAGCCTCCCACTATCACTACCACCACCACCAACATAGCGCAGCCAGTGGAGGGTGAAGGGGCTGTGCAGGACCCTCCCACTACAACCACCACCACAGTGCAGTCATCGGAGGGTGCAGGGGCTGAGCAGGAGCCTCCACTACTACCAACACCACCACCACAGTGCAGCCGTGACCGCCGGCGGACGCAATATGATCCTGCCTCCATGGGCTGATGTGCAGCCTGTCCCCTTCCGATCCAGTGGGGAAGATACCCACTTGAGAGACTGTGACCTCTCACTCCCCAGGACAAAGCACAGGGCATATTGCCACCTCCAGAACCAGTGGGGAAGACACCCACTCGAGAGACTGTAGCCTATCACTCACCAGGACAAAGCAATGGGCATGTCGCCCCCTCCAGAACCACTGGGGAAGACACCCACTCAAGAATCTGTGGCCTTTTACTCCCCAGGACAAAGCACAGGGCATGTTGCCCCCTCCAGAACCAGTGGGGAAGACACCCACTCGAGAGACTGTGGCCTATCACTCCCCAGGACAAAGCACAGGGCATGTTGCGCCTTCCAGAACCAGTGGGAAAGACACCCACTCGAGAGACTGTGGCCTATCAATCCCCAGGACCAAGCAATGGGCATGTTGCCCCCTCCAGAACCAGTGGGGAAGACATCCACTCGAGAGACAGTGGCCTATCACTCCCCAGGACAAAGCACAGGGCATGTTGTCCCCTCCAGAACCAGTGGTCTTCTTTCTGCATCAGGCTGAGGATCCCCCCTCCCTCCCCCTGGGGTGCCTGCCTATCTGCCAATTCATGCCCCTGCTGTGTTCTCTCTGTATTGATGCAGGTAACAAGTGGGGCCTTGGACTTTGCCCTGTAGCCATGTGGCCCACGCGAACTGAGGACTGGGCAGTGTTCCTTTTTTGAACATTTGTACATATCTGAGACATTGGCAAAATTATTATTTATACTGTGTTGATCTTATTACAATCACTTTAGTAAATTCCTATTGTCCTTGCATTATTCAGCCGATTTACAGGGATTAACTTGTTTTCTTAGGCAGCTGGTTGTGTGTCTGCTGTGTGTATCTGGGGTGTTTGTGGTGCGTGTGTGTGTCTCTCTCGTTGCCCCCCTCCCTTGTGTGCTAGGCGGCCATACTCACTGTCGTCGTCTTTCCCGGCATTAGTGTTTGTGGTGGAGCAGAACGTAGAATATCATCAGGAACACCTGCAGCTCTGGTTCCATGGCTGCATGGATCGTCCCTGTGTCTCCAATGGTTAGTCCTTTCACTTCTGTGCAGTGTTTCCACCTAGCTTTTGATGTTGTTGGTACTGCCCCGGAAAAGGTGACAGATTGTGTAGTCATAATATGGTGCGCAAAACTTTGACTTCGCCTGGCTGTTGGGGGCTACCGCAGTGATGCCTGTTCTTTACTCCCTGGCAGTCGGTGTGGTACATTACCTGTCTTTTGGAGATCTTTCTGCCATGGTCATAATTTGGTGGTAGTTACAGCCAGCCTATTGGCCGTATTACTGCCACTTTATCACCAACCGCCAGCGTCGTAATGAGGGCCATAGAGTGGACCACAGCAGAGTCTGGAAAACATCAAGAGAGGCAAGGGAAAATAAAGTTCCTGAAAACCTTAGAATTATGGGAGGAAATGAGGAGGAGGGTGATGATAAGCCAGTCATTGTTATGGAAGCTGGCACAGAGGAGTCCTACATTTCCCCCATCCCCGTTCAACCTGCTCTGAAGGATGTGGCACAGGTAACACCACCAACTCCCATATTTGTAAATCCCCACTTGAGACCAGATTTTCTTCATGCATTGGCACTGGGCCACTAAGAAAGTGCTCCTATTCTATCCTATTCTCCTATGTTTATATAGTGCATGGCTACCCAATGGACCTCCCAGTGCTGAGAAAACATCCTCTCTGAATTAAAATGTTCACTAATTGCTAAAATAAAGAGGTTTACAGTAACTTCCTGAATCATGTTTTTGAAATATCCTGCCTAATACTCAAGGGGAGCTTATTTCAAAGTTTTCAGGCTAGGAATTCAAAAGACCATCCACCTCCTCTTGCTTTCTTAATCCTCAGGACGAGAAGAAGGTTTGGAAATTCTGAATTTATCGTACGTTTAGGACTACCACTCCAAGCAGATGGACTTAGAAGTTTTCTTAGGGAACAAAGGAGTCCAAAACAGCATGCCGCCAACTTCTTGGCCTGGACGTCCTTGGATAGCCTGTCATCTATCCAGATCCCTAGGCTCTTAACTGATGGAGTAGGTGTTGGGAGAAGCCACAAGTCCATCAGCCAATTTAGTTCCTTCCAAAATGAGGGGTTGTTGCCCACAACCATGACCTCTGTGTGAGAAGCCGGCCTGGTTTGTAGTGGGTACCAGAGGTACGTTCACCTTATACCAGGTCCAGTGATCCACCTTAGTGAAATGGAGGCAGTGTCTAGCAGCTTAGGCTGTCTAGGGGTAACTGTAGAAGAGCAGCCAAGGCTGAACTAGGAGACATGCAAAGCTCTTGCAATACCACTATAGTCACATAGTACTTATACACCAGAAAGACAATATTCAGTGTTACCAAAAATAAAGGTACTTTAGTGACAACTGGTCAAAAATATCTTTGAGGCAATATATACACTAGTAACCAAAATCAGGTAAGTAAACAGTCATAAAATAATGCAAAAACACAATGGGTTGCAATGGGTCTAGGGGCAACACAATCCATACACTAAAATAGTGGAATGTGAATGTTGGTTTCCCCCCTAGGCAAGTGTAGTGTGTAGTGGTGCACTGGGAGTGTAGGAAAAAAACAAAGGTAAGTAAATGTCCCCACCCCAGAGCCCAGGAAAACAGGAGTAAAAAACAGCAAGTTTCCTCAGAACGCACTAGAAGTCATGGTAAAGGATTATGCAAAAACCAAGCCAGACTGCAAAAAAACAATGATTGATTCCTGGGCCTGAAGACCTGTGGAGAGAGGGGCCCAAGTCCAGAAGTCGATGAAGAGTCCAGGAAGAACAGGAGCCCTTGCTAACCCGGATGAAGGTGCAAAAGTGGATTTTCTGGTTGGAAGAAGAAGTTAGAATTGCACCAAAGAAGACAGCTGTGGGTTCTTGCTTGGTGCAAAAGATGTCCCACATTGAGTCATTGGGTACAGGCTAGTTTTTGTCATTGGATTCCGCCAACAAGCCCTGGCTGACTCAAATGTTGCGGTTGGCAGGAAAATGCGCTACCTGGGCCCAGGAGTGACATGGGTGTCTCAACTTGGACTGAGGAGACAGAGAGGCCTCTCAGCACTCCCAAGTGCCCTCAGAAGCCCAGGCAGCACCCACAGGACTCCCAGAACACAGGGACAAAGGAGTTGCAAAATGCGGTCATCGCAGCACTACACACAGGGATCCCACGCCGCCGGAGAACAACCCAGGGAGCTGAGCATCACAGGATAGAGTGCTGGGGACCTGGGATACACTGTGCACAGAGGATTTCTGGAATGAGTGCACAGAAGCACAAGGAGCTGCAGAAAACGCAGTGCACAGGGATACTGTCTGGCACGGTGAGGAAAGCCCTTACCTCCACCAAATATGGTCAGCTGGACCTTTGGACAGTAAGGATCAGTAAGTCCTTCTGGTGCAGGATGAAGACAGGCAGTCCTCAGAGCGTGCACAACCTGAAAACAGTTGCAGTTGCTGGCTGGAGCTGAAGTTGTGGGGTCACAGTAGCCTTCTTGGATACTTTGTTGCAGTTACAGTGTTCTTAGAGCAGACTGCGGCTGATCCGATGGTCAGAAGCTGAAGCAGGGGATGCAGAGGAGTCATGGTGGAGTCTTGCAAACCGAATCTGAGGAAACACCCAGAGGAGAGACCCTAAATAGCCCTGAGAGGGGGATTTGCTACCTAACCTGGTATGCACCTATCAGCAGGGGTCTCTGATGTCACCTGCTGGCACTGGCCACTCAGATGCTCCCAGAGGGTCCCCACACCTTGGAATCCAAGATGGCTAACACCAAGGACACTCTGGAGGAGCTCTGGGCACCACCCCTGGGGTGGTGATGGACAGGAGAGTGGTCACTCCCCTTTCCTTTGTCCAGTTTCGCGCCAGAGCAGGGACTGTGGGTCCTTGAACCAGTGTAGACTGGATTATGCAAGGAGCGAACTGTTTGTGCCCTTCAAAGCATTTCCAGAGGCTCTGGGAGGAGACCCGTCCCATGCCTGCAACACCTATTTCCAATGGGAGAGTGCGTAACACCCCTCTCCTAAAGGAAATGCATTGTTCTACCTTCCTGGGATTGAGCTGCTCAATACAGAGGAGGGCAAAAACCTGTCTGTGAGGTGACAGCAGCTGGGGCTGCAGTGGAAACCTCAGAGAGCTGGTTTGGCAGTACTTGTGGTCCATGGTGGAGCCCCCAGGGTGCATGGAATTGGCCCCCCAATACCAGAATCAGACTGGGGGTACAATTTCTCAATCTTAGACACCTCACATGGCCAAATTCAGAGTTACCATTGTGAAGCTACATATATGTATTGACATATATGTAGTGCAAGCTTATAATGGTGTCCCTGCATTCACGAAGTCTGGGAAATTGGCCCTGGACAACGTGGGGGCACATTTGCTAGTGCAAGGGTGCCCTCACACACAATAACTTTGCACCCAGTCTTCAGTAACTGAAGGTTAGACATATAGGTGACTTATAAGTTACCTGGTGCAGTGAAAATGGCTGTCAAATAGTGTGTGCACTATTTCACTCAGGCTGCAGTGGCTGTCCTAAAGAAGTGATTGTATGAGCTCCTTATGGGTGTCCAAAGAAATGCTGCATCCCATAAGGATCTCCTGGAACCCCAATGCCCTTGGTACCTAGCTACCATACTAGGGACTTATAAGGGGGGTCCAGTTTACCAATCTGGATTCGAATATGGAGCCACTAGACTATAGTGACACATTTGGAAACAGAGAGAACATAAGCACAGGAGTTCTGGTTAGCAGGACTCCAGTGACACAGTCAAGCATACTAACAACACAATAAAACACACTGACATATAGGCCACAAACTATGAGCACTGGGGTCCTGACTACCAGGATCCCAGTGAGACAGTACAAAAACACTGACAAAAACAGTCAAACAGGCCAAAAATGGGGGTAATCATGCTAGAAGAAAGCCACCTTCCGACACAACCCCCCAAACGAAAGACAATAAGGCTAACCTTGGCCAGCTGAGACATTATTGTCTAAGTGGTGATAAGTGGAGGGTAGCTCTGCAATAGAGTGGTTACTCCCTTTACCATCCGCTGTCTGGTTTCTTCCCTGTGGGGAGGTAAATCACCCTGTTTGGAGAATTTTGCCTAGAAAACAGTGCAAGAGCTTACTCAAAGATTCTCTATTTGTAAAGTTTAAATTGGGGAAGTGTAACTGTTCCACTGATCTACTCATCCTAAGGATGTCAATGCTAGACAGGGATGCTGTCTCAGCAAGGCCAAAGCTGGGCAAAATGTTTTTCCATATGGCTGGAAGATAGAACAGGGTTTCTCTTTCTCTTGGGTTGGGGCAGGGCAGGGCTATTGTCCTATAAGCTCCACACAAGGACAGCGCTGCTGTCCTATGTGTTGAGAGGTAGTTGAGGGGTGCTGCACTAAAGTTTCTCTGGGAGGACTGGAGGGTTGCTCCAAATTTACTAAAACAGTGCAGTTTTGCTTATCTGTTTTAGTGGTTCCACAGAGAGGCACTTTTACCTCTGGGATTTCAGCTGTGGCAGCTGTGGGTTCCCTTGGTTAAGGTTCCACCCAAGGAGAAGGGTCTCCCACCACAGGAATGATATCCTTAGTGGTAGGGTGGGGAAAGAATACTTTGATACCCTTTTACCTGTTGGATGAGAAGGATCCTGAGGCTTCACGGCTCTTTCTCTTCTTTGCTTTTTCATTTCACCTGCAATGAGAGGAAGCAATTCCTCAGGGATACCCAGCATGGATGCATGGGCCCTAAACTCTACTGTAGCCCATCCTGTGGCCACAAGGTCATTACCTAAGAGACAGTCTACATGTAAGCTAGGTGATACCACCACCTGCTTTGTGCCAGTAACTCCACCCCAACTAAGTTGCACTACAGCTACAGGGAGAGACTGAGTGGAGTTATTGACATCAGTAAACTGGCATTTCTGTCCAAGGACGTGTTGTACAGGTGACACTAAGTTTTCAGTCACCAAAGTGATACTGGCACCTGTGTCCCTGTAGGCCTGCGCCTCAACACCATTTATTAAAATTGACTGCTTGTACTTGTCCATATTAGGGGAACAAGCAGCCACAGAGGCAAGGCCAGTGCCACCAGGTATGACAGAAACTATCTTGGGGGTTTCTACACCTACACCAGCTTCTATGATGGACCCAAAAGCAAACCCAACTACACCTTTTGCTTGATTATTGCCAATAGTCCCAACACTATTACTACTACTGCTAGGGACTCTAGAGTTTGAAGTGGATATATTAGTGGTGGTAGGCTCAGGGGCTTTATCTGGGCAGGATATGGCCTTTACCTCTGCACACATAGCACCAGAGCTTTTTATTGTGTGTAGAGTGAGAAGAAGAGGAAGATGATTTATCCCCACCCGCAAAGGAGTGTTGTGGGCCTGAAGAAGGATCTTTGTGTTTACTTTTATCCCCATGCTTTTCCTGAGATTTCTCACCATCTTTCTTCTTTAATTTGTCACCCCCTGTATGAGATTTTCTGCTTACCCTGTTCTGACCCATTTGTCTGCCTTCTTTCCCAATTCTTGAGGAGAGTTCAGATCTGAGTCCACAAGATACTGCTGTAACAAATCAGACACACAACTATTCAATATTTGCTCTATCAAAATCAGATTAAATAGACCCTGGTAATCAGACCCTTTACTGCTATGTAACCAACCTTCTAAAGCTTTCACAGAACAGTCCACAAAGTCAACCCAATCTTGTGAAGCTTCCTTCTTGGTTTCCCTGAACTTAGTTCTGTATTGCTCTGAGGTGAGCCCAAAACGATCAATGAGTGCATTTTTTAAAATGTTGTTGTTGTCTACATCCTCCTCGCCTAACAGTGAGGAGTCTGTCCCTCCCTTTGTCAGAGAAGGACAACCAAAGTATAGCAGCCCACTGCTTCTGAGGGACCATTAGAACCTTACAGGCCCTCTCAAGTGCAGCAAACGACTTTTTATTATCACCCCCACCTTGTATGGGGAAACCATTTTATATCAGTTTCTGGAGTAATGTTGTCCTCCCTGACCTCATAACTTCAGTAAATTTTAATGCTGCTACCACAATGTTGAGCTAACCCCAACCCGTCTTTCCCTTTCTACTGCTAAGGCCTCCCTATCTAGGACCAGCTGTTGTTGTTTCAGCCTTTGTTTAGCCTCCTCCAATCTCACCTTTCTGAGTTCACTATCTAGGGAGTTATCCTTAGGATTGGATATGTTAGACCCTTCAGAGACTGAAGTGATGTGGGAATGAGCAGAAGTTGATCTGTCCCTAACCTGTGTAACCCTAGTGACCTGGCCTCTAGAGCTAAATGGTAGCCTACCTGTCTGTGATCCCTTCCCACTACCAACTACACTAGGAGGTTTGTTAATAGAAAGACCTATGGAAGGACCCTCCCTTGCATCTTCAGGAACTTTCCCAGACTCTACCTGGTCAGAGTCCGCCTCTGCCTCCCCATCTGGTTGTTCATGACCATCAGAATATTCCTGGCCATCTTGCAAGAGGAGATTTAAGAGGAAATCCTCATTGGGGATCTTCGAATCCCTAAACTTCTTTCTAAGCAGGGCCCCCATCAAGATTTTACAGTTAAGGTTATAATAGGTTGGCTTGATAACCCTAGGGGTAGCCTCAATAGAATACATAGTGATAGAAAAGGTAGGGAAAAGAGTAAGAAGTAAGCAAAACTATTTCACCTAATCTTTTAAAGAAAAAGAAAACATTTTTGGAAAACAATTTCTTTAGAGTGAAAATGAGACTTCTAGGTATAAGTGCATATAGCTCTAAGTATTAGAGTACACTTTTCTTGTGAAAAGCACCAGCAACACAGTAAAAAACACAGACATAGGGGCCCCAAACTTAGAGCACTGGGGTCCTGACTAGCAGCATCCCAGTGAGACAGTAGAAACACACTGACAAAAACTGTCAAACAGTCCAAAAATGGGGGTAACCATGCTTGAGACATGCACTTATGTAGTACAATGTGTTCCTGTCTGTGGAGAGGGAGACAATCACTTGTGTATCATCAGCATAAGAGACAAGGGCCAACCCATATACTTTTACTATTTACCTCAATGGGCGTACATACACATTAAAGAGTGTAGAACTCAAAGAGGATCCCTGAGAAACCCCACAATTGAATTAATAAATTGTAGAATGGGATGAGTCCATCTGGACTTGAAAGCTCGAGTCCAGGATGTTGAACATTTAAGTGCAACTCCATGTATTTCTGTCTCCTTTAGCCTGTGAATAAGGACTGTGTACAATACAGTCTCAAATGCGACACTTAGATCTAACAAGATCGATGCAGCAGCACCACCCTGGTCCAGTATCACTCTTAATTCTTCATTTGCCACTGAAAGGGCTGTTTCAGTACCATTGCCAGGCCTAAACCCCATTAAGAGTAGGGTGCAAGATGGAGTGTGATTCCAAGAACGCAGATAGATGTTTATTCACATGTTTTTTCAAGAATTTTGCTAACCCCTGGAAGGAGTGATATGGGATGATAATTTTCCACCAGCAAAGGATAGGCAGTAGGCTTTTTCGGGGGCGGTTTTACTATTGCATGTTTGTAAGCCCTAAGGATCATACCACTCTCTAAAGAGAAGTTTAGAAGCTCTGTTAACTCAACTGCGATTGTAGCACCTCCTTTACTAAGAACATCTAGAGTAGTCTGTTCTACTGGTGATTCTGATTTGATTGTGTTCAGGATCCCCTTAGTTGTCTCTGTGTCCAGTTTGGGAAAGGATGTAACTGTAGGATTTGCTATTTCCTCAAGAACATTAGTGGACTATCGGTGATGTTTTAGGAAGGGCAAGCAATATGTTATTTAACTGATCCAAGAAAAACTTGGCTAGCAGATTGCACCTCTTTACTGTGAGCATAAGCCCATTTTGTGTCTTAGCTGGTTTCATAAGACTATTTACCAGATTAAACAGTTATTTTGAGGTATTTGGGGCATTTTCTATTTTGGTACTAAAATACATAACCATGGCTTCTCTGAGGTAATGGCCTTACCAGTACATGGGGATAGGGGTATCAATGATAAGCTCCTACATAGTGTGCATCACACACCCCAGACTCCATTAAACACCAAGCCAGACTGTGGGAGAACAATGAGAGTAATGATCTAAAATGGATACTCTAGTTGGATAAATGGCACTGTGCATGGCCAGTAGATGAAGTAAGTGCATACGTTAAAGTTAATTAGTGGCCCGCCCTCCCACTCATTAAAACAAATGGCAATTTTACAAACTTTGCAGATTTCGCTGAGAGAAGTGCAATAGTGTTAAAAGTGCGATAGTGATATAAATGCATTGATATGCAATAAATGTTTAAAACGGCCCTGCACTCCCAACAATTTTTGATTTTTCACAGCAGGAGAATGCGCAGGATATAGAGCGTTGGTCTTAACTACATATCCTCCTCCGGGCTCTATTAAATACCAGGCCAGACTGTAGGAGAACAACTAGAGGGCTGGCTTAAAATGGCCGATTTAGTTGAGTACCTAGCATTGAACACGGCCAGTAAATGGAGTAAGTGGATATGTTAAAATTCATTAGTGGACCCACTGTAGGAATGTGCCATTGTTACCCCCACTTTTTTCCTAGTGTTGATGCCACCTTTGTTTGAAAGTGTGCTGGGATCCTGCTTACCAGGCCCCTGCACCAGTGTTCTTCACCTAAAACTGTATCTTTGTTTTCCACAACTGGCACAGCCCTGGCACACAGTTAAGTCCCTTGGCCAGGGAAGGTCCCCAAGGGCTGCATCATATGCTATGCCACAGTAGGGGATCCCTCACTTAGCACATGCACACTGCCTTGCAGCTTGTGTGTAATGGTGGAGAGAAAAAGACAAAGTCGACATGGCACCCTTCTCAGGGTGCCATGCCCACAAACTGCTGCATGTGGCATAGGTAAGTCACCCCTCTAGCAGGCCTTACAACACTAAGGCAGGGTACACTATACCACAGGTGACGGCACAGCTGCCTGATCAATAAGCCCCTACACTGTCTAGGTCCATTCTTAGACATTGTAAGTGCAGTGTAGCCATACTGAGTATATGGTCTGGGAGTTTGTCATTACAAACTCCACAGCACCACAATGGCTTCACTGAATACTGGGAAGTTTGGCATCAAACATCTCAGCACTATAAACCCACACTGATGCCAGTGTGGGATTTATTGAAAAATGCACCCAGAGGGCATCTTAGAGATGCCCCCTGTATGTTAGCTAAACTGCTAGTGTAGGACTGCCAGTCTGTGCCTGCCTACAGACAAGTTTCTTAACACCATGGGGTTGAGTACCTTTGTGCGCTCTGTGGTAAGAAATAAAGCCTGTCCTCGGTGGAGGTCCTTCACACCTCCCCCCTGCAGGAATTGTAACACCTGACAGTGAGCCCCAAAGGCTCAAGCCTTGGGTTACAGTGCCCTAGAGCACTCCAGCTAGTGGAGATGCCCGCCCCCCGGACAAAGCCCCACTTTTGGTGGCAAGTTCGGTGGGAAAATTAGGGAAAACAGGGAAGGTCACCACCCCAGCCAGGACCACCCCGAAGGTATCGACAGCTGAGGTGACACCATCCCTGCAGAATCCTCCATCTTGGTTTGGAGGACAGGGACCAATGGGGATAGTAATGTGCCCCCTCCCAAAAGGCGGTGGGCATAAGGATGGTGTAGCCACCCTCAGGGACAGCAGCCATTGGCTACTGCCCTCTGACCCCTGAAACGCCCCTAAATCTAGGATTTAAGGGCCTCAATGAACCCAGCTCACCAGATTCCTGGCGACCTACAAGAAGAAGAAGGACTGCTAAGCTGAAACCCTCAGCAGAGAAGAAGGAAGCCGACAACTGCTTTGGCCCCAGACCTACCAGCCTGTCTCCTAATTCAAAGAACCTGCAAAAACAACAGCGACGCATCCAGTGTGCCCAGTGACCTCTGCCAACTCCAGAGGACTGCCCTGAACTCAAAAAGACTAAGAACTCCTGAGGACAGTGGCTCTGTCTAAGGAAATTTACAACCAAGGACTCCCACCTCACTCCAGATGACCCCTGGGCACCCAACGCCCACAGCCCATGTCCAGGTCGCCCACCCAGCAAGAGAGGGTCCCCAGCTGATTGTGAGCAAGTGCCCACCCTGAGTTGACCTCTCTACTCCTCCAGGACGACACCTGCAGAGGCACACTTAAGAACACACTGCACCCGCAGCCCCCAGGCCTTGTAGAAACTGACCCTTGGTGCCCCAATGTTCTGCAGGCAGCCCTCCACGCTTTCCAACCGGTGGTGTTACCGAGACACCCCCTGGACCTCGCCTTCAGCCTCTGAGTGACCCCAAGGGTCTCCTTATAGACCAGCATTGGAAACCCGCCATCCTGTTTGCACCCTGCACACGGCCGCCCCAGTGCCGCTGAGGGTGTGTGTTTGGTGCCTACTTGTGGCCCCTCCACTGCTCTTCTAATCTCCCCTGGTCTGCCCTCTGAGTCGCGGGCACCTACCTGCTGGCTGTCCTGTTTTCCAGTACCCCATGTCTCCATAGGAGCCCACTTTAAATTTGCTCAACTTGGACCCCTGCCCTTGCCCGCCCCATGTTGCTGGTGGTGGTTTTTTGGGGTTAAGTTGAACCGCAACTGGTGGACTTCCTAAAACCCAGAGACTGAAACTGTAAGTGTTGTACTTACCTGTAAAATGACCTAACATTTCTTCCCCCAGTAACTGTTTCTGTAAACTGCAGTGTGTCCATTTTAAAAACAGATTATTGCCAATATTTCAAAAACTGTATTACTTACCTATTTCAATCAACGTATTGTTGATACCTGTGTGAAATTCAAAACTTTTAAGGTACTTACCTGCAACTTGAATCTTGTGGTTCTAAAAATAAATGAAGAAAATATATTTTTACACTATAAAAACCATTGGTCTGGAGTTGTCATTGAGTGTGTGCTTCTCTTATTTTTTGTGTGTGTACAACAACTGTTTTGTACTACCCTCTGATAGGCCTAACTGCTCGACCACACTACCACAAAAGAGAGCATTAGTATTATCTACTTTCTCCTCTGGGGAACCCCTGGACTCTGTGCACACTGTATCTCACTTCGATATAGTATATACAGAGCCAGCTTCTTACACCCGCCCTCCCACTCCTCAAAACAAATGCCTATTTTAAAAAAAAATCAGATTTTGCTCAGAAAAGTGTGACAGTCCTTAAAGTACGATAGTATTAAAAATACAGCGATATGCAGCAAATATTTAAAAACTGCCCTGCCATACCAACAGTTTCAGATTTTAAAGTGTATTTGGCTATGTAGCAGTGTAATGCTGAGCAGGGACCAGAGCATTGGCCTTACCTGTGCGTCTGCACCCGGGCTCCATTAAGTACCCAGCTGTACTATAGGAGAACAACTAGAGCGCTGACCTAAAATAGCCTCTCTAGTTGGGTAAATGGCTCTAAACACGGCCAGTAAATGTGCATAAATTAAAATTAAATAGTGACCCGTCCTACCACTCCTCAAAACTAATACCAATTTTAGAAACTTTTCAGAATTTGCTCAGAAAAGAGCTGTAGTGCTAAAAATGTAATAGTGCTAAAAAAATGCGACGATGTGCAACAAAGATTTAAAAATGGCTCTGCCTTCCCAACAGTTTCAAATTTCAAAATGTATTTTGCTATTTCGCAGTTCCTCCCCAGTTTGGGAATTTTTTACGCTTGGCAAGCAGGAGGAGAAGATTGCAATATGCTTAATTTGCCGCACAAGTGTTGATCAAGGTAAGCCTGGTTCTCACTTTAGCAGTCGAGGCCAAACAGCCCATATGAAAAACATCAGCCAATCCGGTAGGGGGAGCACCTTAAAAATATTGCTGAACATGGTTGTGATGAGAGCCGGGAACCTATCAGCTTCAAGTCCAATTCTGGTAGGAGGGTCATGAGGAAGAAGAGCGTTACATCTTTACGCAAAGCAGCCCTGTCCCCAACAGTGCTCCAGCATCACCAGCCTTTGCAACCTCAAAATGGCACAAGACTCAGAATCAGATGGAGACACCATGGCATACAGTGATTGCCCTAAGATGCACATTGGGTCTACCATCTCCTGCTTCTCAGAAATTGTCTGCATCAGTGGCCTCAGAAAAGAAGAAGATCCAGACTCTACCATGGACATGTTTAGACAGAAGGGGCCCTATGACTGCGACCACCCAACGCCATTTTGTACAATCGGAAGCCAGCTAAAATGTTAGCGCTGGACCTCCTTTTGCTTTCTTTTGTGGAGGGAGTGTTAGAATTAGAATTTGTGGCGGCCACCTGTCCGAAAATGAAAGTTTCAAATTAAACCTATTTTGCCAGAGTTGTCCTTCCAGGGCTCCATCACAATGTGTTGCAAGTGGCTTGACAATCTTTGCAGCAAAGTGCTGTTCACGCTATCCACCTGACGACAGACATGTGAACCAGTTGTCAGGTGACTGATTACATGTGCATAAATGCACAGGAGCTCTTTTGCTGGGGTAAGGCGATGGCGATCTGGATGTCTTATCCCTGAAGAAAGTTTTTTAAGAGCGTTTGGTAGCATGCAACAGTAGCCATGTTCGCCATGGAGAAATCACATTGAGCTGTAGACATCTTGGATGAATTTAACAGCAAGGTGTCTAAATGGTTGTGACCCAGAGGTCTCAGAATTCGATTTGTTGCCACGGACAATCTCAGTATGATAGTCAAGGCAATGGTAGATGGTGGCTATTTCAGGGTCCTGTGTTTGGCACATTGCATCAACCTGGTTATTCAGGAGTTTCTAAAAAAATAATGACCACCTGTAGAAGAATCTGCACTTATTTCAGCCATTCTTTTAAAGCCCGGAAGCAGTTGAGCAATATTCATTACGCTAGTACAGTACCAGTTTAAGCCCTCGTAGCAGTAGGTGCCAACACACTGGAACTCAACCTAGTTCATGTTGCAATGTCTGTTTGAGCAGTATAGGCAGATCAATGACTATGTCATTGAAAGGGGAGGGGATAAAATTGTGAAAGCTATGACCATGAATGCGTACTAATGGACCTAGTCAAATGCCTGACACAGATGCTACTCCCTTTTGAGGTTTTCACACAGGAAGTTCTCAAGGAGGACAGTACAATGGGCCAAGCAATCCTGTTGTTGCATCTGCTACAGGACAACCTAAAGAAGGTATTTGAAAGGCTCATAGTTGCAGGTGTGAACTAAACCCAGTAGTGCATGCCTTGGTTGAGAGCTTAATCCTTTGCTTGGCTTGTAATGCAAGGCTTCAAAATGAAATCATATTGTCCAGAGAGTATATCTGTGCTACACTACTTGATCCACGGTACAAACAAATTCTGCCCACTTTCATTCATTATTCTGAAAGGGATGTGTCAAAATACAAGAGGTGGATTGTAGAGCAAGCCTGAGACCTAGAAGAAGAACAGCTACAAATTACTAGAGACTCCCAGGCGGATGTTTTGTGGTGCTGCCTTCAACTTTCAGAGAGGGCAGTATTATTTCGCAGCAGCCACAACCAGCAACAAGAACACTGGCAAAAAACCACTACTACAGGAACAGAAGAATTGGCTCCAACCTCTGCATTGGCTTGGTTTCACATGGCAGGTCTTAAGTCCAGTGCAGAGACAAAAGCAAAGCCAAAAGAAGTCAAGCAAGTGGCAGCACCGGTGACCATTGAGAGGATGTTCCAGGAGTATCTGCATGACCCAAAAGAGGTCTATGTTGCTCAAACCCCTTTGGTATATTGGCATGTGAAATGTGCCAGTGGCCATTGCTCAGCAGGCTGGCAATAAAGTGTCTGGCTTGTCCTGTAGCCAGTGTGCCTTTTGAGTGTGTGTTCAGTTCAGCTGGTGCAGTTGACACAGTAAGAAGGACCAAAACTTGGAGAGATGGACCGTAATCAAAATGAATCAGCATTTCATACCACATCTTTACAGCATTCCTGAAACAGCACAGGAGTAGGAGGATGATTGGTCAGAATAGAATGTGTTAGCTGACCAACTTCTGGGTGAACCACCTGAGTTTGAGGACAAACTCTACTTTCCTGACTGAGCTACCATAGTACTTTTTAATTATTTATTGTTGGATTTCTTCTTTGCCCCACCCCAAAAGAAAGATACAGCTAGTGAAACTTTATTTTTGTGTATAATTTACGCGGTCCCATCATTTTTTTGTCACATGTATGGCCAGAGTGGAGTTGGATCAGTGTGCAGTAAAGAAGTCTCCACATTCCCTTCAGGACATTGGAGGCAATGCCTCCCTCCCTCACATGCCATTTCCTATTCTTTTTCTGCATCACATAGGAGGGCTACGGCAGCTGTTCATTAATTTACAAGATTGCCAGTGCCAATGCCAAATTCCAATGTGTTGCTTGTATCAAAGAGGAGATATAATTTTATACCTACCATCATGTTTAGATTGGAAGAGCTAACTAGAAACTATTACACCAACGAGTGACGATTGATGATGTATGTGATATATGTCATGGCAGACAGTTAGGGAGAGTGTCCAACTAATTTGTAAACTTGATTTCTATGATTTGCACTGTTTTGGGCCTGATGAGTGATCATTTTCCCTGTGGGTGATTGGCCTTTCAAACTTGGCAAAAGTTATCTGCAGGACCCACTACTTTTTTTCCTGGTTCTTTAGATACTAGACCAGTCACTTTAGTTAACAAACACAACTCTACACAATATACTCCAATTTTGTTTCTTTATTTTTTCTTCAACTTTAGTGCACTACAGGTCTGTCTTGCTTGAGTTGGGAGTGGGACAGAGTTACTTGGAGTTAGGAGGAGGATGGAAGGTCATAGGGTGGGACTACCTCAATAGCTATAACATTTAAGTTATCAACTTCAAAGGGAAACCATGATGATAATCACTCTGAGGCCTAGTACTCACACAGCTCTGTGGACTGGAGAGAGGTGGGTTGATTTGGGAAATGCTGCTGAGTTTGTGTTTGCTGCATTGCTGGCTCAAATGTAAAACTCATCTTATGCTCTTGCTCTGCCTCTGAGTTGTCTTGGTACATTCCTGACTCCTCATAGTGCTTACATTTTAAATGAATGCAGATAACCTGCCCATTTTGGCAATACAATATCATTTTTATTCTAACAATCATAGTTTTTAGAACTGGGTGAGTTAAGTTCACTCGTCCTTAAATTGTATTCTTCAAACATAGATGACACATCATTTAGATATATAATATATTTGGTCTCTCTGGGGCTGAAGGACTGTTTGCAATACATTTAACTGAACTGTGTCATACTTATTCCTTCATTTCCTTCCACATCAGATTTATGATGGTGTGCTGCTCAGTGCCATGATGAATATTGTTGTTGTTTTGTGTAGGGTTTTTCTTTGTCACACCTTTCCCGAAATTCTCTTTTCCATCCATTCATCAAACCCCTAACTCCCTTCCCCAATGCTATGATATGTTTTGAGGTGTGACTTAATTTTACACCATCAATTGATCACACATTTGATGGGGCGGATATGGTGAAACACTACACCAACTCACTGCAGGATCTTGTTTTACCTGAGCAATAGCCCACACTGGTTCAATTTACCCACCCACTCATCATTTGTCCACATCATCATTCAGGCCTTGTGCTGTGTTATATTAACGCTTAACCTTGTCCACTCCACTCCAGATTCTGAGCCACTTCTCCTGACTAAAGGATTTAGTAAGTTTAGTTTTCAATAAATACTAGCCCCCATTGCTCAGATAAATATGCTATTGCTGGGTTTTGTTATCATTTCAGGTCTTCTTTGTTTTTGGTCACTGTGGTAGTGTTGTCTCAGTCTTTCTAAAGTTATGAGACAAATACTATAACCCACTAACTGTATGTTCTCTTTCAACCTAGTTGCCAGTCACGCAGAATCATTTGATTTATCTTACAGTTGGAGTTCACCTAGGTGGGAGTGGCACCTCACTGGTGATGTCTTCCCTGTTAGTTCACTAAGCTGTGATTACTTCCACCACCATATTGTGGCACCTTGGGAAACCCTGCAGTAAGAAGACTGAAATGTAGCAGCCCTTACTTCATCTATTCAGGAAAGAGAACTATGAATTGATAGTAAATTGTTTAGTTAGTAATTAATGTCTACTGAAGAAGCTGTTTGTTTGTATCTATGTTTTTGTAGGCAATATCGGCAATGGCAATCACCCCGTAGTGGTCAATATAGTTGAGGAGGGTAGTAGAACAAGGGTATAACTAACTGACATACACTTTTTCAGCAGATTTAAAAAACAGTCTATGCAAAAAGACAGCAGGGCAAACTAAGTACCAAAATAAAGATTTGAGGCATAAATAAAGTAAAATCAATTATTCCTCTTTTATTTTGTACAATTATAAAACCCTTCCCACCCATAATAGGCCTATACCTCTCCCCAAAAGAATCAGGCCATCACCAACTAAAATCCAAAGAAAAAATCCAAAGTGAAAAATCCTGGTCCCAACTCCCTTTACCACCCTCTTGACCCACAAGTGACCCTTCCACCAAAACAAAAATTTAAAAAAGGATTAGAAGAGGGCACTTTCCATGCGGGTCCAGAGATTGTTGAGGTTTGCCTCAATCTATGTCACCCTGCGGTGCAGGCGCTCAAGGTATTGTATGACGCAGCACTGGAATATGTGGTCTGAGTATGAGGGGAGGCATCAGTGGCCTGATGTGGACAGGCTGCTGCCAGCTGGAGGTGGCGCTGAAGATAGTGTTGTTGCCACTGAGTGGCTGGAGGAGCTGGCAGCTGGCTGGAGGAGCTGACACCTGCCCTCATGGCAGCTGCCTCCTTCTCCACTTCCTCCTCCTGCAGAGCCACCAACCACTGCGACTCCATACGGAGGCCTTTAGCCCCTGCTGTCACAGCTGGGCTGGCATCTTCTGGTATGAAGGATGTCTACCAAGAGTTGCTATAGCAAGAAAGAAAAAAGAAAAATACAAATTGTAAACAGTGCTCTGTGCAAACAATTGTTTAAAAATACACAGGAGCAGTACATTGCTGGTCCCTGAGTGCCATTGGAATTTGATGTGACTGATTACAAGTCACAGGGCCATTTGTTTTCCCACATATGCCTCACTATAGTTGAAGAATGCTGAAAGCTAAAATTTGAACTGGTATGAATCTGTTATGGAAGCCAAAAAATAGAAATCACTTGTACAAAAAAATGTGCCACATGCCAAAAATTTATTTTTCATTTTTTCTGGTGGCTGGGACAGAAGGTAGGAGTGAATAAAAGACTGAAGTACTAAGATGTGACAGAAAGGGAATGTAGATGGAAGGGAAACACACCTTGTTTTCAGATTGCAATACATTGAAAACTTTGTAAATGCTGCATTAACTGAAGTAGATGCATATTGCACAGGCAACACTACTGTACTGCTGAATTTAACCATGCTCCAGTTACTTCATAGCATGGGTGACTAAATGCCATGGGGAGGGAGGTAATAAATGATGATGGGTGAGGGGATGCATTACTGCCTTGCTTAACAAATACAGTGAGTCAAGGGAGTGGACAGAATATTGAAACCCCCACTTTAAACCAAAGCTTTGATAACCAAGCAAAGCAAGAGAAGTATGTAAACATGTCCCTCTCTAGAAAAGCTCCCTTATTTCTTCATCCAAGCAATTAGCCATTCATTCTTTCATTGTTCTAGTCACCCTTTGCTACCCATCATTTAAGCTTTATATTCTCTCTCATTCAGTCTTTTACCATTCCAATCCTTCAGTCCATCCAAATATCCACCCATCCATCCATGCACTCATCTATCCACCCTTTCAACCATCCTTTGACTCACCCATCCATCTACCCATGCATCGTTACCATTCACCCATCCTTTAACCCATCCAAACATCCGTTTACCCATCCACCCTTTACCCACTCAGGCATGCTTTCACCCATATACCTTTTCATCCATCCTTTCACCCATCCATTCATCATCTATCACCCAACTGCACATCATTTCATCTACCCATACATCCTTTCACTCATATACAATTTTACCCATCCTTTCTTTTAGCCATCCATCCTTCTTTCCCTTTTCCATAAACCCATTATTTGTAGTGATCATTATGAGCTTTTGTCTGTTGAGTTGCAGACAGAGGAGGCCCTTAAGAACCTAATGCCCCCTGTAGCTGCTAAAGTATGGAGTTCACATTCAAAGCCCTTGCATTGACTACACTACTATTTGTCATTACACAAACAATGACTTGACAATTTTCTGTCCCTTCTGTCACCTGTTCTCCCCCCCAACCATTGCTATGTCTGGTGCACTGGTGCATTGGTACTGCTGCTGGCCCCGGCACTGGTGGTTGATGTGGCTGGAAAAAGCATTGCACATTTTAGATGCCAGATACGCCTCCCCTTGTTATTTTTTAAGAAATAACTCTACAAACTACAACTGCAATAGATCACTAAAGTTGTATCTTCTTCTATCATTCACCTTAGGAATTTTGTTGGTTAACTATGTTGGAAAAGCCAGGCTGTCAAATCAAGTCAACCGCAACCGTTTCATAATAGAGAAGCAGAGCTAAGTCATTGAAGTGCAATGAAAAGGTGAAATAATTGGTCAATCAACAACCTGTGGTGAGGTCTTGGTTGGAAAATCCAGTAGGACAGTCCTCATAATACTTTCAAGACATGCTTCACTATCATCAAAACTGCTGGTGTGGTATTGTAGTGAATCCTAGTTTGTTTTAATGAGATACAGGAGTTAGCTTAGCCTTTGGCTTGCGGACTCGTGCCCCCGTCACCTAGTGACTTTTACCCTACTTAGCTTGCTCTGTTTTAGAGCATTTATTTAATTGAACCTTTTGAGATGGGGGCCTTTTTTTTTAGTTGGGCCCATGTTTTAGTTTGTGTTATCAGTGCGTCCGTGCTAAGGCGTCAATATCAAGCAACAAAGATAAACAAACTGTAGGTGTTCACATTAGGTACTTTCCCTCTTCACGCTTTTGAGGGAATTGGTTATATAAATTACCATTCCAAGCATGTCTTGTTATCTATTGTTTGGGAACAGACCTACGTTAGGGGTCCAAGCAGATCTGTATAACTACTCCTCAGTTAAACAGATAGTCAGAGGGATTCCAACCAGATGTCATAGCTGCTATCGATGCTGTACGTCGCTTTGACGCTGACCCAGTCTTTGTGTCCCTGCGGAGTCTGGTGTAGAGACTTCATTCCAAGGTAACGAGGGTTGGGGGGCTCTTCTCATGGACATGGCATTGGCAGATTAGGTTTAACATACTTAGCTCTCTTTTAGGTTAGAGGTTAGGCTCACTATGCTAGGGTATTAGGACATATTTCATATCTAATCTCATTACATGTTATTGCAAGATGGGAGGAATCTTTGTATTAATGACTCTTGTCTTTACCATTCTGTTTCTTGCACTGTTCATTATCCTAATCATTGCAGCCCATGCAATTTATCGTAGATTGCAATTTTGCTTAATAAAACCTATTGAAACCTTAATGCATCTTCTTCATTGCCTGTATTTGATTGAGACATGTTGTTTATGTGAGAAAGAGGTAATCTCTGTTTAAGCATGACACTCCTTGAGATGTCAAACTCTTGAGTCCATACATAAAGGATGCCTCAAATCACCTTTTACTGCTTGGGTTTTTGGTGAGGTAGTGCTTGTGAGCCGGGAGGGTTGGGACAACAGTTGCAACTTATTGTAGGACTGGCATAGTCGCCTACAAACATAAGTACTGTCATCCTTAAACCAGCAGTCTTGCCTAGAGCAAGAGTCCACCTACGACAGTATACTACTGTATAAATGTATAATACATACAACAACACTGGGGGGGGTCCACAATGACCATGGCCACTCTCTCGTATTACTGTTTGAGTAAGAGCAAGAAAAAGAAGGGTTCCTCAACAAACATGCATACAAAATCTGACTTGGTCATGCAATCTTCCCAGTAGTGTACATGTCCTAAAATCTGTACTCTTAGTCTTACAGTATCAGTCCACAAGATATATAAGGGGAGAAATGAAAGCTGGTTGCTAACAAAGCAGGAAAAAACTACCTACTAGTACACATAGCAGAAAGTCAGCTACAGAAACATGAAATATAGAAAGAAATCAGGACAATGCAGGGATAACAAGAACTTGACGGACCTGAGATAGAACAAAGATAAGTAGAAAAAAAGGAGACAGGCAGAGTTTTAAAAAAAAAAGGAAAAATTGTTCTAAATGGGAACAGATGAAAGTTAGGGAAATAATAAACATCCAGCAGGAGAACTTACTGGGGCCTGCAGATCTGCTAGCTACCTCACTGGTGGTGGCAACCTCGTCTCCTCGACCCGCCTTCAAACTTTCCTTTTTCTTCGATTTGGTTGCTGAGGTAAGAATTAAAAAAGATTGAAAAAATAGATTAGTGGTACAGTTAATCTCTCAAAAAATATTTTGATAGGCAAAGGTAAACGCAGTAACACTGCACTTTTTAAAACCAGATTGCCTATAGTACTAGTATTGAGTTGACCTATTAATTTCCAAAACCTAAGCCCTATTTCAAATATCCTAATCCTAAACCATATTTAGAACTACTAATGCATTGCAACAAATGATCTTTGCTTCTCATTCACCTTTGATGGACCATCTCAGTCTCCCTTTTCAATGCCTGGGTGCATACTACTCATAACTAGGAGACTGTGATTGGAACTGCATAAGCTACATACAAAAAGATAGAGAAGAGAACACTAACTCACTAATATAACTTACTACTACTACCACTATCTTTGTGATAGGACAGAGAAGTCTAGGTCTGCATTGCTTCTTAAATAATCAGTCCAAACGTGCGTCAGTGAGCATAGCTAGGTAGCGGTGAGCACCTGGCTAGCTCAAACTGGCTTACATAATATTCATCGTAACGTAAAATTCACTTACCTCTGAGAGTCATCACTGCTATTGGGAAACAATTGCATTGTAGAACACATACAACAAATAAATAACTAATTACTCACCGGGCCCCGACACTTTGATGCCCAGCAGGTCGAGCAGGTCCTGCTCGCGGTCGAGTATGCCCTCCCAATGGTGCATCAACTGTTGCTGGGTGCGCTGGATCCTAGTGTGCTGATGCAAACATCAGCACACACTCCTCCACAGCAGTTAACGCTCCTGCAGGGGGTAACCGCGGCCATGCCTGCTGCCAGCATGAAGGGAGGTGGGGCTGCAAAAAATTAACAAGAGCTGCCACTTCCACCTCAGACAAAATGTGACGAGGCTGCACCCCTTGGCTGAGCCACTCCATGTGCTGCCCTGTTCTGCTGTGGTGCTCGGTGGGAAAAAAGGGAAGAAATAGGAGAAGGAAGGAAGAAAGAAAGAAAAAAATAAAGAAGTAAAAGGGAAAAGCAAAAAGTCAAGAAAAACACAAAAATGTCAAACATTTAAAATACAGAAACATAAAGACAGACACTGATACAATAAAGGAATATGAGACAAATGAGGGTGGATGAATTAGATAGGGGTGGGATTGAAAAGAGTTTAGTGGATAAGGTCAGGCCCAGCGCCATGCACAGAAAAAAAGAAATCAAAATGGCCACTCACATGCGAACCAAGTGGTGTTTACGCAGTGTTTTAGAGCGAGAACAAGCATTGCCCTCCTAAACATGAAAAACGTAGCACAAAAGGCTGTGTTGAGCAGCTCCATCTGATGGCAGAATCCTGAGGAAGCACATGAAGTACTTGTCTTGCTCCATAGGATTCTGCATAGCAGAACTCTGGGACCTCTGCCCAGGCCTACCCAATACCTCAAAGTATTATCTAGCACGATCATCACAATGGGTGACTTCAGCTTTGTACAAATAATGGCGTGACTGGTCTTTATCCAACATCTAAATGCCGCAATGCTCAAGGGCAGACCGAAAGTTGACCTAGTACTTTTGGAACATACAGCTAGTCAACAAAGAGATAATGCCACTCTCATGATCTGGGTCTTCTCTTATGCCCAAGGCCAAGCATCCAAGCAACTCAAGACTAATGACCAAAACATCCATTCTATTCACCACCAAATTTACACGCAGTTCATATGGCACGTTTAATCAATCTGATCGGCCCCACAGGGGTGTGACACTGTCAAACAACAACTAAACGCCCTAGATGATAACATCATTATAATATCCGATGTAGTTGCTCCCTCCCACTGTGGAATTTGAAATCAGCTACAATAGTAGTTCATAGATTGCAATGCAGATAAACTCTGTGAAAAGCTCAAGTGAGGAGATATCTTGAATGACCACATAGGTCATGAAAAAAAGCTACGCCAAGGGTATGAAAAAACTTTCAACTTAACATAACGCTGCACAATTTTCTAAGAAAAATCTAACAACATTTTGCAAAATGCTCCAAAAATATCACATCATTACAAGTCTTTCCTGAGCCTTTTTTTCAGTTATATAATGAGAAACCAAGGCAGTTACCGGTGACATGTGCGGTCCTCTCAATCACATCTCCCTTAATCTCCTAACACCCAGCTTCATTAGTACTATTATTATTCTCCTGACATGAGCTCAAATGTTAGACTCTCCCTCAAAATCTAACACTTTGAGCAGCCCTGCCCATCAATGCTTAACACTATAGCTCAGGGCAGGCCACAGGACTGTTCAACCAGTGCAGCTACACCTGGTGCTGAGGTGGGGGTGCGTTTTTAGAAATAGCTTAGGAGTGTTATGTGTTTAAAAGCACCTGTTGCAGAGTTTCTTGTGGGTCCAGAAGTTTTCAGGCAACAGTAAAAATATCATGATAACGCCTATAATTAATGTTCCTACATGCAAGAGATCAGAGTTTTGTCTAGAGGCAGTTTTGACTCATCATCAACTAGCGTAGAATGTAAAAATGCCTCCTGCAAAGAACGTGTACCAAGCAGATCACAGAACTGTATTTTATGTGGATAGCTCAGTGCTTTACTGTTTTAGTGAGAGAGAGCCTTGTGTTACTTGCAGTTCCTAAGTTACAATACTATAGTACAGTGACCTATGAACTGTAATCACAGGGCTGCATGCAAACTGCATGGTATAGGTTAGAACATTGTGTTTTTCTGCATTATCCTAATGTTGCTATAAAGGGTTTGATTGGGTAGAAATACATTCTTATTAGTAAAGCCAACCCTAATCACAGTCACTGTTTAAATTGTAAAAACCTAAGTGTCAGGGCCTTTGTCAGGAGGCAATTGCCGCTTGCACCACCCGCTGCCCCTGCCAGTGCTGCCATTAACAGTACCTATACAACTACTAACCATCACACTCCTACAAGAGTGAAATTGCAGACTACTCCAGGTCCCAAGGCTCTAAGATGGCATGGTCAGCAAGTATTAGTTGTTTTTAATGTATATTGAATTAACAAACAACTGCTATTTTGCTCATCTCTAAGACAAACAGTGCCACCTTGTGGCAGACTGCCATAAGTACCAGTTTTGACAATTAAGTGCTGGTGCCTAGCACCCTAAGCCACCATCTCAAATTAAGTACTGCAATCACTATGGTACATTTAAAATTAGATTTGTGCTTCTCCAGACCACATACTTAAGATATACTGCCTACTAGAATGGATGACGTGATTCCTACACCTTGTGAACCTCATTGCTGTATGTAACATTTCCTATACACTGATGTACACATACATGATTCTTTGTCTCCTTCTAATGTGTGTGTGATGAAAGTTCTCTTACCGCCTACACTGGTATGAGTAGAACTCTTAAACAAATGAAATGCATGTGAAAGAGAGGCTTTGGAGAGTTGAGGGGCAGTGTTGGATGATGGTAGTGAGGGCATCCATGGAGGAGGTCATTGGGGGGGGGGCACCAAAAAAGATTCTCACACCAGGTGCCACTAGAGCTAAAGCAGGCCCTGTTCTGGCTTAAGGAGTTCCTCTCCTTGATTATCCCAATGTCAGTAGCAGCAGTCTGATCAATGTACCTCTTCTGCAGATATGTTCTTGATCATCTGAAAGAAGTGTTAACCACCACACTACTAACAGAAAACTCTGAAAAATGTATGCTAATCCTCTGTGCCATGGTCAACAATCAAACTTGAGTAGGGGGGGGGATGCCGGCGCAGTCAGACACACAGCAAACGAGCTCCAAACTAGAAGCCCCTCAATTAATCCTTAACGATTCTATTCAGTCTCAGGCTGGAGGCACAAACAACGCTACCCAAGCCTAAGAATACCAAGGAGCAGAAGCGGTGAACAAGGATGCTGACCTGGTGTGATACGCTGAAAGTGCAGAGGCCCGGTGTGGCAGAGCCAGGGAGATGTGATGGAGAGACCTGAGCCACCTGAATTCTAAGCCTAGACTGGAACCTCCCACGGATGAAGGAGATGGACCTGGGCTTACGCGAGAACATCCTCAATCACGGGTCATTTGGACAAGACTGGGGCCGGAGGTAACTATGGGGCAATACCAGAGCGCTTGACATACTGGTCAGGAGCCCGGGACTGCCGGAGATGCCGGGGAGGAGCTTTCCCCTTGATGTAGGAGTGAGGAGGATCCCCTATAGCAAGCAATCGCAGCATAACAATTTGGCGCCTGCTCACACAGGTGAGACCTGACTGAAGTGGACAGCTAAATCAAACCTAAGTATGAGCGGGGTAGCGGGTGCATGCCAGGGAGCGGGCGGCAACAAGGGATAACCCCACTAGTGATCCATGCAGAAGCCCGTCGCGGAGAGCTGATTCCAAGGCTTACGATGGGAGAGAGTGTTGTGTAGCCATTTTAGTTACAGCTCCACGTATTTTTAGCACACTAGGCCACTGTGCACTTTAACCTAGATATATTTTATTTGGCTTCGCATTGTTATTCTTACAATAACCATTTTTATGGTCTTGTTTTATTTTCATCTATCTAACTGTTTTCACCTAGCCCTGCACTGTGTTCTAAAACAAGACATTCTTGATCACTCTGTGCTTCATTCAAGGTTACAGTTCGGTACATTGCAGATGAACGTGGTAGAAGTTTAGTCTCCAACATTTGTAGAAAATACACATCCTTACGTAGGGACATTTTCTCAGAATATCAGCTGTGTTGTTATATAAACACTTACTTGTCCATTACACGTTAGAGGGAGATTCCAGCCAGGGAACCACAACTCTATGCTTATTACTGAACGCTTTGCTACAGATGCTAATGCAGACCACATGCCTTTGCTCAGGTATGGGGATTGATGTCTTCCCAGGGGAACCTGAAAGGCAGAATTAGAGCTTAACATGCTGTGCTCAAATTATAACCTAGATAGGAAATAGACCCTCGATTATAGTGACAATATGATACCGTTGTTTTTATGCTTCACTCTTCTCGTCACCATTTAAATACTGTCATGTTGTGTCATCCTGGTTATTGCAGCTCACGCTTTGCTATCTAAGATGCAGTTGTTTTATTAAACTAATCATTGAAACATATACTGCTTCTGTTTGCAGTTTATATATGAGACTGAATTGTCAATGAGAGAACCGGATGCGACCTGAGTGACCAGGACTTCCCTGAGAAGCCTAATATGTCATGCGCTCGGCTGGCCAATCATCACTATCCCCTGTAGAGATGAGGCACTGCTTGTTGGCCAGAGCAAAAACCCGGATTTAGAGCAAAAGGTGTCCCTGCAGTGGTTTAGACTCAGTCTCCCACACGGCGGACGATCTTGCTGCTCAAAATCCAGTAGTCCCATTAGAATAATGAAAGCCTACGCGACATGGCGTCGCCAACGTTTGGTCAGTCAATACCGTATGCGGAGACGTCCGTGGTACTGAGGATTTCCACCACAGCATTGTAGGCTATCCTACTGTGGCTGGAGGTTGTTCAAGCTTGAACTTTAAAAGGAAAGCCCTATTTGGTGTGCCTTCTCTGAACTCATAGTGTCACTATTATGGCAAATCCACAGCAGGTACAAATAGCAGTTAATATGAGACAGATCTAACTGCAAATTAATTAGCACATGGCCTAACATCCCAGGGGGTCTATCCACATTTGTGGTGGATGCTCATGCAGCTTATAGAACAGAACTTTTCTATTCTTGGGTCACATTTCCAGCAGTTGATGGGAACACAAATACATTTCACCAATATACACCTGGGAATGCGCCTGGACAATACAGAGCATACACATACACACAATATTACCAGTAAGGTTGGGTCCACTAAGTAATGACGGCCCTAGCTGGCGTTTATTGGCCACCTATACACCACACACTGCAATTGCAAATCTAGCAGTAGCTGAGGTTCACCATTTATATATTGAATTAATAGTGATATATAGACGATTAGTACAATTTGTGATACAAACACTAAATACAAACCCAGCACGTGCTGCTCCAGCACATCCACATGCAGCAACGCCTGGTATAAATCCTGTGACTGTACATTTAATTATGGGCAAAGTACCCCCCAGATGAGAGGAAACTCAGTTTTGTTTAGCACAGAAAATTAATGATCTGGTGGCAGTATTTCCCCATACGGGACCTCAGGATAAACATAGAATACTAACAATGTGCTTGCCTTTAAGGATGGTCCCTACAGTAGATAAATGTAATACTTGGGGCACGGTGTTTGCCGCGCTCTATACAACCTCACATGGAACACCGACACTTGCCAATTTACTGGAGGTGTTGAAACAAATTTAAGATGCATGCAGGGCTGCCCCGGCCGTAGATTTGGGCGATGCAATTGATGGACAATTTTGCCACAGTATCCTCAATCATTTTAAGTGATCTTAAAGGGGAAGCGGTGGTGCTTACAGTGTGCATGCGGCTCCGTGACGTTCCACAACAGGATCAGGAACGAGAGCTGCCTAAAGTAATAGCAGAGACCTATTCGAGTATTGGTCGAGATAGCTTAGGGGCCAGACCGCAAAAAACACAATTTCAGGGTAAATTGAACAAAGATACCCCCAAGCAAGCACCTGAGACTAATAAGAAACGCTGGGAGAAAACAAACTCCTTTTTAGCATGCCGGCTGGAATAGTTTACGTTGTTTCGGTCTCTAAGGTCGTTACATGCTGCAGGAATGTACTCATTCCCCCCACTAGAATTAGGGTGGTAGCTGATATTCGGCCTTGCATTGCTACTTCAAACGTGAATTTTGACAAGTTAAGCAGGCTCAAGGCTTTACTCTTTCAAAAGCATGTGGCCCTTACATCTGTGCCCGACACCTACACACTTCAAGTGGCAAGGTCATCGGCAGAAATACAGTCCCTGTTAAATACAAACTTTCCGAGACACTTTGGTGAACTCGTGGGACGAATATTTAATGCGTCCAGTACAACTGGAATCACAGGTTGGATACAATAGGCTACTTCTCTGACAGCCACTGATGTAGGCTACATTTTTGACCCAAAGTTACAAACTCAAGAATTTTTACAATATGAAATAGAATACCCAGTTCCAGCAAATACATTGCCTATTGAACAATATCATAGTCATGTACACCGATGGCTCAGCCCAACCTGCAATTGGAACTAAACATCAATATTCTGCTGCTTGCGCAGTTGTAAGTGGCTATATGGGGGGCGAAACATTCTGTCCCCTACATACCTTTACGCAAACCCTAGGGGATTGCACAGCACAATTGGCAGAACTAAAAGCTCTATTGATGGCATTGGAACACACAGATCCTGCACAGCTTACGCTGATTGTTTGTGATTTGTATTATTGTGTTCAGTCCTTAAATGAATACCTGCATTACTGGCACCAGAATGGGTTTAGAGATTCTAAAGGCAACACCATTAAACACAGACGTCCGTGGGTAAAAGTAGCAGACCTGAAAGAGACGCTACCAAATGTCCATGTTGTACACACAATTGGACACCAGCATGTTGAAATACATGTTGCTGGAAATACACTGGCTGATGAAGCTGCAAAGTCAGCAATGGCAGTAGCCACTATAGCTGCAGTGACTCGCTCGAGTTCTAAACCGGACGCAGACATTTGGGCTGCCGTGAGAGCTACGGCTGATGGTAAGCCCTATCCTAAAGGATTTCCTAATAAATATACTTATCGAATGGGGGATCGCCTGAATGCTGAAGTTAGAATACCAGGTGTAGGCGTAAGGGACATCCCAAACAAAGACATAAGACCAGGATTAATTACAGCAGCGCATGAGGGGGTAGCATCTGCCCATTTCTGGCGTGGCGGCTACAATTTCAACATTGCAGGCCTGTGACTGGTGGACAGGTCTCTACAAAGAGACCAAGCAGTATGTCCTTTGTTGTGACATTTGTCAACAAATTAAAGCTTCCACTGCCAAACGGCCGCCACAAACACCCCTCTTGATTTCTAACAAACCATATCAATGTGTGTACTTGGACCATTGTGGTCCCCTAACACCTGATAGTGCATACAAATATATTTTAGTTGCTGTTGATTCATGCTTTAGATTTTTTTGGATGTAGCCACAACTCACGGCTGAAGCTTGGACTGTTATTAAAGATTTGCAAGTCTTTATTGGTACATATGCAGTTGTGGATTTCCATTCGGACCAGGGCCCTGCTTTTGCCTCAAGGGCATTCAGGGATGCCATGGCTTTATTGGGGGTCCAACTCCAGTTCTCATCTCCATTTCATCACGAGGGAATTAGTGTCGTGGAGCAATTAAACTGTGATTTAAAACAATCTTTAGCAGCCAGAGTCTTAGGTACGGGTCGTAGTTGGCTTGACCACCTGTATGGCTTTAAATAATCGTCCTAGAAGGTCCTTGGGGGTCGTACTTCAAATGAGTGCCTGTTCGGAACTCAAATGTATGTTCCGGATTTTGATGGTCCTGGCGTGGAGGCAGCAGAAACACCTTTTGACATAAATGAACGTGTCACTGTCTTACAGGAATTGCAACAGTTCTGTGATGATAATTCTTTCAACAATGCCGTCTGCACAGGAATTAAGGATGTGCCTGTAACATCTAACGGCTGGATTTCCAGAGTTAGGGATCTTGTACGTGAGAAAGTCGATATGAGAAAGGAATTTGGCCCTTCTTATCAAGCACCAGTCCCTGTACTAGGGACACACGGTACCAGAACTGTCATTCTACCGCCGTTGGCAGCTGCCAAAGAAAATCGTTTTGTCTCTGTCGACAATGTCAAACTACACCATGTGGCCGGTCCTGCACAGCCGACCAAGAGGAACATCCAGTAGTTGCAGAATCCCTCTCACTACTGGTGAGGAAGTTCCTCTACAAGTTGAGTATACCAACACCTCTCCGAGCTTGGGGAGGATGGAAGATGATCTTGCATTAGTTCCACTAACGTCAATTAATTTCGAAACATTTGACCAAGTTAACTCAACTCCAACACAAATGGATGGTGTTATCTATAATGTGCCACCGCAGGAAACACCAACTCCACCACTGACAACGGCTCCGCCATTTGCACGAACTGCCTCCGGATATTTTGCTGATTTCAACCATGACTTCTCAGACTCATTCGCCTCTTCGACAGCTGACTTGTCAAGTACGCGTAAGCCAGCAAACTGGCTTAAAGAAAGTATTTTATTTTTCCATAGAACTATCTGTGGCTTCCTTTGACTGTCTTAGCCTTTTCACTTTGGATTGGTTTTGTCATCACCTTTTTCTCAGTAATACATGGTCACTTTCTGCCTGAAAGATCAACAGTTGAACTGGTGGAGGAGGTTTTAAAGCCACATTTGTCATCACATAAAGTCAGAAGAGACTTTGTGAACATTTCCACAGTGTCAATTCCTGATGGGATTGTTTGGGACAAAGTAATGTTTGATATATATGGTCCCATGGAAGTTATTCAAATACCGTGTTCAGATTATCAATGAATGATATAATAATACCAGGCTTCTAGTTGATTGGGATGCGAGAACAGTTAATTCTATGATGACTGAATTGCAATAATATACTGTCTTTGAGAACAAAGATGTTTACCAACTTACAGTAAATTATGGTGATACGCTTTGCTATAGTTATCATGGGCACCATTTCATACATAGAGGGAGCAGCCCTAGAACTGTCATTAATTACAAGCAATGGGAACATTGCCCGACTACGCCACAGGGGAGTTCCAAAACATATTCTGGAAAGTTTGCATATTTTTCTGGGCACAATCAAAAGAATGCTGAGTCATAGTACTTTTGAAGTACCACCTACCAAGGATATACATATATTAATAACCAATACGAAATTCATATATTCGGAATCCTTTGTTTCCCGATTATCGATAGAAGGATATGAATATTGGCTGAAAACAATTGATCTGAAAATTGTGTGGGGAACTAGAAATTGGCAAATTAAGGGAAAGGAAGCCTTGTTTAGAGCATGCCTTATTCCTGTGCAAATTATTTTTTTATACAACACGGTACAACAAACAAGTTGTTTAGGCTTAGCTAAAATTAGGGAATTAAACATGCCCAGTATACCTGCCCCCGCAAACTTTTATAAATGGCAAAAATATACAAATGCAACGGAAAATGAGCTCGATGAGTGGTTCCAGAATGGTACATTTAATGCTTCACTGACATGTCCTGGCGGGTGGTTATTGTGGCCAATAGATACCAATGGGTGTCATCAACGTTTTATCAACTCCTAGGGGGGTTTTAGGACGAGTAGGCCAGACCCTCGCCATATATCATCAGAGCATGCAGGTATAATTACAACATATAGGGGGTCATTCTGACCCTGGCGGTCATCGACCGCCAGGGTCGACTACCACGGAAGCACCGCCAACAGACTGGCGGTGATTCCTCAAGTATTCCGACCGCGGCTGTAAAGCCGCGTTCGCCCAGCCGGGTCCGGCGGTTTCCCGCCGGATTTCCCCCGGCTGGGAGAATCCTCCAAGCAGCGCCGCCATGGGGATTCCGACCCCCTGCCCGCCAGCCTGTTTCTGGCGGTTTTCACCGCCAGAAACAGGATGGCGGGAACGGGTGTCGTGGGGCCCCTGGGGGCCCCTGCACTGCCCATGCCACTGGCATGGGCAGTGCAGGGGCCCCGTAACAGGGCCCCACCATGATTTTCACTGTCTGCTTAGCAGACAGTGAAAATCACGACGGGTGCAACTGCACCTGTCGCACCCCTGCAACTCCGCCGGCTCCATTCGGAGCCGGCTTCATTGTTGCAGGGCCTTTCCAGCTGGGCCGGCGGGCGCTCCTTATGCAGGCACCCGCCTGCCCAGCGGGAAAGTCAGATTAGCATAGCGGCCATTTGGCGGCGACTGCCGCCCACCGCGGTCATAATGAGGGACATAGTGTGGGAAAATTATGCCAGCAGTGGCTAAAATCATCCTCACTAGACGCGGTTAGAGAACACCTCAGTCACCTGTCTAACTCCACTGACTTACAAGATTTATTGTCATGCCCCAGAACGCCACGTAGGAAGCGTTTCTTATATGCTGTATATAATGAGATTTGGAAACTTTCTCAACAAGACGCTGCTGCCCGGTTAAGGCAAATAGATCAGGAAAATCTAAAAAAAGAGATTAGCTGTTGTGGATAATGGGATTAACACCTTGCCGACCGGATATATACCATAAATAATAGTGCCTCTTCTGCTATAGACATCATACAATCAGATATGTCTTCTTTACACCATGGACAGAGTCAGATCAGGTCTATTATGCAGTTGGGTTGGACGCTTCAAACATTGAAGGCGGGTCGTGATCCATGGCAGCACGTCAGTGCAAGGGAGATATTTTCTTCCTTTAATTTGACGGGACAAACACAACTAATGGCTCAGAAGGAAGCGACTTATGTCATGCTTAACATTGAGAAATTAGAAAAGTTGCCTTTTACTGTAGCCGAAATACCGTCTGCTGAGTGGTTAATACATGGGGTTATAAATCTGCCTATTTCTACACTACAATTCACTTGGGGCCAGATGTAGCAAACGTTTGCGACTCGCAAACGGGCCGATTCGCAATTTGCGACAGTGCAAAATCGGAAATGGGATACAAAAAGCCCATTTCCGACTCGCAAAAAGCGATGGGACCCGTTTGCGAGTCGCATCCGTTGCGACCCCATTTTGCGACCCGCAAATTGCAAGTCGCAATTTGCGAGTCACAAACCTTATGCAATTGCAACTCGCAAATTGCGACTAGTCGCAAAAAGCCCAGTTTGCATGTCCCATTTACCACTAACTCAGAGCAGGTGGTAACCATTACCAAAGTATAAAAGGGGACCCAGAAGGCATCTGGGTTACTCAAGATGGCGGAGATATACCTGATAGCAGTGAGGAGGAGAGTCTACGCAGCCCAGCAGAGGAGGAGGAGGGGCCACAGACAGGAGAAGATATATAGAACCAGGCAGACTCTTTTTCAGCAAACTGAAGAGGAGATCTATGACAAATACCGCCTTAGCAGCGTAGCCATTCTAGAATTAATAGATTTACTGAAACCACAGCTAGAACACAAGACTCTGCGTGGCTGCGCCATCCCTACGCATGTGCAAGTGCTATGCGCACTGCACCTCTTGGCCTCAGGGAGCTATCAGGGGGTCATTGCCGTGGCAGGTGGGGTATCCCAAAGTGCAGTGTCAAGGTTCCTCAGGGCATTCCTAGATGCCTTAGTCACGCACATGTCTCACTTCATATACTTACCAAGGAATGAGGCAGAAATTAACAGCACCAAGCTGGACTTTTACCGCATTGTCCACTTTCCTCATGTCATAGGGTGTGTAGATGGGACACACATTCAAATATGCCCCCCTGCTAATCTGGAACACATTTTCCGCAACAGGAAGTGTACCCACTCACTCAACATACAGGTTGTTTGTGATGCCCATTATGTCATCACGGACATCGTAGCTAAGTTTCCTGGCAGTACCCATGACTCATACATTTTTAGGCATAGTGGGATACATCAATGCCTGGAACGTGGGGAATTTGGAGACGGTTACCTCCTAGGTAGAACCACAGACACTTGCAGACATACACACAGGTCACTGTGCACGACAATCTGGACTTCCTAACCGTGTACTTTTGTGCCCAACAGGTGACAGTGCATATGCTCTCAGGCCTTGGATCATGACTCCGTTTTTAACACCCAGAACTGAATCCGAGAAGCAATACAACAGTGCGCATAAGAGGACCAGGAACCTGATCGAGCGCACCTTCGGACTGCTGAAGGCAAGATTCAGATGCCTCCACCGCAGTGGAGGCGCCCTTCAATACACCCCCATTACCGCTTTCAAAATTGTGGTCGCATGCGCCATCCTCCACAACATAGCCACCCGACGTGGGCTACCTCTCACCCCTGCAGACCCAGATCCTGATGATGAAGAGCAAGAACAACCACATCGCCATCATGGGGATAGGAGTCTAGCTAATCAAGGCAGACTGAGACGGGACCACATTGCAACGCAATATTTTGGACGGTACGTGTCAACTCCCACCATACTCACCTATTAACCATTTGTTAAGTGGAACAAAAATAACTGTTTTATTAATGTCATGAAGAAACTATATACAAGTTGAAATTGTCCATGGGCAGGAAAATGCCAACCAGTAATGTGGCACATTAACGCCATGTGCCACATGAATCTGTCCTGGCTGTTATCTATGATCTCCTGCCCCTCCTGCCAGCCTGGCTGGTCCCTGCTGCGTCCATGGTGCTGTGCCTACCACTCCTCAGCACCCTACTGTGAGTGGCAGAGACACTGCTCACTGTTGAGCCCTCCTCCCAGGTGTATTTGTTAACTTCCTGGCTGTGATGTCATCATCATGTGCCAGGAAGTGTATCCAGGGTGTTCTGGTATGCTTTCTGGAGTGTTCTGCTGCATCTGCAAGCAATTTTGAAGGTATTCGCAATTTGCGACACCCACTCGCTAATTGCGAGTTCGTTTTTTGCACACTTGCAAACAGCGACCTCGCAAACTGCGGACTCGCACACAGCGTTGCGAGTCCGGCTGCGAGTCGCAAAATCGGATCGCTTTTTTTTCTGGCATTCCAATTTGCGACTCGCATTTTGCGAGTCGCATCAACTCGCAAAATGCGAGTCGCAATTTTTATTTTTGCTACATCTGGCCCCTACTGTTTAAAACACATTCCGGTAGGCAGGTATGAAAAACTGAGACATAGTTATATTCATGAGGTGTGGGAGCTTCCCTCCTCGTACAAATGCTTCAGTAGCATGAAAGAGGTCTTTCTTAGCGGTAGTGAATGCAAGACTTCAGTCAGCCATTCGATGGTTTGTAAACAGCTGTCCTTGCATGGGGCTTGAAACGCCTCAGCTGCAAACTTGGGTTGTTATCTGAAGGGAGTTCCAGTCCCCTTGATTAGACAAACGTTCTAGGTGCTTTCAAACAGCAGCTACGTCCTCCTCAATGGTGAAGACTGTTTTAGCATGCGGGCCGGAATAGTTTACGTTGTTTCGGTCTCTAAGGTCGTTACATGCTGCAGGAATGTACTCATTCCCCCCACTTGAATTAGGGAGGTAGCTGATATTCGGCCTTGCATTGCTACTTCAAACATGAATTTTGTCAAATTAAGCAGGCTCAAAGCTTTACTCTTTCAAAAGCATGTGGCCCTTACATCTGCGCCCAACACCTACACACTTAAAGTGGCAAGGTCATCGGCAGAAATACAGTCCCTGTTAAATACAAACTTTCCGGGACACTTTGGTGAACTCGTGGGACGAATATGTAATGCGTCCAGTACAACTGGAATCACACGTTGGATACAATAGGCTACTTCTCTGACAGCCACTGATGTAGACTACATCTTTGACCCAAAGTTACAAACTCAAGAATTTTTACAATATGAAATAGAATACCCAGTTCCAGCAAATACATTGCCTATTGAACAATATCATAGAGTCATGTACACCGATGGCTCAGCCCAACCTGCAATTGGAACTAAACATAAATATTCTGCTGCTTGAGCAGTCGTAAGTGGCTATATGGAGGGTGATAAATTCTGTCCCCTACATACCTTTATACAAACCCTAGGGGATTGCACAGCACAACTGGCAGAACTAAAAGCTCTATTGATGGCATTGGAACACACGGATCCTGCACAGCTTACGCTGATTGTTTGTGATTTGTATTATTGTGTTCAGTCCTTTAATGAACACCTGCATTACTGGCACCAGAATGGGTTTAGAGATTCTAAAGGAAACACCATTAAACACAGACGTCCGTGGGGAAAATTAGCAGACCTAAAAGAGACGCTACAAAATGTCCACGTTGTACACACAATTGGACACCAGCATGTTGGAATACCTGTTGCTGGAAATACACTGGCTGATGAAGCTGCAAAGTCAGCAATGGCAGTAGCCACTATAGCTGCAGTGACTCGCTCGAGTTCTAAACCGGACGCAGACATTTGGGCTGCTGTGAGAGCTACGGCTGATGGTAAGCCCTATCCTAAAGGATTTCCTAATAAATATACTTATCGAATGGGGGATCACCTGAATGCTGAAGTTAGAATACCAGGTGTAGGCGTAAGGGACATCCCCAACAAAGACATAAGACCAGGATTAATTACAGCAGCGCATGAGGGGGTAGCATCTGCCCATTTCTGGCGTGGCGGCCTCAATTTCAACATTGCAGGCCCATTACTGGTGGCCAGATCTCTACAAAGAGACCAAGCAGTATGTTCTTTGTTGTGACATTTGTCAACAAATTAAAGCTTCCACTGCCAAAACGGGCGCCACAAACACCCCTCTTGATTTCTAACAAACCATAGCAATGTGTGTACTTGGACCACTGTGGTCCCCTAACACCTGATAGTGCATACAAATATATCTTAGTTGCTGTTGATTCATGCTCCAGATTTTTTTGGATGTAGCCACAACTCATGGCTGACGCTTGGACTGTTATTAAAGATTTGCAAGTCTTTATTGGTACATATGCAGTTGTGGCTTTCCATTCGGACCAGGGCCCTGCCTTTGCCTCAAGGGCTTTCAGGGATGCCATGGCTTCATGGGGGGTCCAACTCCAGTACTCATCTCCATTTCATCATGAGGGAAATAGTGTCGTGGAGCGATTAAACTGTGATTTAAAGCAATCGTTAACAGCCAGAGTCTAGGTACGGGTCGTAGTTGGCTTGACCACCTGTATGGCTCTAAATAATCTTCCTAGAAGGTCCCTGGGGGTCGCACTTCAAATGAGTGCCTGTTTGGAACTCAAATGTATGTTCCGGATTTTGATGGTCCTGGCGTGGAGGCAGCAGAAACACCTTTTGACATAAATGAACGTGTCACTGTCTTACAGGAATTGCAACAGTTCTGTGATGATAATTCTTCCAACAATGCTGCCTCCACAGGAATTAAGGATGTGCCTGTAACATCTACCGGCTGGATTCCCAGAGTTAGGGATCTTGTACGTGAGAAAGTCGATGCGAGAAAGGAATTTGGCCCTTCTTATCAAGCACCAGTCCCTGTACGAGGGACACAAGGTACCAGAACTGTCATTCTACCACCGTTGGCAGCTGCCAAAGAAAATCGTTTTGTCTCTGTCGACAATGTCAAACTACACCATGTGGCCGGTCCTGCACAGCCGACCAAGAGGAACATCCAGTAGTTGCAGAATCCCTCTCACTACTGGTGAGGAAGTTCCTCTACAAGTTGTATATACCAACACCTCTCCGAGCTTGGGGAGGATGGAAGATGATCTTGCATTAGTTCCACTAGTGTCAACTAATTTGGAAACATTTGACCAAGTTAACTCAACTCCAACACAAACGGATAGTGCTATCTATAATGTGCCACCGCAGGAAACACCAACTCCACCACTGACAACGGCTCCGCCATTTGCACGAACTGCCTCTGGATATTTTGGTGATTTCAACGATGACTTCTCAGACTCATTCGCCTCTTCGAAAGCTGACTTGTCAAGTACACGTAAGCCAACAAACTGGCTTAAAAAAAGTATTTTATTTTTCCATAGAACTATCTGTGGCTTCCTTTGACTGTCTTAGCCTTTTTACTTTGGATTGGTTTTGTCATCACCTTTTTCTTAGTAATACATGGTCACTTTCTGCCTGAAAGATCAACAGTTGAACTGGTAGAGGAGGTTTTAAAGCCACATTTGTCATCACATAAAGTCCGAAGAGACTTTGTGAACATTTCCACAGTGTCAATTCCATGATGGGATTGTTTGGGACAAAGTAATGTTTGATACATGTGGTCCCATGGAAGTTATTCAAATACCGTATGTGTTCAGATTATCAATGAATGATATAATAATACCAGGCTTCTAGTTGATTGGGATGCGAGAACAGTTAATTCTATGATGACTGAATTGCAATAGTATACTGTCTTTGAGAACAAAGATGTTTACCAACTTACAGTAAATTATGGTGATACGCTTTGCTATAGTTATTATGGGCATCATTTCATACATAGAGGGAGCAGCCCTAGAACTGTTATTAATTACAAGCAATGGGAACATTGCCCGACTACTCCACAGGGGAGTTCCAAAACATATTCTGAAAAGTTTGCATATTTTTAAGGGCACAATCAAAAGAATGCTGAGTCATAGTACTTTTGAAGTACCACCTACCAAGGATATAAATATATTAATAACCAATACGTAATTCATATATTCGGAATCCTTTGTTTCCTGATTATCGATAGAAGGCTATGAATATTGGCTGAAAACAATTGATCTGAAAATTGCGTGGGGAACTAGAAATTGGCAAATTAAGGGAAAGGAAGCCTTGTTTAGAGCATGCCTTATTCCTGTGCAAATTATTTTTTTAAACGACACAGTACAACAGACAAGTTGTTTAGGCTTAGCAAAAATTAGGGAATTAAACATGCACAGTATACCTGCCCCCGCAAACTTTTATAAATGGTAAAAATATACAAATGCAACTGAAAATGAGCTCGATGACTGGGTCCAGAAGAGTACATTTAATGCTTCACTGACACATCCTGGCGGGTGGTTATTGTGGCCAATAGATACCAATGGGTGTCATCAAGGTTTAACAACTCCTCGGGGGGTTTTAGAACGAGTAGGCCAGACCCTCGCTATATCATCAGAGCATGCAGGTATAATTACAACATATAGTGTGGGAAAATTATGCCAGCAGTGGCTAAAATCATCCTCACTGGACGCGGTTAGAGAACACCTCTGTCACCTGTCTAACACCACTGACTTACAAGCTTTATTGTCAAGCCCCAGAACACCACGTAGGAAGCGCTTCTTATATGCAGTATATAATGAGATTTGGAAACTTTCTCAACAAGACGCTGCTGCCCGGTTGAGGCAAATAGATCAGGAAAAAAGAAAAAAGGCATTAGCTGTTGTGGATAATGGGATTAACACCTTGCCGACCGGATATATACCATAAATAATAGTGTCTCTTCTGCTATAGACATCATACAATCAGATATGTCTTCTTTACACCATGGACAGAGTCAGATCAGGTCTATTATGTAGTTGGATTGGACGCTTCAAACATTGCGGGCGGGTCACGATCCATGGCAGCACGTCAGTGCAAGGGAGATATTTTCTTCCTTTAATTTGACGGGACAGCAACAACTAATGGCTCAGAAGGAAGCGACTTATGTCATGCTTAACATCGAGAAATTAGAAAAGTTGCCTTTTACTGTAGCCGAAATACCGTCTGCTGAGTGGTTAATACATGGGGTTATAATTCTGCCTATTTCTACACTACAATTCACCTACTGTTTAAAACACATTCCGGTAGGCAGGTATGAAAAACTGGGAGATAGTTATATTCATGAGGTGTGGGAGCTTCCCTTCTCGTACAAATGCTTCAGTAGCATGAAAGAGGTCTTTCTTAACGGTAATGAACGCAAGACTTCAGTCAGCCATTCGATGGTTTGTAAACAGCTGTCCTTGCATGGGGCTTGTAACTCCTCAGCTACAAACTTGGCTTGTTATCTGAAGGGAGTTCCAGTCCCCTTTCTTAGACAAATGTTCTAGGTGCTTTCAAACAGCAGCTACGTCCTCCTCAATGACGAAGACTGTTGTGGCATGCGGGCCGGAATAGTTTACGTTGTTTCGGTCTCTAAGGTTGTTACATGCTGCAGGAATGTACTCATTCCCCCCACTAGAATTAGGGAGGTAGCTGATATTTGGCCTTGCATTGCTACTTCAAATATGAATTTTGACAAGTTAAGCAGGCTCAAGGCTTTACTGTTTCAAAAGCATGTGGCCCTTACATCTGCGCCCGAGACCTACGCACTTCAAGTGGCAAGGTTATCGCCAGAAATACAGTCCCTGTTAAATACAAACTTTCCAAGACACTTTGGTGAACTCATGGGACGAATATTTAATGCGTCCAGTACAACTGGAATCACACATTTTTTCAAAGCTGTTGGTTCAGGTTTCGTTCACACCTTCTCCTCCATATTCGGTTTGATACCTTCAGCTATCCACTCAATTTTCGGTAGTATTTTTTGTTGATTTCCCCTAACTTTGGCTTTATTAGCTGGCATCTTGCTGTTGCTGTTGTTTATGCGCAATGGCTTTCCCGCCACAACGAGGAGAAATGAAGGCACTCCCATCAGTGCAGCTGTGTCGTGAGCATATGTTGCAGTATTTCGGAGCAACACTCCTGGAGCAATTGGAGTGTGTCTGGTCTTTGTCATTCAGACCGGTTTCGCATTGTGTGCAGCCCGTGTTTTGGTGCCTCTGGTGCCCTTTCGTAAATGTACTAAGGTCTGCCTTTCACAGCAGCGCTTGCCTGCAGTAGATCCTGATCTGTTGATGTTCTCTCTGAGGGTTCATTACCGGACATGCGCATTGAGGTTGTGTTTGCTGCATGAAGCTAGATATGAGTTACCCTTCCTGGAGGAAGTTGTTCACAACTCATCAATGGGCACTCGACGGGATGCCGCCTTGGTTGACACTGAGGCTATGGAACACACCTGCTCCTTCATCCCTTTTGGCGAGAACTTTCCGGCTTTGACATCTGCCAAAGTGGAAGATCTCCGGTTCTCCATGACTCGGACCTAGTTTGGAACTTTTATAAATTGACATGTCTTTTTAATTCGGTTTAAAGTCACATGCTTATGTTTTAAATTGACACGTAGAATTTTTGTATGTCCTTTTGACTTGTCCAAATTGACTTAGTTTTTAGATATGTCTTAGGTTGAGCTTTTTAGCATTAAAATGTTAGCTTTGGCTTTGAACCACTTTCAACCAACAAGGGGAGGGTGTTGTGTAGCCATTTTAGTTACAGCTCTATGCACGTTATTTTAGCACACTAGGCCACTGTGCACTTTATCCTAGATATATTTTATTCGGCTTTGCATTGTTATTTTTACAATAACCATTTGTACGGTCTTGTTTTATTTTCATCTATCTAACTGTTTTCGCCTTGCCCTGCACTGTGTTCTCAAACAAGACATTCTTGATCACTCTGTGGTTCATTCAAGGCTACAGTTCAGTACATTGCCGGTGAACGTGGTAGAAGTTTAGTCTCCAACATTTGTAGAAAATACACATCCTTACGTAGGGACATTTTCTCAGAATATCAGCTGTGTTGTTATATAAACACTTCCTTGTCCATTACACGTTAGAGGGAGATTTCAGCCAGGGAACCACAACTGTATGCTGATTGCTGAACGCTTCGCTACAGATTCTAACGCAGACCACAGGCCTTTGCTCATGTATGGGGGTTGATGTCTTCCCAGGGGAACCTGAAAGGCAGAATTGGAGCTTAACATGCTGTGCTCAAATTATAACCTAGATAGGAAATAGACCCTTAATCATAGTGACAATATGATAGCGTTGTTTTTATGCTTCAGTCTTCTCGTCACCATTTTAATACTGTCATGTTGTGTCATCCTGGTTATTGCAGCTCACGCTTTGCTATCTAAGATGCAGTTGTTTTATTAAACTAATCATTGAAACATATAGTGCTTCTGTTTGTCACTTATATATGAGACTAAATTGTAAATGAGAGAACCGGATGCGACCTGAGTGACCACGACTTCCCTGAGAAGCCTAATATGTTATGCGCTCAGCAGCCCAATCATCACTATCCCCCCGTAGAGAAGAGGCAATGCTAGTTGGCTGGAGCAAAAACCCGGATTTAGAGCGACAGGTGTCACCTGCAGTAGGTTAGACTCAGTCTCCCACACCACGGACGATCTTGCTGTTCAAAATCCAGTAGTCTCATTAGAATAATGAGAGCCTACACGACAAGAGGAACTCGGAGCTTCGGGCTGGTCCTTCCCCCACACTGACGAGTGTGCTGACTGAGGATAGTGAGAGCTGGATTCCTGGGCCAGAGGAGCGGAGACACAGGCCTGACTGGACGGTGATGCTCGTAGAGCAGAAGGCTTCTGCCCCACTGGAAACTACATCAGGCCCGGTTGTGAGTGGGACACGTCACCTAGGCACGAGAAAGTGGCGGATGTAACACCCACTAAAGCGGGAGGGGTGCCGGGGTGCGGCATTCTGGTAATGGGGGGACAATCCCATGCATCCCACGGTCTCCAGCATAGAGACCGGGTACTGCCAAACCAACTTTCCGGGGTCTCCACTGCAGCTAAAGCTGCTGCCAACCCCTCAGACAGGTTTCTGCCCCCCTGGGGCCTGGGCAGCCTGGTCCCAGGAAGGCAGAACAAAGGATTTCCTTTGAGAGAGGGTGTTACACCCTCTTCCTTTGAAAATAGGTGTGAAGGGCCTGGGAGTGGTAGCCTCTCCTGGCCTCTGGAAATGCTTTGAAGGGCAGAGATGGTGCCCTCCTTGCATAAGCCAGTCCACACCGGTTCAGGGATCCCCCCAGCCCTGATCTGGCGCGAAAGTGGACAAAGGAAAGGGTAGTGACCACTCCTCTGACCAGCACCTCCCTGGGGAGGTGCCCAGAGCTCCTCCAGTGTGTCCCAGACCTCTGCCATCTTGGATGCAGGGGTGTGAGGGCACAATGGACAGCTCTGAGTGGCCAGTGCCAGCACATGACGTCAGAGACCCCTCCTGATAGGTGCTTACCTTTCTCAGTAGCCAATCCTCCTCTGTGGGCTAGTGAGGGTCTCTCCTGTGGGCATTTCACCAGATAACGAATGCAAGAGCTCAACAGAGTTCCTCTGCACTTCCCTCTTTGACTTCTGCCAAGGATCGACCGCTGACTGCTCCAGGACACCTGTATAACTGCAACAAAGTAGCAAGAAGACTACCACAACATTGTAGCGCCTCATCCTGTTGGCTTTCTCAACTGTTTCCTGGTGGTGCAGGCTCCAAGGGCTGTCTGCCTTCACCCTGCACTGGAAGCCAAGAAGAAATCTCCTGAGGGTCGATGGAATCTTCCCCCTGCCAACGCAGGCACCAAACGTCTGTATCACCGGTCCTCTTGGTCCCCTCTCATCCTGACGAGCCTGGTCCCTGGAACACAGGAGCTGGGTCCAAGTGTCTTCGACAGTCCAGTGGCCCTTCTGTCCAAATTTGGTGGAGGTAAGTCTTTGCCTCCCGACGCCAGACAGTAATCCTGTGTACTGCATGAACTGCAGGTGCTCGGGCTTCTGTGCACTTTTGAAAGACTTCCTTTGGCCACATCCTAGCACTCCGTCCTGCACTCCGTCCTGCAGTGCCCAACTCGCTGAGTTGGACTCTGACATCGTGGGACCCTCCTTTGTTGCTTTGAGTCGGCCGTCGGCCTCAGATTTTCTAAGTGCCTCTTCAGGTGCTTCTGCGGGTGCTGTCTGCTTTTGCATGGGCTTTCTGTATTGCTGAGCGCCCCCTCTGTCTCCTCCTCCAAGGGGCAACCTCCTGGTCCTTCCTGGGCCCTGGCAACACCCAAAACCTTCAACCATGACTCTTGCAGCTAGCAAGGCTTGTTTGCGGTCTTTCTGTGTGGAAACAACTCTGTACCCTCCAGAATGCTGTGGAACATCTTCTGACCAAAGGAGAAGTTCCTCGCACTTTCCATTGTTGCAGAATCTTTGGCTTCTTCCACCCAAAGGCAGCCCTTTTGCACCTTCATCCAGGGTTTAGTGGGCTCCTGCCCCCCCTGGACATTTGCGTGACTCTTGGACTTGGTCCCCTTCCTTTACAGGTCCTCAGGTTCAGGAATCTGTCTTCAGTGCTTTGCAGTCAGTTGTTGCCCTTGCAGTATCCCCTATCTCAACTTTACTGTCTTTCTGGGGTAGTAGGGTAACTTTACTCCTACTTTTCAGGGTCTTGGGGTGGGGTATCTTGGACACCCTTAGTGTTTTTTTTACACTCCCAGCGACCCTCTACACACTACACTAGGCCTGTGGTCCATTTGTGGTTTGCATTCCACTTTTGGAGTATATGGTTTGTGTTGCCCCTAGGCTTATTTCTCCCTATTGCATTCTATTGTGATTCTACATTGTTTGCACTACTTTTCTAACTGTTACTTACCTGGTTTTGGTTTGTGTGCATATATTTTGTGTATATATTAATTTCCTCCTAATGGATTATATCCTCTGAGATACTTTTGGCACATTGTCACTAAAATAAAGTACCTTTATTTTTAGTAAGTCTGAGTATTGTGTTTTCTTATGATATAGTGCTATATGATATAAGTGGTATAGTAGGAGCTTTGCATGTCTCCTAGTTCAGCCTAAGCTGCTCTGCTATAGCTACCTCTATCAGCCTAAGCTGCTAGAACACCTCTATTCTACTAATAAGGGATAACTGGACCTGGCGCAAGGTGTGAGTACCACAAGGTACCCAATATAAGCCAGGCCAGCCTCCTACAAGCCAACCCTGGCCAGATGAGGAGCAGAGCTGTCACCGACCACACTTGCACTTCAGAGGCACTGGATCAGGTCATACACTAAGAAATTCACACCCGCCTATTGTGCCCCAAGACAGATCAGGACCCATGCACTGAGACAGGAAATTCCGGATACCTCTGTAGGGAGAAACTCCATAAGCTGGGCCTACTTCAAAGTGGGCACCAGGTATAAAAAGGGGACCGAAGTCCCATTCTTCAGTGCACTCCTCGGAACTGTGGACTCTACAGAAGAAGGATGACCCTGTTTCCGTGCTGCTTGAGGCCTGTCCTGCTTGCTGTGAAGGAAGCCTGACTGATTATGCAAACCTCCAGTGAACCTGACTCTTCTTGCTACAGCGAATGTCAGAGATGACTGGCAACGTAAGATCTACACTTCACACTACAGCATGAACAACAAGAGGTGACCTCAAACATGAATCACCAAAAATGACAGTCTGCAATACCTGACAGGACCCTTGCACTACAGGGATGTCTGTCTGCGACGTCCAGCTTGCTGTGCATGCTACAGTAACAACTATCCACAGAGCTCTTCCTGCTCTTTGCGGCCTCCTCCACCGCGAACGAAACACTTCTCACTGGAATTTAAAAGGTAACTTTTTCAGCAGAACTAGCCTGATTCCTATGTCCAGTCCATACTCCATCATGGTCAGTCTGAACTTATGATTTTCATCCGGTCACGCACGACCAGATAACAGCAAGTAAGGCCCTCATTTATACTTTTGTTAGCGCCGCATTTGCGTCATTTTTTGATGCAGAATGGCGCAAACTTACAATTTTGTAAGTTTGCGCCACTTTTGCCTCAAAAAATGACGCAGATGAGGTTCTAAAAAAGTATAAATATGGGCCTAGGTTTCTTTACAGAAATCATAAGTCAGCACTTTCTGAAAATACAGGTGGTTTGTATTGCCACCTACCTCATAACTGTACTTGTTTCATGTTATACAGGAAGGATGCATGACTCCTATGTAATTTGTAACTGCATATTGTATGAATAAACAAAATAAGAGTTCGGAGCCGGGTGGTTACTTGGTAAGTATACATGAGGTTACACTGTTTAGTGACAGTATTTAGGGGTTATTTGTCTTTCTAGTTATATACAAGTATTACCATTTCAGGTAACAGTGCTTACATCCACAACCAATGGATAAAGACGCTGAACTTAAATCCACGGAGAGCTAAAGCACGGTGGTATAATGATGCTAACAAGAAAACCAGAGCAATTGTAGAACAGACATTTGACTTGTTAAAAGGCAGATTTCATTGTCTCCACAAAAGTGGTGGCGCAATAGAAGATGATCCTTGTACTTTAAGCAAAATCACATCCACAGATATTATCCTTCTACTTGTTACAAAGTCATACCCACATGTGCTATATTGTACAATATGGACATTGGGAAGGAATTGCCTATGAAATCAGTAAGTAATGACTCTGGTGATGATAAGCAAAAACTACAGGCCTACTAATACTTGCTCTTTCTTTGGCACATTGAATTCCACTACACTCTCTTGCTGATCACTGTGGCTACTTCGTCTTCTTGTAATGCTGGGCTCAGATGTGACAAAAACACTACCAACCCAGGAAACCTTTTTATTCTTCACTTGTGTAATCTTAGATCTGTTGGTTACATTAGCTGTTTGTACTCCCTCAAGTGCATTTTTAATTGTTGAAAGACTTCAGACTACATTGCTGCTGTGGCGACGCATCTCAATTTGCATATTTATTGTGCATAGTGGTTGTTTGTAGATAACAGGCTTAAACTGATTGGCCCATAGATTAAGGGGCATATTTAAGAGCCCCTGGCACCACTTTTAGTGACGCTCCAGTGGCGCTATGCACTGCACTGTATTTACAAGGTGGCGTTAAGCCACTTTTTGTGGCTTAACGCCACCTTGTAAATATGGCCCCTTCACACACAGCACTTTTCATGGAAGGGGTGTGCAATGGGTGTTGCTGTGGGCGTGCCACAGCAATACCCATTGCATTTTAACGCTGCCCCAGATTTGCAAGTTTTTGTAAACGTGAGGTAGCACCAAACTCTAATGCCACCCCAGGGGTGACATTAGAGTGGCGCAACAAGGAGAAATGCTTACATTTCTCCTCGTTTTTTGCTCTTTGTATGTGTGCTGCATTTTCCAGTACGCAAAGAGGGGAAGCAAATCGCCACTGAAGGTTGTTTTTGTGGAGGAAGGTGTCCCTTCCTGCACAAAAACAATCTCCACCTCAATGCAGCCATTCTTGCACTATGGTGCAAGGGTGGTCGTGTTGATGTGCGACAGGACATTTTGCACAAATTTTGCTCCAGCCCTCGGGGAAACAAAGGGGTACGCCATATTACTATTAATGTGGCGCATCCCTGCGTTTTGAAAATGATGGTGTTTGACGCTGCCAAATTTGGGGCAGTGACGTGCACTGTCGTTTTCCCTCAAATCTGACCCTACAGGTGGTTTTTGTGTGCATTTGGCTTTACTCGTTTGCCTTAGAGCGTGCAGCTGTAACTTGACAATTTCTTCACTGCTTTTTTCAATTCAGACACACCAGATCTAATAATAGAACTTGCCTAAGGAAAGGTTTTCCTACCCTTCGCCACCCTTCTCAGCTCACATAAGAAAGACCCTATGCTGTTTCTCCTTAATCAGCATCATTGATTGCTACCTAAGATCTTCAAGTGGCTCCCCTAGAAATAAAGGCACACCGTCACCCAGGACTTCACCACAAGCAGACTGGAGTACGGCAATGCACCGTATACAGGAATACCGGTCCTCTACCTTCAAAGACTCCAGACCATCCAGAATACAGCTGCCATACTCATCCTGGACCTCCCTCCACATAGTAACATCACTTCCCACCTTAGGCAGCTGAATTTGGCTCCTGGCCCAGAAACATTGCCAATTCAAGCTCCTCACAAATGCACTCAAGACCCTGCACATCATCGCCCCTCCTACCGCAACCACCCACCAGACACTTCTGCTCTGCTTCTCACTCTGTCACCCAAGAATCCAGCATATGCAGAAGCAAAGCCAGAGGCCGATGCTTCTTCCAGCTTGTGATGAAGCCCTGGAACGACCACCCTCTTCACATCAGGACAGCCACAACGCTGATGGAATTCAGAAAGAAGTTAAAGACCTGGCTGTTTGACTAGCACTCTATTCCCTCTACTAACCACTGCTAGAATCAGTTTTCACCTGCCCAGTGCCTGGATACCCAGCCACGATCTACAAATCCACTACTATAACACAAGGCAAAAAATGAATGTGAACCACATGGCAAGAAAGGCTGAAGAATGAAGCAAGATTTGCAACAGGTTATTAGTCCACAAGGGGTCTTGTCAAATACTTAGGGAGTCATTATGACCCTGGCGGTGAGTGGTAATGTGGCGGCAGTACCGCCAACAGGCTGGCGGTACATGCCTCCACATTATGAGAATGGTGGGTTGGCTGCAGCCAACCCACCACTTCTCCACTCAGACCACCATGGCGGTAGCAGGCGCCGGGCCGGAGATGTCAATCTCCAGCCCAGCAGCCGTTATAGTAATTCCGGTGGGATTTTGAGCCAGCCTACCACCATGTTTTTTGTGGCATTAGCAACGCCACGAAAACCATGGCAGGAGGCCCCTACCTGTAACAGGGAATTCGTTACCTGTCACTGGTAGACGGCTCACACCCCCAACACTCCCCAGACACCCCCTCTACCTTCCATCCACACTCCCCCCTTACGATCCTCTCAATCCCCCTTCTGATCCTATCACCCCACCATACACGCACACACCCGCAGACACACACCACGCATACACCGACTCACTCACACTGGCATACACGCATTCATTCACGCATACATCCAGTCATGCTCCAGGTGGTCTTCCGGCAGGGAACGGGAAGGGGCACTGCTACTGCATGCAGCGCCCACCAGCAGAACATCACCAGGCCATATCACAGGTCATGATACGGCTGGTGGCATTGTACTGGCGTGGCGGTGCTGGTGCTAGCAGTGCCAGATTACCACCGTCCGCCAGCATAATCACTGCTGGATTTCCACCCTTCCTGTGGTGGAAGTCCCGAAGTGACCATAGTATGGCGGATGGATGGTAGACACCGCAACGTTATTTTGGTGCCCGTCACTGCAGTAGTAGGCATTTTTTACCACCAATGACATAATGAGGGCCTTAATGACGAATGTTCAAGGCCTCAAAAAGGACTTGAAATCGTTTCATAAGAAATGTGCGAGTGAGGCATTAACAGCAACATGTTGTTCCCAAGAGACTGGAAAAGTTAACATTGAAATGAAAAGATTAACAGAAAGTTGTTCTCTTCTAGGCGCCTATGCAGAGTTGGAAAGCTTCTTAACCTATTATCAGAGAGGTCACCAATTTATAACACAGGAAACCAGTTCATCCAAACACATAGTGAGGATCACCGAATCAGTACGAAGAAGTATAGCTCCTAGTCTCATGTGGCCTGCTTAACCTATACCATGTTGGTAACCATGCACTCCACTTGTTACAGTATGTCAGAGGACTGGAAGAGGTGACATACAGTGATGCGGCCCAGCTGTGTGTTCCCTTACAGCACCATGCCACAGGCCTGAGGGTAGTGATGTAATATGTTGATGCTGACTTCCGTACATAGGCTCAGAGTGTCTCTGCGAGGGGCACCAGTAAATGGATTACTGGCCGCTTCTTTGAGCAGGGCTCCACTTACTTATATAGTTCACATGCTTCAATTCCAGACACTTGTACCTGGTTCCGGTACCCCTAACAAAAAAGACTCAGAGCCTCTATACAGAAGGATGCAGCACTAACACACTTTAAATTTACTGGATCTGCGCCCCTTCTTTATTGCGCTTTCTCCATTACAGCCTCTGTTTCCACTCCTATCTTAATCCTCCACCCTGCACCAACTTTTTCTCTCCCTTCTGTACTCTTGCCCTGTGTGATCTCAAGCTGCTCCCTTGCCACCATTTACTGGCTCTGTTTCTTTGTTGTGCTTTCCCCCTTTGCAGTCTCTGTTTCACTCTCTTTAGCCTTTCAATCTCTACCTCAGGTTTTCTCCCCCTTTCTCTCCCCAGCTGGACTCTTCCCCTCTACTTCTCCCTTTTGCTGTACTTTCCCTATTTTCAGTCTCTGTTTCTCTCTGTTTGTTTCCTCCCTGCTCTCTCTGCTCCCTTGCTTGTTCCTCTCAAGGGTGCCTGCTAACTACTTGGGTTGTGCTAATCAGCCTAAGAGCTGTGTCCTGCCTTAGACTAAATTCAAAGTTCATTTGAAGAGCTATATTGCAACATTTTTGCTGACAAACTGTGCTGGTGTTTCTTTTAAAAGTCTGTGATTTTGTGCAATTCTGTCTGCCATTAACTATTGCTAGACCCAGTTTTTCTCCTCCCTCCTCCATTTCCCCCTCCTATTGTCTGCCATATACAACTTTTTTCCCACTCTCACACTAAACAGACTGTACTCACACACAATCATACTCCATTTCTCCTCCTTCAACATACACAACTCGTACATTTTTCACACTCTAATCAAACCCCTCAAGTCACAACAAAAACAACAGATTACCCTGTAGAAAAATAACACACACACATACAAAATGTATCTGAGCATAATCTCACACTTTGAAACACTCCTCACCATCCTAATATACCTACCCACATCCACTGTTCTCTGAATACAACCCTAAGTAATTGACATTTGAACCCAGCTCTACTTTACACCCGGCGTACAACACAAATTGCTCCACCTACAAACACATTACAACATTCACTAATAGGTCTATCACCCCTTGCTGAATTCAGAGCCATAAAACATAACCCTCATGCTTTAACACTACCTGTCACTCATACACCTGTCACATAGGCAAAAGAAAGAAACATCACCACACTGTTTATGACCATGCATGCCCTCGCCTATCACACACACAGTCCACAGCTCAACCCCTGAAAGTCAAGTACGCACACCACTGCCCACACAACCAGGCCCAAATAATGTCTTCAAATCCTTTTGAAGGAAGATAATGATAAAACAAAAAAAAAAAACACTTTCTCTTTTATTCAAAAGTTAACACCACCAACAATAACACACTTCCCTCAACTTCGTAGGACAATATTCACTCTCCGGCAGCACAAACTCACAGCAACTCCAAAATAGATTCTTTGGACTGCAGACTGATGAGTGCTTGTTCCATGTAAAAAAACAATTACCACATGTTGGACTTGGCACTCTCGGAAGAGTCACACCTAACCTTTTGCCTTCACTCTCCTCTTTTCTGAATTTAGTTTTTGATGGCCTTTGTGACTCTATTGAATTTACCACTGCTAACCATTGGATACACACTTGTTTTCTAGCCTAAAACATGGAACAGATGGCCTAAAACAGATTGACATATTTAGAGGTCCCTGGTAGTATACAGTATTACATGTATCCAGGGCCTATAAATTAAATACTAGTAGAGGGCTTGTAGCACTCATTGCACCACCCACTTACATAGCACAAAATATGTCTCAGTCCTTCCATTTCAGCATGTAGTGTAGTTTTAAACAAACAAGTCAACCTGACAAAATGTACTTTTTGCCAGGCTAAAACTTCCTATTCAAAATATATGTCATTCTTAAGGTGGACCCTAAACAACCTATAGGGCAGGTTGCACTGCATTTAAAATATCTACCTTATGCCTTCCAACACAAGAATCCACAACTCACCCCAAATAAAATAATGTTACCCTCAACTACATATTTGGAGGAACTAGAAAACTTTCTTATTTCCAACACAGATCTGGTCCCAGTCAATTCTGTCCAAACTCTCTATAGATGGCTCCCGAAAGCTTATCGCCTAATTCCTCTGAAAACATCCACGCATATCAAAAGAAAACAAGCCCCTTGGATGAATGCACAATTAAAACAATCAAAAAACTAATTGCTATGGTTCAACACAACTAGACCATAACAAAGAACCCTCAAGGTATTCCTACACAGAGACAACAGAATATAAAAAAAAAGCAAAAAACTATACTGTTGCAGTTGAATCCAGAATGTAAAGTGTGCCAATAAAGAGTTGTTAGACCTGTCAGCCTTAGGGTGGTCTTCCCCCAGACTGATTGCCAGCTCGCTTATATCTTGTCTGGATTTTGCTTACTTCCATCTTGTCTGGGTTTTTGCTCTGTTGGCCTTATGACTCTGTGCACTGTACCACTGCTAACCAGTGCTAAAGTGCATGTCATCACTCCTTTAGACATGGTTTGATTGGCATATACATGATTGGCATATTTAATTTACATGTAACTCCCTTGTAGAGTAGTATACCATATACCCAGGGCCTGTAAATGAAAAGCTCCCAGTGGGTCTGCAGCACTTTGTTGGCACCTGAAAACTTGTCCCAGGCCTGCCATTGCTCCTTGTAGGCAGTGTCCCACGGTTAATTCGACTTGGTATTTAAAACCCCTTGCCAAGCCTTAAACTCCCCTTTTATTGCATATATGTCACCCCTAAGGTAGGCCCTAAGTAGCCCATACGGCAGGGTGCTGTGTAATTAAAAGGTAGGACATGTCCTTTTCAGTTTTACATTTCCTAGTAGAGAAAAAATCCCAAATTAGTTTTCTCACTACTGAGAGGCCTACCCCTCCCATAGGGTAACATTGGGAATTCCTTATCAAAATTAATAAATTGTAATTCGTAAACCACAGGTGGTAGACAAGTCATGTTTGGTACCAATGAACTTGTAATGATAAACCCTCTTTAGTGGTAAAGTCTGATTTATCATTACAAGTTTGAAAATGCCACTTTAAAAAGTTGGCATTTCCATGCCCTTAGCCCTCTGCGTCTGTAACCTGCCTCCGGTCACATGATGGGGTGTAACTGACAGTTGGGACTTTGTGAATTCACCCCAGACAGTCACACTAGATTGGGAGATTAGCAGAACCTAAATGGGCCATTACCTGTCTTGATGGGGGGGCAAAGCTAAGCACAGCCCCACTTGCAACTGAATAGGCCAGGGTCTGCCACCATGCAATAGCCTTAACAACCCCATATTGTCAGTACAGCCAGCTAGGAGCCAGAGCAGGTGAGGTATGAAATTCCTGGAACTTCAGAGAACCCTTCTGGAAATTTCTCCCAACGTCTAGGAGCAGGGCACCACATACAAAAAGAGCACTCTCAGGTCTACTTCTCAGTTCACTACCTGACCTGAGAAAGGACTAGCAGAGGACTGCCTGCTGCTGTGACCTGCTGTGCGCTCTGCCTGACAGCTGCTGTACCATGAAGGACTGCTTTGCTGCCTGGAGCTTGCTTGGGTCTCTCAGAGACCAGTCCTGCATCATCACTTACACCCAAGGCTCCCGAAGTGACTCCAAGAACTAGTTCTGCTTGTCTCCTGTTTTGAAATACAAGAACATAAGAGGCTCCCACCATCTTAAAATTGCACCTGGGAAAGATGATGGGAATCTGAACCACTGTGAGATAATTTGCTTCAATATAATCCAGGCACCCCAATATGGTTTTATCTTAGGAATGCCGTGGTTAATGTTACACAATCCATGCATAGACTGGCGCAACCAGGTTTTGCGTTTTTCTTCTTCCTCTTGTTTAAAAAAATGTCTTCAACCAAGACGAGACAAAGAAGGAAATCTTCAACACTGTATTGCTACTGCAGTTGAGAAGGAAATTGATCTGCCACCACAGTATTCAGAATACACTGATGTTTTCTGTGAAAAGAAAGCGAGCTCCTTACCAACTCATAGGCCGTACGACTGTCAGATCAACCTTGTACCCGGCGCCAACATACCAAATTGTAGAATCTATGCATTATCAGAGAAAGAAAATCAAGTCCTAAAAGAATACCTTGATCAATGCTTAGCCAACGAGTTAATTCAGACATCATGATCTCCAGCGGCTTCTCTGCTGTTTTTCATACCCAAAGCTAATGGTGAATTGAGACCTTGTATTGACTTTAGAGCGATAAACAAGATCACTGTTAAAAATAAATATCCACTACCTCTCATACCAGTCTTGTTAGACCAGGTAAAATCCGCCGTTATTTATTCCAAACTTGACTTACGAGGTGCTTATCACCTAGTTCGAATTCGAGAGGTAGATGAGTGGAAAACGAATTTTAAGACTCGTTCTGGTCTCTTTGAGTATCTAGTGATGCTGTTTGCTCTATGTAATGCCCCAGCAGCTTTCCAATATTTCCTAAACGATGTTCTGAGAGAATACCTAGACATCTTTGTCATTGTTTATATTGACGATATATTGATCTATTCAAACTCTGAAGAAATACATGAAGAACGTGTAAAAAAGGTATTACAAACTCTACGAAACCATAATTTGTTTCACAAATTAAATAAATGCGAATTCCATACCAAAGAGGTTGAATTTTTGGGAGTCATTTTAACACCTGACGGCATGCAAATGACTGAAAGAAAAATTCAAGCTGTATCAGAATGGCCCACACCAAAATCAGTACATGACGGTCAATGTTTTTGGGGTTTTGCAAATTTTTATTGACGCTTCATCCATCACTTCTCCCAAAAGGTAGCACCAATTACCAAATTGTTAAGGAAAAAGGCCGTCTTCAACTGGTCCCAAGCGACAGAGGAAGCATTTCAAGACTTAAAAAAGGCCTTTACTTAAGCTCCCATTCTAGCTCATCCCAATGTGGAGGAACCATTCATTGTGGAAGCTGATGCATCCGATGTCGCTGTTGGGGCCATCCTATCTCAACGTCACCGAGAATCTGGACAATTGCACCCCATAGCATATGTGTCAAGAAAACTGAATGAAGCAGAACAGAATTACACCACAGCAGAAAAAGAATTACTAGCAATTCACAATGCTTTCAAAGAATGGAGACATTATCTACTGGGAGCAAAAAACACCATAACTGTATACTCTGACCATAAAAACTTACAATTTATGAGCTCTGCCAGCCTACTAACTCCCAGGCAACTGAGATAGATGCTATTCTTTGCAGAATTGGATTCCATAGTGACTTTTAGACCAGGAGTAGATAATCGTAAGGCCGACGGATTGTCTAGGCAAGATACTTCAATCACACATACTGAACAAAAACCCATGCCTATTATAACGCTTTCAAAAGTGTTGTGCTTAATAGCAGCTGAGAAGTTCTTTGATCTCATTCATAATCATTTTCACATAACCAAGAAGCAAGAGTGGTTACAACAAGACACCAAAAGGTCCATTCATCAAGGCCTACCTCTACATGAATCTCGAGTATTCCTGCCTACTGAGGAGTTAAGAGAGACAGCTTTTCATTGGTTGCATAGTCATCCTCTGGCAGGTCATTCAGGTCCTCAAAAAACATTAGAACTCATGAAAAGGTATTTTTGGTGGCCTACATTTGTTCATGCTTAAAGCAAATGCTACAATCATGTGAAGTATGTGCAAGATGCAAAAACAAACATAGCAAGCCTAAAGGTCTAATGCTACCTCTACCCATTCCCAATCATCCATGGGAACATATCTCTATGGATTTTATTACTGGTCTTCCTCAAGTAAAGCAATTTACAACCATTTTAGTGGTGGTGGTTAGTCTTACCAAATATGCTCATTTCATTGCATGTAAAGGTCTCCCAACCTCCGACACCTCAGTAACTATCATCTTAGAAAACATTGTTCGCCTTCATGGATTTCCAAGAGTCATACTCTCTGATAGAGACACACAATTTGTTGCATGTTTTTGGCAGCAATGGTGCAAGGCTTTACGAATTGATTCAACTTTATCCACTAGTTATCATCCACAAATGGATGGTCAAATAGAGAGACTAAACCAAGTTCTAAAACAATACTTATGATGTTCTGCAACAAAGTCTCCTAAAACCTGGCTGGAACTCTTGTGGCTTGCAGAACTGGCTTATAACAACTCTCACCACTCTTCAATAAATTCAACTCCTTTCTATGGTTTATATGGGCGTCATCCACACATTTTGGCAGTTACGCTACCTGCTTCTACTCAAACCACTCCAGCAGTCATGGACATGTTAATACTCATGAAAAAGGTACATTCACAATTGCAAACAACTCTACACCAAGGAAAGACAAAATATAAAATGCAAAATGACAAAAAACACCAGCCTGGTCCTCACTATACAGACAAAGATAGAGTTTGGTTATCCATGAAAACTTTGTATTCAAAAATACAAATATGTTTCATCCAAAATTCATAGGGCCCTATGAAGTTCTGTGACAAGTGAACCCTGTAATATATAAACTAAAATTGCCATCGTCCTTGAAAATTCATCCGGTGTTTCACACTTCACTTCTTAAACCTGCTTCACCCTCAAGTGTCACACAACCTGCTCCTCTGTTAGTCCAAGGTCATTGGGTGTATGAGGTGCGATCTATCTTAGACTCCAGATATTGTAGGTCATGCCTTTGGTACTTAGGGAGTCATTACAACCCTGGCAGACGGTGTTAAAGATGCGGCAATGCCGCAAACAGGCCGGCGGACAAAAAAAAGGGAATTATGCCCCTGGCGGAAACCGCCAACAAAGACAGCCACTTTAACACACCGCCCGCCACGGCGGTACAGACAAGCAGCGCGGCGGTCACCGCCAACAGACAGGCGGAAGATAATGTACCGCCCATAGTATCACAACCTACCAATCCGCCACCTTTTCCGGGGCGGATTCACCGTGGATAAAAACACGGCGGAAACAGTTACTACAATGGGAAAATGCTCACCTCAACACATCCCACGAGGAACGAGGACTCCATGGAGCCCGAATTACACATTCTACCGGTCCTTGTATTCCTACTCATCTACGAAGACCAACGCTGGCGCGGGCGAAGACAACAGTGAGTACTGCACCTACGACATAGGGGAGGGGGAGGCAAAAGTTAGGGGGACACACACGCAACACCCCCACCCCCACTCCCACCCTCGCATATTTCAACACACACACCAATGCATGTACAAAAATCACAGTAACAACCCACAATCCCCCCGGAAGAATGCAAAGACAAAACGAAATCAGTTCAAACATTGTAATGTATCAATACACAAATATACAGATATATATTGTAAAATCATTCAGAAATATATACATTATGAGAAGTAGTGCAGATATGCACATCTCAATGTCCGTGCACCACTAGTCCAAAAATGCATGGGCGAGGCCCACACTAGATACCTGTCCACAATCGGAGAAAACACTGCCGGGGCATCAGATAGAAATACTACAGGCACCTCAAGGGGAAGGGAACGGGGGGCACCTCAGCCGGATGAGTGCAAAGCCAGATCCACGACGGGGCTCCATGCCCACTGTACCATCCTGGGGAGTGCAAAGCCACAGTCTCTCAAGTCTCTACAGTGGGTGGCTTGCCCTCTGTACCATCCTGGGGAGTGCAAAGCCACAGTCTCTCAAGTCTCACAAGTGTGTGGTTTGCCCACTGTTCCATCCTGGGGAGTACAAAGCCACAGTCTCTCAAGTCTCTACAGTGGGTGGTTTGCCCACTGTTACATCCTGGGGAGTGCAAAGCCACAGCCTCTCAAGTCTCTACAGTGGGTGGGTTGCCCACTGTACCATCCTGGGGAGTGCAAAGCCACAGTTTCGCAAGTAGATAACAGCCTCCACTGGCTCTGGAAGGGGACTGGTGCCCAGACTGGATTAGTCTCCCCGTGAAAGTGCCTGTCCCGTCACTGTCCCACCTGCACATGGGATAACAATGCTTGATGTGGCGGTCTTTTCATTCTTCCCCGGTGCATGCCCTGTTCAGCGGTGCTTTGTCATGGCGGTCTCTGGACTGTTCAGTGGTGCTTTGCCATGGCGGTTCAGGACTGTTCAGCGGTGCTTTGCCATGGCGGTTCTGGAACGGACATTGGTGTGTGGCATGACGTTCCCTGGACTGGGCATTGGTGTGTGGCATGACATTCCCTGGACTGGGCATTGGTGTGTGGCATGACGTTCCCTGGACTGGGCATTGGTATGTGGCATGACGTTCCCTCATAGCCCAGCAGGGCTGAGGCAGCCGGGGCCCTCCTGGGCACTGACTCCGGCGGTGGCGGTGGTCTCCTGACCAGTGAGGATACTTGGGCCCTCCTGGGCACTGACTCTGGCGGTGGTCTCCTGACCAGTGACGATACTTGGGCCCTCCTGGGCACTGACTCTGGCGGTGGTCTCCTGACCAGTGACAATACTTGGGCCCTCCTGGGCAATGACTCTGGTGGTGGTCTTGTGACGATACTTGGGCCCTCCTGGGCAATGACTCTGGTGGTGGTCTCCGGACCAGTGACGACGGTGCTGGCGGTGGCGTCCCGACCGCCGGGAAGGATGCCACCCTTCTCCACAGTGATGCTCACAACAGGCTGTGCAGACTTCCTCTGGCCCTTTCCCACCTTTGGAGGAGTCACAGCTGACTCTGCAATCCCCCTGGGACCCCTGTGAGTTGTTTTGCCTCCAGGAGTCTTCACAGGGTCCCGTCGGCCACTTTCCAATTTCAGAGCCTTTACAGGGGGTGGGCGGCCAGTGCCTTGGCTCCGGGTCATACTGCCTGCCCTGGTGGCCGGTGCACTCCACACACCTTGAACAGGCACCACTGGTATTGGAGGCTTTTTGGCTGGGCGCTACGCCAGGACTGATGAATTGGAGGGCGGGGCAAAAAGGTAAACTTTACAGAGGGACAGTTTCTGACGAACACTGGGATGGGTCGTTTGAGGGGGCCTGGGAGTGGAGGAAGAGGAGGTGGTTGTAGGAGGTGTCACTTTAGGTGTTTTGGGTGCAGGTGCAGGTACTGGAGGCTGTCATGAGGTGGATGGATGTTGGGCGTGTGGGTGCCCGCGTTTGTGTACTTTGGGAGGGGGCGTCACAGACACACTGGGAGAGGACACAGGGGACGTGTAAATGGGAGTGGAGGTGGTGAGTGCAGGTGAGCGGGGTGTGGTGCTGGGTGTTCTATTGCGAGTCCTGGTGCCTGTAGATGTAGTGCATGCAGGTGAGAGTGTAGACAAGACTGGGAGGGAGGAGGGAGAAGAGGAGGGGGGGACACAGTGGAGGAAGTGGATGTTGCTGTGTCTGCATGTGGGTGATGCTTGTGTGTGTGCCTGTGGGTTGTGTGGTGCCTATGTTTGCCTGAGATTCCCTTGTGTGTAGACTTGTGTGCATGCTGGTCTGTAGGTGTGCTTGGGATGGGCTGTGGTATAGGGGATTGGGTCTGGGTGGAGGAGGTTGGAGGGGGGAGGCTAGGCACAGGGACAATGGCTGCCATCAGTGCTGAGGCCCGAGATTGCAGGGTTCGCTGAAGGGCAGCCTGACCAGAATGAATGCCCTCCAGGAATGCATTACTGTGTTGCAACTCCCGTTCTACACCCTGGATGGCATTCACAATGGTAGACTGCCCAACAGTGAGTGACCTGAGGAGGTCAATGGCCTCCTCACTGAGGGCAGCAGGGGTGACAGGGGCAGGGCCTGAGGTGCCTGGGGCGAAGGTGATGCCCACCCTCCTGGGTGAGCGGGCACGGGACGAACGCTGAGGGGCTGCTGGGAGGGCAGTGCTGGTAGGGAAGATGGCGGCTGTACCTGTAGAAGTGGGGCGCTTAGATGGTGCCGCCACCACAAGGGAGCTCCCATCGGCGGACGAGTCCGTGTCGCTGCTTGGTGATCCGGTGTCCGACGTGAAGCTCCCCTCGCCCTCCGTCCCACTGGTGCATTCTGAGTCCGTGGTGTGGCCCTCCATGGCCATGTGGGATGCAGCTCCCTCATGCTCCGGTGCCACTGTACCTCCGCCTGATGATGCTGATGCACAAAAGAACAGGGAGACAACAAAAAGGGGGGGGGAGACAGAAGATAGACAGGTTGAGTGCATGGCATACCGCTACCGCTGGCGGACAATGCAGACACAGCAGCCCCCTGCACTACGCCGTGTTCCTGGCCTCTGCAGATGCAATTTCTGGGATCTGGCCTACATGGTTATGGTGGACATCTGCACACATTGATGCCACAGGAGCATCTATACCTGTACTTTGCACTCTACTGGGGTGGAGTGCCACATGGCCTGCATTACCGAGGGGCCTAGTCTACGTTTTTCTGCCTGGCCTAGGTACACCCACAGGCCTCCTTGCCCACCCAGACCCCTCCACTGCGTGCAAAGTCCGCAGATTGAGAGTGTACTCACCCCCTTGTGCCTACTGTGATGCCCTCAAGTGCCCATCCAACTCCCGGTATGCCACCGCCAGGATCCTGAACATCAGGGGGGTCATGGTGCGACAGGCACCCCTCCCACATTGGGAGGTCATCCCCAGCTGAGCCTCTGCTGTCTTCTTGCTCCAGCGGCGAATGTCCTCCCATCTTTTCCGGCAGTGGGTGCCCCATCTCTGGTGGACCCCCAGGGTCCGTACGTCCTTGGCGATGGCACGCCAAATGTCCTTCTTCTGGTGGGCGCTGACCTACATGACATGCACAAGGGAAGACGAGAAGTCATTACCAACTGCACCGTCGATGTGAGTGGCCCACCTCCCTACTCTAGCCATGTGGCCCATTCATTCACATGCATTAATGTTCCCTGAACTCTGCCCCCTTCCCTCTTACAACCAGCCCTCTCCACCCAGGCCTAGCCCATACAACGTGCTCCCTGTGTACTAACCTGTTGGTCTGGAGGACCGTAGAGTAGCGTGTACTGAGGGAGGACCCCGTCTACCAGTTTCTCCAACTCCTGAGCAGTGAAGGCAGGGGCCCTTTCCCCAGACGCAGCTGCCACTGTCTTTTCCAGACCGAGGTCACAGCAGCACTTGCAGTGTAGGTCCCCTCCTGTCGAAGATCAGGTATCTAGTGATAGAACAGATAGAAAATGGTGGTTACGTCCGCAGCGGTGACGTCCGCGGTGGTGGGTAATATCACCGCCGGCGCACCTGTTCATTGGCTCCTGGGACCCATAGGGTCCTATGTTTACCAATGCAGCATTGCGCCGCGGTCTACCGTGACGGTGTGCAACGCCACTGCAGTTACCCCACAATCCCATTGTCCCAGTTTAGAGGTCAGGCAGCCGCCATTTCAGGGGCCCACATGTCTTCATTTACTTCTGCGTCACACATACCTAGGCCTACACTCAACACACATACAGGAAGAGTTTTGTGTTTGGTGTCATCTTCTGTGTAACTGTCGGTACATACCTGGTAAAAAATTTACTTGATCGTCGCTGTTGTCCTTCCTAGGCGCCGTCAGCTGGGACATTTGAGAAGATGGTGGAATCCTCCGGTGTACCGACCGCTGGTGGACCTGTTGACAATGGAGGAGCGACATGTAATCATCACCTACAGGTTTGACCGTGCCACAATCCAGGAACTATGTACCGAGTTGGAGCCAGACCTGATGTCACCAATCCGCCATCCCACTGGAATCCCCCCTGACGTGCAGGTGCTGTCAGTGCTCCATTTCCTTGCAAGTGCGTCATTTCAGATAACAGTGGCCATGGCATCAGGGATGTCCCAGCCTATGTTTTCCAACGTATTGTCCAGAGTGTTGTCTGCCCTGCTGAAACACATAAGGAGATACATCATTTTCCCTGAGGTGGAAGATTTGGCTACAGTGAAAGGTGACTTCTATGCCCTTGGACATATCCCCAATGTCATAGGTGCCATTGATGGGACCCATGTAGCTCTGGTCCCCCCCCCCCAGGAGTGAACAGGTGTACAGGAACAGGAAGAGTTATCATTCGATGAATGTACAGATGGTATGTTTGGCAGACCAGTACATCTCCCAGGTTAATGCTATGTTCCTGGGCTCAGTGCATGACGCCTACATACTGCGGAATAGCAGCATCCCTGATATGATGGGTCAACTCAAGAGGCACTGTGTGTGGCTATTAGGGGACTCTGGTTACCCCAACCTGTCCTGGCTATTGACCCCAGTGAGGAATCCCAGGACAAGGGCAGAGGAACGCTACAATGAGGCCCATTGGCGGTCTAGGAGGGTGATCGAACGCACCTTCGGCCTCCTTAAGGCCAGGTTCAGGTGCCTCCATATGACAGGTGGTTCCCTATTCTACTCACCGAAGAAGGTGTGCCAGATCATCATCGCCTGCTCGATGCTTCACAATCTTGCTTTGCGACGCCAGGTGCCTTTTCTGCAGGAGGATGGTCCAGATGACGGTGTTGTGGCAGGTGTGGAGCCTGTGGACAGTGATGAGGAGGAAGCAGAGGAAGAAGACAATGACAGCAGGGAGTCAGTCATACAGCAATATTTCCAGTGACACACAGGTGAGAACATTTTCATTTTTACCATTACATTCACTGTCACACGTCCTCCTCTATCCTGTGTGAAATTTCATGGGATTATTTGGTAACTGAGTTGTTTCTTTCCATTACGGTTTCACAGGTGTGGTTACCAACGTGTGTCATCTGCTTGCATCCTTCAAGGACTTGTGATGTGTGACATTGGTATGTTGCCTTTACATCTAACAACGCATTTTGACACTGTCATAGATATTACATTTGACCAAATCATAGACTGACTCCAGATTTTTTTGTGTTTCAAGGGTGTTTATTGAAGTGCTCAAAAATGGAGGGGGGTTGTAAAATGGTGATGGGTGATGGCGGAGGAATGTCCATGGCAGAGTCCAGTCTATTAGTCTCACAGATGCACTGCCCATATGGGCATAGGAAGTGGAGCTGGGATAGTTCAAGTATGGACAGGGTAACAAAGTGGGACAGTGGGGGGACAATTAGGGTGGTCTCATTTCCTGGCAGGGGTCTTGCCATCTTGCTCTGTCCTGTTCCTGGCTCTCAGGGACCGCTTGCGTGGTGGTTGTCCGTCTGCAGGGGGTGGGGTGCTGGTGTGGTGGTCCTGTGTTGGGGCGTCCTGTCCACTAGCGCCGGCGGGGGTGGTGGGCAGTTCATCGTCCATGCTAGTGTCAGGGGCCCCTTGGAGTGCCACGGTGTCCCTCTTGGTCTGCTGTATGTCCTTCAGCACCCCTACGATGGTGCCCAAGGCGGAGCTGATGGTCCTGAGCTCCTCCCTGAACCCCAAATACTGGTCCTCCTGCAGGCGCTGGGTCTCCTGAAACTTGACCACGACCGTCTCCTGGGAGTGGTGGTATGCTCCCATGATGGAGGATAGGGCCTTGTGGAGAGTAGGTTCCCTTGGCCTGTCTGCCCCCTGTCGCACAGCAGCCCTCCCAGTTCCCCTGTGTTCCTGTGCCTCCGTCCCCTGGACCGTGTGCCCACTACCACTGCCCCAAGGTCCCTGTTGGGGTGGTGGGTTATCCTGGGTTCCCTGTAGTGGTGGACACACCGCTGATTGACCTGTCCTGGGTACGGAGGTTTGGGCCCGCTGGGTGGGTGCTGTGCTGGTGTAACCAGAGGGTGGAAGGTCAGTGTTGGGCTGTGCCTGTGCAAGGGGAACCGACTGTCCCGAGGCCCACGATGGTCCGGGCTGGTCATCAGGCTCCAGTAGGGCAGAGCTGCTATCGTCACTGTGGGCCTCTTCTGTGGGTGGAGTGGAGTTGTCTGGACCCTCTGGTGTGGTGACAGTCCTTCGTGATCCTGCAGGGGCAGAAGAGCATGATTATTGCATGTGTGTGTGTGATGGTGTGCAATGGGTGGGTGTGCGTGTACCCCAGTGCAAGCATTCCTGTGTGGGGGCTTGTGCAATGATGGTTAGGGGGTTGTTATGGGTATGTGCAGTGGCCATGCTTTGGTGATGGGTGTCCATGCTTAGATGTGTCATGCAGGGCTTGGTGTTGGGATGTGTAGTTTGTGTTATTAGTACATTAGTGAGGAGTTGGGGTGATAGGGGAGGGTGTCAGGGTGGGGGTGTGTGATAGCATGCAGGTAGGGTGGGGATCTGATAGTTAAGATTTGACTTACCAGTGTCCATTCCTCCACCGACTCCTCCAAGGCCCTCAGGATGCATGATGGTCAAGACTTGCTCCTCCCATGTTGTTAGTTGTGGGGGAGGAGGTGGGGGTCCGCCGCCAGTCCGCTGAACCACGATGTTGTACCTGGAGACCGTTGAACGCACCTTCCCCCGTAGGTCGTTCCACCTCTTCCTGATGTCCTAACGATTTCTTGGGTGCTGTCCCACAGCATTGACCCTGTCTACTATTCTTCGCCATAGCTCCATCTTCCTGGCTATGGATGTGTGCTGCACCTGTGAGCCAAATAGCTGTGGCTCTATCCGTAGGATTTCCTCCACCATGACCCAGAGCTCCTCCTCGGAAAAGCGGGGGTGTCTTTGGCGTGCCATGGGGTGGTGTTTGTGATGTGTGGGGCGGTGTGAGTGTTGATGTGTGCGGTGATGTGTAGTGGTGTGTGGTGGTTTGTGCATGGATGTTGTGTGGGTGATGGTGTTGTGTGCCTCTGTATGATGGGGTTGTCTTTGCTGTGCTGTCTCTCTGGCCTTCGTCTAAATTTCTGGTCGTAGGGGTTTGTGGGTGATGTGGGTGTGTGTTTTATAATCTATTGGGTGTGTGGGAGTGGTGTTTTCTAAAAATAAGAACTTACTATTTCGAACCTTAATCTTTAAAAATTCAGAACTCTGGCTCTACTAATTGGATGCTCATGTTTTTGGTGTCAAATAGTTTATTAAAATCTTCTGTATTTTTCTAATTTGGTTTGGGATTTTTATTGTGTTCTGTTTTCACTTTGTTGCTGTTTGTGTACAGCATAAATACTTCACACATTGCCTCTAAGTTTATCCTGACTGCTTTTTGTGCCCAGCTACTCAGGGTTAATCAGAGGTTAATTTAGTGACTTTTTGTGGGTCACCCTGCAAGGGATTGTGGCAATTGGTTGGCCAGGGTTCACACCCGATCAACTAACAACCTAATTTCTCACATTGGTGTTCAGCAATATGGATTAGACTTGCGTTTTTGCAGTACCATACAGTGATTGGCATTACAATAAAATCCCAGATAAGTAATTTGCCACCAGGGCAGACTTTTTAAATTCCCTATAGTCTCCATTGACCATTTTTGTTTTTTTCCAGATTTAACTGACCCTACCTTCCTCTTCTACCATGGAGATGGATCTGATCAATGTTGACAGCCCCAACAAGGCTGAACTGCAAAAGCTCTGAAAGAAGAAGGGGCTAAAAGTGGGTATGGAGGCTTTCAAGGTGGACCTACAGATAGACCTCCAGGCCTATTAAGGCATGAAGAGGCTGCAAACAGCAACAGAGGAGAATGATTCAGAAGGGGATCGGGGCTGTATGAGGAAGAGAAACAAGGTTCCCAGGAAAACCAAAGCCTTCAGGAGCATAATCCTTGTTCCCAGTAGGAGAATTAGGATACCCAGGATAGGGCAGTTAGTAGTTTATCTTCCAGAGGCCTGTCTCAAGTGGAGCTAGAGGACAGGAGGGAGGAGATTAAGCTCAAGCTGGAGCAGGAACTGGGCAATCTAAGGGTGGAAAAAATAACAAGATCATGCTGGCTCATGAACTGAGCCTGAAGAGCTGGACATTAAAGCAAGCAAGCAGAGTCCAGCAGCAATGGAGGCAGCGAATCAGACGGGTCTACTGGAGAGGTGAGAGTATACATTCCCAAAGGCTGGGGGTAGTTATGGGGTGGGAAATGATATAGATAAGTTGTTTTCAACCTATGACTTATGAGGGCCCATAAGGTTTCAGAGGAGTACTTGGGGGGTTGCTTGAGGAAATATATGCCGCCGGTGGGAGGGGAAACACTCCTGACTCTAGCGGTAGAGGACCAAACTAGGTGTACCGCAATGAAGGCCACTCTACTTTCTAAGTTTAGGTTGACCCCTGAAAAGTATAGACAGAAGTTCAGGGACAGCCATAGGCTTCTCAACCTGACTTGGGTGTACTTTCTGGATTATGCTAGTAAGGCACTGAAGGGCTGGGTGATGGGCAGCAAGGTAAATGATTTCAATGGGCTGTACAACCTGATACTGAAAGAGCACATGCTCAATAGTTGTTTTACAGAGCTGCAACAACTCCTGGCAGACAGCAAGCTGACTGACCCCTCGGAAGCTTGCTGAGGAGGCACCTCCGGGACAGCACCAGAGTGTCTAGAAAAGCAATTGGGAGGGGGACTCCCAAAGAGTTCTCACCAAAAGAAAGAGGAGGGAGATAAAAAGAAGGAGTCCTCTCAAGGCCCCCAAACTAGTTCTCAAGAGAAAGGGTCCCCATCCCAATCTGGCCACAACAAGAAAGGCTTCTCAGGTAAAAACAAATCTAACCCAGGTGCTATGAGTGTTATGGGTATGGGCACTACAAGAGTGATCCCAAGTGTCCCAAGAGGACACAACCTCACACTGGAGGCAAACCCCAGTGTTGGCAAGTGTAGTGCTTGGGGAGGAGATGGCCTCAGTTAATAGGGGAAAGCCAGTGAGTTTACCTAGTGCCCGGGAAGCCGGGCCGCGTAGGAGCCCCACCATGCTCTGGGGCTGAACGTCAGTCGGCAGAGGGTGACGCGATCAGCTGTGATGTTTGCGCTGTGTGCGCCGCAGTCACCGCATCAGCCACACCATCGACCCAGCTTGGGGAGAGGATCCGAGGCAGGACGCGGTATGCAAATCACTGCTTGTTTTTGTATTTTTAAACGCTGCATCAATTTCGGCGTGTATTGCCAGAATCGACTGAAGGCAGGAGGTGGCCTGTAAAACAAAGAGGATTGATTTGGAGATATATCAAGGTACACAGGGTGGGGAGGTGAGGGGGGAAGGCATCCAGTTAAGAACCCCTTGTGCTCGCATGGCTTATGGGAGGAGCACCATTCGCTGTCATTTTTTTGTTGGAAGTGCAGCGTGGACAGAGACCCCCCCCATAAGCACCAAATACAAGGAGCACGAGGAGGACACAAGTAATTAAGAAAGAAATTTAAATAAAATAACGTGAATATTTTTTAAAGACCACCAAATGAATATTGAAAAGCATGTCAAAAGCATCACAGGAGCATGCAGAAGATATAAAATAAAAAATAAAAAAGAGAAAGAAATTAATAAGCAGGACATTTTAAAAAAATGACAAAAGCACGCTTAAATACAGCAAGTTGTGGCAGGACAGGGGGGGTGAAAAGAGGCTTTATCTTGAAGTATTTCAAGCACTCTAAGAAGGTACAGACGGACCCTCTCCCCGCTGTGTTTTATCTATTGTCCACTAGTAGATATACAACAACAGGGAGGCTATCTCCTTCCACAATGCAACGCTCTCCTTGGATTCTTCAGAATAAGGGCCGGTCCTCAATAACGACTCTCAGAACAGCACGAAACATAAAATGTAAGTGCCGCCTACCTTCGGATATAATGGTAAATGTGAAATCAAGTACAAATATCTGTGGTCTTCAGCAGACTGCGATTAATGAATCCAGGTCTGGATTAACTACACCTCCTGGTTTCAAAGATTCAGGCCTCCCTCCTCCCAGGGAGAGTGTATTAAAGGAAAGAAAGCCTGATGGGGCACAGGACAAAGTGCAAGAGTTGCAAGACAATTTAAATACTGCTTATAACCAGCAGAAGACAACATCTAGCCTGGTATCTCATGGCGAAGAGTTTTGTGATAGCGAGGGAGCCCCTAAGCAACTCTATCCACTATTCGGTGGGGCAAGTAATGGGGCTAAGGAGGTCCCATTCAGATCTCAGCGAGTTAGCCATATTGTTGTTTCACTGTAAGACATTTATCCCCCCCATACAGCCAGTTCAGATTTGGTAGACCCCCACGTGCCTTTCCATGAGATCATCTTTGGGCTCTGACAAGACATGGAAGACAGGACCTGCCACGAGAGATACCAGGTAGACACACAACCTTATGCAGAACAGTCCAGGCAATTTGAAGGAGAAGACACCATGAATTTGCAATCCTTGCTCCATCAAATATTAAATGAGCTAAAATCTTTAAAAAGTTCACAGACAGAAGTAAACCAAAGAACAGAAACACATTTAAATTTGATAAATGCCAATATTCAGCAGCTTAACACTCGAATCAGTGAGGTCGAACAACGTGTCTCAGATTTGGAAGATGAAGGAGTTCACATTGCCCCTGCAATCTCCAAATGTCAAGACGATCTTCTGCAGCTACAGTTTAAGATGGCAGATGGAGAGACTTATTCACGTAGATCAAATTTAAAATTTATAGGGATCCCTGGAGGTTGTGAGAATGGCCAGAATGTTACCCAATTGATGACTGATCTTGTTAAACAGCATGTACTTCCAGAACTGGTAGATAGCCATCAAGATCTTTCTATTATGCGGGCTCATCGAGTTCCAGCAGTGTTAAGACCTAATGCTAAATACACTTGCACAATATTGGTGAGCTTTGGCAATTTTTGGAATAAAGAACATATCTTGATGTAGGCAATTAAGAGTAGAATACATCAGATTCCGGGCGACTATACTTTTAGAAATTTTTCAGACGTCAGCTGCCACTGCGCGCAGGTGGAGGGAACTAAAAGAAATGATTCCAGCATTTCAAAAGGTGGGAGCTCCAGCCGGGCTTGTACAGCAATCAAAGTTAAATGTTCCTTTCAAGGGCCGCTCAAATATAATCCATACAGTCTATGCGGCCAGAACCTTTTTGCAAGATATAAGTAATGGGGTAGGACTGGGTTGAGGAGGCTAGTATTTATTAGTTAGAGCTTTCATGATGACAGGAAAGAGGCACACAGCGCATTTAATTATTTTATGTCTTTCACCTTGTAGTGCTACTGCATACTAGGTGCCATGCCAGGGCACTGATATGGAGACATAAGGGGTGGGGTGGGAGTGGTACGGGATGCGTTCAGGGGAGGGCGACTCTCTGAGAATCCCCAGGCGGGAGGGCTTCAAGGTCAGAGTGTTCAGGGAGGAGGGGTGGGCAGTTTGAGATACGGGGAGATACGGGGAGGGAAAGGGGACGAGTTCCCTTAAGTTGAGAAAATTCAGGCTATTTCAAAAGGTAGTATATATTGGCTTTGGTCGGAGAAGGATGATTAACGAATTAGTCAATAAGAATAAACTAAAAGTTATTACCTGCAATGCAAATGGTATTTCTAATAGTAAGAAATACAAAGCAATGTTAAGATGGTTATGCTCATTTAATCCTGATGTTCTTTACTTTCAAGAAACTCATCTGAAAGTAATAACCCGAAGATATATATATTCCAAAACAGTTCTCGTCAGCTTGGTTTGTGTCATCTGGTTTGGCAGTTAGGGAGTGGCAGAATATCTTAGTAACAGACTAGGTAGACTAGGTAGACTAGGTATACTGATGTTGTTAAAGAACCTAAGGCAGTAGTCTCCAAACTTTTTAATGCTGCGCCTCCCCAGTTGAAAAATAGAGATCATTGGCCACCCCCTCAGAATTGTTCACAATTATTTTATAAAGATGGCAATGTTTAAATATGTCTAGACCTATTTCAACATTGCAGTTAAGTACTATTATATTTTTTAAAAAGCAATAAAATGCTTCTGCTTAAAACAAAGGCCATACTCTGGTGCCCCCCAGGGGATCACTTGAGGCCCCCCTAGGGGGGCCCGCCCCCCAGTTTGAAGACCTCTGCCCTAAGGGGAGGTGGATATTGCTCAAAGTTATACAAACAGAAGTTAAAGTCAATTTGGTTAACTACTACGGTCCAGTCATGGATGAAGTAGAGCCACTAATGCAACTTTATGATAAAGCAATGACTACCACAGGCTCCTTTTTTTTGGGAGGCGATTTTAATTATATTCAAGACATAACTTTAGATACCTCCAATCAAGCGAAAAAGCAACTTAAGCCTAAGACCAAAGGACTTTTGAATGTAATGAAAAGCGATTCCAGATAACCGACCCTTGGCGCGAAGGACACCGCATTGCCACTCAATATACTTGTTATTCACATCACTTTAAAACCGCCTCCCGGATTGATTTCTTTTTAGTATCTTGCTTGTTGAAGAAGCTAGATTCAGATATTTGGGTAAATGCTTTTTCTGATCATTTCGTGGTCATGGTGATGCTAGAATTGGACTTGTTTAGCAAAGAGAGACTCAGATGGCAGTTCAACAGATCTTTGTTAGTTAATCAGCAGTGGGTCTCAGATATGAGAAAATTCATACAAGAATTCTTCCAGTTTAACCAAAATTCAGCTTCCTTGTTTAATGTATCGGAGGCATTCAAAGCAACAGCTAGGGGCCAAATCATTTCTATTAAAGTAGCGCAGACACGTCAAAGAAAAACTACAAGAGGCAATAGACAGAGCGTCAGAGGAATACATTAGATCACAAGAACATGTACTGGCAAGGTGTAATTTTAACCAAAAGCGAGCCCAGTTTAAAGATTTTTTTATCCTGGAAGAAGTAGTTAGCTCAAGAGCCTGTCAGCAGCAGGTTTATGAAGAAAGCCAAATGGTAGGTAAGCATTTAGCTTGGGCCACTCGTATAAAACATGAAAAACTGACAATACATCAAATCCAGGATCCCGTGACAAGTATGATTTTCAAGGATGACAAGGATATAGCTTGAGTGTTTATATCACATTATTCCAGAATCTACGAGATGGACTATAAAGTCTCGTTTTTACAGCTAACTCAGTATTATATTCCTATTATGCTACCTAAAATGTTGTTAAAAACTCAGAATGAAATAGTTCAGAAAATCACGCCACTGGAAATCAAGGGCACTATACAGAGAATACCCAGTGCAAAGGGTTGTGGTGGGGATGGCTTTCCAATAGAATTTTATAACACTTTTTTGTGAAGAGCTTACACCGTTCTTGGCAGAATTATGTAACGCAATACTTGAGGGAGTGAAAATACCATTAACGTTTAAAGAGGCAATAATAGTTAGCTTTTTGAAAAAAGATAAAAATCCATTGAAACCTAATGCATATCATCCGATTAGTCTGCTAAATGCTGATTATTCAATTTTAACCAAAGTCTGGCATACCAGGTTTGCACCTATTACACATCAATTAATACATCAAGATTAGAACGGTTTTGTCGCCAGTAGGTCAATGACAACCAATACATTTTTTTTGCTACAAGCAATAGATTACTTTACAGTCAACATAACTCCTGCAGTAATAATTATGTTAGATGCTGAGAAGGCATTCAATCTAGTTAATTGGGAAGCCTTGGAATACAGCCTAACTACATTTGGTATTCCTTTACAATTCACTACAATGCTAAGGCGGTTATACCAGGGTGCTCTGGCTAGAATTGTAATCAATTCTAAAATTAGAGGCACGATTCAGATTAAAATAGGTACTAGACAGGGATGTACCATTTCTCCAATACTTTTCACTTTTTTTATTGAACCTCTAAACAGGTAATACGCAGTTCGAAATAAATTATTGTACCACAACCAGAGATGCCAAACATTCAACTTTTTGCTGACAACATCATCCTATATTTAAAACCAGGGTTTGAGAATATGCAAAAAGCTTTCGACCATATTAATGAGTTCACGCAATTAGGGGGTTGCAAGATTAATGAAAATAAAACCTAAATTCTCTTATTTATGATGGAATGGAGAATCTTCCCTATGCTCTGCAACAGAAAACTAATTTATCTGAACTTGTTAGGTACCTAGGAATTTATGTAACAAAGAATTATTGATCCTTGTTTAATCTTAATTATGTTAGGATGCTTGAAAAAGTACAAGCGCTTCTCGATAGATGGGCAGTTTTACCATTGACTCTGAGAGGGAGGATCTCTTTTTTTTTAGTAATGTTCCAATAAGAATAAACACCTCCTACTTTCATGAACTAGATACCATGATATAAGGTTTTATATGTAGAAAAAAACCACCAAGGGTTAGACTTTCAGTTAGTCAGTTAGATAGGAGACAGGGAGTTTTGGCACTTCCTAATTTTAGAGTTTATTACGAGGTGCATTGCAGGACATACTGGCACAACGCTTAACCATCGAAGCGATGGACAACGTTCTCATCAATAAAATGATGCTAGAATCAGCCATAAGTCTCCCAGCATTCATAACAACAAAACTCCCGAAAAAAACTCGATATAAGTATATACATGACCTCAGTAAAAGACTGGAAATCTTATGGAAAACATATCAAATGCCTTTAGGTTATAATTATCTACAATTACAGGAGTGTAAATACATTGGCTTAAATCTTCCAAAAACTGAGATAGCCCTATGGAAAAGCAGAGGGTTTAAAGAGATAGGGAATTTTATATTGAGAAATAGATACATTAATTGTGTAGAGGTGGAAACCAGACTTGGTGACATGGTAACTAGACTTTTTCTGAGTTTTTCCCAGCTCTCTCATAATAAGTAAATTACTTGGTACAGAGAATTGGTACAGATTGTTAGCGGAACAATCCACTTCGACAACAACTGCAGAATTTAGGGATAATATTTTACGTACAACACAATGGCGGTCATTACAACATTGGCGGTAAAAGCCGCTTACCGCCGTGCAGAACACCGCCAACACACCGCTGCGTCCACGGAACTCCACCACAGCTATTATGACCCACAGCACAGAATCCGCAAAAATTCAGACACCTACACCAGTCCGCCACACCAAAGGTCAGTGATAAACTGGTGAAAACAAAACCTCCACCGTCACACCAACAGAAATACACCCACACTATCACAACCCACGAATCCACGTGGCAGTCTTTCAACCGCGATATTCCATTGGCGGTACACACCTCCGCACTTAAAATACACACACATTTACAAAACACAACCACATCGGACAGATCGAAATACACACACCTGATACACATACACACACCACTCCCACACACCCAATACTATATAAAACACACACCCACATCACCCACAAACCCCTACGACCAGAATCAGAGAGAAAGCCAGAGAGAGACACCACCATCAACAAACTAGCATCCACAGGCACACAACACCAACACCCACATAACTTCCACGCACCTCACACTACACACCACTACATATCAGCACACTTATCACAACACACACCACCCCACACATCACCCACACCACCCCATGGCACGGCAAAGACACCCCAGGTTCTCGGAGGATGAGCTCAGGGTCATGGTGGAGGAAATCGTCCCGGTAGAGCCACAGCTATTCGGATCACAGGAGCAGCACACCTCCATTGCTAGGAAGATGGAGCTATGGCGAAGAATAGTGGACAGGGTCAACGCAGTGGGACAGCACCCAAGAAATAGGGATGACATCAGGAAGAGGTGGAACGACCTATGGGGAAAGTTGCGTTCCGTGGTCTCAAAACACCACCTTGCGGTTCAGTGGACTGGCGGCGGACCACCACCTCCTCCCCCACAACTAACAACATGGGATGAGCAGGTCTTGGCGATTCTGCATCCTGAGGGCCTTGCAGGAGTAGCAGGAGGAATGGACTCTGGTAAGTCAAATATCTCACTATTTCATCCCCCACCCAACCTGCATGCCATCACATACCCCCACCCTCATTCTCACCCCCATCACTCCAGCTCCTCACAAATGTCCCAATATCACAAAGCACACATCCCAACACCAAGCCCTGCATGCAACAACAAAGCATGGACAACCAACACCAAAGCATGCCCAATGCACAAACCCATACACCCCCTAAACCATCCTCACACAAGATCCCACACAGGAATGCAAGCACTGGGGTACACAGTCAACCACCCATTGCACACCATGACACACACAGATGCAATAATCATGCTTTTACACCCTTGCAGGATCCCTAAACAACGTCACCGCACAGGAAGGTCCAGACATGTCCACACCACCAACAGAAGAGGCCCACAGTGATGACAGCAGCTCTGTCCAACTGGATCTAGATGACCAGCCCGGCCCATCGGGGACCTCAGGACAGTCGGTTCCCATCACACAGTCACAGGCCACTACAGAGCTTTCCCCCTCAAGAAACACCAGCACAGCACAGCACCCACCCAGCGGGCCCATACCTCTGTCCCCAGGACACGTCAATCAGCAGTGTGTCCACCACTACAGGGAACCCAGGCTAACCCACCACCCCAACAACAACAGGGACCTGGGGGCAGTGGCAGTGGGCACACCGTTCAGGGGACAGAGGCACAGGAACACAGGGGAACTGGGAAGGCTGCTGTGTGACAGGAGGAGGACAGGCCAAGGGAACCCACTCTCCACGAGGCCCTCTCCAACATCATGGGAGCCTACCACTACTCCCAGGAGATGATGGCAACGGTACTGGCCACGTTTCAGGAGACCCAGCGGCTGCAGGAGGAACAGTATCTGGGCTTCAGGGAGGAACTCAGAGCCATCAATTCCACCCTGGGCAACATCGTAGGGGTGCTGAAGGAAGTAATCAACACCAGGAGGGACACTGTGGAAGAACAAGGGGCCGCTGACACTAGCCTGGACGAAGAACTGCCCACCACCTCCGCCGGCGCAAGTTGACAGGAGGCACCGCCACAGGACCACCACACCAGCAGCCCAGGACCTGCAGAGGGAGAACCACCCCGCAAACGGCCCCTGAGATCCAGGACAAAGACAGAGAACAATGCCAAGACCCCCGCCAAGAAATGAGACCACCCTGAATGTAATCTTTTTGTCCCACTTTGTCACCCTGTCCATCCTCAAACTGCCCCAGCTCCACTTCCTATGCCCATTTAGGCAATGCACCTGTGAGACTAATAGGCTGGACTCTGCCATGGACATACCTCCACCATCACCCCTCCCCATTTAGCAACGCCCTCCAATATTGAGCACTTAAATAAACACCCTTGAAGCACAAAACAATCTAGAGTCAGTCTGTGATTTCGAATTAGTGTATTATCAATTACTGTAGCAAAAAGCTCTTACATTTGTAATGTCAACATACCTATGTCACACAGCTCTAGTCCATGAGGAATCAAAGCAGATGTCACACAGTGGGACCCACATCTGTGAAATCGTAAGGGAAAGTGACAACTCAGTGACCATACACTGCGTGAAAATGACAGACAGTAGAGAGGTAGTAATGTTAAAGTACATGTAGTAGGCAGGTTTGTATTCTTACCTGTGTCTCACTGGAAATATTGCAGGATCACTGAGTCCCTGTTGTCGATGTCCTCTTCTTCTGCTTCCTCGTCTTCACTGTCCACAGGCTCCACAGCTGCAACAACACCACCATCTGGACCATCCTCCTTCAGAAAAGGCACCTGTTGTCGCAAAGCTAAGTTGTGAAGCATATAGCAGGCCACAATGATATGGCACACCTTCTTTGGTGTGTAGAATAGGGATCCACCTGTCATATGGAGGCACCGGAACCTGGCCTTCAGGAGGCCGAAGGTCTGCTCGATTATCCGCTGTGTTCGCCCATGGGCCTCATTGTAGCGTTCCTCTGCCCTTGTCCTGGGATTCCTCACTGGGGTCAGTAGCCATGACAGGTTGGGGTAACCAGAGTCACCTACAAATGGCGAGGGACAACTGTTAGACACACACTAGCCTGTAGGGATATCCCAAGACCCAGACAACCATTCCTACTGTCTTGCTTCCAGGTGCTCACCTAATAGCCACACACAGTGCCTCTGGAGTTGACCCATCACATAAGGGATGCTGCTATTCCGCAGGATGTAGGCGTCATGCACTGAGGCAGGGAACTTGGCATTAACATGGGAGATGTATTGGTCGGCCAACATACCATCTGCACATTCATGGAATGATAACTCTTACGGTTTCTGTACACCTGTTCACTCCCGCGGGGGGACCAAAGCCACATGTGTCCCATCAATGGCACCTATGATGTTGGGGATATGTCTCAGGGCATAGGAATCACCTTTCACTGTAGGCAAATCCTCCACCTGAGGGAAAACTATGTAGCTCTGCATGGTGTTCAGCCTGGCAGACAACACTCTGGACAACACGTTGGAAACATAGGCTGGGACATCCCTGATGCTAGGGCCACTGTTGTTTGAAATGAGCCACTTGCCAGGAAATGGAGCACTGACAGCACCTGCACTTGAGGGGGGATTCCTGTGGGATGGCGGATAGCTGACATCAGGTCAGGCTCCAGCTGGGTACACAGTTCATGGATTGTGGCACGGTCAAGCCTGTATGTGATGATCACATGTCTTTCCTCCATTGTCGATAGGTCCACCAGCGGTCTGTACACCAGAGGATGCCACCATCTCCTCACATGTCCCAGCCGACGGTGCCTATGAAGGACAACAGCTAGCACAGAGTCAACCAACTCAGAGGTACATACCCACAGCTTACACAGAACACGAATCATAATCCGAAAAGTGGCCTGTATGTGTGTAGAGTTTAGGCCTAGGTACGTGTGACACAATTACAAATAAAGCCATGTGGGCCCCTGAAATGGCGGCTGCCTGACCTCTAAAGTGGGACAATGTGATGTGAGGTAACTGCGCTGGCGTTGTACACCGTTGCGGTAGGCAGTTGAAGACCGCGGCGCAATGCTGCATTGGTTAACATTGGACCCTTGGTCCCAGGAGCCAATGACGATGTACGCCGGCGGTGACAGTACGCACTGCAGCGGACGTGACCACCATTTTCTATCTGTTCAATCACTCGATACCTGATCTTCGACAGGAGAGGACCTACACTGCAAGTGCTGCTGTGACCTCGGTCTGGAAGAGACAATGGCTCGAGTGTCTGGGGAAAGGGCCCCTGCCTTCACATCGGAGGAGTTGGAGAAACTAGTGGATGGGGATCTCCCCCAGTACACGCTACTCTACGGTCCTCCAGACAAACAGGTAAGGACACTGGCAGCATGCTGTATGGGCTATGCTTGTGTGGAGAGGGGTGGATGTAAGAAGGAAGGGAGGAGAGAGTGGCGTGCATGAAACGACGGTCAGTGCATGTGCCACATGCCAAAGATACGGATAGGGGCGAATGACTGTGACGGTGCAGTTGGTAATAAGTTTCTCTTCCTCCTGTACAAATCATGGAGGTCAGCGCCCACCAGAAAAAATAGAATTGGTGTGTCATCGCCAAGGATGTCCGGACCCTGGGGGCTACCACAGATGGAGCACCCACTGCTGGAAAAGATGGGAGGACATTCGCCGCTGGAGCAAAAAGATGGCGGAGGCTCAGCTGGGGATGGCCTCCCAAAGTGGGAGGGGTGCCCGTCGCACCACGACCCCCCTGATGTTCAGGATCCTGGCGGTGGCGTACCTGAAGTTGGATGGGCGCTTGAGGGCATCTTAGCAGCCACAAGGGGGTGAGTACACTCTCATCCTGCTGATTTAGCGCGCAGTGGAGGTGTCTGGGTGGGGGAGGTGGGCTGTGAGTTTCCCTAGGCCAAAGCGAGTTTAGTAGGCAAGGTCCCTCCGTAAGGCAGGCCATGTGGCACCCCACCGCAACTCTGTAGAGTGCCAAGTACACCTAGTCATGCCCCTGTGTCATCCATGTGTGCAGATGTCGTACATGGCCTAGTAGGCCATGTCCCAGGGATTGCACAGTGGAGCCCAAGAGCACGGCGTAGTGCAGGGGGCTTCTGTGTCTGTCGTGTCCGCCAACGGTAGCGGTAATGCATGCACTCAAGATGTCTTTCTTCTGTCATCCCCTCCCTTTTTGTTGTCTCCTTGTTATTATGTGCATTAGCATCATCAGGCGGAGGAGCAGTGGCACCGGAGCACGAGGGGGCTGCATCTCACATGGCCATGGAACGCGAAACTACGGACTCGGAGTTCACCAGTGGGACGGCGGGTGAGGGGAGCTCCACGGCAGGGACAGGAGCTGACACCAGTAACACGGACTCGTCCGCTGATGGGAGCTCCCTTGTGGTGGTGGCAACATCTGTGCCCCTCACATCTACAGGTACAGCCACCACCCCCCTACCAGCACCACCCTCCCAGCAGCTCCTCAGCCTTTGCTCCGTGCCCGCTCACCCAGGAGGGTGGGCATCACCTTCGCCCCAGGCACTTTAGGCCCTGCCCCAGTCACCCCTGCTGCCCTCAGTGAGGAGGCCATTGACCTCTTCAGGTCCCTCACTGTTGGGCAGTCTACCATTTTTAATGCCATCCAGGGTGTAGAAAGGCAGTTGCAACAAACAAATGCATTCCTGGAGGGCATTCATTCTGGTCAGGCAGCCCTTCAGCGAGCTTTTCAGACTCTGGCCTCAGCACTGATGGCAGCCATTGTCCCCGTCTCTAGCCTCCCCCCTCCAACTTCCTCCACCCACACCCAATCCCCTGTACCCCAGCCTATCCCAAGCACACCTTCAGACCAGCATGCACACACCTCAACACACAAGGGAAGCTCAGGCAGACATAAGCACCACACATCCCACAGGCACTCACAGAAGTATCACACACATGCAGACACACCAACATCCACTGCCTCCACTGTGTCCCCCTCCTCCTCGTCTCCCTCCTCCCTCCCAGTCTCGTCTACACTCACACCTGCATGCACTATATCTACAGCCACTACTGCCATCACCAGCACACACACCACCACAACCCGCTCACTTGCAGTCACCACCCCCACTACCATCCACACGTCTGCTGTGTCCTCTCCCAGTGTGTCTGTGACGCCTCCTCCCAAGATACTCAAACCCAGGCACACACCCACCCAACAGCCATCCACCTCACGACGGCCTCCAGCGCATGCACCTTCACCCAAAGTCAGCAAACGAACACCTCCTACAACCACACCCGCTTCCTCCACTCCCAAACCCACTCCAGCTACCCGTCCCAGTGTCTCCCAAAAACTTTTCCTGTCCAATCTTGACCTCTTTCCCACACCTCCCCCACCCCGTCTGTCTCCTAGGTCCCGACTCTCCAGGTCCCAACATAGCACCTCAGCCACAACATCTCTGAGACCATTGGTGCCTGTAGTCATCAGAATCTGGAGTGCACTGGCCACCAGGGCAGCCAGTGTGGCACGGAGCCACAGCACGGACAGTACCCCACCTGTGAAGCATCAGAAGTTGGCCAGTGCCCGGCGGGAGAGGGGGAAGACTTCAGCCACCAAAGCCGCTCCCAGTGGTCCCGGTGGGAGTGTGGAGTCAGGTGCGACACCTTCAAAGGTGGGGAAGGGCCACAAGAAACCCGGCAAGTCTTGGAAGAGCAGCACGGCGAAGGAGAACGCCATCATCCCTGCTGTCCAGGAGGCCATTGCCATCATCCCCGCTGCCCAGGAGGCCACCGCCATCATCCCCGCTGCCCAGGAGGCCACTGCCATCATCCGCTGCCCAGGAGGCCGATGCCATCATCCCCGCTGGGTCAGAGAAGCCCACCAGCACAAGCCCCGCTGGGCTAGAGAGGACCGCCAACACAAGCCCCGCTGGGACAGAGAGGACAGCCAGCACAAGCCCCGCTGGGACAGAACGGACCGCCAGCAGCTGAGTCGCTGCAAAGGAGCCCGCCACCTCAAGCACCCCTGAACAGGGAGCTGCCGCCTCAAGCACCGCTGAACAGGGCACCGCCGCTCCAAGCACCGCTGAACAGGGCACCGCCACCTCAAGCACCGCTGAACAGGGCACCGCCGCCTCAAGCACCACTGAACAGGGCAACACCGCTCCAAGCACCGCTGAACAGGGCACCGCCGCCTCAAGCACTGCTGAACAGGGCACCCCGCCTCAAGCACCGCTGAACAGGGCACCACAGCTCCAAGCACCGCTGAACAGGGCACCACCACCTCAAGCACCGCTGAACCGGGTACCGCCGCCACAAGCGCCGCTGGCCCATGAGTGCCAAGGGCACTGACGCTACTGAGTCAGTCACGAACAGGATGAAGCACTCTGGGCACCAGGCCCCCTCCAGAACCAGTGGAGTATCACATCCACTACCTCTGTCCTTAGCAGGATGAAGCACTCTGGGCACCAGGCCCCCTCCAGAACCAGTGGAGAAAGACATCCACTACCTCAGTCCTTGGCAGAATGAAGCACTCTGGGCACAAAGCCCCCTCCAGAACCAGTGGAGAACGACATCCACTACCTCAGTCCTTGGCAGGATGAAGCACTCTGGGCACCAGGCCCCCTCCAGAACCAGTGGAGTATCACATCCACTACCTCTGTCCTTAGCAGGATGAAGCACTCTGGGCACCAGGCCCCCTCCAGAACCAGTGGGTTATCACATCCACTACCTCTGTCCTTAGCAGGATGAAGCACTCTGGGCACCAGGCCCCCTCCAGAACCAGTGGAGACTGTTATCCACTTGAGAGACTGTGGCTTTGCACTCCCCAGGATGCAGCAGTGGGCAACCCACCCACTGCAGAGACTTGAGAGACTGTGGCTTTGCACTCCCCAGGATGGAACAGTGGGCAACCCACCCACTGTAGAGACTTGAGAGACTGTGGCTTTGCACTCCCCAGGATGCAGCAGTAGGCTACCCACCCACTGTAGAGACTTGAGAGACTGTGGCTTTGCACTCCCCAGGATTGAACAGTGGGCAACGCACCCACTGTAGAGACTTGAGAGACTGTGGCTTTGCACTCCCCAGGATGGAACAGTGGGAAACCCACCCACTGTAGAGACTTAAGAGACTGTGCCTTTGCCCTACCCAGGATGGAACAGTGGGCAACCCACCCACTGTACAGACTTGAGAGACTGTGTCTTTGCACTCCCCAGGATGCAGCAGTGGGCAACCCACCCACTGTAGAGACTTGAGAGACTGTGGCTTTGCACTCCACAGGATGGAACAGTGGGCAACCCACCCATTGTAGAGACTTGAGAGACTGTGGCTTTGCACTCCCCAGGATGTAGCAGTGGGCAACCCACCCATTGTAGAGACTTGAGAGACTGTGGCTTTGCACTCCCCATGATGCAGCAGTGGGCAACCCACCCACTGTAGAGACTTGAGAGACTGTGGCTTTCTACTCCCCAGGATTGAACAGGGGGCATGTGGCCCCCTCATGGATTTGGCGTCGTGCACTCAACCGGCTGAAGTGCCCCCTTTTCCCTCCCCCTGAGGTGCCTGTTTTCTTGCTCTCTGATGCCCCTGCAGTGTTCTCTCCGTAATGGTCGGGGATCTTGTGTGGGCCTCGCCCATACCGTGTGGGCCCAGTGTTCCACGGACTTCATTGGAGCACTACCTGGACTACTAAGCTTGGTGTATATTTTGTTTATGGTGTATATATATATTTTTGCGTACTTGATTTTAATATATTACAATGGTTGCACTCATTTCCTTTTGTCTTTGCATTCTTCCGGGGGGCGTTGGGGGTGTAACTATAATGTATAAATATGTATTAGTGTGTGTGTTGTAGTGGGTGAAGGTGGGGGTGGGGGTGTTGCATGTGTGTGTCCCTGTTTTTTGCCTCCCCTGTGTCGAAGGTGCAGTACTCACCATTGTCTTCGCCGCCGGCATTCGTGCTCCTGGTAGAGGAGCAAGAAGATGAGGGCTGGAAAAATGTGCAGCTGTGGTTCCATGGCATCCGGATTCCTCATGGGGTGTGTAGAGGTGAGCGTTTTCCCTTCGAAGTCCTGTTTCTGCCGCGTTTTTACCGCGGTGAATCCACCCCAGAAAAGGTGGCGGATTGGTAGGTTGTGATACTGTGGGTGGTACATTGACTTCCGCCTATTTGTAGGGTGGAGACCGCCAAGCTGTATGTCTGTACCGCCGTGGCGGTCGGAGTGTTAAAGTGGCTGTCTTTGTTGGCGGTTTCCGCCACGGTCGTAATTCCAATCTTTTTACCACCGGCCTGTTGGGTTGGAATGACCACCAATGTCTAATATCAGACGAAAAGTAGAGAATCATCCCTAAAGTAGGATATAAATCCATAAGGGCAGCTAATTATAAAAGAATGTCCTTTCTCTCTAGATGGATGGTCTATTACACTCCTGAAAAAAAAATACACAAAATGTTTCTGTCAATTCCTGACCAATGCTTCCGTTGCCATCAGGAGGCGAGGGGGAATTGGCTTCATATTTTCCTTAACTGCCCCAAATTAACTACTTTTTGGTCGGGAATAGAGGAGGTAATGAACCACACTTTTACTTTTGGGATTGAGCTTGATCCAAATTTAGTACTGTTCGGAGTTTCTGAGAGAACACGACAGCTAGCAAAGCACCAACAATACTTTATTGCAATTATTATTGCAGTTGCTCGATCATTAATACTCCAGTTATAGCAGACACAGCCGATTCCTACTATCCAAAACTGGTGGGATAAGATGCTAACAACTAAAAACTATGAGGAGGCATATTCAAAACGTGTGGGGAGTATGACATTTTTTTCAGATATATGGTTGTATTTTAAGAAGCAATAAATTATCAGTAAGTATGGTAGACAGGTATATGGAACTAAGGATCATAGATATATGTTATGCAATATATAAAATGACAGAAAACCTTGATGTTATTAGAATTGTAAAAGGGATTTGAGTTGATTTGATAATCGAATGAACAAAGATTGATAGCAAGGTTGTCCTGATTATACCAGCCAAAGAAAATCAGATTGTTAAGGAATGAAGCTACTACGGATGAATGTATGTTTTATTTTTAGTACATATGTACCTAAAATGGAATAACATTCTTATAAAAAAGAGTTTACCTAGTGCCCCTAGGTGATGGAGAGTTGGTGCCCAAAGTCCACATGCCTTTGAAAACTGCAAAGTATAGGCATTGGCTGACCATTAAGGGGCAGAGGTGAGAGACAAAGGAGCCAGCATGAGTACAGTAAGGTGTCATCTTGTGTCCTCAGAGCAGGTTATTCCCATTGCATTACACCAGGTTGTAGTAGCAGTCAACTGGGAGACCCACTACTCTGTGGCTTTAGTTCCCTTTGAGCGGAGGATGGGGTCCTCAGGTATTCCAAAAGTTCTTGTGAGCCCTGGCATGCCTGTAGATTGTCTACTGGGAAATAACCTGGCACACACAGCCTGGATGGAACTGGAGCTCAGGTCCCACCTGATAATGTTAAGGTTGCCTGAGTGGGACTGTTTGACCACCAGGTCCATGGCTGGCCAGAAAGGGTGTCAATGTGGTCTGGAGCCTGGAAAAATGGAAAAATGGCCCAGACAACTGCCAGAAGAGGGGAGTGCAAGAGGCTTGGGAAAACGACACTTGTTTGTCTCCCAGAGGAGGTGGGTGGGGCACCAGAGGAAGCCACACCAGAACCCACTGAGGAGGATATTGCCTCCCTTGGTGACCTACCTGAGCTTGCTGGATGGCAAGCAGAGCCAAAGGGGGACCAACCAGGGAGGAGTTATGTCAAGTACAGAAGGAGTGCCCAACCCTGGAGGGCCTGAGGTGGCAAGCTGAAGCCCAGGCAGCTGGTGAAACCTCTGGAGATCACCACATTTATTGGGAGAATGACCTTCTGTACAGTAAACCCAAGGCATCTTTGTATGGGGCAACAAGAGCCTTAGCTTTCCCCAATGCTACAGAGCTTTCCTATTAAAGCTAGCCCATGAGCTTCTCTTCACAGGACATCCTGAGCAGGACGTGACCTTTGCCAGGCTTGTCCCCCACTTTCACTGGTGCAGGATGAAGGTGTCCTCGGATAACTTTTGCAGGACGTGTGTGAAGTAGGAAGTCAGGGAAGAAGCTGAAAGCTCTCCTGCAACCTTTACCTGTCATTGGCAGCCCCTTTGAAAGGGGTGGTCATTGAAATCATTGGGCCTTTGTATCCCAAGACCGCCTTTGGCAACAGGTTTATTCTGGTCTTGATAGGCCGTGCTACAAGATATCCAGAGGCCATACCTCTGAGAAGTGCAACTGCACCTGCAGTAGCTAGGTCCCTAATGGGGATTTTCACCAGACTATGTTTCCCCAAAGAAATGGTGTCTGACAGGGACATCAACTTTATGTCAGCTTATATGCAATCTTTGTGGAAGGAGTGTGGAGTTAGCTATAAGTTCTCCACACCCTATCATCCACAAACCAATGGGCTTTTTGAGAGGGTCAACAAGACAGTGAAGGGCATGATTAGGGGCCTGCCTGACCCCTGAGGCAGAAGTGGTATGTCCTCTTGCCCTGCTTGCTTACAGGGAGGTACCACAGAATGGATTTGGATTCAGCCCATTTAAACTTTTGTATGGTCACCCTGTAAGGGGACCTCTCAGTCTGGTTAAGGGGGGGTTGGGAGCAAGCACCCAAGAAAGCTCCCCAGGACGTGGTTAGCTACATGCTAAGTCTCAGGAACCAGATGACCAAGTTCTGGAAGAAGGCTTCAGAGACCATGGAGGCAAGCTGGGAGGTGATGAAGCAGTGGTATGACCAGGAGGATACCTCTGTGGAATTCTAGCCTGGACAGGAAGTGTGGGTGATGGAGCCAGTGGACCACAGGGCCCTCAAACCCATCGGACAGGGCCCCATGAGATAGTTGAGAGAAAAAAGGATGCCACCTACCTGGTGGACATCAAGATCCCCTGGAACCCCTTAGGGGCTCTTCACACCAACCGTCTCAAACCCCATTATGAGAGGTCTGAGGTCACCATGCTGTTGGTGACTGATGATAGAGAGGAGGAGGAGAATGAGCCTCTCCTTGACCGCCTGTCATCAAAAGAGCAAGATGGGTCAGTAGAAGGTAAAAACCTTTTCCCTACCCTGATCCCAGAGCAGCAGAGGGACTGTCACCATTTATTGGGACAGTTTTCCTCTCTGTTTTCCTTCAATCCTGTTTTACTCACCTGTGTACCCATGATATTGATACAGGAGACAGCTCACCTGTCAAAAACAAAATGTAAAGGTTGTCTGACAAAGTAAGGGCCTGCATCTAAGAGGAAGTCTTCAAGATGTTGGAGATGGTAATGATTGAGCCCTCCAATAGTCCCTGGTCCAACCCTGTGGTGCTAGTACTAAAAGCTGCCCCACTGGCGCCACCACTGAACTCAGGTTCTGCATGAACTACAGGGGCCTCAACTCAGTCACCCATAATAATGCTCACAGCATACCTAGAGTTGATAAGCTCATTGATATGTTAGGGTCTGCCAAGTTACTGAGTACTTTTCATTGTCATTTAAGACATAGGGGGTCATTCTGACCCTGGCGGTAATTACCGCCATGGCGGAGGTTGGCGGTAGCACCGCCAACAGGCTGGCGGTGCTCCGCCGGGCATTCTGACCGCAGCGGTACAGCCGCGGCCAGAAGCGGAAAGCCGGCGGTGTACCGCCGACTTTCCGCTGCCCATGGGAATGCTGCGCCGCCATGGGGATTCTGACAGCCCATACCGCCATCCTGTTCCTGGCGGTTCACCCTCCAGGAACAGGATGGCGGTATGGGGTGTTGTGGGGCCCCCGTAAGAGGGCCCCACAAAGAATTTCAGTGTCTGCTTTGCAGACACTGAAATTCGCGACGGGTGCAACTGCACCCGTCGCACCTTCCCACTCCGCCGGCTCCATTCTGAGCCGGCTTCCTCGTGGGAAGGGTGTTTCCCGCTGGGCTGGGGGGCGGACTTTCGGCGGTCGCCCGCCAGCCCAGTGGGAAAGCCAGAATGACCGCTGCGGTCTTTTGACCGCGGAGCGGTCTTTCGGCTGGAACCGCTTGGCGGGCGGCGACCGCCGTCCGCCGCGGTCAGAATCACCCCCATAGCCTTCTCCACTCCAGAGGGTCACTGTAAATTTAAAGTAATGCCCTTTGGATTAAAGAATGCCCCTGACACCTTCCAGAGGTTGGTGACAGATGATAGAGAGGAGGAGGAGAATGTGCCCCTCCTTGACCTCCTGTCATCAAAAGAGCGAGATGGGTCAGTAGAAGGTAAAAACCTTTTCTATACCCTGACTCCAGAGCAGCAGAGGGACTGTCAACAGTTATTGGGACAGTTTTCCTCTCTGTTTTCTCTCAATCCTGGTTTACACACCTGCGTACCCAGGATATGATACAGGAGACAGCTCCCCTGTCAAAAACTAAATGTACAGGTTGATCTCTAGGAGGCTACTTCCCAGGGAACAGCGGTGGAGTGCTATTGGGTTAGAAGTCTTTGCTGTGGTCTGGCACTGAAGAAGCTAAGACCATACCTTTTTGGGATTCAATTCAAGGTTCAGACAGACCACAGGCCCCTCAGGTGGGTAATGCAAATGAGCGGTGAGAATCCAAAATTGTTGAAGTGGTCCACCCCCCTACAGGGAATGGACTTTACGTTGGAACATAGACCTGGGTCAAACCACTCCAATGCTGATGGTCTATCCAGGTTCTTCCACCTTAGTGATGACAACTCCCAGGAGGTTGGGTAGGTCTCCCCACTTTCAGCTGGGGGGGCGCATGTTAGACCTGTCAGGCTTAGGGTGGTCTTACCCCAAACATTTTGCAGCTTGCCTCCATCTTGTCTGGATTTTTGCTCTGTTGGCCTTCGGACTCTGTGCACATTACCACTGATAACCGGTGCTAAATTGCATGTGCTCAGTCCCCTAAACATGGTTTGACTGGCATATACCTGATTGGCATATTTAATTTACATGTAAGTCCCTTGTAGAATGGTATACCATATACACAAAGCCTATACATTAAATGCTACCAGTTGGTCTGCACAAAAAGAACAAATGATGGATGGAATGCTCAACAATGCAAACATTCACCCCCTTGTCAGAGAGATCTGGGCTTAATTCATTTTCCCCCACCATGCCACCCAAGTTAGGATCCAGCCATATGCAAAGCGTTCTTTACCCTGTTCCCCATAGGAACAGTCCACCCCGAACCTCCTGGCCAGGTCTTCCCTGGACTGGAAACAAGCATCCTGGGACTGGTTTCAGGTTATCACCCACATCAGCCAGGCTAGCTTGAATCCAGTAGCGCAGTTAGCACGGGACCACCATCTGGGCATACCTTCCTACTTAGGGTGACCAATGTAAAAAGAACAGATGATGGACGGAATGCTGAACAATGCAAACATTCACCCACATTCACAGAGATCTGAGTTTAATCCTTTGATTTTAATCACATGCAAATCAATACATGGCAAAGGACCACTCTTCACAAGGAATAAAATCAACAAATAATTCAAGCAAGGATCCTACACTCAAGCATGACTCCCTGCCTCCAAATACTTACATACCGGAAACATGGGTTGCTGTTGAAGCATCACAACTATTGAATTTGTTACCCACAAGCGTGGGATCCTCTGACAATAATCTCACCCTCCGAAGATTAGTCCAGAGCTTGGTCTTCACCACATGATGACTATACTCACATTACAACAGTGTACCAAACCAGCATACTCATACATGATAAACTATGCTACTCACAGTTTGGAGATGAGCTCGTCAGTATATGTGTCATTGTTTATTGAAGTATTCTTCCTGTTACAAGCATATACATTTACACAAGGGGAAAACATGTACTACACCACTATATTGCTGCATGGACATTCTACCTACATAAAGATGCATATATAGTGGGGTTCCTTCCTAAAAAATATCTATCTATCTATCTATCTATCTATACATATATATATATATATATATATATATATATATATATATATATATATATATATATATATATATATATATATATATATTTCAAACAATAGAAAATTCGCATATTTCACCACAGGATAAATCTGCACATCATACTATGAAAATATTGCTGCTTCTATGTACATTTGGATATTTATATACAGGGGTTTACTCTGCCCACTTAAACTTTACCAAGTGTCATATATATAACTTAACATCAGTTTTGCTATTAAAAATACCCTCTTCAACATCACTCCTATCCCTCCTCTCTCTGACTCACCCTGAACCTTTCTGACTACTATGAACTGCCACCCTTCTCAAACTTCCCCCTCCTTTTTAGACATTTCAAATCCTCTCCTGTCATTCTGTACTTACTCTAAACTCAAATCAAGAGCACAAACCTAACACAACTAAAGAACAAGGGGAAAACGTATTTCTAATGCACTAGCTATTAAACCCTAATCTTGGGTTCTGGAATGCATATAGCTTCAACACCTCATCAGGGGTACTAAGCGCTTGAAAAATCTTATTTACATTTGTAGTCTTCCACATAACTAATGCATTTAAATATGTCCACAGGAACGATCTAAACACATGCACCAAATAAAAGAAAAGTACCGCAGAATCAAAAAATACGTATTCTGTTCCCACTTTTTCATGATATAGCCCCATATGTGTAATGTAATTTGGAGCACTAACAAAAGGGGCCCTGATATTTTTTTCTGTAACTATTCTCTCCTTTTGGTAGTGTGTGAATTAGGAGCATACATAGGTATAATTTCTAATAACTTTGATTATTTTACATTTAAACAATAATCTCAGCACTTTTCAGTGGTTTGCAATCTACAGTTATCCCTACCAACATGTCCTACTAAATAAAGCGATTCATCATAGTAACACCACTATATTCAATTATCTTTAAAAACTTCAGCACCAATAAGGATGACAAATAATTCCTACCTACTCTCATTTTTTATCTTCCTCAGGCCTCCTTAATTCTGAACATGCCTCACTGAAAATTGAATTAGGCAGCTGGAGGGGAAACTGCAAGCTAGCAACAGAAGGCTATATCAGTGCTTCATGCTTCTGTCCAAGTGTTCAATTAGTGTACCATTGGTGTTCATGTCGTTCTATGAACGTCTAAGGGATTGCCGCCTCCTTTACCATCTGCAGCGATTTGGAACCAATAGCATCTTATGCACAATTATGCTATTACTTGGAAAACTGCGCACGCCTCTCCTGCTCACAACAATGTACATGGCTTTGTCGTTACCAAAAACTGTTTCGAAATTGCAGTATTTGTTTCCATTAATACTGAAGATTGATTGTGAATAATGCATTATTTTCCCTTGAATTAATTACTCAGAATCACCACACGAGGATCGTTCTTAAGCCAATAATGCGTTATTTCAGGCAGTAACGTTTCCAAATTGCTGGAAGTTATCAGCCAAATTCACATGTTGAATATGAAAACCCTTTCAGTGGCATATTTATCAATCTTTCACGCAGCGGAGCGCTGCTGCGTTGCTTGAAAAGGAAAAGGCAGGAATGCACCAAATGTAACATTATACAGCACATTTCTGTCCTGTCCTAGTGCTGGGGCAGATTAGGCTGCCTAGTGCCAACGTGGGCACTCTTGCTTCATGTTGCAAGGCTGCCTGTGCTGTGGGCAGGAATGTTTCCTTGCAGGAAGGGACACCTTCCTGCAAAAAAACAATCCTTAGAGGCATTTTCATCTTTCTAGGTGAGAAAGAGGAAACAATAAGGAGAAATGAAGATATGGTGGGAAGACATACAATTCTGACACACTCCCAGGTCTGTGTCAGAATCTACAGGTGGATGTTGTTAACGCTGACATTTTACAAGTAAATATTCATGTATTTTGAATGTTGAATCTGCATAGAAAATGACTTAATATAAAGAAATAATACACAAGTTTGAGTATGTGCCTACTTGAGTGACCTTCAATAATCGCGGTGTCCTTATTAACTGCTTATTAATGTGAAATGTTGTGCTCATGTTTGGTTTAACGTAGTAGTATGTTGTATTAATGGTCATGTATTATGTATTTGCTTTATTAATCATAGGCCTTAAGTTAGCAAAGTTTTGGGCCTAGTTGCACGGCCTCATGTCAAGTTGCATTGCTTAAACGAGTCATCTAAAATGGCTGCTTAGAGAATTAGATTTGTATTTTTCCATCACTTTGATCAGATGCTAGAAGCCCATGAGAACTGCTTGCTAGAATATGTTGTACTAGCTATTGATATTTGGTAGAATTTAGTGTGTGTAAAGACAATGTTACTAGGAACTAAGGGGCATATTTATACTCCGTTTGCGCCGAATTTGCGTCGTTTTTTTCGACGCAAATTCTACGCAAAACTAACTCCATATTTATACTTTGGCGTTAGACGCGTCTAGCGCCAAAGTTCATGGAGTTAGCGCCATTTTTTTGCGTGAACACCTTCCTTGCGTTAATGATATGCAAGGTAGGCGTTCCCGTCTTAAAAAATGACTGCGATGCATACGCGTCGTATTTATACTCCCGGGCAAAAATGACGCCCGGGAGTGGGCGGGTCTAAAAAACCCGCATTTGCGCCGGATTTTAGCGCCTGGGTCAGGGCAGGCGTTAAGGGACCTGTGGGCTCAGAATGAGCCCAGAGGTGCCCTCCCCTGCCCCCAGGGACACCCCCTGCCACCCTTGCCCACCCCAGGAGGACACCCAAGGATGGAGGGACCCACCCCAGGGACATTAAGGTAAGTCCAGGTAAGTATTTTTTAATATTTTTTTTTGTGGCCTGATTTGTGCCCCCCTACATGCCACTATGCCCAATGACCATGCCCAGGGGACAGAAGTCCCCTGGGCATGGCCATTGGGCAAGGGGGCATGACTCCTGTCTTTGCTAAGACAGGAGTCATTTCAATGGGGGATGGGCGTCGTAAAAAAATGGCGCAAATCGGGTTGTGGCGATTTTTTTGCCTCATCCTGACTTGCACCATTTCTGGACGCCCATACGCCATTTTCCCCCTACGCCGGCGCTGCCTGGTGTATGTCGTTTTTTTTAACGCACACCAGACAGCGCCGGCGGCTAACGCCGGCTAACGTCATTGAATAAATACGGCACCCGCATGGCGCTTCAGAATGGCGTTAGCCGGCGCTAATTTTTTGGGCGCAAAACTGCGTTAGCGCAGTTTTGCGTCAAAAAGTATAAATATGGGCCTAAGAATGGATACACTGACTGGAGTATAAGGCAACACAAAATTGTTACCTGACAAGCCCAACAACGGGAACAGGAGAAGAGAAGCCAATCATGGACATGTGAAAGACAGCTTAGTTACATCTTAGATTTGAGGTACTACTTTTATTGGCCTAAATGTAAAGGTATGATTCTTTGACCAATAGCAATGTGGGAAGATGTTTTGGGGAATCTAACTTAGCCAGATTGTACCGAGAGGAGACACCACAGTTTTTCCTAACCGTCCTGAGAGGAGACGCGCTAAAAGCGAGCCATAGAGTAAAACAAGGCAGCGATGGATATGGAGCAAGGAGCTAAAAGTAGGAGTTTGCCAATGTACGGAGAAATCAAGAATTATCTCTACAGAAAGCGGGGAGGATGGGGAAAATCTTGGGGAATAAAGACAGGGCCATTAGTAATTGCCGGTTGGGTAGGACTTATATATCATACGACTCTCCCACAAACAAAGACAATCCGCCTAAACAGATCAATGTTCTGTCATGGAAAGTAGCTGAAAATGGAGCAGAGCTGGCTGAAATAGAATTGGGGCTGTTTATAGATGACCGTGATATATGCCTTTTAAAGGGAACTTGGAGTATAAATCCTGAATACAGGAATGGGTATAATTTGTATTGCATGAATGCTGTATACTCAGGAAGGGGAAGACCAATGAAGGGTCTAGTAATTTCAGTTAAGACAACACTTCAATGTATAGTTAGACTCATCCCTGTTGATTTGCCAAATATACTGGGGATTTGGGTAGATTTTCCATAAGATAACGTCTTGAAAATCTTTAATGTCTCTAACCAAGTGGAACCACGTAATGCTGAGTCCAAGGTTATAAACTTGCTTGAGATTACTCTCCTAGAGCTAAGAGGGAAAGGGAATTTAATAGTGGCAGGAGATTTAAACACAACCTTTCAACCGTTGGAGGTTGTCCCATCAGACTTAATAACAGAACAAGGGAATAAGTGGAGAAATCCTTTGTTAGACCTGCCCCCAGTGAAATAGGCGCGAAGGGCAGCGCAATTGCAGGCACTGGTACTTAGCTGGGATGTAACAGCAACAAATTTGAGAACTCCTTTAGGTAGTGAAGGTAGGCACACTTTTAGCAGACCAGACCACTCCAGTTGAATTAATTACTTTCTATTTGATACAGAGACTGTCTTCCATGCATGATATGATCATAATAGACAGGGATGATAGTGATCATATTTCCCTGAGCTTGACCTTTTTGGGAAATATTGTGGAAGACCTTAGACTACTGGTCACTCATCTGTAAGCAAAATTTCACATGTCAACAATTTAAAAGTCATCCGTTGTGATGGGATAGTTAGGAAACCAGAGGCCCTGGGAGCATTGCTTATTAAGGTTAGAAAGAGTTAGGGAAATTGAATGACCTATTTCCAGAGGAAAGAGAAACAACCTTGCAGGAAGATCATGAATCACTTCTTTTCATTTATTAGAGTTCTTTTAGCTCAGAAAAAAGGGGAGGCACAAGAACCCCAAAGGAAGTTCTATGGTACAATAAAGTATGTAAGGATTCTAAACAGGCTTAGTAGCCCCAGCTAGAGCTAAGTGTGGGATAAATCTAATGATACATAGGACATGAGAGAACACCCTATGGGAAAACTTGCACTGCACAATGAATGACAAAGACAATAAAAACATTTTGGAAAATAGTAGTAATGAGAATTAGCGGTACCAGGAGGGAATTGGAATAGTCTTCCCCAGCCACTGGATTGAATGGTCCTTTTTAGTAATCTATTTTTGGGTGAGGAGGAGCTGTGTTGGGATGATAATGATCAGTCCCTGGTAGCTAAATTGGAATACCAGAATATCATGCAATTTGGGCTGAGTGAAACCTTGGTGGTCATTAAAGCTAGGCTAGCATTTAAAGTGCCAAATAGGATCCCTACTGACCTTTCAATAGTCCACTCATATATGTGGGGCCCCTCTAGTACCCATCTATCAAACTCAAATTAAAGGGAATGGACATACAACTATCCTGGTAGATGGCAGAGATTATCATTATATTTAAGAAAGGTCAACATAATGATCCCAAAAACTATTGCCAATTAGTTTGGTGGGTGTATTGCAGAAGATGTTCTAAAGCCTAAAGACTTTGTTAGACAATGGGGAATAGTTTTGTCACTTTTCTGGTCTGACCTGCATGGCATTTGCCTTATCCTATACTTAAAAATTCTGTTTCAAAAACAGACATTTGAGTTAGCCTAATTTAAAATGTTATTGGTGTTGTGGACACGCTCCTTATAAAGGAACAGCTTCCAACAGAAAGACTTGGAACTACTGGGGCCATACTTGCATTTTTTGATGTGTATGCATGGGCATGGTTAAGAAAAATGTATACAGAGATAGGTAGATAGCCTCGAACAACCTTTGGTTACTTGGTTTGTATGCCCACCCTAGAGGTCTGGCAAGGGAAATGAACAACCCTTTCCAGGGCACTTCCCAAATGGTCATCCTGCCAGAGGAATAGAACACACCTCTACATACCCAAACCTTTGCCTCTGCTCGAGGAATGGTTTTCAAGGGTTGATCACTGAGAGGGCTGCAGCTGGAGGTTACTGCAAATATGCCAACAGAAATTTAGGCAGGAAAATAGTACCTTTCTAAAAAATAATTTTGCTTAATATTTATTAACAGTCTTACTTCACCACTGAATTAGCCTTTAGCTAAATATTAGACACAGTCCAACAACGATGTTTCTGGATGTGTGCTAGCCAATGATAGCATTATTATTATTAATAGTTTATCCCAGTGGTTCTCAATCGAATAGCCAGCCTTGATATAGTGAAAATAGCGTTTTGGTGCTTGTCAGTATAAGGACATGTTGAACATTAGGGGCAGATTTATGGAAAGTCATGCAGCGCAGTGCTGCAAGTCACCTTGCTGCGCTGTGTTGCGTGACAAGGAAAGGGCAGGAATGCACCATACTTAGCATTGTATGGTGCATTCCTGACTTTTCCCTCGCTCGTACACAATGGGGGTCATTCTGACCTTGGCGGTCTTTTCGCAAGACCGCCGAGTTACCGCCGCGGTGAAGACCGCCGACCGCGGCGGTATGCCGCTGTGCGCATTCTGACCGCTGGGAGCGTTCCGCCGGAAAACCGCCAGCAGCCACACTGGCGGTCGGCGGGAAAGTGGAGACTGGTCAACCTCCACCGCCACGCCAGCAGAACACCGCCCACAGAATTACGACCCACATTTCTGTGTGGCGGTCTTCTGTTGGCGGTCTTCTGTTGGCGGTCACCTCCCCATGGCTCCTGTCACCTCCCGGAGGACCAACGCACAAGGTAAGTTGATCGTCCGTGAGGGGAGGGGGTGGGGGGGGTGTTGTGTGATGTGTGCGTGCATGGGGGTGTGCGTGTGAGTGTGTAGAGGGGGTGTGTGAGTGCGTGCATGCAGGCGGGGAGTGCTGCTGTGCCTATGGGCAATGTGTGTAGTTCGGCGGGTGCGCATGTCGGCATGTATGTGTGCGGGTATGTGTCCCCGTTGTGTATGTGTGTGTGTAGGGGGTGTGTATATGTGCATGTTGGGGGTGTGTGCATGTCGGGGTGCGTGTATGTGCATGTCGGGGTGGGGGTGGGGAGGGGGTTCGTACCACCTCTGGGGGGTGGCAGGGGGGTGGAGGGTGTGGGGGGAGGACTCGGGGGGGCAGTGGAGGGTGGGGGAGACCCCTATCAGTGCCAGGGAAGGAATTCCCTGGCCCCGATAGTGCCTACCGCCATGGTTCGCATGGCGGTTCCCGACCGCCAGAAACCGCGGCGGTAAGCAGGGTCATGATACCGTTGGCGGTCTTGGGTCGACCGCCGGACCGGAGTGCGCAGACTCCAGCCCGTCGGTCATGACCGCCGTGGCTGTCGGAGTGGGGAAGTGGCGGTCGGTCGCGGCGGTGACCGCCGCGGTCAGAATGCCATTTTTTATACCGCCGGTCTGTTCGCGGTCCGACCGCCGCCTCTCCGCCGACCGCCAAGGTCAGAATGAGGGCCAATGTGTTGCCTAGAGACAATGCCTAGCGCCACTGCCGGCACCCTTACACCATGGCTCAAGGATGCCTGCATTGTAAGCAGGATTGCTTTGTGCAGGAAGCTGTAACAATATGCAGCACACATAGAAAGAGGACATAACGAGGAGAAATATATTTCTGCTTGTTACATCTCACTTGGGGGAGGTATAGCAGTTTCAGAGCATTCCCAGGTCTACCACTTATGGTGAATCTGGGAATGCATCAAAATCCATTGGTGTTGCTTGGGAACACCCAAGCACCACCAGTGGAATGCCTCCCTGAGGCAAGGTAATGCAATGCAGCAATGTGCGCTGCATTACTCTGGATGTATCAAGCCTGCTATTCCAGTCTTCTATTCATAAGTGCTGAGTTTGTCCTTTCATTAGTGCCTCTTTTAGATTTATTGTTAAGTGCTCAGTTTTTTTGTTCCATTGGTTCTCAGAGTCATAGCACTACATTCATTTGTAATACTAACATTTTTAGGTCTTGCTTTTGAGGTAGCTTAAGCAGTCTTGTCAGAATATTCTATTTAAAAATATGCATAATATATACATTTAGTGGCTTTTGGTCAGAACAAGTTATATAGGGCTTTATTACGAGTTTGGCGAGTGAAAAAGGCCGCCCGCCAAGCTTCCCCGTTCAGGAGACTGCCAGTGCAGTCTTCCCACTGGCCCAATTATGAGTTTCCTGCTTGGTTAACAGGCAGAAACACAGTTTTACCCCGCCGGCCCAGCCGGAAAGGCACAACAACATTGACGCTGGCTCATTATATGCACCCGTCACGCAAATCACTGTTTGCAAAGCAAACCAGAGAGGCCCCTGCACTGCACATGCCAAGTGCCTGGCAACGCGGGAGCCCTAGTCTCCGCCAGCATTTACATGGTGGTGCAACACCATGTAAACGCTGCTGGAGAGAGGTGTTGTAATCCCCAGGGCAGTGCTGCCCAGGTGGATTGAGACTGCCGGCGCCGCCGGGCCATCAGCCGGTGTAAATGTGTCAGTGTCTGCAGGCCCGACCATGGTGCATTCGCCGTAGTCAGACCGCCGCCAAAGCCCACCAGCCTTGTAATGAGGGCCCTAGGGCCTGATGTACCAAGCATTTTTCCGGCCGAAAATTTCCCATCAAGACGTTTGCAGCTGTTAAAATGCATGTTGCCATGTACCAAAGGTAAGGTGTGACGCACTAACTTGTTACCGAATCGCATTTTGCAATTTGGTATTTGGAAGGTGCATGTTTAGGGTGTCCCTTCTTAATACCGAATTGCGCTGGTGTGTATAAATGTTTTGCGGTCACAAAACATTCACCTTTTATCATCTCTGTAGAGGAGGTGGTAACACTTTCACAAACTGGAAAGGTCCCCCAAGGAACTTTTGTGAGTGCATGCAAAAACATTTTTTAAGCACAGGTAGTAGTACCACGGACCTCTGCCTACTCTTAAAAAATTAAACTGAAATGTTTAATTTTTCTTTAAATGAATCCCATTTTGCTTTAAAGAAAATTGGCCGCATTTAAAAAAAAAAAAATTGCTTTATTTAAAAGTAAACACAGACATTGTTTTATTACTACGTGCTGTGTGCCCAATTAGATTGTGAATTATTTTCCATCTCCTTTTTATAGTTCCCATTAAAAAGCGCTTAAGGTACATTGTAGCTGCCTACACTAGGAGTGATTTCTTAGATTGTGAATAATCTTACTTCCTTCACAAACAAAAATATAAATAAAATGCATGCCGCAAATAAAAGAGTTTTTAATTTAAAAACTAAAATAACTACTACTGAAACAGGCATCCGAGAACTTTTTTCAATTTGAATGTTTATTGCAAGTGATGTTTAAATTGTGGGGTACATATATATATATATATATATATATATATACATATACATATATATATATATATATATATATCTTCCTTTTCTTTTTGTGGCATATGCTTTCAGTAAAACATTAAAAAACAAATCATTGCACTAGTTTGCCAAGGCCAGGCATATTTGCTGTGCTAATGCTAGTTGCATTTGCCAAAATACTAATCTTGTTTGAGTCCAAGACTGCACTTGTGAAACAGTCTCTTTTTGTAGAACTCCTAAATACCCATAAGGACCATTCACTTAGAAGTAATGATTTCCTTTGTTGTTCTTAAGAGTGTGAAATCCATCTAGCTATTTGTTTTTACTTTTTTGTTCAGTCTTCTATTACGTTCCCACAGAAGGAGGTATATGGGTGTTTCAAATATACCTGCACATTTCAACATAAGTACAGGAAATAATTGGAAGAAAACAATATAGTTAGAAATAATTTGACTGAAGTTATTAAGGGCTTTTTGGAAAGAACATAAGCATCAACTCAGGAAGAGGCACAATATATGGGTGAAGAGATGCTTCCTGAGAACAATGAAGACGTGCCATTCTAATACTGATAGGTAATACAAAAGTAGTCATGGCACCATTGAAGGACATATTTCTAGGCAAAACATTTAATAAAGCTGATGTCATAAAGTTTGTGTAGTTCCAGATTTGATTTGATTTTGGATAGTGAAGAATAGGTGGGTAGAAGCCTTTTCTTCCCTATTAAGGAGTGGTTTCAGATTAGATGTGCCAAAATAGGTACCTAATACTATAGGCTGAACATAAATTAAGGCTATTTTTTACTTGCTTGGTTTCCTTTACTTTTTTCCATGGTCCCCCAAATGTACTTTAACCTGACTACATTATCTAGATGAAAGCTTCTGGAATCTTTCAACCAAATAACAACAGATATTTGGGAGAGGACCCCTTTATGAACTAAAATAAAATAACATTTGATTAGATGAAAACATTGGCAAGGATAAGGAGCTAAATACAAGTGAATTTATGATTATTGATTGCCTTATCTTGTTAGAGCCTGCACCACAAGAGCTCAATGAAGAAGCACAGCCGTCCCATTAGTGGTGGTGTGGTATAGAGTAGGCTGTTACCTTTTGTGTCACAATGGTGATCCATACGTGACAGAATCTACATTATATTATGTGAAATGCTAAAAAGTTAATTTTAAAGTGGTGCACCAAATACCCATATTGAATTATGTCTACTAGTGATTTGAGTATAGCCACATTAATTTAGAAATAATTGTTTATTTTTGTTTTATGTTTCCTTATGATGTTACAAAATAGTTTTCACTGAAACAATAATGAATTTCCTAATAAAAATGTTCTAAATTTCATATGCTAATGTTGAACATTGTAGTTCCCAATTGCATCTATGGGGATGCATTAAAAAGTTATTTCACTTTATAATTTACTGTAACATGAGTATTGACAAGATTTATTGATGATTAGCTTACAATTATAATGTTTATGTGTGTTTTACTTAACAAGATTAAAGTGTGCCATTTCAATTCTTTCTGTTTGAGTTTAGCCATATTGATTTGCAGGAATGTGAGAAAGTTGTTTTCTTTTACTAACGTGTCAGTTCTTTACAGATTTTGCTCACATAAAGTGCTAGTTTGGAAATAGATGTGCGATTGTCTTATTCACAGAGAGCCTGAGAAAGTAAATTGTAAAAGAGGGCGATCTGCTGCACGGAAAGAGACTGACATCATTGTGTGTTGCACTGGTATAGATCGGTTGGTGTGAAGTCACAATGGTATTGGTGTACTACGTCATAGAGTGTCTGGCTGCACTGAAAGACTGAGAACATGGACTTTGTTGCAAAGTCATATAGGAGAGCAAAGATGCATGTTTTACCATGATGATACTGGGAACTTTTTCTTGGTGTTGCAGATGCCCGTCGCATGATGTGCTATGATTGGACAACTAAACCTTCTAATGTGATGTGATTAATGGATAAATCATCTTTCACTTTAATGTATTGTTCCCAGGAGGATTTGAAAGCCTTTTTCTTTGAACTTTGAGTGGGAGCCCTCAACTTCCTAAAACTTGCTGAGAGAGATTTAGATTTTTCACTGACACCTTCCCCATTTTTGCTTACTTTTTGTCAACTTTGGTTAGTTTCATTTTGCCTCAGATGTCGTTTTTCCAAATTCTTTTTGTCTTTTATTTTCCTTTTACTTTTTGCCCCCATGTTTTGTAGCCCAACAGATGTCAGTTAGTGACTTGTCACTTTCTGAATTTCCTCTGTTTAATCGATTAACTTAGGTGATTTGAGATATCCTTCATGTTGAGAAGTGTTGAACACCATTTTTTTACTGAGCACCTGTTTCTGCTCTTATTGTTCTACATAGCCTGGATTAAGTGGTTAGTATCTATTATGCCAATCAAGCTTCGATTGTTCCAAAGTCGGGGACATCCAATGGTAATTTTTTATCATTATATTCTTGTATTAAGAATCATGTACATTAACCTAAATGTGAGTTTATAAGAAAGCCCTTTAACTTTATTTCCAACTTGGGTTTTCCTTTTGTGGCCAAATTGGTCATTCTGTTGATTTAAGTTTTGATTGAATTGTAATGTTGATTTTCTCTTACCCCTTAGCTAGGGTGAAAAGATCTGTTGACCTCATTTAGAGCATACCTGAAATGCTCCAGCAATTCTGGTAGTAGAGTACGGTTTCTCCAGGAGGAAGAAAATAATTAGGTATAGTGTTAGAGAAACCCTAGTCCAAATATGAAATTGTCCAAACGAAGCACAAATTCTGATCCCATGGTTCGTTCAGAAGATCAATGGAATTCCATTGTCATTCCTTTACAGTAGATGTGTGAATATTACTAGGGTTTGCGTTTGTGTTGCCTTTGCTTAAGATTGTGGTGTTGTGTAAATTGTGAGGTATTTTGTGGAGTTTTGTATGTTTTTGTGTGAATGTGGCACTTTTTGCTAGGAAGTCGTCTGGTTAACTGGTCCGTTGTAGCCTAAGATCTGTGGATAATACACAAGTGTAGAAGGCACTTTCTTATTTCATGGTCTGCAGTGTAAGGTGGTGTTTGTGATATGTCATCAACAGTACCAGTAGTATTCCTTGTGTGAGTGTGGGTGGTTGGTATTAGTGAATCCTGAGTTCACATGGAGGAACTGTATCATTCTGAGTGAGATCTGCTGGTTGAGTCTTATTAGCTGTATAATTGTAAAAACAGAGTCAGAAAGGGTTTCTCCATACTGCTTTTGAAGTGTTTGATTACCCTATCCTGTAGTAAGCAGACAGTTGTTGCTGGGTTTTGCTTGCATTATTTTGCATTAGGTTTGTGTGATGGGTGATTGTGAGAGAAATTGTAACGGAAGGTGACCTGCTACAATGAGTGAGACTGATGTCTTTACGTGTCCTGTAGGTATAGGTCAGTTGGTGTGAAGCCGCGTGGTATTGGTGAACTACTTCATAGAGTGTTGAGCTGCTATTGGGTGTGAACATCGAAAGGAGGATTGTGGGAACAGTTACTTCCTGATTTCAACAAAAAGTAAATTGTGAAATGGAAATATGATTAAAAATGAAGTTCTTTAAAGCATTGAAAAGTTTGATAAAAGGTGGTGAACATATCATGGTTAGATAGGAAATAGGGACTCCGGGTTATTATGTATTGTCCAATGTAGGTCTTCATGCATATTTGTGGCTTGAACAGTGGCATAAGATTACCAAGAAAGAAGGTGCATTAGCTTTTCCAAGCTATGGAACATTTCATTTGAGAATTATTGAGAATTTGAGGCAAATTTTGTATGAGATTAAACCAACTCAGAGACCTGCACAATGTGAAGCACTTAATACTTTGGAACACGTTGCTCATCAGAGACAGAAAGAGAAGTCTGCAGGTAGAGTAAAGAAAGCAATTTAGCCTCTCAGAGGTGTGATGGGACAATCAACAAAAAGCATGGAGAGCATACGTAATTGAGGGAACTAGATTGTATTCACCTGTTATTTGTGAAGAAGTAGACACTAAGCCAAAGAGTAAGTTAAGGACAGAAAAAGCAAAATAGGTAACAGAGACAGCAAAAAAAGCTAAAATGTATGAGAGTGATTGGGATGATGACTTTATAAATCAGTCACTGTTAAATCATCCATCTCCATACAATTCTGAGCAGGCAGGAGTGCCAGGTAAACATCACGAAATGTGACTTTTGATCTATCTACTGCACCCATTGAACAGAGCCCTAGTCAGACTGTACAGAGTCCAAATGTGAATCAAATGACAGAGTTATAATTCAAGTCAGACAGGACAAGGTTTCAATCTGCATTTGGCAGGACAGAAATTAAGGATGACAATCTAACAGAAATTAATGAATTTTGCTAATTTTGATGTGTTAACAGTTCCAGTGACAATAGGGTTAGTTGTTCCTTTATATGGTCCAGGTATGATATGAAATAATTCACAAGCAATAAATGTTCCAAATATTCAGAACATTTCAAATGCCCTGAATGTCCTGAATACCCCAGTTGATTCAAATGGTTTTGCTTCAACAAGTGATCAGGGATTATTTAGTCCAAGTGGTTCAGAAATAGAAATAATTATTTCACTTCTGAGACCATTGACCCCTGCATGCATTTCAGATTGGACTCCAACGATAAGTCAAACAGCATTTGCTTTTGATGGAAGGTCCTCACCAAATTTTGTGCCCAGATCAGAACCTGCTATGGAATTTGATTATTGTATCCCTAATAGGAGATTACCCTTTAACTCTTCGGAAGAAGAAATGTCTATTGTAAATACCCAAGATCAGGCACATTTATGCCCTTCCAGAGGAGAAGCATTACCAAATCCTCCAATAAGCTTGCAAGTTGTAATGCCTATGAACTGAATGATTGGCTAATTAATTTGAATGCTAAAGGTGCAACAGTAAGTACAAGTCGTAGTAGAAGTCAAACCAAACCCCAGAAAGAGAAAGACCACTATATTTGCACAGACTGAAATTAGAACTAAATTAGATGATACTGTGAAACATAGATACATCCCAGTTAGATAGTTACAGAGAGGGTGAACTGTGATTTGTATGAAAAGACATTACAAATTATGCTGGACAAACTTATGAAAGACTAGCTGCTTCAGCCTGGAAATATGATGTAGATTTGGAGAAATCAAAACTTTTAAAGGAGAGCTATCATTTAGAATTCCGTGACAGGAATGTCATGAACCTGACACCTCTGAGAATGAGATTGCAGATTAGAGAATTCATTTGTTACATTCAAAAATGGAGTGCAATAGATAAGTGGGAGGGACAATGAGCAAAGATAAGAGATCAGAAGAAAGTGAGGACAGATCAGCCTCTGGCTGGAGCAGGTTTGAGTGAAGGAAACATAAAGATTTCTCCCATGAGAGAAGTTCCTGGTGGATGATATGCCCAAGTACCTTGGAGTGGAATTGACAGTTTGTCATTCACAAATGATTTCCCCAAATTCAGAGAAAGCCAGCAGAATGTTACAGGTATACTGAACGATTTGTGAAACCTTTCAAGTGTCTGTGTGAAGATCTGAATACATTGTCTGACACTGTAGTTCTGAGTGATTTGTGGGCTGAATGTAAGTTTTGTGTTGTTGATTGGCCTGACAGAGAACCTTCAAGAGAACCAGTGATAAATGTGCCATCTGAAGAGATAATGAAAGAGTATCAGAAGGTGATTAGATATTGGAATGAAAAGGTCCCCCCCAAAGATATTGATTGGCTGTAAGTTGATAGAATGACTCGGGAGTCAGTACATTCCCATTATGAGAGATTGATGCAGGCTTTCAAACATTTCAGTGGTACTGAGAACATAGAAGTGAAAGCTATGGGTCATTTTTTGTTCAGATTTGTTCAGGGATCAAAGACAGCAGAGAATGCCATGTACGGGGCAGGCCTTTGGGGGCATGTAAACAATGTCTCCCTACAGTTGATAGAGAATGCCTTCCTGAAGTATCTTCTTTCTCTCCCACAGAGCAGTCCATCACACATATGCCACTCAGAATTAGGGTTACCGCTAATTTTAAACCCAACCGATCTTGCTATGGCACAAGATATGGATTTGTGAGTATACAAAGCTGAACCAAGAGATTATACAGGATTGCCTTAAGTCCTCTAATGTTGGGAAAGTAAAATGGTTGGGATCCGTAAAAAAATTTATGAGTGATCTACGACACCCAGACTACTACTATAAACTATAAACACTAAGAGCTGTCACAAAAAAAAACCTGAAGAAAGACTGCTTGTCACATTTAGAGGAACTACCTCTAACCGCTGAACTGCTTAAGCCAAGTGTTCTGAACAAGCAGCTGATCTTAACCTCACCTGGGATGCAACTGTATCTAAAGGAGATGGGCAACGAAGAGCAAAGATTAGTTTGACCAGGTTTAGGCTAGATCTTTTCTATCACTTGGTGAGTTTTCCAACCATATATGACTTGTCGAGGCCTATGGCCAAATGCCCGTGTGACAGGGGCAATGAGCAAAGTTCTTTTCATACGATTCTATTCTGTTCATTGTGTAACTTGCCAAGAAAGATACTATTGCTGCCATTACTGAGATCCATGAACTTGAGACAATGTCGACCAGCCTATCTGTTCCTGCAGTCTTTGCCAACCATATACATCTGTAACATCATGTCTAAATTCCTATGGGCTATCCTCAGACACAGAAAAACAATACATTTTGCTAGAGATTGAGAAGTAAATTCCATAACTATTGCCATGTGCAACCTTCTGGGTGATCCTAATCATTTTTACTGTTTTATTCCTTGCTTTTTCATGATATTATTCTGAACAGTTAATGTATATATATATATATACAGATATATTTTATATTCCTTTTTAATATTGCACAGCTTTTAATTACAAAACCCTGTATTTTACAGTTTTATTTTGTCTCAACAACATCCACTCTACCTGAGTCCTAATGCTTTACTTATATGTTTGGTTTGTGGTTAATTTATCGATTTTGTTTTCTGTATGTATGCTTTTACGTCAAACTTCTGTTGAATAAAGCTTATTTGATTTGATTTGAATAGCATGATTCAGCAGTATTTGATTTGTTGACAGAACACACCAATTGATATGATCCTGCAATGTACAAAATATTGCAGTGACAAATTAGATTTGAAGCAGAAAAAGTTGAAAGAGAAGCTAGCAGTGATGCAATTGCAGGTTGCACAGAAAAATTAGAATCCACAGGTTGCAAGGCAAACTGATGGACTTCAGTGAGTGTATCATCATGGAGCTCAGCTGATGCAGAGAAATAATGTTTATAAGCAGCAAGGTACAGGAAAAGGTGTTCCTTCAGATTCAAATGTAGTTCTGGATGTGACAACTTTGAAGAGAACTAATCTGTGTCTCGTGTGCAGCGAATTGGCCATTGGAAGCAGGAGTGTCCCCTTAATGAGAATAATAATCAGATGCAGAATGATGTATTTGTGAAAAAGCAAGGAAATGGATCAGGCTCAAATACAGAGAGTACAGAGACTCCGAATGAAAAATTAAAATGTGTTCCAGAGACAACAGGTGCAAGATCTGCAAGCTCCGATACCCCAACATCAGCCAATTGTTTCCCTACAGAATGTGAACCAAGTCACAAATGTAAGTTCAGACTAGATGGCAACTCAGTTTCCCCTGATTGATTTCAGTGATGATGATGTTTCAGACATTTTATAAATATGGTGTCTGAAAGTAGAAGTGGAGTGCTTACTTGTTGCGTCTTTAGAAGTGGAGAAGTGTGGTCCATATGTTGACGTTAATGTGAATGGTCACCATGTGTCCTTTCTAGTTGACACTGGTGCTTCCCACTCTACTGTGAGAACAGCAGAGGTACCAAATTTGCCCATATCAGGAAAGAAAAATCAAGTTGTACAACTTGTAAATCAGCAATTGACCAACCCTGTAGCAGAAGCTGTCCCCCAAAAAATAGGCTCCTTTAAAGATGAGCACCAATTTGTGGTGTGTCATTCGAGTCCCGTGGGTTTGCTTGGATGCAACTTGGTGTGCAAGCTGAATTGTTCCATTTGCTGTACCCCAAGACGAATAGAAATCCATATAGATGATCAGAAAGCCGCATTTAAAATTGTGAACCAAAGTCTGAGTGTCACATTGTACCCTCTGTTGACCTGTAATGATTTACCCGCAGATTTAAACAATACTGTGTCCCCTGAAGTCTAGGACTTTTCAGGAAAACAGAATAGGTATCATCAAAGGTGTTGAGAGTGTCAAGATCACTTTGAAACCAAATGCTGTGTATCTGAGAATACCACAATATAACATGAATCCCAAAACAATCGCAAGAATTACCTCAGTGATCGAGTCCATGATAGAACAGTAAAGTTTAAAAAGGATAATTGGAAGTCCATGTAACTCTCCCATTAATGGACTGTGGAAACAAAGTGGAAAGTACTGCATAGTCCAGGACCTTAGAAAGGTAAATGAAATAAATGTTCCTTGTTGTCCTGTGCTACCAAACTCAGCAGTGATTCTGTTTGATATTCCATGAGAAGCTGACTGGTTCACTGTAACTTACCTTTGCTAAGCATTTTTCACCATTTTGTTGCATAATGAGAGCCAGTTTCTCTCATGTTCTGGTTTGACAGTCTTGTTTTGGCAGGGTGCCCAGCCCCACACAGATATACTGGGAGACCCTCCATTTTTAACCAGTTCTTGCAAAATAATCTAGAGTCACTTAAGAAGCCATACCATTCAGTCCTGATTCAGTACATAGATGATCTGTTAGTTGCATCAAATACTTAGGAAGCTTGCAGAAGAGACACAATTGCACTATTTAGCTGAGAATGGACATAAAGTTTCCCCAACTAAATTGCAGTACTGTAAGAAGTCTTGTACTGAGAATACCACATTGAGAAAAGTACAATGAAGGTGTTGCAAGAGAAAATCTCAGCAATTTTGAAAATTAATCCTCCAAAGACTCAGGAAGAAGTTAAGTTGTTTTCGGGATGGTTGCCTTTACAGCAAGCTAGTTTTAACCTAGCAAAAATGTTTCTAATTTCTCACCAAACTAAAACAATATGATTTAAGGTAGGTTTTTCAAATGTGATGGTAAAAGAGCACAGTTTTTTTTTTTCCTGCTAGCCCGCCTTACAAGGGGACACGTATAGGCTGATGAACCTTTTGGATCGCATGGAGTATCCTAGCCATGTAGTGACCAATGTAACCAATATTCATTATACCCAATCAATATTCACTAACAGAATCATCAATTATTAGACAATTATATCAACATTTCATGAATAACCACAACTCAAATTACGTTTTAACAATTTTTATTTCCCTATTAGTTACAATTCTAGTGCATAAGGTTAACTCAACTTTATTCAATCAGCTCAGAATTAGTTTATTAGCAACCACCAATAACACAGTCTAATCATAACTTGAGAAAACATGTGCTCTAATGCTTCAGCATAAGCCAGCAAAGATGAATATGTCAACATCAATAGCAGAGTTCAGCAATCAGCTTGTCAATCATTTGTCACTGTCAACGTCACCCAAGGAAACCCTGCCTAACTCAGATTAGCATCAGCATGTTGGACTTCATGCAAAAACAATTTTGGAACATTAATTTGGAAAAAATCTAAATAAGAGAGAAACTATAAAAGCAGCGCAGTTTGCACCTCGAAGGAAAGGCGCAAAGTTAATCAGTCAAATTGTCATAGCTACCTATCCATGGAATGGATCAGCAACAAAGTCAGTCTTCGTCTTCAGGTCATCGATTGATTAGCAACACATCAGGCTCTCATAACAGAAGCCCAATGACAGAATCTCGAATCACGTGTCCTGACATCAGCAGTTCACCCCTCACATCTGCACCTCACATCTCACATCTCGATCAATTCTGAAGTTTTAGCCCCTTGTCATGACTTTTTATTAGAGTCTTCCAGTCCATCCCCCTAGTTCCTAATTGGTCAATTAATCACCAGTTATTACCCTAACCAATAATGTCTATTTTCCAAATCTAAAAGTTCTCAGATTATGCCGTTCTCAGTTCGTTGATTGGTTCACTGTACGATGTCATCATCATCCAGCTCATCAGGTATCGAAAATGTTGCATCTTCCTCTTCAGTCAGTGTCTCTATTGTTTTAGTCCTGGGAAAGTACATCTTGTTTACTCCACACATTATTGTATCAATTTGATTCTATCATCTCCTGTCCATCGGTACATTGCAGAAAACTCTAGCTAAGCAGACATTAACATTGGGTGGTTCAAGGTTAGTTCAACATCTCAACTTCTCTACAGTACGCAATTTATTCAGCTTCGCAATGAGGCCTGGCAAAAACTAGGCCGCAACTTCGGCTAAGTTAACTCTACAATATAATGCAAAACATAGGTTATACATCTCAATATGTCACATTACTACATTATCATTAAATTTTTCTATTATTTCACACATTTTTAATCATTTAAGTACAAGTTCGTATAAGTGGCTGCCATTCTCCGTGGCACATTTTCAAACGTGCACATTATTTTCTCGACAATTAATTTCTCTATGAACTTTTGGTTAATCAAAACACATAAACATTAATTAATAATTTCTAATTAGCATATCTGCTTCAACAGTCCCTCCTCTGATGACTAAATATGTCATCACACTTTTCTTTACCATCATTTCATAATTCTGCTGTATTTTGTTTCCCCCTCGAATCTTCCCTATAAATTATTTCTCTATTTAATTCTTCCCTCCTCTGGTTATTTTTAGATCTTCTCAATTTTATCTTTTGACATCATTTACATGAACCCCATATTCCTAATATGCAAGCAATCATAATTAATATCCCCTGTATGATTTTTAAAAATACCCCATTCCAAGTTTGACTAAGCCAATTTCCCACTGAAGCAAATCCTTTTCCAACCTGTTTCCAAACACCTGGTTCCTTTAATTTATTCAAATCCTTACATGAATTAGTCAGATTAGTTAGTAAGGGGCAGATGTTGCAAAGGGTTTTACCCATTCTGTGTCTATGGGAAAATGTGTTCGTACATATGGCCCTAAGGGGCATATTTATACACTGTTTGCACCGAATTAGGGCCATATTTATACTCCGTTTGCGCCGAAATTGCGTCGTTTTTTTTGACGCAATTTCGACGCAAAACTAACGCCAACTAACGCCATATTTATACTATGGCGTTAGAGGCGAATAGCGCCAAAGTTCCCGGAATGTGCGTCATTTTTTAGCGTGAACCCCTTCCTTGCGTTAATGATATGCAAGGGAGGCGTTCCCGTCTAAAAAATGACTCCCAGGCCTTTACGTGGTATTTATACTCCCGGGCAAAAGAGACGCCCGGGAGTTGGCGTGGCTAAAAACGGCGCATTTGCGCCGCTTTTTAACGCCTGGGTCAGGCATGGCGTTAAGGGACAAGTGGGCTCAAAATGAGCCCAGAGTGCCCTCCCCTGCCCCCAGGGACCCCCCCTGCCACCCTTGCCCACCCCAGGAGGACACCCAAGGCTGGAGGGACCCACCCCAGGGACATTCAGGTAAGTTCAGGTAAATATTTTTTTTTTTTTTTTTAATAATATTTTGTGGCATAGGGGGGCCTGATTTGTGCCCCCCTACATGCCACTATGCCCAATGACCATGCCCAGGGGACAGAAGTCCCCTGGGCATGGCCATTGGGCAAGGGGGCATGACTCCTATCTTTACAATGATAGGAGTCATGTTGATGGGGGATGGGCGTCGTTAAAAAATGGCGCAAGTCGGGTTAAGACGATTTTTTCGACGTAACCTGACTTGCCCCATTTTAAGACGCCCATGCGCCATTTTCCCCCTACGCCGGCGCTGTCTGGTCTACGTGGTTTTTTCCCACGCAAACCAGGCAGCGCCGGTCTGATTGCGCCGTCTAACGCCATTCCATAAATACGGCGCCCGCATGGCGCTTCAGAATGGCGTTAGACGGCGCAAAACTTTTTGACGCTAAACTGCGTTAGCGCAGTTTAGCGTCAAAAAGTATAAATATGGGCCTTAGTGTCATTGTTTTTTACTCCAATTCAGTGCAAAACTAACTCCATATTTATACTTTGGTGCTAGACCCCTCTAGCACCAAATTTATGGAGTTAAAGTCATTTTTTGAAAGTGGAGACCTACTTTGCCTTAATGAGGTGCAAGGTAGGCGTTCCCATGCAAAAAAATGACTCCATGGCCTTAACGCCATATTTAGGGGCATATTTATACTCTGCGGCATATTTATACTCTGTTTGCACCGAATTAGCCTCATTTTTTTTACTCTAACTCGGTGCAAATCTAACTCCATATTTATACTTTGGTGCTAGACCCATCTAGCACCAAGGCCCTGATTTAAACTTTTTTTGCACCGCATTAACGTCATTTTATGACGCAAAAGTGGCGCAAACGTACAAAATATTGGCCCTTATTTATACTTTTTGCTGCAAACCTGCACTAACTCAGTTTTGCACCAAAATGTTTAGCACCGGCTTGCACCATTTCTGTGCACCAGCCGGGCACCATATTTATGGAATGGTGCAAGCCGGTGCAAAGGGTAGGCAAGAGTTTTAAAAAATGACTTTAGTCGGGTGGGGGTGGCAGTATAGAGGAAGAGGGTTTAGCACCAAAAAATGGTTTTAGGCAGGTTAGAGTAAAAAAAAAATGACTCTAACCCGATTAGCGTCATTTTATGGTGCTAAACCTACCATGCCACATGACTCCTGCCTTAGAAAAGGCAGGAGTCATGCCCACCACCCCAATGGCCAGCACAGAGGACATGGGTCCCCTGGGCATGGCCATTGCACCCTGTGCTATGTATGGGGGCCCATTTCAGGGCCCCCTATGGCACTTTCAAAAATAAAATGCACTTACCTGTACTTACCTGGGATGGGGTCCCCCGTCCGCGCAGTCCCTCTAGTGTGGGTGGGGGTGCCCCTAGGGCCTAGGGAGGGCACCTCTGGGCTTATTCCATGGTGTTCCACCATGGAAATAGGGCCACAGGTCCCCTAACGCCTGCCCTGACCCAGGTCTTAAAAAATGGGGCAAAGCAAGCTTTGCCTCATTTTTTGACCCCTCCTCCCTCCCTTGCACCATTTTTACATTGGAGTATAAATATGGTGTTAAGGCCATAGAGTCATTTTTTTACACGGGAACGCCTACCTTGCATCTCATTAAGGCAAGATAGATTTCCACTTTCAAAAAATGACTTTAACTCCATAAATTTGGCGCTAGACGGGTCTAGCACCAAAGTATAAATATGGAGTTAGTTTTGCACTGAATTAGAGGAAAATAAAATGACGCTAATTCAGTGCAAACAGAGTATAAATATGTCCCTTGGCGTCAAAAAAAGATGCTAATCTGGTCAGAATAATTTATTTTGACTCAAAACTGCCTAACGGCTTTTTGTTTTAAGCTAGCCTACCCTTTGCACCGGCTTGCACCATTCCATAAATATGGTGCCCAGCTGGTGCTAATAAATGGTGCAAGCCGGTGCAAAACATTTTGGGGCAAAACTGCCTTAGTGCAGTTTTGCACCAAAAAGTATAAATAAGGCCCTAAGTCTCTTATCTCCCTATCATTGTCCAGTATATAGGAACAACAATGCCTAGCATAAATCATCTTACAGACTCCACCCTCCTTCACTAAAATAATGTCTAAAGCAAGCCTATTTTGAAGTGTCATAGCTCTAACTGTGGCTAATTCAGTATCTATCAGGAGTATTGCCCCTGTAAAGTGTGTCAGCATGTTATCCACAATAGTAGACAACATTTGTATCTTGATCGAACTCAGAATGACTCCTACTGAAGGAATCACTGCACCAAAGATATCTCCCACAATTGCAGAAGAGGTTTCTTTTCTTTGTCACTTAAGATGTAATTCAGTCAATTTCGGAAACATCTTTAAGTCATCTATCTGATAAATCTTTGGGAAACCTATCCCCAAATAACATGTCCCATACCATCCTCTTGGAAGACATTGATAAGCATTAAGTCCACAAATATAATAAATCCCATGAATCACACGGTCCTGACCATTGAACATAAAGGTCCACTTACTCTGAAACAAAAACACATGCCTACATTTACTTGTACCCACAAATAAAGTGTCAGTGCGTGATTTTGTCCTATATATACAAAGCTTCCCTACATATAATGCATCTAATGCTAATTTCCCTTATGTTTTAGTAGCAATGTAAGCATAATCATTCTTGTAAGTCCTCTTCTCTAAACCCTTTTCTAATTTCTCTTTTAGAGCTTTTCTCCTATCATCAGTATGCCCTTTGAAGCTTTTCTCTAAAGGTGTAAGCAAGCACATTAGGTTGTTACGATGCGCATAGGCTGTCCCAAATGTTAATGTAGGCTCAAAGAATCCTCTAACTAGCATTATATCATGCTCTCTTGCTAGCTTACTCAGGTATCTAATAATAGGAAGAAATGAAAATACGATGCTGTGTTTAGAATAAATAATACTGTATGTACTCCTGGTTATAGAACCTTGTTAGTAGCAAACTACAGCTTATTTCAGAAGTTAGTGGAAGACTATGGTACGTAACCCCTTCTTCTACTGATGAAGGAATTTGTGTACACACAAGACAATTCCTCACACCCATTGTTTCAACATATTCACTCAACAAGCGATAGAAAACATTAGAATAAAGCTCTCTTTGGGCAGTAGTATAGTCATGCAAAGATTTTTCATCTAACTTAAACCTCTCTAAAGCTGTTAGTGTAGAAGTTTCAGGATCAGAAATAATAGTAGCTCTTTTCATATCATGATCATACATTCCCACAATCATCACTATAAACAGTATTCCACACCTAACTACCAATCCAATACTAATGTATCTACAGCACCTAATATTTCTATCTTGATTATTTAGCTCAGCCATGATCTATAATGAATCAGAAAGCAGAAATAACTATACTATAAAGTGCAAAAATCAAACTGTGGATACATTCTCCTCTCACAGTTCAGTTTCACATCCAGGAACCTTTTTCCCTTTGTCAAAATTGATTAGCAGCTTGTCACATCCAGTTTTTAATGTCAAATCAGGTTATCAATGTCTCTTTCAGTTTTATTTTCAAACAGTCTCTTTCTTAGGTTTTTCAGATTAGCACAATTCAGCTTCCTCAATCAACTTCAGGTTAGATCGAAGTACTGACTTGGAACTTCTCTATCAAAACAAAAAGACGTAAACTCGTGTTGCCATTCATTGGTAGTTGCACACGGCCATTCAGGACCTTCGTAACGTCGACTTGCTATTATTTTTCTTTTCAACTTTCGATCACCACTTAATTCTCCTTCACTCAATTCTTCTTTTCTAGCAGTATCCACTTCTTCTTCTATTGTTTCATTTATGACCAGTTCCTTTTTCTTCTCTATCTGCGATTCAGGCCAATAATCTCCTTTTCTTGTTCCTTCTGTCAATATTCATCTCAAGATTGGACTCGTCTCCTTCTCTTTCTCTATGGTGTTTTCTCTTGATGGACCTGCAAAGGGCTCAGGAGGAGTCGGATCATTTTGACTTTGATTCGTCTCAACTCTTTCCCCCTTTTGGTCTGGCACTTACTCTGTCTGCTTTTCAGCACCATCTGCTTCTGTGAGAACCTCTGCTGAGCTAGGCTCTCCTGCTGTATCCGTCAAGATTAGTTCTTCTGCACCCTCCTGTAATTCTTCACTCTTGTCTCTTACAGGTGTAATGGAACCATCTTCCACAAGCTCTTGTTCAACTTCAGGCTCTATTGGCTCCTTTTCTGGCTCAGGTGCGGTGACCTGGTTCCCTGTTGTTGGTGTTTTCAACAACGCTTCTTCATGATCTGGTGGACTTACCACTCTCTTTGTAGGGCTCGCGTGTATCCAGTTCGGGAGTCCTGCACTCTTCACAGCTGTCATAGTTGTTAGGACCACCTGATAAGGACCCCTCCAACGCAGCTCCAAACAAGTCTTGCGAACATGCTTTCTGACAACGACCCAGTCACTGGCTCTCAGGTTGTGCCCTGGATCGTGGATGGGTGGCAGGATGGTGGCCTCCACCTGCTGAGAGAAAGAGCGAACCCCATCAGCCACACCCTTGCAGCAGTCCAACACCATATCATCTGTAATGTTTACAAGTGCATTGGCTGGAACTGCTGGTAATCTCACTGCTCTGCCTATGAGGATCTCATGGGGCGACAGCCCTGTCTTGCTATCAGGTGTGTTTCTCACCGACATTACCATACCATGCATGTTTTTTAGGCTTTTAATGACCATTTGAATCTCGCCTATCCTCAGGGAGGTTTGGTGGGTGTCAAAATTGGCATTCTGCTGATCCAAGAGCAGTCTCTATATCATGTGTGGTCATGAAGCACATTGGATGACAATGTAATCAGCATTTAGAAGTTGTCTGAAGGTTTGAGAGGGAGAGACAGGTCAACCATTCCTGAATTATTCTGCTGGCTTACCTGAATTGCATATGATGATCTAAGAGTAGCAGCAATTTCACTGCCAATGACTTTCTGACCCCAAAAGTTTTGCCTGGCCCCATCCTGATTTTTCAACTCCTTGTGATCTTCTTTCCTTTGAAAATCATCCAGTTAGCGTTAGAATGTTTCTTTTGCCTGGGTAATATTATTAGTACATTTTAGTCCAGATATCCATGTTGGTTGGTTATAAATAGTGGTTTAGAGAAATACCACAGAGTCACTCCATCTATTTCTTTTGTGAGCAGAAGAGTACTCTGCCAGATCTCACAGAGAGGTCTGCACAGCAACTTTAAATCATTAAGCATATCAATGGAATATCAAAGAACGCTGAAAATGTGTGTTATGCTCTCATGATAAGTAGTGATGTGTGTGTGACTTGTTTTGCAATCGAGAAAAAAAATTATGCTCCAAAGACGGCTATTGATCAGGGCACAGAGTCTTGCAGCTTAATGGACTAATGCACCAACTGCTGTGTTATGTTTTACACCTTATGTTTGCAAGTTCAAATCCCTTCTGGCATGAACATCAATTCACCAAAATGCCAAGGGTACCGGAAATTATATTATATCCAATTTAACCTTAACTTCCATTTCCACACGTATGCTTAGATATAGACAGATACACACACTTGTTCTCACTTAACTCACTCTGACCCACAAGCGTGCACACAACATATTTTAAAAGCATATTTTGATTACCTTAGCTTCCAGGGAGGGGCATATTCCAGGTAATTGTAATTATAATCCATTCTTAATTACACTAATTGTAAATAATAAAATATTATTTACTATTAGTGTAATACAAATATTGACAGAAAACAAGAAAAGTGGAACCCCAAACCAAGTTCATAAGCACAAAGATGCTCTTCTGGATGGACATCTGTAGTGAGACACAGAACAAACTAGATGCATATCCAGACACATCACGTCTCTACGATGAGTGCTTTACAAATACTCAATATCTTTTTGTTAGCCTGGTGCTTTCCATACCAAAATCAGTATGCACCAGTAATTACAGGAAAGTTTCCTCAGGTTTCACTTAATGAAATTCACCTTTGGAAAACTGTGAGGTTGTCGTAATAAGAGGGCCCAAGTTTGCAGGTATATTTAAGCTTTATTCAGTGGTGCGTTTTAATCAAATACCTTTATTGTTTGAAATCAAATGCTTGAGTGCTCGGGCTCAGCAAGTAGTGAATTTAAAGCCATAGAAGTAATGAACATCTTCTCTAAATAGAGTCAGTTTGTGAATGTAAGCCTGAAATCACACTGATTCAATTTCACTTGAAGCACTAAGCACTAAGGAGATAGGGAGACATGTCTGAAATTGAAGACAGATAGATTTTCTGGGAATCGGAGTGATGTCAAGAGATAAGGAATACATAAAGTGACGGATGGATTGCTTGAACTAATCTCATCCACTGGTGATTAGTTGTGGCTGCATCCCAGTTCGTAGTTTTTCTTGTCTGCAGTGCTACCTCAGACAAGAACCAGCCACATAAAAATCGGCCTTGGTCCTAATCCAATGGAAATATTACCCAAACTGCCAGTGGCGGCTGCCGCAAATCTCAATGGGAGTGGCGGGTGAGGGGAGGAACGGGAACAAGGGAGGATAAAAAAATGATTAAAAAAAAGAAACGTAATTGTTCCCATCGCCCGCCTGCCACCTCGCTCCTCTGCTCTTCTTCTGGTGTCCCAGAATTCACTGGGATACCAGCACAGGCAACACAGCAATCCTGGCACTGCTTTCATGCTAATCCTAGCAGACAGTGCACTGGAGCCTGTGCTGTTTCCCCAAGCCAGCTGTGTAGCACAGCTGGTTTGGAGAAACCTAAGTGTGCATGTGTGTTTGGCTGGCCTGAGATGGCCGGCCATACACAAACGCGCAATAAGAAGTGCACAGGCTCCACTCCTCCTCCCCTCTCCCCCTCCTGTGGCCCTTCACATGCTTCTGGATGAGCCAGAGGCTGAAAAATAAAACAATAATGATATATGGTTTTATTTTTCAGCTCCAGGCTTAGCCAGGGGGTTGACACTTCTTTGCCATTGCAAAGGAGCTGCCCCTGCAAACTGCCACACCAGGTCCCCTCTGAGCGTGAACACAAACAACTCATGACTAGTTTTGACCTATTTGGGCCTCATCAGTGGCACAGGAGTTGAAAAGCAATGGACTAGAATGCAGCTTGAGATATCGTAGCTGAGATTAGTTCAACATTCCATCCATCACCTTGTTGTTTGTTGCAGTGGACACCCTAAGTGCAATGGGTATGTCCATGCATGGTCGCTGTACTCACTTAGCCACAGGAACAAAACTATGGCCCTCATTACAACCCTGGCAGTCGGTGGTAAAGCGGCGCTAAAACCGCCAACAGGCCGGCCGTAAAAAAAAGGGAATTATGACCATGGCGGAAACCACCAACTTAGACAGACACTTTAACACTCCGACCGCCACGGCGGTACAAACAAACAGCATGGCGGTCACCGCCAACAGACAGGCGGAAGACAACGTACCGCCCACACTATTATGACAGGCCAATCCGCCACCTTTTCCCGGGCGGATTCAACGCGAACAAAAACACAGCAGAAACAGGACTTGGACAGGAAAACACTCACCTCTACATAACCCACGAGGAACCAGGACGCCATGGAGCCTGAACTCCAAATTCTCCCTGCGATAGTCTTCCTGCTCCTCCACCAGGAGCAAGAATGACGGCGGCGACGACCACGGTGAGTACTGCACCTACAACACAGGGGAGGGGGAGGGAAAAGAGAGTGACACACACACGCAACACGCAACACCCCCACCCCCACCCTCAGCCACAACAACATACACACAAATACATGCTGCAACATTACAGTTACACCCCCCAGCCCCCTCCCTGGAAGAATGCAATGACAAAAGGAAATGATTGTAACCATTGTAATCAAGAATAATCCATTAGTCAAAAATGTATATACACTATAAACAATTATGTACACCAAGAATTCAAGTCCAGGTACTGCACCTATATAGTCCGTGGACCACTGGGCCCAAAATGCATGGGCGAGGCCCACACTCGATACCCAATTGAAAAGGAGAGAACACTGCAGGGGCATCAGATCAAAATAAAACAGGCACCTCAGGGGGAAGGGAAGGAGGGCACCTCAGCCGGATGAGTGCACAACGCCAGCTCCACGAGGGGGCTCCATGCCCATTGATGTATCCTGGGGAGTGCAAAGCCACAGTCTCTCAAGTCTCTCCAGTGGGTGGTTTGCCCACTGCTGCATCCTGAGGAGTGCAAAGCCACAGTCTCTCAAGTCTCTCCAGTGGGTGGTTTGCCCACTGCTGCATCCTGGGGAGTGCAAAGCCACAGTCTCTCGAGTCTCTCCAGTGGGTGGGTTGCCCACTGCTTTATCCTGGGGAGTGCAAAGCCACAGTCTCTCAAGTCTCTCCAGTGGGTGGTTTGCCCACTGCTTTATCCTGTGGAGTGCAAAGCCACAGTCTCTCAAGTCTTTCCAGTGTGTGGGTTGCCCACTGCTTTATCCTGGGGAGTGCAAAGCCACAGTCTCTCAAGTGGATAACAGTCTCCACTGGTTCTGGAGGGGGCTTTGTGCCCAGAATGTTTCATCCTGCCAAGGACTGAGGTAGTGGATGTCTTTCTTCACTGGCTCTGGGGGGGGACTTTGTGAACAGCGTGCTTCATCCTGCCAAGGACTGAGGTAGTGGATGTCGTTCTCCACTGGTTCTGGAGGGGAATTTATGTCCAGAGTGCTTCATCCTGCCAAGGACTGAGGTAGTGGATGTCTTTCTTCACTGGTTCTGGAGGGGGTTTTGTGCCTAGAGTGCTTCATCCTGCCAAGGACTGAGGTAGGGGATGTGACACTCGACTGACGGTGGTGAAACGTGCAAGCTGCCCAGGCCCCTGGAACTGACCACCAACCTCGTAAGAATGACCACTGGGGATGGCAGCCATTTCTGTGGTGGTGCCACTGGCTCAGGATGTCACGGGGCCGCTGGCACTGCTGGCGGTGGGGTCAGTAGCAGCAGTGCTTGCATCGGTCATTGTGGCGGCGGTGCTTGCGGCGGTCATTGTGGAGGCGGTGCTGGTGGCGGCCTCACTGACTGAAGTGCAGGTGTCTGGCTCACTGAATGCCGTGCTGGCGGCGGTGTCAGTAACGGCGGTGTCAGTAGCGGCGGGGTTGGTGGCGGGCTCACTGACTGCAGTGCTGCTGAAGGGCACAGTGTCTGGGGTGCTGGTGAAGGGCTCAGTATCTGGGGTGCTGGCGGCAGTGTCTGTGGCGGCGTGCATGTGGCGTGCCGGTCTTGTCCGCCATGCAGGTTGGCAGCGACGTTGACTTGCCTTTCATTTTCAGGCCCTTCCCCACTTTGGATGGTGGCGCAGCTGTCTTGCCACTTCCAACAATTGTCTTGCCTGAGCCCTTGGTGGCAGGTGTTTTGGCCTTCTCCCTCCGGGATGTGGGCAACTTTTTCTGTTTTGGAGGTGGGGAATGTCCTTGGCCTCGCTCCTTGGGACACTGGCAGCCCTGTTGCTTGGCGCACTGCAAAATCCGGCTATTGCTGGCACCACTGTGCCCGGTGATGTGGTGGCTGAGGTGCTGGGTTGGGACCTAGAAAGTCGGGCCCTAGGGCATGGACGAGGTGGGGGAGGAGTAGGGAAGAGGTCAACATTTGATAGGAAAAGCTCTTAAGACACACTGGGACGGGTAGATGGAGGGGGTTTGGGAGTGGAGGAAGAGGTAGTGGTTGTAGGAGATGTTCGTTTGCTGACTTTAGGTGAAGGTGCATGGGCTGGAGACTGTTGTGAGGTGGATGGCTGTTGGGTTGGTGTGTGACTGCGTTTGTGTACTTTGAAAGGAGGGCTCACAGACACACTGGGAGAGGACACAGGGGATGTGTGAATGGTAGTGGGGGTGGTGAGTGCACGTGAGCGGTGTGTGGTGATGAGCGTGTTGGTGATGGAGGTAGTGGCTGAAGATGTAGAGCATGTAGATGTGAGTGGAGACGTGACAGGGAGGGAGAAGGGAGACGTGGAGGAGGGGGACACAGTGGAGGCAGTGGATGTTGGTATGTGTGCATGTGTGAGTGCCTGTGGGATGTGTGGTGCTTATGTTTGCCAGAGCCACCCTTGTGTGTTGAGGTGTGTGCATGCTGGTCTGATGGTGCGCTTGGGATAGGCTGAGGTGCTGGGGATTGGGTCTGGGTGGAAGAAGTTGGAGGGGGGAGGCTGGACACAGGGACAATGGCTGCCATCAGTGCAGAGGCCAGAGCCTGAAATGCTCTCTGTTGGGCTGCCTGGCCAGAATGAATGCCCTCAAGGTATGCTTTTGTCTGTTGCAAATGCCTCTCTACACCCTGGATGGCATTCAGAATGGTAGACTGCCCAACAGTGAGGGATCTCAGGAGGTCAATGGCCTCCTCACTGAGGGCAGCAGGGCTGACTGGGGCAGGGCCTGAGGTGCCTGGGGCGAAGGAGATGCCCACCCTCCTGGGTGAGTGGCCACGGGACACACGCTGATGGGCTGCTGAGAGGGGGGTGCTGGTAGGGGGGATGGTGGCTGTACCTGTAGATGCGGTGGGCACAGAGGGGCCCGCCACCGCAAGGGAGCTCCCATGAGAGGAGGAGTCGGTGTAGCTGGTCTCTGCTCCTGTCCCCGCTGTAGAGCTCCCCTCGCCCTCCGTCCCACTGCTGACTTCAGACTCCGTAGTCTCACCCTCCAGGGCCATGTGGGATGCAGCTCCCTCCTGCTCCGGTGGCACAGCTCCTCCGCCTGATGATGCTAATGCACACAAGAACAGGGAGACCACAAAAAGGGGGGTAAGAAAGAAGAAAGACATGTTCAGTGCATGCAATACCGCTACCGTTGGTGGACACTACAGACACAGCAGCCCTCTGCACTATGCCATGTACTTAGAGTTCCCTAAATAATCACAGGGACATGGGGTACATGGCCTATGCCCGATTGCTGCACACATGGAAGTCACAGGAGCCTGACTAGGTGGAAATGGCTCTTACCTCTGGTGGGGTTGGGGTGTCACGTAGCCTGCCTCATAAAGGGTCCTAGCCTACAAAGCTCGCCCTAGCCTAGGGGAACCCACTGCCCACCTCCCCCACCCAGACACCTCAAATGCGTGCAGAGTCAGATGGATGTCACGGTACTCACCCCCTTGTGGCTGCTGTGATGCCCTCAAGCGCCCATCCAACTCCAGAAATGCCACTGCCAGGATCTAGAACATCAGGGGGGTCATGGTGCGACGGGCACCCCCCCACGTTGGGAGGCCATCCCCTGCTGGGCCTCTGCCGTCTTCTTGCTCCAGCGGCGAATGTCCTCCCATCTTTTCCGGCAGTGGGTGCTCCGTCTGCGGTGGACCCCCAGGGTCCAGATGTCCTTGGCGATGGCACGCCAAATATCCTTGTTCTGGTGGGCGCTGACCTACAGGAATAGTACAGGGGAAAAGGAAAAACTTTAACCGTCCGGACCGTCACAGTCATTGTCCAACGTTCCCACCCTTGCCCTGACGCACATACACTCACCGTCCGATCATGCAGGCCTCATCCCCCTCCTGTATCTTCCATCCACACCACTCCAAACAGGCATTGCCCATACAGCATGCTCACAGTGTACTCACCTGTTTGTCTGGAGGACCGTAGAGTAGCGTGTACTGGGGAGGACCCCATCCACTAGTTTATTCAATTCCTCCGATGTGAAGGCAGGGGCCCTTTCCCTAGACACATGAGCCATTGTCGCTTCCAGACTGAGGTCACAGCAGCACGTGCAGTGTAGGTCCTCTCCTGTCGAAGATCAGGTATCAAGTGAGTGAACAGACAGAAAATGGTGGTCACGTCTGCGGCGGTGCGTACCGTCACCGCCGGCGCACATCGTCATTGGCTCCTGGGACCCATAGGGTCCAACATTAACCAATGCAGGATTGCGCCGTGGTCTTCGACCGCCTACCGCGACGGTGTACAACGCCAGCACAGTTACCTCATATCCCCTTGTCCCACATTACAGGTCCGGCAGCTGCCATTCCAGGGGGCCACATGACATTACTTTTAAATGCGTCACACATATCTAGGCCTTGCATACACACAACGACAGGCACATAGTGGATTGACAAATGTGTACAATAAAATTGTTTTTTTACTACGTCAGTGTTGGCTGACTCTGTACTCGCTTTTCTCATCCATAGGGCACATCCGCTGGGGCAGGTGAGAAGATGGCGGCATCCTCCGGTGTACAGACTGCTGGTGGACCTGTCGACAATAGAAGAGAGACATGTAATTGTCACCTACAGACTTGATCGTGCCACAATCCTGGAACTGTGTGCCCAGTTGGAGCCAGACCTGATGTCAGCTATCCGCCATCCCACAGGAATCCCCACTCTAGTGCAGGTCCTGTCAGTACTCCATTTCCTAGCAAGTGGGTCTTTTCAAACAGCAGTGGCCATAGCATCAGGGATGTCCCAGCCTATGTTCTCAAACGTGTTGTCCAGAGTGTTGGCTGCCCTGCTGAAACACATGCACAGCTACATTGTGTTCCCTCAGGTGGAGGATTTGCCTACAGTGAAAGGTGACTTCTATGCCCTGGGACATATCCCCAACATCATAGGTGAAATTGATGGGACACATGTGGCCTTGGCCCCCCGCAGAAGTAAACAGGTGTACAGAAACCGGAAGAGCTACCATTCAATGAATGTGCAGATGGTGTGTTTGGCCGACCAGTACATCTCACGTGTGAACGCCAAGTTTCCTGGCTCAGTGAATGACACTTACTTTCTGAGGAATAGCAGCATCTCTTATGTGATGGGGGAAGTCCAGAGGCACTGTGTGTGGCTAATGGGTGAGGACAAGGACCCTATACCCTGTGAATAGTTGTCTGGGCTTGTCCCTAAGGGTTAGTGTGTGTCTAACAGTTGTCCCTCGACATTTGCAGGTGACTCTGGTTAACCAAACCTGTCATGGCTACTGACCCCAGTGAGAAATCCCAGAACAAGGGCAGAGGAACGCTACAACGAGGCACATGGGCGATCTAGGAGAGTGATAGAAAGGACCTTTGGCCTCCTGAAGGCCAGATTCCGGTGCCTCTATATGACAGGTGGTTCTCTGTACTACTCACCAAAGAAGGTGTGCCAGGTCATCGTGGCCTGCTGCATGCTGCACAACTTGGCTTTGCGATGACAGGTGCTTTTTCTGCAGAGGGATGGTCCAGAAAGAGGTCTTGTGGCAGCTGTAGAGCCTGTGGACAGTGAAGAAGAGAAGGCAGAAGAAGAGGATATCAACAACAGAAACAACGTAATCCAGCAATACTTCCAGTGAGACACAGGTAAGAAGACATCACTGCCTCCTACATCTGATAAAATTGTTAGACCTATCATATATCTGTCACTTTCACCAAGTGTATGGACCCTGACATGTCACTTTGCCTTTCCATTTCACAGATGTAGGTCCCACTGTGTGACCTCTGCTATGTTACCACATGGACTAGAGCTGTGTGACATTGGTATGTTGACAATACAATGGACATTGCTATTTTCCTCAGTTATTGCAAATACACATTTGTGGAAAGCACAGACTGACTCCAGATTGTTTTGAGATTCAAGGGTGTTTATTTAAGTGCAAAATAGTGGAGGGGGTTGTAAAATGGTCAGGGGGGATGGTGGAGGAATGTCCATGGCAGAGTCCAGTTATTTGTCTCACAGGTGCATTGTCCAAAGGGGTATAGGAAGTGGAGCTAGGGCAGTTTAAGGATGGACAGGGTGGCAAAGTGGGACAGAAGGATGACATTCAGGGTGGTCTAATTTCTTAGCGGGGTCTTGGCATTGTTCTCTGTCTTTGTCCCGGATCTCAGGGACCGTATGTGGGGTGGTTCTCCATCTGCAGGGGGTGGGGTGCTGGTGTTGTGGTCCTGTGGCGGTGCCTCCTGGCCACTAGCGTCGGCTGAGGTGGTGGGAAGTTCATCATCCAGGCTAGTAGCAGGGCCCCTTGTAGTGCCACAGTGTCCCACCTGGTGTTCACAAGGTACTTCAGCACCCCTACAATGGTGACCAAGGTGGTGTTGATGTACTTGAGTTTGTCCCTGAACCCCAAATACTGTTCCTCCAGCAGCCACTGGGTGTCTTGAAACTTTGCCAGTACCGTTGCCGTCGTCTCCTGGGAATGATGGTATGCTCCCATGATGTTGGAGAGGGCCTCGTGGAGAGTGGTTTCCCTGGGCCTGTCTTCCCCCTGTCGCACAGCAGACCTCCCAGTTCCCTGGTTTTCCTGTGCCTCTGTCCCCTGAACCATGTGCCCACTGCCCCCAGGTCCCTGTTGTTCTTGGATTGGTGGGTTTGCCTGGGTTCCCTGTAGTGGTGGACACACTGCTGCTTGACGTTTTCTGGGGACAGAGGTATGGGCCCACTGGGTGAGTGCTGTGCTGGTGTTTCCTGAGGGGGGAGGCTCTGTGATGGCTTGTGACTGTTTCAGGGGAACCGACTGTCCCCTGGTCCCAGATGGGCCGGGCTGGTCATCTTGATCCAGTTGGACAGAGCTGTTGTCATCACTGTGGGCCTCTTCTGTGGGGGGGGGGGGGGTGGACATGTCTGGAACCTCCTGTCCGGTGATGTTGGGTAGGAGTCCTGCAGGGTTGTAAAGGCATGATTATTGCATTTGTGTGTGCCATGGTGTGCAATGGGTGGGTGACCCTGTACCCCAATGCTTACATTCTTGTCTAGGACCTTGTGTGATAATTGTTTTGGGGTCTGTGTGGGTATCTGTAGTGGACATGCTTTGATGAAGGGTGTCTATGCTTTGTTGTTGCATGCAGGGCTTGGTGTTGGGATGGGTGGTTTGTGATAGTGGGACATATGTGAGGTGTTGGATTGATGGGGTTGAGGGTGGGGGTATGTGATAGCATGCAGGTAGGCTGGGAGATATGGTAGTTAAGATTTTACTTACCAGAGTCCATTCCTCCAGCTTCTCCAGCGAGGCCCTCAGAATGCAGTATAGCCAAGACCTGCTCCTCCCATGTTGTTAGTTGTGGGGGAGGAGGTGGCGGTCCGCCGCCAGTCCTCTGAACTGCAATCTAGTGTCTTGAGACCACGGAACGCACCTTCCCCCATAGGTCGTTCCACCTCTTCCTGATTTCATCCCGTGTTCTTGGATGCTGTCCCACTGTGTTGACCCTGTCCACAATTCTTCGCCATAGCTCCATCTTCCTAGTTATGGAGGTGTGCTGCACCTGTGATTCGAATAGCTGTTGCTCTACCCGGATGATTTCCTCCACCATGACCCTGAGCTCCTCCTCAGAAAACCTGGGGTGTCTTTGCGGTGCCATGGGGTGGTGTGGGTGATGTGTGAGGTGGTGTGTGTTGTGATGTGTGGGGGATGTGTTTGTGTGTGTTGTGTGAGGTGCGTGGATGTTGTGTGAGTGATGGTGTTGAGTGCCTGTGGATGCAAGTTTATTGATGGTGGTGTCTCTTTCTGGCCTTCTGTCGCAATTCTTGTCGTAAGGGTTTATGGGTGATGTGGGTGTGTGTTTTATATTGTATTGGGTATGTGGGAGTGGCGTGTGTATGTGTATCAGATGTCTGTATTTCGAATTGTCCAATATGGTTGTGTTTTGTAAGTGTGTGTGTATTTTGAGCGCAGCAGTGTGTACCGCCAATGGATTACCGCAGTTGAAAGACCGCCGTGCGGATTCGTGGGTCGTGACAGTGTGGGCGTATTCCTGTTGGCGTGACAGTGTTGGTTTTGTTATCACCAGCTTATCACTGGTCTTTGGTGTAGCAGACTTGTGTGGGTGTCTTGATTTTGGCAGATTCCAAGCTGTGAGTCGTAATAGCTGTAGCGGAATTCCGCGGCCGCAGCGGTGTGTTGGTGGTCTTCTGCACGGCGGTATGCGCCATTTACCGCCAATGTTGTAATGAGGGCCTATATCTTAGGGCCAAGGAGAACAAGAGTAAAGCATTCTGGGACCTCAGTTGACATGTCTGGCTATAAGTTGCAGAATTAAACAGCTGAATCGCTGTGTTTTGTTTGGATTGGAACCAAGTTTTACTTAATTTTGTTTATTCACTGTTTTACAATGCTTCAGTTTGCCATTTTTCCACATGTGTATCATTTTCATTAACCTTATAATCAATAACTTAATGGGACAAATTATCACACTTAAATTTGTTTCAAAATTAAGTGAAACCCTTTCTGTAACATAAAATGGATTCACATTGGTTTAGCTGTAATATCAGGTACCATTTTTTCATTGGATTCCTTCCTAATAACTGCAGTTAACCTCTTTCTCTTGGGGGAGCCCCAGTGGTTACCATTACAAGAGCCAGACGAGTGCAGCTGTTAAGGCACACATATTTTGCCTTGCTCCGAGTACTCACTTATAACTTTATGCATCAAATTTTAAAAGTACATGAAATTAGGAATTCAGGTGCATACAATAGGCCATTACAAGTTCAAGGTACAGCACTGTAATGAAAGTATAATTTAAGTTTCATGAGTCCAAACTTTAGAGGAACCATTATCCATTGTATCCATGATGTACTTATTATATATAACACTATCTTCTCCCAGCAACACAAATCTAAACCGAAAAGGGGCTCTGGAGCTACAGTCATGCGCTACTACAGGTGAGTTTCTACAAAGCAGTTGATACAATGATATAGAAATAACCTTGTTATTGTGAGCGCGTCTAACCTTATTTGGCATTTTATCATTTAATTTATAAGGGGACGCTTTAGAGGTTTGAAGGACCTTTCCACCATGCTTGGAGTGATTCCAGTAGGAACTTCACATTTAAACATCAATCCTTTAAAATAATCAATAAACAGGCATTTCATCTGAAGTCAATAATCTTCACGCACCATGACCCATTCGGCCATGAACAACCACACCTTTAAGTAAAAGTTGGAAAGTTTATTTCCCTGTATTAATAATGCTAAAGTCATGTAAATTAATCTCAAAACCAAATGATAAACTTACATGAATAACACTGGTTGACCGAATGTTTTAAAGAATCTCAATTTAGCCAAAGCATTAACAATTAAACATTCAAGAGTCATAGTACAAATGAAAAGCAAGAATAACTGTGCAATAGAAATAGCATACATCTAGATTCATCAAGTGAACAACATCAATTCTTTGTTATTTGCAATGTCAACATTTCCCAGGGTGACCTAACTAACCTTCTGATTAGAAAAGCATGTTTGGGCTTCATGCAAAACAATTTTAGTTAAAGTTAATTTGGAAAAACATCTAAACTATGGCTCTATCAAAATAGCGGTGATACCTAAACACAAAGTTAAACCTACAGCAAAGACAATAGCATTTTCTCAATGGATCAGAAACTGCGATCTCTCTTCGTCAGTCGGACATCCGTTCGGTCAGCTTCAGCAATGGGCAGTGAAAGGTAATGGTTCAGAGATGGAGCACTCTATGTTCTCTGAACCATTTAGGGAACAATATTTAAGGGATCTGCATTCGGCATTAGAAACTTAGACAGTAAAGTCAAAGTTAGAAATAAAGTCATAGGGGAACTGTTCAGCTCCTCAAACAGAACCACTAAAGGGAAAGTCAAAATAGGAATAAGAGCATCTCTCCTCTGTGCTGTAGAGCTAAGTTAGAGTTTCCTAAAGAACTTCCCACTTGTCATAGGTCAGAAAATCGTAAATTTACAGTTAGTCCAATAGAAATAAAAACCTCAATCTAAGATATAACTAAACTGTCTTGAACATGTTGATGATTAGCTCCTCTTCTCCTGTTCCCATCATCAGACTCATCAGGTAACTTTTGTTTGCCATCTGTACTCCAGTCAGGTCATCCATTGTTAGTTCCTGGGAAAATTGCTCTCTCACACATCAGAATTTACAGTTGCAACTTCTAATACAAGACATTCTAGCAGGCAGAAAGTTAAAGACATCTGCAAAATGTTTGTTCAGCACAGTGCGAACAATAGAAGGATCAAATCGCTAGACGTACATTTCCTACTATTTTATTAATCAATGCAGCTTAATATGAGGCTGTGAAGACTAGACTCAAACCTCACTAACCTAAGGCTTATAGTTAATAAGCAAATACATAGCATATAATCATTATTATGACATACTGCTACAAATTTCTAAACATGTGCACGTCAACTAATAAAATTATGCATTTAATAAAAGTATTATGTGTTACATGGCGGTCACTCAAGTGGGCTTATTTTCGAAAGCGCATATTATTCTCTTCATGTTAAATTTTCTTTGCAGATCCTTAACCTATAACAAATGAAAATCAATAGTGATTAACTCAGCTTTCACAGTCCCTCCTCTGATGAACAAATATGTCATCACACTTTACATCATTCTATACAAATTTTTGTTCATCTAAAATTTTCTTTCCCTTTAACTTTTATTTCGTCTTTCCCTTTTCGAATTTTCTCTAAAGTACTTTTTCATTTTCATTTCTTCCCTCCTCTATTTTTCAATTTCTTCATTATAATCACATGATACAATTTATAAATTCCCCATGCTCCAATCATACAAGTCACAATGATCAATATTATTTGTAATATTTTATAAACTATCCCTTTCCTGAGGTTGCCCAGCCAATTTCCCACAGAAGCAAAACCTTTGCCAACCTTTTCCCAAACTCATGGTTCCTTCAACTCTTTCAAATCAGCGCTATCGTTAGTCAAATTGTTAATAAGGCTTTTAAGTTTTTTACTATTTTTAGGTATATATGTGCAAAAATGTTGTGAGTTCAGCATTTTACAAACTCCGCCCTCCTTTGCTAAAAGGATGTCTAACCCAAGAAAGTTCTGAAGAGTCATAGATCTTACCGCATCGATTTCTGCATCCATTGGGATTATGGATCCTAAAACATTTTTCATACATGTTATAGTAGACAATTTTCAAATTTTCAAAGAATTCAGAATAACTCCCACTGAAGGAACTATTGCTCCAAATAAGTCTCCAACTATGCCATAATATGATTCCCGCTTTTGTCTACCATGATGTAATTCAGTCACTTCAGGTACTCTATTCATGTTCTCAAGTTGATAAATCTTTCGGAAAACTATCCCCAAGTAACATGTGCTATACCATCTTCATGGAAGACGTAATAAAGATTTGGTCCACAGATGTAATAAACTCCTGGATTTGCTGGATCTTGTCCATTTAACATGAATGTCAATTTACTCTGGAACAAAAACAAATGTTGACATTCACTCGTTCCCACAAACAAAGGGGCAGATTTATGGAAAGTGGCACTGCATTGAGTGCAGCGTCATTTTCCCTGCGCCCCTTAGCACCCCTCTACCGCCACCATGTGTGCACCGTATTTAAAGTATGGTGCATCATGGTGCAGGGTAGGGGGCAATAGCATTATTTCTCATGATGCTATTGATGTACTCTGCAGGAGTAGTGCCAAAATAATGGTGCTACTCCTGCAGAGTACATAGTGCCCTATTCTAAAGAATGGAAGCCCCCTTTTAACGCCTGCTCTTGAGCAGGCGTTAAAATTGCCGTAAAAAATGCACAAGGAAATCTCATAGATTTCTCTTTGCCATTTTTCCAGCTTCCCTAACGGGGGAGCGCCCCCAATGCATACATTATGCCTAGCTCATCCATAATGTAGCGCAACGAGTTACAGAATGGTGCAATGCATGCATTGCGCCACCCTGTAAATACGGTGCAGGGATTTCGGGCTTGTTGGGCCACATTAACGTAAAAAATAATGACGTTAATGTGGCACAAGGTGGCGCTAGGTAATTATAAGTATGCCCCAATGTGTCAGTTCTAGATTCAGGCCTATATACACAAAGCTTCCCTACATGCTATGCATCTAAAGCTAATTTCCCTTGTGTCTTTATTTTTCTAAATGAATGATTGTTTCTAAATGTTCTTTTCTCTAAGCCCTTCTCTAACTTCTCCTTGAATGCTTTAGTCCTGTCATTGTCTGATCTAAGAAACTCTTTTCTATAGGTGTAAGAAAACATGTCAGTTTGTGTCTGTGAGCGTAAGCTGTGCCAAAGGTTAGTATGGGTTCAAAGAGTCCTCTCACTAATTCTATGGTATTTTCTTTAGCTACTCTACTCAGATATGTTATTATAGGAACAAACAAAAACAATACATCATGATTTCAGTAGAAATACTGAATGTATTCCTGGTTATAGAATCTTGTTAGTAAAAGACTACAAATTATTCCATAAGTAAGGGGTAAACTATGGTAAGTAATTCCTTCCTCCACTGATGAAGGAATCCGTACAGACATAACACTCTCTCGCAGTCATCATCTCAACATACTCATGCAATAAGCAATAGAAAACATTAAAAGAAAGTTCTCCTTGAGAGCTGTCTGCATGCAAATACTTTCCTTCTATTCTAAACTTGTCTATCTCCATGAGTGTAGTTGTTGTCTCTAAAACAGAAGTATGGTTGTTACAATCTTATCAAGAAGAGTCTTATTCATAATCAACACCAGACACAATATCATGCACACATTCACCAAGCAAATACCTATGTATTTACAGCCTCTATTCTTTCTAACCTGCTGGTTATGGTTAGTCATGATCTGTAAAGAATTAGAAAGTAGAAGAAAAAAGTTATGGCTATGCAGCAAAAACAAAACAAACATCTTCAATCTTCTTTAGCAGTTATTTACAGCTTTTAGTCTTTCTTCCAGGGCCTTGTCAAAAATAGGTAACTTGTCAAAATTGGCAATTGGTCAAAGTCACTTTAGCAGCTTGTCAAATCAGGTTACTTAAGAAGACTCTTCCGGTTACTCAATTGTCTTCTTATGCACTTTTCACAGTTTCACAAAGCTCAGTTCAGTGATCTCTTCACGTGCCAAAGTATTGACCTGCAATTTCTCGATCAAAACAAAAAGACAAAAATTATTTCTGCCATTCACTTGTTGTTGCATACACCCATTCAGAACCTGACTGCATTCTGCTTGCAATTTTCTTTCTTTTCAACCTTCAATCCCTATTTAACTCTCCATCGCTCAAGTCTTTTCTTCTTGTTGTGTCTATTTCTTCTTGAATTGTTGTCACAGTAATTATTTATTTTCTCTTGGCTTGTGATTTTGGCCCTCTTATCTCCTTTCTGTGGAACTTTTATCAATGCTCTTTTCAGTGTTGGACTTGAAACTTTTCTTTGTTCTGTAGGATTTTCTCTTATCTACCTGTAACTGGTTCAGGATCCGCCTCAACTCCTTCCACCTCGTGGTCTGTAGTTTGTTCTGTTTGTCTTTCAAGACCCAATCACAACTGAGAGTACGGGGTTCTTGTAACGAAGGTGGGTCAGTAGTGTATCAATTGTAACACTGGACCACTCGTGAACCTCAACTAGAGGCGAAGTGTGGGTGAACTGTGGTGTGGTGTGGGGTCTGGGAGGGGAATTTCCTTTACGGACTAGGTGGTCTCACACACTATATAGTGCCATGCTTCATCATATGACTACCTAGCCCCACCCAGGTAGGACCCCACACCACACCACAGTTCACCCACACTTCGCCTCTAGTTGAGGTTCACGAGTGGTCCAGTGTTACAATTGATACACTACTGACCCACCTTCGTTACAAGAACCCTGTACTCTCAGTTGTGATTGTGTATTGATTTTGGGAGTCAAGTACGGTTGCGTTCTTCTTCTGTCCCCCTTATCTACCATATACTCTCTCTTAGTGTGTTGTTTTTGTCTTTCAAGACCGTCTGCTTCTGGGAGAGTCTTCCTCTGACTAGGCTCGCCTGCTGCCTCAGTTGAAATTGTTTCACTGTCACTCTCCTGTATATCTTCCACTTCATTTCTAACAGGAGTGTTTGCACTGGTTGCGGTCTTCTCAGATTCAGTCTCTATTTCTCCTGTTTCCTTCACTGTTTCTAGGGTTTGTCCAGAAGTTGTTGGTACTCTCAAAAACTCTTCTTCATTGTCCAAAGGATAGGGTACTTTCTGAGTATGGCGTGGATGAATCCAGTTCGTAACTCCAACGTGCTTCACAGCTGTAGTAGTACCCAGTACTACCTGGTACAGCCCTTTCCGCCTGGGCTCCAAGCAAGTTTTCCTCACATGTTTTCTGATCACAACCCAGTCTCACACTCTCAGGTTGTGATTTTGGCTTTGAGACAGTTGCAGTGTGGTGGCTTCCACCTGATGAGAAAAAGAGTGAACCACATCAGCCAGTCCCTTGCAGTAATCCAACACCATATAATGTGTTATGTTCGCAAGCGCATTTGCAGGACCACTGGCAATCTCATTGCTCTGTCGATGAGGATTTCATGCAGCTACAGTCCATCTTTTTTTGACAGTGTGTTTCTCATACTCATCAGAACCAACAACAGTGTGGATGGCCATTTCAAATTTGTGGACGCACACATCTTTGCAATTCTTGACTTTATGGTACCATTCATTTGCTCAGCAAGTCCTGAGGCTTCAGGGCGGAAGCTACAATGCACCTTCTACTCAATGTTTGAAGCTGAACATAGTAATTTAATTACTTCATTGTTGAAGTGACTTCCTCTATCTGATTCTAAAGAGACCAGAAACCTAGGTTTCCGGTCTCTTTAGAATCAGATAGAGGAAGTGCCCTGGCAGATTACAACCGCCGGGACCGCCAGGCTGGCAGCAAAAAAAAAAAAAAAAATATTTGTGGACATGTGAAGCACACAATTGCCCTACAATGCATTTTTTTAAATTGCACATGCTTACCACCAAATTGGATTTGGTGGTAATTGCATTTCCTAAATTCCCAATTTGCATTTAGGAAATGCTTGATACAAGTGCTTTGGAAATCGCAAATAGGAATTCCTTATTTGTGATTTCCTATTTAGAGAATCACAATTTGCGACTCTCTAAATGGGGTCGCAATTTTAAGGAATCACTATTTTTGCGATTCATTAAAACTGCACAGCAAATGCCTTTCATACAACTTGAAAGGCATTTTTGTATTCACAAACGGCCAGATTTTGCGATTCACACCATTTGCGAATGCAAAATTGCTTGGTACATCTGGTCCCTAATCACAGCGCATTTACTTTTCTCAAACCCTGAACAATTCAAAATTTCCCAGATGGCTTGTGCAATCGTAATATTGGTGAGTTACATGGGCTGCTCAATACTTCTTTTGAACCGCTTGGTTTACAAATTCAGTAATTATAGGTGCAATCCCTTCAGTTGTATTTTGTGCCTGTGTCATGTGGTATTAGGGAATCTGGGGAAAAATCGCATTTGGCTTAACCGGAACCTTACTGGCTCAACTCCTTAAATTCGACCAATGTATTTTCCTGTAAAATCCCACACTTTCATTTTAACTGTTCCCTGTAAGTCAGAAGCAAGATCTTGCATTGTGAAAATTGGAAAGAAACTGATCAAAGAGTATTCCTCATTCACTGTGTCGCAATATGTTCCTCTAGGCAAATCATCTTCATCATCACTGTTTGTTTGTATGGCAATTCCATCATTTGAGCAAGTAATCAAACTCTTGTTTTGCATAACAAGTCCCTTCCTAGTAAGGATACTGGACTCGAGTCACAAACTACGAATTTGTGTAATCCTTTAAAATTGCCAATATTAACCTGAACTGGTTCTGCAATTGGGTTTGTCAAACATTGATTTGCAACTCCTACAATCTGTACTGTTTTCCCTGAAAGGGGCAGGTTTGGAACTTCTTCTGTTCTCACTGTAGCGCGTGTAGCTCCTGTGTCAACTAAAAATAAGACTTTGTGACCCATCACTTTTCCCTTCACATATGGACCTTTCTGAGCTACTTCTAATGAAGCTGCTAACATTCATTCTTCTTCATTCAAACTCTCACTCACTCTATCACTGTTTATTCCATCCTCACTGTGTAATGGGTATTGGTGTATTGAGCTGTTACTTTGGTTAAGCCTTTGACCTGTGACCTGCTGAGGAAGCACCACCTGCCACTGCTTCATTGGGGCTTGAGGTATTTGAATTTGCTGCCTAGGTGCCATTTCTACTTGGGAAGGCATTTGCATAACTGGGGCGTCTGCAGATGTGGCATTTGCATCTCTTGCATGGGCTGCATAGGCTGAAAACCTTGCACCTGATTCACATAACTTTGCATATTTGGATTTTGACCTCTCATTCTCGGTCCTCTCCTATTTGGTAAAGAATTGGTTTTGTTCATCTGCTGAACAACAACTTCCTGTACTAACATCGGACATTCCCATTTCCAATGTGACATAGTGACATTCTTTTCATCCCTTACATATCATTCTGGACAACTACAGTAATCAAATCAGGACCACAATTCATATTTCCAATTCCATCACGACCTCTACCTCTTGCTTAATTCTGAAACAACATGTTTCTCTGCTGTTGCTGTGGAAAACTTCCTTGCGTTCCCGTTTGTGCTGCTTTTATCTGTATCACCATTGTCTTTTCTTTCAACTTTCTCTGTTTCAACTCAATCTCATCACTACAGTACTTTGCATACTGCAATACTTCATCAATTGGCTTTGCTTGTCAGCAAATCAAATGACTCAATCATCTGTCTAATTTCTGGTCTCAGTTCTTCTACAAATCTGAACACAAAATTAATCATGTCTTGCAGCTCAATTGTTTATTTCTACTGTAATGTTTGAATGCCTGCGACAATCGCTCATAGTATGCACGTATTGACTCTTTCTCTTCCTGAGCTGTCCGATTTATTGTCTGCCAATCAATATTCTTGGTTGAAAATCTCATTTTCAAAAATTCTGTCACCTTATAGTAATATTTTATTATGTCAGGAGACGATGCGCCTGTTGCTAGATCTCTATGAGGTTCTCTTGTCAGCCAATCTACACTTCTCTTACACTCGACCCATAAGTCTGCTGGGACCACTATTTCTAACAGGGTGTTTAAATCCTCCCACAGGCACTTTGCGAGTTTAGCAAACCTATCTTTTTGCTGGTACCATTCCACTGGCTTTTCTCTCAATCTGGGGTCATCATTAGTACAGGACAGAATGCCACTTCTGCTCCAAGGGACATGGACACAATTCCCTCCAGGAATCTTTCTCATTTGTGAGATTTTCACTGGATCCTCAACCTGCTGCACATTCGCGCTAAGATTCACAGAATCTTTTTTCTTCACAATTCTGCTTTCCCACTTATCTAAGGCACCCCATGTGTGAATGCTCTGTACTAATTCCCTAATGTGTATTTTCATTCCCGGTGCTCTCATGTTCTCAAAGTTATTTGAGTCAAACTCTAATCTACAACTCCTCTTTAAATGTTTGGTTCACTCAATCTCTATTTCATTTTTTTCTGCCAGGTTTGCTAATTTCTGATGTACTATTCCTGTTTTGTTAGTAATCAATTTGCACAAATAACATAACTCGTCTTCTCGGAATAAGTCAATTTTGTCCAACCCCATTGTTCCATCAATTAGGGCTTCTGCCTCTAGTCTAAGCCTGGTAAATTCAGTGCACTTCCTCCGCTGAAATCTCCTTGGGTGCCACTCACTTTTTCCAACCATTGAGTTAACTGCTGAGTTGTCAAACCTTGTAATGAAATGTTGTTATTGCTCACACCGGGCTTGCTGTAATGTTGAATTCTGGGTCTCTGATGTCATTGCATCTGGGTTAGGACCTAATTCCTGTCTTCCGAAATCATTCAGTGAGGTTCTAGGGTAGGTCAAATCAATTAATGGACCAGTTCCCTCAAATGTCGGTCTCATGGGAGTCATCATTCTTGCTTTCTCAGTGAATCTCTCCCTTTCTACACTTGAAATAAGGACTTTCTGATCACTGGTCTTATTATTTCCCTGTGCAAATAATGGTATGACTGGACCTATAGTAACCGGTACTGTCATTGCATCTGGACTTGGATGGACATTTCTATCTCTAGGGATCATTATTCCTGTATTTTGACTTGTCAAGGCAGACTTTTCTGTCTGTGATCCTGTTATGGGGTGTATTTTGGGATCGTCTATGTCTGTATCGGGGACATCAAATTCGGGGTATACACTATCTGGATCAACATTGGCTTATAATAAACCTGTCTCATGTGGGCTTCTTGTCCTGTCAGCACAACTATGTTTGTTGTAGAATCTATAATAGGCACATCTAGATAAATTCTGGGTAGGTCCATCTGCGGCATAGGTCTTTGAATCACAGAAGAAGCTGGAGCACTATGACTAACCTGTATCTGGCTCTGTGTGGGTTCAATTGGTATTGGAGCTATAGGGTCTACACTAGTGTTACAATCTCTCTCATGTGCTACATATGGTGGGGACGATTTCTCAGTAACTGCAAAATAAAATCATTGTCATCTGAATCTTCATTGTAAGTTAAGGACTTCCTAGACTCCGTGGATCTCTGCTCCCTGTCGTCTGAAGGATAGGAATCCCTCTTCTTATTACTCTTTTTTAGCCTCGTTCCCGTTCTCATGTGTAATTGCCGGAAATAACTTAATTCCCTGTAAAGTCTCAGTTCTCTAGAATATAATTTTTGCTCACTATCCCATCTACCCTCGGCTAAAGTCTTCCCAGCTTTTCTCATCCTTCTCTCAAATTTCAATTGCTGCTGCTGTCTAGCTACTAATTCCCAAGTAGCTAATGCTTCAAATTGTGCAGGTCTCGTAGGAGGTTTCAAATCATACAGTACTCTTCTCAAATTCTCTACATTTCTCAAATTAAATATTCCATGGGCAGGGAATGCTAAGCTCCCATCTCTCTCTTTTTATTTGCACCATTGTTTCAGCCAAAGACATGCACAGCACCATGTTCTTCAAATACATTATAGGTGGGTGTACCTTCTGGAGGTGTAACTTCTCCTAATCTGGTTGGAATCAACTTATCTCCCCTTAGGGCACTCTTTAAAGCTTTGAAACTGTTCATTTCTGTAATGTATGCTACTTTAAATCAAATCAGGAAGTGAATTTAAATCCCAAAAATCCTTTTTGCCTACCTTCTCAACCAATTACTCTTCACGGTTGTCCACCAATCTGTTCTCAGCTTTTCACACTAACCGGCCTATCCCAGTGCGGCTTAAATGATGTCACAGTCAGACGTACAGTGGCTTACAAAGCTTTTCTGCTTGCCTTCCTAAACTTAGATCCGGGTAAAACTAAATGCAAATATTGTCAGCACTAAATAAAATCAACACCCAACTTGTCTTTTTACTACAGGTAGGGAACACAATTGCTTCAGAAACCTTACTGATTTTTTACTGCAGCATTTCGCTTTGACAGATACTCCTTCTATCTCAGTTTCCCTGACTCGCAAGCAAAATTCAACCAGCAAATTTTACTCCCAACTGATCATTGGATCCTCCTGGTGTACATAGGACTCATCAAATCTCCGTTGAAAAACTATCACTCCCTTAACACGCACTCTCAAGTTTGTCAACCACACCCGATTGACTCATTAAACAGACAAATTACAACATAAACCAAGTATCTCCTACACTTATTCAATACTCCGGAGTCTTAGATCACGCATGGCTGTGTACCAACAACCACGTGGGAAATGTTTGAGCACAAAGCACCACACACATGTTAAGTTCAATGACTTCCCGACTCTCACACCTTGGAATAAGCAAACTCCCTAAACAACTTAATCTGGAGTATGCAAACTCCCTAAACACTCCCAAACATCACAGTTCACCTGCGATTTTCTTAAGTTGTGCAAGCGCAAAGCCAATTTCATTCACACTGTCACTAGAAATGCTGAGAACATCCTCAAAAAACATTGGCAAACTCCAAGGTTTTGGGAAAGTCATGGTAGGTTCTTAAGGAGCCATAGGCACTCTTTATGACACCAGCGGTATTCTTAAAATACTGCTGATGCCAAGGGCCCCAGAAGACGGCCAGTGCTTGTGGTCTTCCACCCGCCATATTATGGACACTGCAGGATTTCATCCACAATAAGGGCGGAAATCCTGCAGTAGCCATGCTGGCGGACGGTGGCACCCTGGCGCTGCTACCACCAGCGCGAATAGAACGCCGCCAGTCATATTAAGGCCATACCTGTTCTCTGCTGGACAACCTCCTCGCCGGACAAGGTACGTTGGGCGTCTGACAGGGGACGGGGGTAGGAGGGTTGGGGTGTTTTGTATGAGTGTGTGGTGTCTGGTATGTGTATGCATGTGTGTGTGAATGTGAGTGTTGTGGTGTATACGTGGTTGTATGCATGTGAGTGAATGCATGTGTGAAAGTTGATGTGAGTGCGTGTCTGTATGTCAGTGTGTATGCATGCCTGAATGGGTGTTTGGATGTCGGTTTGGATGTGTCCCAGCGGGAGCGTGACCACCACAGGAGAAGTGTTGCAACGCAAAAAAGAAGAAACTATCCCCTTATATGCCACTTAACAGGAAGTGACATGCAGGAAGAAGTAGGATTGCCATCTTGGGTTGGGAAAGGGGCTATAGAACAAAATAGGAAAAGACACCATTGTAGTAAGGGGAACTGATGCATGCAGGGAAGGTGAAGGAAAATGGAATGCTGGGAAAGGGAAATCATGGCTTCTCCAGAAAGAAGAAAGAAGAGGAGAAGGCCCTAGAATGGGGCACCAGGTAAGTGAGAGGACCGAGGGAGGGGCACGGACACCCCGTAACAACACCCTTGCCGCGCATTATACGCGACGAGGACCGACGCCCAATCCTGGGCATCCGGACCCACCGTGTTAAAAGAAACAGAGCGCAGCCAGAAAAAAGGGCTGCGGTGGGCCCGCGATCTGGAAAATGGACTGCAGCACCCACCGCGGCCCGAGTGGGGATGCCACGGGCTCCCACGGCATGACACTCTGGCCCAGTGGTTCATACCGTCATGGCAGTATGAGTGGTGATGTGGCGGGTTGGCAGCGGCCAACCCGCCACACTCTTAATGTGGCAGTATACACTGCCAGCTTGTTGGCGGTGACACCACCACATTAACCCTGGCGGTCAAAAGACTGCCATGGTCATAATGACCCCTATAATTTTTCACTTGTATTACCAAATCTGAAAATTGTAGCCTTTATATCTAGGGCATTATAGTGGTCTCTTAAGAAGATGCACCATCCAACTTTTCCACCAAATCTATGAATTATATTGATTTCTTGAGGAGACTAACTGTTCAACTCTAGTAGGACTAACCAACCATCTCTAGTGGCCTCACAAGGAGACTAACCATCCGACTCTGCTACCAGGAACTGTGAGCGCGTCTAACCTTATTTGGTCTTTTATAATTTAATTTATAAGGTGACACGTAAGAGGTTTGATAGAGCTTTTGACTAGGATTGGAGTGATTCCAATAGGAACTTCACATTTATACATCAATCCTTTAAAATATTCAATAAACAAGCATTTCATCTGGAGTCGATAATCTTCACTCACCATGACCCAATTGGCCACGAATAACCAAACCTCTAAGTAAAAGTTAGAAAGTTTATTTCCCTACATTAACAATGCTAAAGTCATGTAAATAGTCTCAAAACCGAATGATAAACATACATGAATAACACTGGTTGACTGAATCTTTTAAAGAAACTCAATTTAGCCAAAGCATTAACAATTAAGCTTTCAAGAGTCACAGTACAAATTAATAGCAAGAATTACTGTGCAATAGAAATAGCATACATCTAGATTCAACAAGTGAACAAGATCAATTCTTTGGTAATTGCAATGTCAACATTTCCCAAGGCTCTTCTGATTAGAATAGCATGTTTGGGCTTCAAGCAAAACAATTTTAATTAAAGTTAATTTGGAAAAACATCTAAACTATGGCTCATTCAAAATAGCGGTTGGTACCTAGAAACAAAGTTTAACCTACAGCAAAGATACTAGCATTTTGTTATACCCTCCTCAATGGAACAGCAAACTGCGATCTCTCTTTGTCAGTTGGACATCCGTTCGGACAGCTTCAGCAACAGGCAGTGAAAGGAAATGGTTCAGAGACGGGGGACTCTCAGCTATCTGAACTATTCAGAGAACAATATCTACGGGATCAGCTTTCAGCATTAGAAACTTAGACAATATAGTTAAAGTTAGTAATAACGGGAGTCATTACGACTCCGGAGGTCGGCAATAATGTTGCGGTAGGTACCGCCAACAGGTCATTGGTACCTACCGCCATATTATGACATTGGCCGGTTGGGTGAAGCCAATCCGCCAATGTTCCACTCCGACTGCCACGGTGGTAACAGCCGCAGGGCTGGAGATATCCATCTCCAGCCCAGCGGCTGCCATTGTTCCTTCTGGGGGATTATGACCCTGCCTACTGTCATGGTTTTCGTGGTGTTCGAACAACACGAAAAATATGGCAGTAAACCATATCAGTGACAGGGAATTCTTTCCCTTCACTGATAGGGGTCTCCCCCTTCCTTTCCAGTTACCCCCTAACCCCCTTACATTCATACATCCATTCACACACACATCCGCAAACACTTCCAAACATGCACGAAGACACGCATTCACATTTCACAACATACACGCACTCACATGTACGTACATGCACACATGCATTCAACACTCAACACACACCTGCATTCACGCACACACATACATTCACACACACCCACACACACACAACACCCCCCTTCCCCTGTTGGAGACCTGATTTACCTGGATCCAGGGGGTCCTCCGGCAGGAGACAGGACGAGGCATTGCTATCGCCAGCAGCGCCCATCAGCTGAATACCGCCAGGCCGTATTATTGGTCATAATGCGTCTGGGGCGGTCTACTGGCATGTTGCTGCTGGTGGTAGCAGCGCCACCTTACCGCCATCTGCCGGCATGGCCAGAGCCGGATTTCCTCCCTTCTTGTGGCGGAAATCCGGCTGTGGTCATAATATGGCGGACGGCTGGTAGCCGCAGCGATGGTCTTTTGGCAGGCGTCACCATGGCAGTAGGCAGTTTTTACCGCCAAGGCTAAATTGAGGGCCAAAGTCATCAAGAACTATTCAGCTCCTCAAACAGAACCACTACGAGGAAAGTCAAAATAGGAATAAGAGCATGTCTCCTCTGAGCCGTCGAGCTAAGTTAGAATTTCCTAAAAAACTTCCCACTCGTCATTGTCAGGAAATCGTATGTTCTCAGTTAGTCCAATAGAAATAAAAACCTCAATCTAAGATATAACTAAACTGTCTTTAACATGTCGATGATTGGCTCCTCTTCTCCTGTTCCCATAGTCAGGCTTGTCAGGTAACTTTCTTCTTGCCATCCGTACTCCAGTCAGTGCATCTATTGTTGGTTCCTGGGACATCCCTGTTTCACGCATTGGACTTTACAAAGTTGCAACTTCTAACACAAGACATTCTAGCAGGCAGTTCTCATGAGAAAGGTAAAACATCTGCAACATGTTTGCTCAACACAGTGCGAACAATAGAAGCATCAAATCTCTAGACGTACATTTCCCACAATTGTATTAATCAATGCAGCTTAATATGAGGCTGTGCAGACTAGGCCTAAACCTCGCTAACTTAAGACCTATAGTTAATAAGCAAATACATAGTATATAATTATTATTATGACATACTACTACAAATTTCTAAACTTGTGCACTTCAAATAATAATAATGTGCATTTAATAAAAGCATTACATATTTCATTGATGTCACTCAAATAGGAATATTTTCCAAAATGCACATTATTTTCTTTATGTTAAGTTTTCTCTGCAAATCAATTAACACATAACAAATTAAAATCATTAGTGATTAATTCAGCTTTCATATTATCTATCAGACTTTGACCATTTAGTCCTACAGTATCATGCATGAGTTGTAACATCTTGAAAAATACTCAAGGGTGGTGATACAGATAAAAAATGTTAATTTAGGAAATATTTGATGACACACTGTTTAGTTTAGGTTGAGTTCTCCATGCACACCTTTAACCAGAAACACAAAGAATATAATTTTAGTGAGTTTGCCTTGCCTCCCACCCCAGGGTTGGCTCAATGTTCTTGGGCAAAAACTATAGTACTAGCATGTATGGTGTTAAACCAGAAACCAGAGACAGAATTACCCATCCCTCTAAAGTGTGCTAAATGCAAACGTTTAGTGGCTCTTTAACCTCTGGGCAGGTTGCAACGAGCTAAGCCGTGATACCCCTTTACCAGAAGTAGAGCTGATAGAAAAAACAAGTGTTTTGGCCCATACCCACTGCCAGATAGCCCAGAACCAACGGCAGAGCATGTGACACACTTCATGTACCATACAAGCTTTTGTCAGACTAAGGAACTGTGTTGAGTTGGTGTGGTCTTGCTTTTATGGTAGTACATCGGAACTCCGGAAAATCCCCCTGGTCACAGAATCAAAGCAGCTCAGGCACGCAGAAACACCGGGCTCTTCCATTGGTAGTAGGACAAAGTACACAGAGCCAACAGGCCTAGACGTAGGCACAATCGTATAGTTGACATGTATACAGTGATAACACCACAAGTCCACTGAGCACTACGAGTTTTCAAAATGCGCCTATCATAAAGTTTTGTTCCTCAATATAGTTGTACCAGTCCTTAGTGGCTAGTTACGTAAGCTTTGGGCTCTTTATCACATGTCCATTTCCACTCTATATATGTGAGATAGTATAGTTATGTGGTGACTGCGTGTCTGCGTGTGCATGAATGGCTAGCTAGTACAAATAACAAAGGGCCAGATGTAGGAAATTCCGAGTTTGCGACTTGCAAATTGCGAGTCTGAGCGACTCGCAATTTGCAACTCGCAAACCCGGATGCAGGATGGGGTCCATGACACCATCTGCGAATCGCAAGGGGGTCGCAAAGACCCACCTCATTAATATTAATGAGGTGGGTCGCAATTTGCAATCCCCTTCCGATTCGCAGCACACAGAGGGATGGTGGCCTGCTGGAGAAAGCAGACCACCATGTCTGTGACTGCTTTTGAATAAAGCATTTTTTTTTTGTATTGCAGCCCGTTTTCCTGAAAGGAAAACGAGTTGCAATACAAACGAAAAAATGCAACATTTTTGTTTCATTTTTTCAGAGCAGGCAGTGGTCCATAGGACCACTGCCTGCTCTGAAAAAATGTTTACAGGGCCATTCACAAAGGGGAAGGGGTCCCCTTTTGTGAATGGGTTGGCACCCATTTGAAATGGGTGCTAACTGCGAATTGCTTTGCGACCGTGTTCGCGGTCACAAAGCAATTCTACATCGCGATGTGAATCGCAAATAGGAAGGGGAACACCCCTTCCTATTTGCGAGTCTCATTCCCATTTTGCGAGTCGGTAACCAGGTTACTGACTCGCAAAATGGGAATGAGCATCGCAACGTGCTTTTTGCATGGTGCAAACAGCGAATTTCACTGTTTGCACCATGCAAAAAGCTTCGTACATCTGGCTCAAAGTTCTCCTGAGTGCAACTGATGCCACTAGAAACACTAACCAACATTTAAAAATGAATACTGTCTAGACAGCAGCAGAAAGTGTCACCCAAATGAATATCCTAGTTTTCAGGTATTCTAGGATGTATGCTTTATGGTTTAGCCCATGTGCATCAATCATGCCTCTAATTTGAAAAATTGCCCTTTATCTTTGCCCACTGCTATACATGAACTGGCACACCTTTTCAAACTGTAGGCCAACATGTAAGGGGACATTTATCACGTACTTTTTACACAGATGTGTCCTCATGAGGCCTACTTCCTCCAGTTGTGACATGTACTCTTCCTTTCCCCTACTGCAAATGAAAACACCTGAACACCTAGCTTCCTGCTACGCTCCCAGAGCTCCCTCTGCATATAACCCCTTCCACCACCTCTTCCACTAAATTTGACACAAAAGTGCGTGGCCTCCTACCACACTCCCCAACCACCGTCTGCAAAATCATCCCCACCAACACTGAAAATACTTCCACCCACCTCACAAGCTTCTCTGCACTCCGCCCCCTTCCCAACCCAAAAGCTACATTTCCACTCTCTGATGTGGGAGAGTCAGAGGCATGTTGGCAAAACAGAGAATATGTATAGGTTGAGGGCAGAATTGCCATTGATGCAATTGGCAACAGCTGCTCAGGTAGTATGAAAATATTATGAAGATTTTGGGCTTCAAATTGGGGAAGGGAAGTAGGGATACAAAGGAACAGGAGGCAAAAGGAAGAAAACAATAGCAATGCAGAGAAATAGGTGCTGAAAACAGCTGGGAAACCTAGATCTACAGCTATTGATCGGTAATAGAAAGGAGGATATCCAGGCTGCCATCACTTACCTTAGAGGTAAAAAAGTTCCACAATAGACCATACATTGGTGAGTGAAGCAGTTTTACCCCTTGTCTATTAATTAAAATTTTTATCATGCACGGAGAGCGGCCACTTCCCCCAAACCTTGCACTTAACTGGTAAAATTAATAAGATGAACCCAGCAATCTGAACCATGTCTGCCCTATTTACAGAAAATCTAAAAAGAATAAAAATAATAAAATGGCTTGGACTGGGGATTGAGACGATGATGGAAGAGGTTTACCCTTGAGGATTAAAAAAGAACAACTGACACGCAAGAAGAATTTAAAAGGTCAAGGGGCGCACGCAGAAATGAATGGGCTACCTACTGAAGACTCTCCAACCAGATCAAAACTGCTGCGCAAACTAAAAGCGCAAATCACAAGAGAAACAAGACATGTGTTCAAGGTATTCAATATGGAGAAGCAGGCTGACAAAGCCACCTTGCGAATCCTGAGACAGCACTACCGCAAAAAAAAAGTTGGGCTGCAAAAAGAAGATATCAACTAGAATTGTGAACCAAGCTTTTATGGTCTAGTAAGCAGCCTAATAGAAAAAACATTCTGGCAAGTGGTAAACGAGTTTCTCTTTGGAAGGGCCAGACACCAAGGTGCTGGCATAGAAGCTGATGCCTGGGAAGCCCATACCCGCTCATTGTATGCCAAGTCAGTCACCGAACAAGTCAGGGATAGGCATCTATTCAAAGCTCCACTTTGGAACCCTCAAATCGAACAGCACGTTACAGTGTCTTCTCTAGTCATGGCATCCTTAGCCTGAAAGTACAATCAAAAGGTCAAAGTATAAGGCAGACCTAATTGTGGAAATAGATCAGCTGGAAGAGATATTGAAAAAATTGAAGGCCAAAGGAGCTACAGGCACAAATGGCCTCCCAAGTGTCCTTTTTAAATGCAATACAATCTACTGGGCTTACTATTTAACACTGCTTCATAATTGCACCCTTCACACCAACGTTATTCCAGAATCCTGGAAAGGTAACATCTTCTAACCAATTTATAAAAATGGAAATCTAGCCTCACCAAATAGCTGTAGGCTTATTGCTTTGATAGGCATTGAAGCAAAATGATTTGCTTCTTGTGTAATTCAAAAACGGCAAGCTTCGGTAGAGAAGAGAAACCTTATACCACAAATGCAAACAGGCTTCAGATCAGGCATGGAATGTTTATGAACCTGTCTTCAGTAGGCTGCCTAGTTATAAGCCCCTAGTGCCTCCCTGTACTGCCCTAGCTTCATTTTTTCTAAACCTAAGGCGGCATCAAGGAGGCATTTCCCCCACGCCAGATTCACAAACTGGCACAATGTAAGCATTACTCCACTTGGTAACCCCTCGCACCACATTATGCCTGCCTCAGGCATACTGTATGCAAGGGGTGAGTTCCCCTGTTAGGAGGCCCCGAAAAATGGTGCTGTGAAATTTACGAGATTTCACTGCACCATTTTTGTGCTGTCATTTTTAGCGCCTGCCCTAGGCACAGTGACATTCCCATTGTTTCCAATGGGCCTCCCCACGCATTGCTGGACTAGAGCCATCATTTTTGGCTGCAGTCCACCAATGAGCCACAATAATGTAAAACAAAATGTGATGCTATTGTGCTAACGTGCACCATGATGCAGTGTATTGTAAATACAGTGCTACCATGGTGACGTTAGGAGGACACAAGAAAAGTGGTGCATCATAGCTGATGCACCACTTTCTCGTAAATATGCTCCTACGTATTTTAGTAGAGAAGGCGAAGCAAAGATAAACTTGCCTATTTGCATGTTTAGTGAACCTCAAGTCTCCCTTTGATTGGGTCTCCCGAAATTGTCTCTAGACAAAACTCAAGGAATGGGACTTTCCTGGAGATTTGCTGAGGGTGATAGTTGCAGTGCATTCTGACACATGGGCGCAGGTCAAAGTAGGAGACGACATCTGTCTTTTGAACAAAATTCACCCTATGAACGGCCATAAACAGGGTTATGTGCTGCCCCCAAGCTTGTTCAACCTATACCTAGCAGATCATGTCAGCACCCGCCTCAAGGTAACATCCACCCTCCAACATTGGCGTTAGTGAAGATTGGTTGGCTGCAGTATGCTGCTTATGATGTTGCTCTCCTGAGCCAGACTCCAATAGGTTTACAACAAAGTATGAATTCTCTAAACTGCTAACTGAACTTTCAACTGCTTGAGCTAAACCTAAAAAAAACCAAAATATGTACATTTGGTTGATACCACGTTTAAATCATTTGCGTGGTTCATTTAAGGTAAAAAGGTTGAGGTGGCCATTACTTACAAATTCTTAGGTATTTGCTTAGAGCACCATATGACATTCAAACATCACATGCTAACCCTTTAAGCTAAAGCACAGTCAATAACCTTTGCCTTCAAATCATTGAAAAAGAAAATTAACTGTCCGTCTCTTAATCATTTACTAACTGTAATGTCAGCCCAGTTATTGCCAGGGGTGGTCTAATGCTTGGAATTTATGTGCAGCAGAGAAATTTCTACTCTCAATTAGATCCAAACAAGGGTGCACCAATCTGTGTTCTCTATACCCAAAAGAGTCTCACCAGCACAGGTTCGACTAGAGTTCAGTTTAAAAAATGATTTGATTCAAAGTAAGTGCTCTTTTGCCAAATTGTGTTGGTGATTGCAAAGCTCTGAAAGTGGCTCCATCAACAACCTATGCTGGATTGAAATTAAGGAGCAACAGCGCACCAATTTAAAATGTTTCTGGGGAGAATATCTAAGCCAAGCTACCAAGGAGTTAGGCATTTTGGAATTGTGGTCTATCACAAGCAATCAACGCCTATCTTTGCAAAAAGTAAAAAATGCTCTCCCAAGAAGAAGGCACCCCTGGTCAGTGATTCATTTTTTTATTAAAGCCTGAGACCTCAGGAATATATATCTGCCCACTTCTCCCAGTTCACAAACCAAAACAGCAATTTATGTTAGACCAATTTCACATAATAGACACCAAAGACCTCATTCCATCATGGGAAAAAAACAGTTGCAAAACCAAGTTGCCATTTATGTGGAAACTACCACGAGTTGTTAATGCACCAGTGAACGATCAAGTGCATGCCAGCTCCATGATGACTTACCCTGCAATGTACCAGTCATTTTTTAGCCCAGCTTCAAGTGGCCAACTTGTGAAAGTGCCCAAAAACGTATTGAAAGGCATGCCCAGGCACTCTCTCCAGAACCTCTTTGCACATGCCCATTGAGCTTTATAATTCTGGTTTGCAAGTGTAGTTCTTCAAATTGCCCATAAATCTGTATTTGTGGTACTGTGATAAGGTGAGGTAAGGTAAAAGTTCCCTTAAATTGCTCCTTTTGCACATGACACCTGCACTTTACAAACTTGTCTAAGGGGTATTTATCCACATCAGCGACTACACTTTTCTGTTTAAAAAAGGGGCCTGCATAAAGTCAATTCTGGCCCCAGAAACAATTAGATGAATTGCCTCAGAATAATGTGGGGTAGAGAATCTTAGCTCCCCAGAACTATTACAGCCAAACAGTGGGACCCCATAGGACCACTGTTCTCATGCTGAAAAAGGGTTTTAAAGTGTTCTGTTTTAAATATTGACAATTGTGATGAGTACTTCTATTTACTGTTGCCCAAGTGTGGGTTTTTCTTTCTTTTAACTCAAAGTTCTTAGTGTTTGAATGTATTGATATTATTTTCACAATTGTTTGCACTAGAAAGGGATAGGTAGACTGAAAGAATTGTAATCATTATTCTTATATTAGATTGAAATGTAATGGTTTTAATTAACTGTGAGAAATGGGGTTTTTGGTTGGCAGTCAGGTTACCCCCTGTCCAAGCAAAAACCCTCACTCTAGCCAGCGTAAGTCACACACAATCCAAGATTATCCTGTGCCCACCCTCTGGTAGCTTGGCACGAGCAGTCAGGCTTAACTTAGAAGGCAATGTGTAAAGTATTTGTGCAATAAATCATACAATAACACCATATAGCACCACAAAAATACACCACACAGTGTTTAGAAAAATATATATAATATTTATCAGGATAATTGTAGGTCAAAAAGAATAAAGTTGCAATGGGAAATTGTAGAGATATCACTGAAAAGTGATATAAAGGCCCGTATTTATACTTTTTGACGCTAAACTGCGCTAACGCAGTTTAGCGTCAAAAATTTTTGCGCCGGCTAACGCCATTCTGAAGCGCCATGCGGGCGCCGTATTTATTGAATGGCGTTAGCCGGCGCAAGCAGACCGGCGCTTCCTGGTGTGCGTGGAAAAAAAACACGTACACCAGGCAGCGCCGGCGTAGGGAAAAATGGCGTTAGGGCGTCTTAAAAATGGCGCAAGTCAGGTTGACGCTAAAAAATCGTCTTAACCCGATTTGCGCCATTTTAAACGATGCCCAGACGCCATTTACATGACTCCTGTCTTAGTAAAGACAGGAGTCATGCCCCCTTGCCCAATGGCCATGCCCAGGGGACTTCTGTCCCCTGGGCATGGTCATTGGGCATAGTGGCATGTAGGGGGGCACAAATAAGGCCCCCCTATGCCACCCAAAAAAAAAAAAAATTATACTTACCTGAACTTACCTGAATGTCCCTGGGATGGGTCCCTCCATCCTTGGGTGTCCTCCTGGGGTGGGCAAGGGTGGCAGGGGGGGTCCCTGGGGGCAGGGGAGGGCACCTGTGGGCTAATTTTGAGCCCACAGGCCCCTTAACACCTACCCTGACCCAGGCGTTAAAAAGTGGCGCAAATGCGGGGTTTTTTGACCCGACCACTCCCGGGCGTGATTTTTGCCCGGGAGTATAAATACGACGCATTTGCGTCGCCGTCATTTTTTTAGACGGGAACGCCTTCCTTGCATCTCATTAACGCAAGGAAGGCGTTCACGCAAAAAAATGACGCTATTTGCCCATACTTTGGCACTAGACGCGTCTAACGCCAAAGTATAAATATGGCGTTAGTTTTGCACCGAATTTGCGTCGAAAAAAATGACGCACATTCGGCGCAAACGGAGTATGAATATGCCCCAAAGTGTCTTAAGTCTTTAGAATATAAACAAAGTCTCTTTCAAACACAAGTACCTGGTTTGGAGTGGAAAAATCTCCTCAGAGGGCCACAAAGGAAGAGGTGCGTGGAAAAAGGGTGTGTGCGTTGATTTCTCCCCAGCACACACGGACTCGCGTCATTATTTTCCACGCGGGGAAGTCGTGCGTCGTTTTCCGACGCGCGGACAGTCTCTTTCTGTGGATCGCGTGGATTACCAGATGTCCCGGGTCTGTGCGTGGATTTTCCTGCTTGTTCTCCGGCTGCGCGTCGGTCTGCGGGGCTGCGCGTCGAAATTACGATCTCACGGCAGGCGTTGCGTCGATTTCTCCTCTAGACGTCGGTCTGCGGGGCTGCACGTCGAAATTATGATCTCACGGCAGGCGTCGTGTCAATTTCTCCTCTAGAGGTCGGGCGGCGTTGTCCTTGCGAAGCCGTGCGTCGGATTTTCGGTCGTCCCAAGAGCGTCGCGTCGATCAGCGTCAGTGTGCGGCGTTTTTCTCGTGGCGGAACAAGCTGTGCGTCGAAATTTTTGGCGCACGGAGCGTCCAAGTGAAAAAGAGAAGTCTTTTTGGTCCTGAGACTTCAGGGAACAGGAGGCAAGCTCTATCCAAGCCCTTGGAGAGCACTTTCACAGCCAGACAAGAGTTCAGCAAGGCAGCAGGGCAACAGCAAGGCAGCAGTCCTTTGTAGAAAGCAGACAGGTGAGTCCTTTGAGCAGCCAGGCAGTTCTTCTTGACAGGATGTAGTTTCTGGTTCAGGTTCCTTCTCCAGCAAGTGTCCAATGAGGTAGGGCAGAGGCCCTGTTTTATACCCAAATGTGCCTTTGAAGTGGGGGAGACTTCAAAGAGTGGCTAAGAAGTGCACTAGGTCCCCTTTCAGTTCAATCCTGTCTGCCAGGGTCCCAGTAGGGGGTGTGGCAGTCCTTTGTGTGAGAGCAGGCCCTCCACCCTCCCAGCCCAGGAAGACCCATTCAAAATGCAGATGTATGCAAGTGAGGCGGAGTACCCTGTGTTTGGGGTGTGTCTGAGTGAATCCACAAGGAGCTGTCAACCAAGCCCAGCCAGACGTGGATTGTAAGTCACAGAAAGATTTAAGTGCAAAGAAATGCTCACTTTCTAAAAGTGGCATTTCTAGAATAGTAATATTAAATCTGACTTCACCAGTCAGCAGGATTTTGTATTACCATTCTGGCCATACTAAATATGACCTTCCTGCTCCTTTCAGATCAGCAGCTGCCACTTCAACAGTGTATGAGGGCAGCCCCAATGTTAGCCTATGAAGGGAGCAGGTCTCACAGTAGTGTAAAAACAAATTTAGGAGTTTTACACTACCAGGACATATAGCTACATATGTACATGTCCTGCCTTTTACCTACACAGCACCCTGCTCTAGGGGTTACCTAGGGCACACATTAGGGGTGACTTATATGTAGAAAAAGGGAAGTTCTAGGCTTGGCAAGTACTTTTAAATGCCAAGTCGGGGTGGCAGTGAAACTGCACACACAGGTCTTGCAATGGCAAGCCTGAGACAAGGTTAAGGGGGCTACTTGAGTGGGTGGCACAACCAGTGCTGCAGATCCACTAGTAGCATTTAATCTACAGGCCCTAGGCACCTGTAGTGCACATTACTAGGGTCTTATAAGTAGATTAAATAGTTCAAGCAGGTATGATCCAAAGTTACCATGTTTAAAGGGAGAGAGCATATGCACTTTAGCACTGGTTAGCAGTGGTAAAGTGCGCAGAGTCTAAAAACCAGCAAAAACAGTATCCAAAAAGTGGATGGAGGCAGGCAAAAAGTTAGGGGTGACTACCCTAAGGCTGTCAGGTCTAACATTAACTATGTAAAATAAACTTGATTGATTAATTGAAATAGGCAGAAGGTAGCAGTGGCAAAAGAGTGAAATGAGTACAGAGAAAGAATGGAAAAACAGCTATTTAAACACAATAAAGACAGGGCAAAACAATAAGGTCAGCACAAAATAGCAGGCAGAAAAAGACTAACCAACAAAACAGAAACAAAACAGACAAACAGATTCACAAGCGAGTGGAGAGAATGTGTGTGTGAAAGACAGAGAGAGAGAGAGTGAGTGACAACAGAGATACTTTAGAAGAACTGGGTAGGGTGCCTCAGAAAGCACAGGAGTGGGGTCCCCAAGGGCTGGGCCTAGTCTGAGGACAAGGCACAGGTAAGTCCAGGTAGGAGCTATGCATCTCTTACTTATTAAGTAAGGTAAGCCCCTTGTAAAAGGTCCTCATGGTACCAAGGGCCCTGTGGCTACAAAAGGGCCCCAAGGGCTGCAGAAGGTGTAATGCCACCCTAGTGGACTCCTCCACACACACAGGCGTACTGCCATTGCAGCTTGTGTGTGTTGGGGGAGAAAAAGAATGTCAACATGGCATCTCCCTCAGGGTGCCATGCCCACAAACCACTGCCTGTGTCATAGGTAAGTCATCCCTCTAGCAGGCCTTACTATAACACCAAACAGGGCGGCAGGAAGGGACAAATCAAATGATGATTTCCAAAAATAGTACTTAATTCTATTTCTTTTTGGTTAATTTCTTTCCCATATTTATTTCAATAAATTCAAAATAGGAGCTGTGGTTATTCAATAAATCATTAGACACCACATCAATACAAACATACATAATATGTACATAGACAGTAGACAATACAATACTTACAATACTAACAAATAATATAATCTTTAAAGTTTGACAATGTAAGAAACCAAAGGAGGGTTATGCCCCACACATTTCATCAGTGGTCACTGTCATGCGAATAAAATTGTGATCCACTACCAATGGTGAGGACTCGGGCTTTTATTGCACTTAGCTGTCAAAAAACTGTGTATTTCTTTTCCACAGGAATTATATGGTGCAAATAAAGTCTCTTAATTATAGTCCATTGCTTAACGAGCCCACAAACTTGCAAGGAAAATGTCAACGCGTTTCGGCCTTCTGATTTAGGGCCTCATCAGGACTGGAGAAGGGCAATATCATCTCTGAACTTCATTTGAGGAGGGAATTACTGACAATCAGCCTCATTTCCTTCTGTGCAGTCATTGTTTTTGGAACTCATCATTTGATTTGTCCCTTCCTGCCGCCCTGTTTGGTGTTATAGATTATAGATTGACCCTAGGTAGGATAGGGTAATAGGGTCCCCCCCTGTTTCTAGCTCTAGCAGGCCTTACAGCCCTAAAGCAGGGTGCACTATACACAGGTGAGGGCATACTGCATAAGCAATATGCCCCTACAGTGCCTATGTCCATTCTTAGACATTGTAAGTGCAGGGTGGCCATATTGAGTACATGGGTTGGGAGTTTGTCATTAAGACCTCTACAGCTCTATGATGGCTTCACTGAAGTCTGGAAGTTTGTTATCACATTTCTCAGCACAATAAACCCCCACTCATGCTAGTGTTGGACTTATTGAAAAATGCACCCAGAGGGCATCTTAGAAATGCCCCCTGTATTTTAACCAAACCTCTAGTGCAGGACTGACAGGTCTGTGCCAGCCTGCCACTTCCAGACACGTTTCTGACCTCATGGGGTGAGAACCTTTGTGCTCTCTGAGGCCAGGCAGAAAGCCTGTACTGTGAGGAAGTGCTTCATACCTACCCCCTGCAGGAACTGTAACACCAGGCAGTGAAGCTCAAATACTCAGGCCTCCTGTTACAGTGCCCCAGGGCACTCCAGCTAGTGGAGATGCCCATCCACCAGACAAAGCCCCACTTTTGGCAGCATGTCCATCTGGAAAATTAGGAAAAACTAGGAGGAGTGACCACTTCAGCTAGGACTACCCCTAAGGTGCCCCCCGCAGAATCCTCCATCTTGGTTTGGAGGACAGGGACCAATAGAGTTAGGTCTGTGTCCCCATACCTAAAGGGAGAGGACACCGGAAGGGTGTAGTCCCCCTCAGGAGCACTAGCCACTGGCTTCTGCCCTTTGACCACTGTAACACCCCATAATCCAGGATTTAAGGGCTCCCCTGAACATAGCTCATTAGATTCCTGGTGACCTCAAGAAGATGACAAGAAGAAAAAAGAAGCACTGCTAAGCTGACCCTCAGCAGAGAAGACTGCAGATACCAACTGATTTGGCCCCAGCCTTACCGGCCTGTCTACAGCTTCTGAAGCCCCTGCTACAATTGGTGATGCATCCTGCAGGACAGCAACCTCTTCAAAACCCCAAGACTGCTTCCTGCCCAACAGAGGACCAAGATCTCCTGAGGACAGCAGCCCTGTCTACAAAGAAACTCCAGCAAAGGACTCTAGAACTGTCCCGGATCCATGAGTCCTGCCCACTTTGCATATGATGTCCCTGGCCCGTGTCCAGGGGACCACCTGTCCAGAGCAGGTCCCCAGGCAATTCCGACTTTGTATCCACCCTCGGTTGACTCCTCCTGGCCAGCACAATGACTCCTCAATCCGGTGGTCCCCCCTGACTGTGAGAGAACCAGACAAAGATTCCCAATGCCTAAAGGTACCCCTGCACCCGTTGGCCTTGGGGAATCTGACCTCTGGTGCAATAACATTCAGCAGGCTTTCCTCCTCCTTGTCCTGCCTGTAGTTTTCCTGAACCAACCTCCTGGACCTAGCCTGAAGCCTACTTGTGACCCCCTGGTCCCCCTGTTCAAAAGCATTGGAAGCCCGTTGCTGAGTCTGCATCCTGCACCCGGCTGCACCTGTGCCGAACAGGGTGTGAGTTTGGTACTGACCTGTGGCCCCCGTGCTCTTCTCAACCCCCCAAGGCCTGTCCTCCGAAGACACGGGTACTTATCTGCTGGCAGATCCTATTCCGAGAGCCCCCAGTCTCCACAGGAGCCCATTTTAAAACTTTGACTTCTGCACCCTGCTGGTCTCGTGTTTTTGGTGGTGGGTGTTTGGGGTTAACTTGAACCTCAACCTGTGGACATCCTAATCCCTGGAGACTGGAACTGTAAGTCGTGTACTTACCTTGAAACTGTACTTTTTCCTTCCTCCAAGAACTGTGTTTGAAAATTGCACTTTCGACTTTTAAAACAGATTATTGCTATTTACTAAAAACCCATTAACTTCCTAAATTGAAACAAAGCGGTGTAGATACATATGCTTTCTACTTACTTGTAAATGTATTTACCTGCAAACTGAATCCTGTGGTTCTTGAAATAAAGTAACAAACTATATTTTTGCTATAAAGTGAGCGGCCCTGTCTTGACACACGCATACATCCAGACATGCTCGCACACATTCTTACAATGATCACACTGACATGCGGACAAACACTAACTTCACCATTCTTACATGTATTCACTCTCATGCATACAACCACGCAAACAACACAACACACACAGACCTCACACTCACGCACACATTCATGCACACACTCAGACACACACACAACAACCCTCACCCTCCCACCTCCCTCCCCTTTCGGAAGACCGACTTAGCTTTGTCGAGAAGGTCTTGCGGCAGGGAACGGGAAGGGTAGCTGCTACCGCCAGAAGAACACCAACAGGCAGTGTCACAGGTCATGATACGGCTGGTGGCGTTCTACTTCCGTGGCTTTGCTGGTGGTAGCAGCGCCGCCTTAACACCATCCGCCAGCATGAACACTGCCGTATTTCCACCTTTCTTGTGGCGGAAGTCCGGCAGTGCTCATAATATGGAGGATGGATGGTAGCCGTTGTGGCAGTATTTTGGTGGCTATCACCGCAGCAGGAGGCGGTTTTTACCACCAAAGTCAAAATGAGCACCTATATCTCATTTTGATATAGTATATACAGAGCCAGCCTACTTCATTGTTTGATCAGTGGTGGAGTCTGATTTTGCATTTGCTGGACTAAGCCAGTACCTGATCACACAGCTCTATCCAAGTATGAGGAGCACGAGGTAGGAGATATTCCAATTCTCAGTATTCATGCAACCCTGGTTCCTAAACCACAAGACATTTTCTACAGGAAGGCTACTTCCATGAGAGTTAATACCATTCACAAAAAAAGTGGTTTAATAGAGATTGTTCAAAGGCCAAACCAGCATTAAATCTAACTGTTGCGACCCTTTCACAGGGGATGACGACCAGGAATAAATGTAATAGGGCTATAGTGCAGGTGAAGAAAACCTGGGAGGATACTGCTTGGCAGAATTTTCTTGAGGCAACTAGATTCAACGATAACAGGACCTTTTGGAAGGTACTTTCCTAATGCAGCAGTGATGAAGGGAGCTCCTGTTAGTCATATTCAACCGCAGATCACTTTTACAACTTGTATGCTCCACCTAGTGATACATCTAATTATGACTCCTCTTCTTCATGGCAGTCTGTACCTAACCCCTCAATAGGAGAGCATGGGATGGGTAGTAACAGTTTTGATGACCTAATCATCTTTTCTCTGGGTGAAACTAGTACTGCAGTTGTCTCTCTGAAATCGTCTAAAGCTCCTGGTCCAGATAAAATACCAGGATATTTATTTAAATCTGAGCCAATAATCCGGACCAGGTATATATATATATACCTGGTCCAGATTATTATATATATATATATATATATATGGCATCTAAAGTTGTAGCATCTGGGGGCCCCATCCCTGACACCTGGAAGGGGGGGGGGGGTCGAAATAATACCCGTTTATAAGAAAGGTGTAGTGAGTTTTCCTACTAATTACAAACCAATCAGCCTTATTGATAATTTGCAAAACAAAATTGCAAGACAGGTTCTTGATAGGCTGTTGGAGTGGGTTGACCCCAATCAGGTGTTATCTCCCTTTCAAGCTGGCTTTTGTCCCAAAACTAGAAATGCGAATCAAGTCTTTCAGTTGGCTCTATTATATTGGAAGTATGTATTTCTTGCCAAACAAAATGTGTATGTTGCTTTCGTGGACCTTCGGTCCACGTTTGATCTAGTTCCTAGTGGAAAGTTGTGGGAGGCCTTAGATATAGAGGGCGTTCCTAGGAATATAATACAACTATTAGCGCAGTTACATGAAGGCACCTATGCTCAGGTGAGATGGGATAATCGGGGAAAATTAATTGATCATATTTCCATAAAGAGAGGGGTTTGTCAAGGTTGCGTGCTGGCACCAACATTATTCAGCCTATACATAAATAGAGTGGCTCAAGTGTTAACCTTTTGCCAGAATGACACTTCCACTCTAAGGTCCATATTTATACTTTTGATGCAAAACTGCGCGAACGCAGTTTTGCGTCAAAAAATTTAACGCGGACTAATGCCATTTCTTTGCACCACCCAGGCGTTAAATTTATACTTTGATGCACGGTGACGCAAAGCACGGGTTAGAGTCTATTTTTTTACTCTAACCATTGCGGCGCGTCATAAAGCAAAATGACATTAACGCAGGGAAAATGACTTAATCTGGATTGCGATGTCGCAAACCGGGTGTGCGCCATTTACCACCGCATTAGCATAAAAAAGCGGGGCAAACGCAGCAAACAGTGCTAATGAGCCCCAAAATGGACCCCAGAAGCAATGAGAGACCCCAGGGAGACCCCAGGGATACCCCAATCGACCAGGAGGACACAGACAGGACCCAGGAGAGGGAGAAGAAGAAAAGGAAGTGTAGTTTCAGTGCAGAGGAGCATGAAATACTGGTTAGAGAGGTGACGGAGCACCAGCATCAACTTTCGTCACCTCAAAATTGCCAATTGGGAGGAGAGAGGGAATTTGGCAACAAATTGTTGACAAGATCAACAGTGTGGCAGAGGTCCGAGAACAGTCACGGAGTGCAAGAAATGCTGGCATGACTGAAAGTGCAGGACGAAGGAAAAATGGCAAGGAACAGGAAGGCAGCACTGCAGACTGGAGGTGGGAGTCCAGCACCGCAGGAGGACCTGGACGAGATGGAGGAGATGGTGGCAGCCATCATCTTAGAGCAGATCATCACAGGAATCACAGGACAGGACAGTGCAGACTACCAGGAAACAACACATATGCAGGTTAAGTTGCATGGGGGACCAAAATGCCTAAATGTTTACTGCAAGCAGGGGAAGGTACATACCTACTACACAATGCATGTCAGCCATGGAAATCAGGCAGTGGAAAGGGCAAAGGGGCACAGCACGGGTGCATGGGCTGTGCAGGGGAAACCAGGGGCACAGCACAACACAACACCAACAACCTTTGCATGGGGGTACTCTGCCCTACCAAGTCTGATGGAAAGGCAAAGCCAGTCCAGGAGGGTAGGGTAGAATGTAAAACTGGGCTGCTGTCACAGGACAGCTGCTATTGTCACAATGTGAACTAGGGGACAATGTCTAGTCTCAGGCCATTTCTGTAAGTGGCATTTACCATTGACAACAGTTGCCACTACCACCTGTGCTGTGTGTGCTGGTCAAGTAGCAAATGGCCGTTTGGTGACCATTGAACAAACACACCCAAAATAGAGGGTTCAGGATGACGACGTGACCAATCCCCTTCAATTTCTAACAAAGTGTAAATCCTGCCAAATGTTCATGTCTATAGGCGCAATAAATATCATGTATTGTTACTTACATTATGAAGTACACAGCAGTAATGTCATACCCATGCTGCTCATGTCAGGGTCTACCCCGTGCCTGTGTTACAATAGCTGCAATGCCACCTTGCAACATCTCAACTGTCATTGAGGTTGAGGACATATGTGTCTAGCTAGTGAAACACAACCGCACTGTCTTAAGAGGAAATGGAACACTGCCAGACCCATCAGTGCAATCCAATGTAGCACACATTGGCAAACATCAACATGACACACTACCAATGCTGACACCTGTATCGTGTCATGCCAATGACATACATGGTATGTGCTAAGTCTCAGAAACGTGTAGGTGTATGTGAAATATCAGAGACTGGGTCAGTCCTATATTGTTATGTGTGGTGCAAGTGGCATCAGAACACTCACAGGCATTGCAAGGTATCACCATGCTAATTGAAGTAGAGGGAGGTTTGAGTAGGACAAGAAGGTGGCAACACACAATTTGGACTGAACCTACACCTAGAGGATGTGACCCAGACAGTTCCCCAAATTGCCCACACTACATGTGACATGCAGGTGGGGCATAGGCCTGTGAGAATGCTAATATTAGTGACAGGAACAATGAACAGGAACCAAGATTACAATGTTCCACAAATAGGAAGTCAGTGACGTCACATTACAACTGCCACAACACAGACACACTAATTGTACAATATATCATTGCAGAGGACGATGGCTCTCCTGTGGAAATGCCTGTCCTGAACTACCCTGATGACATGGATGACGAGCTGACAACCATTATCCAGCAAACCTTCCAAGATGTCCTTGAAACCCTCCACACCCCACCTTCACCTGCAAGGAGGAGCACAGATGTAGCATCCATGACAGAGTAATCACCCACCACCCCAATAGTATGACCTACCAGCTCCAACACAGCTGAGGACTCTGATGACACTGGTACCACCTTTGAGAGGACAGTAGTGGGAGTACAGCGGGAGCTCGCCATGGAGGTGCAGGTCGGGGTGCAAAATAAGGCAGCCAGCCTTGAGGGGATGTGCATGTGCATGATGTCATCCGCAGAACAGTCAGCAGCCATGCAAGTCCAACAATCCCTACTGCAAGAACTACAAAAGTGTGTGAGGGATTTCACCACAGCAGTTAGGGAGTTGCCACAACACCTGGCATCCCAAACATTTCACTGCGTGCATGACTACAATCAAACCCCCTCAGGGCCGACCTGGCTGCCTACCACAGCAATGTAGCTGCTATCTTCAATAACCAGCAGCTGTAATGCCCTTAATAGTCCCACAGTTTGCAGCTTCCGGGAATTCAGAGTCCACATCTACAAACACTGAAGTGTGTGTTGCCCCCTCAAACCCACCACCACCAAGGGCAGAGGAAACGACACACACATCAGAAGATGAAGACGTGGAACAGATGACCTTCAGCCGTAGGAGTACCCGGTAGCACCAGTCCATGCCACATGGGCACTGATTTTTCTATGTCCTGTGCTTGTGAACATGACAGTCTTGCTACAGTTGGTAACATGCACTGCTCTCCAGCACACTGTTTACCTTACCACTATGGACTGCAATCGTCTCTCACTACCTATGGCAATTTATGTTCCTCTCCACTGAATGACACTCCATCACAGCATGTCCAATGACATGTCCCTCACCATTGCACTTGTGTTGCGTCACAATAGAAGGCGCCACACTAATGGACTTACAATCCTGGACTATGTAAATATTGCACTACAGCACTTTAAAATTAACAGCACCTACAAAACCACTTTGTCTCTGTGTAATGTGACACATCAACTGTGTAGGAAATTTGTGATGCATGTAACATGTCAATGGCCACAGAATGTCAATACAATAGTGTAGAAAGAATGTGGGCTGACATCTAGGCACAAGGGTCTGGATTTTATCATCATCTATGCTGCCTTTGGCTTATTTCTGACAGTAAAGTATCACAAACAGTATAATGGTGTGTAGAAATGTATATGTCAGGTCCAAACAATCTACAAGATGAAACTCAATGTGGCCCACATTCCCTACAAGACGATCATTATGTATGTGACATATGACTCTAAACTTTAATCCCACACCCACATCATACTGCAGGAATGGATGTTTGCAAGTGTGTGGACAATAATGTCACCTGGGAGTACAATGTAATAAGTCATAGGTGTGATTTATGTATACTGAACTTCATAAGATTATGACACCACTCAGTTCATCAGAGTTCACATGAACATCAGCCTGAAGGCAGACGTCCCACAGTGCCCAAGATTCCAACACAGGACTCAAACGATGACAGTTTGAAAATCACACCAACCTTTACAACACATTGGGTACCATAGTTACCTTGAGTGCTGGGTGCAATGGATGGCAGATGCATAGAGATGCAGCTTTGTTGTAGCTGCCAATGTGACAGCTCATTTGGAAGTGGGACTAAACATGTCAAGAATGGGATGTGGATGCAGGATGGAACACACAGGCCAACACAAATCTGACACTGTACAGTCATGCAAAGGCCCTGATCCCCAAGCATATGATACATACTGTAAAGGAGTACAGCAAACTTTATTATATATGTATGAAAGGAAACTCAAACTATGGCAAACACCTAAGCTAACCTAACCTATCCTAACTATACATTACAACACAACTGGCCCTAACTACCCTAAGCTAAACTTACTTACCACATGTATCTAAACACTCTAAACATCAACCCCCACCCCCTTATATGACGGGACACGTGTAGGACAACATATACTAACTAATCCTAAACAAATATATATATTTTTTGTATTTTTTTGTATTATTTTTTTTATAATACACTTAAACTCCAACATCATCCAACAAACAAACATGTAATAATATAACTCCCCCAACCCACTTATCCTAACTAAACTAACAGCCTACTCTAACCTAACACTAAGCCCCCTATACCCACTAAGGAAAAAGTATGAGTAAAGAGGAGGGAGGGGACGGATTTAGGGATGAGGATCAATAAGTTCAAAGATTGGCCCTCCTCAGGATTTTCATTATCCCTTGCAGTCTCCTGCTGTTGCGGGCCACCTACTGCTGCACAGTGTCCATGCGGCGCAACATACGTTGCATGTCACGTTGTAGGGTTCTGAAATACGCCATGTCCATTACTGCAACTGTGGTTGTCTGTGTAGCACTTGATGTAGCAGTGGTTGGAGGTGGAGGTGCATAAGGTGCTGCTGTAGGGCCTTGGGCTGACGAGGTTGAGGGACCAGCTGGAGTGGCTGTCAACTGTGCTTTGAGTTGTTGTGGTGGTAGCAGTTGTGGCCAATGCTGGCCCCCCTTGGCTAAATGTACTCCATGCCCCTGTGGCTCTCTCATGACAATGCTGCCTACCCATCATACGGAACCCAGCCTCCACATCGAGGATGTGTCTGTACTGCACTCTGCCTCTGAAATTCATGGATTTCCTGTGCATTCATGTTGGCAGCTGTAAAAATAGAGACAGGCAAACATTAGTGACATCATTGTGTGATACATGTACAGATGATAATATAACACTCCCTCACAAATTGCACATGTAGTCCAAATGATAGAATGTCCCTGAGGAATGACATGCCAACGCAACCTACCCATCAACTATCTAACAGCACAGCAATGCACAACAAGGTGTGTACTTAATTAAATAATCTGTGCATATTTGTAGTGCTATTCGTCACATAACAAACGCTGAAAGTATTCAGCATGTGCCAGGCCAACTAATCCCTATCTTCTGGATCAGATTCAAGGCACACAAGACCTGTGATTTCAATATGGAACTGGCAGAATGGTATGCAGTGGGTAGTCATAAAGGGGCATTGTAGTTTGGCACACATGAATGCTTGAATTATTTGTCTGTCATCTACAATGTGACCACCACACCTAGCTACATGTATTTTCTCCCCCTAAACCTGTGCCTCGGGGGATGGGCTTGCAATACATATTTTCAACCATCAAGGATAATCACAAAGCTTTGTCCAGCTTTGTCCAGCTTTGTCCAGCTGTACATGGCTTTAGTCAGTCCACCACAGGTAAGGAGGCCTGCCAACTAGGATTGAGTCAACCATTAGACACTCACATCTACATTCATGTTTCTATTTGTGGACAACCATCAACATCAGATCTCACTGGCACATTTCCTAAATCAACCACATTGATGCAAGCATCCATCTGGCCTTGACCTGCATGCACGCCTATGACATTTCACTCAAATGCCACGTAAATGGAGTACAACATGTGGAGCTAGATGCTGCAGGACAGTCACCCATACATGTTCAGGGATAGGGATGTAACAGGGATGGCCAAGTTGGCATGTAAAACTGATGAATCACTGTTCTGTGTGAATTAGGGTATGACTTTCTGACTAAATTTTGACCCTGGCCACCTCCAAATAATTTTTTGGCATACATGTAGCAAGAAAGTACCTTGTTCGCCTGCCCATGCCTATTGTGCAGCACTCGACTCCCAATATATGACTCTCTGCCAGTTAATGTCTAAATCTTCCATGGAACACTTTGTCAACCTCCAGTCAAGTCACCTATCAGATCACGTGCCAGCTCATCATATCTTGCAATGAGTCCAACACGCAAGAGTCAATCACACAACAGCTGCAAACACAACACAGGACAAACATATTAACACTTACTGGATACATCTGGGTCCGCAAATTGAGCCACTTCACCTATTGGGTAGGGGGCTGGTCTACCTGTAAAACATCGAAGGGTGATATGTGCTCAATGTCTGCTCACTGTACAAAAGTTGGAAAAACAAATCACTGTGTGTGACATTTTATATGACAGAGCTGCACATCAGGCATGTAGACACCCCAACAGACATACCACTGCAAACATGCACTGACACTGTCACTACAGTGAGTGATAGACACACATATGTACACATGCACTGGCCCTGAAAAAATCATGTGGTGCCAAACATGATTACTCAATTCCAGAGGGTACTCCATTTCATCTTTTGTAATTGGGAGACACATGCAATGCCATATTCCTGGTGCACTGCAATACCAGTGACTCGGGTATTGTGGCTTGTGCATCAAGGGACAATGAGTAACTGTGTGATGCTCATGTGGGTTGATTTGCGTTCAGGAATTATTGTGCTTTCAGTGGTCCATAATAGGTGTGCCAGTGTTGTATGTAGGTTGCATATGCCACATTGGCAGTGTACCCTGAGCCGCATATGGCCCCTATGACAACATGATGGCAGGGATCCTGTGTGACAATGTTACGCTATATATGGATAGGACACTTTTCGGATACAAAACAGCAAAAAGATGTATGCTGACAGTGTCTTAGTTGATCATCCTTGACAGAATGCATGGGCACAAGTGTCTGTGACTGCCTTCATACTGGGAACTTAACATTTGTAGAAATGCTGCAATATTTCAGCAGGGGTGTACCAAAAGTAAAATAACAACCCATTTCTTCCCTACAATAGTATCATGGAAGCAGTCAGTGGCCCCTTGCACAACATCATGCTCAAAAATAGTTTGTGACCATGCATTCACAAAGAGCAGGAACCCCATGCTGACCCTTTCACTTTAGAAAATGGGTTGGCACCAAAGTGACACAGATGGAAACTGCACTAGCTCAGTTCCAGCAATTGCGCCCAAGCAAAAACTTTTGTTGGGCCCTGCTACTCAATGATAGGATTTCAACGCCTACTCCGAAATGCCACAAGATGACCCTGTTTTGTGCTAATGCAATCTGGTAGCATAATGGCCCATTTGGGTTTGGCCATGTGAATGTTTATTTGTCCAGACGTAAACACACAGGAACAGTGAACTTAGGGCCAGATCTGTAATTTATTTTGTGTCACATTTGCTTCATTTGTTGATGCAGCAGCTGTGCATAATAGAAAAATATACTTGAATGAGGCAAGTGTGCGCTGCTTCTGTGTCCAGAAATTACACAAATGCAGGGCAGTCAAAGTAGAAATATGGGCCTAAGATAATAGTGAAGGTTATGAAGAGCTTGGTACGTATGGCCCTGAATACTTTTCGGACAAGGTTCCACAAAACTGTGGACTACGTTGTTTCCATGCATTACCATGTGAAATATATCCCATTGCTGGTACACTCACAGTTTGTTCAACTTGCATTCCACATGTCCACAAACATTGCATGCAGCTTGTCACACCATCTGCTACTGTCACTCCAGAGCATTGTACTGTACACATTAGTCAATTTGGTACTCATCAACAGGGCCACCAATCACCACACCCAGGTGGTCCAGCAGGTCCTGCTCTCGGCCCACCAAGTCAGCCCAGCAATGCTTCAGCTGGTGATCGTTTCATTGGGTGTTGAAAATGCACCTCAGGTGGAACAGCACCTTTGCCCACCTCAGCCTTCTTGCCTCCATGTGATACCCCTGTATCACATGGCCCCGAACCTCCAACATCAGGGGAGGAAGTGGCACACCAGCCACACAAATGCCCCTAGCTCCCCCTCATCCATTCACCCCAGCCGTGGCCTTCCTGACATCACAACAAAACAATAAATGAAATGGTAAAGAGGGAAAAACAGGGAAAGGAGGTGGAAAAAGGAAACCCACAGACAGCTACCCCAACTAATACTACCCACAAACAGACTCCCAACAGTTCAAAGACAAATCTAAATACAATAAATGACACAAATAAACTTACACAGGATACCAAAGACCCTTACCAAACACCAAAAGACAGTATAAACAGCACACAGGAGACAAATCACAATATTCACAGAGAGACAAGTCAAAAGACAGCCACACAGTCTAGAATAATCACAGACTGCAAAGTGAAAGTGAAAGTACACCCACTGTACCATTTCTGCAAACAGGAAATCCTGTTACATCACTTCCTGTCTCATTTACGGCCTGTTTTTTGTCTTGAGTGTAAATTTTTGATGCTTACGGGGTTTGCATCAATATATGTTTTTTACACATGCAGTAAAATTCCCACACATTCAAGGACCAATACATTTTCAATGGATATCCGCATGCCTGGTGTGCGCCGGTGGAATTAACACTAGGGACCAATTGATGTATAATATGCATGAGCGTAATTGTTTGGATCAAATCTGTTTATTGATTTCAACATATAAACATATAAAGTACAGCACATAGTAGTGTGACAAACACAATGCAGCACTTCTAGCCAGAAGCTTTAAAGCGGCCTATAGAAATCCATCCCCCGTGTAGCCATGTCAGAAGGGACCTCCCCTCCGCCTCCTTGCAACCCCATGAACAGGTGGGCCACTCGCAAAAGTCTGTTGCGTTGCGAAGGGAACTCCATACATTGTAATACAAAGCATAGAAATAGCTAATAAAACACCAACATTGCTTCCCTTGAAAGACCCCGTCATCCTCCGATCTCTCCGGTCCCCCGCCCCGCCCCCGCATTGCCCCAGTTCTCCCAAAGATCCCTACACACAGACACACTACCAGAGGTTCAGGTCAGCCCCAGTACTCTCAGATAAGTCGGGCATGTTAACTCAGTGAATTCTGTGGATAAAATCTGCAAGAGCGGTCTCCATAAGGCATTCAGATCACCCACCCGCTGTTGATAGGCCAGAGTAAGCTTCTCCATTGCCAGAATAAACCACAGCTTCTGCAGCCAGGACACGTATGTTGGTACCCTGTCTGTCCCCCACAACGCTAGAATCAGCTGCAGCGCCGCATTGAGGGCCAGGGCCATCTGCCGCCCTTTTAGCAATCGCAGAGGAAAGGTGAGGGGATTGGGCAGACCCAGCAAGATGTACAATAGAAATCTAGGAATCTTAGTATTAAACGCTATATCAACAGTGTCTATACTGCTCTCCCAATATCTATGGAGCTTGGGGCAATGCCAAAGTAAGTGCACAAGTGTACCCATGCCCCCACACCCCCTCCAACAGAGGCTAGACTTAGTGGGATTCCATGTGTGCATCCTTGCTGGGGTGTAGTACCAGTAGGAGGCCACCTTATATGCTGTCTCCGTCCCTGCCGCATTATGGGCCGTATGATGTATCCTATAAAAGTTACTATCCCACTCTTCTTCAGAAAGCTCCCTTCCCAGCTCCCTCTCCCATCGCAACTGTCCCTTGGATTTAGACATATGCCCCTCCCCCTGCAATAGCCTGTAAATCTCCGAAATTACTCTTTTATCATCCTTCTTCATCAGGAGCCATTTCTCAAACGGCGTTAGCGGCCTATCTATTAATGCTCTATTAGCCAGCAACAGGGCCCAGTTCTGGATCGGATAGTACATCATCCTATCCGCCTCTGTCAAGCCATATGTCTCTCTCATCTGGTCAAAGGGAATAACTCCTTTCTCATCAAAAAGGCTCCCCACCCTTTTACAGCCCCCCACATGCCAACGTCGCAAAGCTTCCACGTGTAGCCCAGGCTCAAATACAGGATTCGCACCTATAGGAGTCATCGGGGATGGAAACCACGTCAGCCCCAACCGACCAGCCACCACATCCCATATACGTAACGTTGCTCCTGTGATCAGGGAAGAATAAAGTCCCCCCGCCCTGTGCCGACATCGGAGCCAGGGCTCCTTCCATATATGAGAGCCCGCCACCGCCTGGTCCATAAAGCACCATTGTTTCTCAGTAAGCGAGCGGCTCCACTCTAAAAGAAAATGCAACTGTGTTGCCTGAAAACATTGCAAAATACAGGGAACAGCCAGCCCCCCCTCCCCCTTAGGGTGATACAGAACGCATCGCGGAAGGCGCGCCGTTTGACCCTCCCAGACAAATCTCAGAACCGCCGCTTGAAGAGTCGCTATCGTCCAGGGCGGAGGAGTCAGGGGTAGTGCCTGGAATACATGCAGTATATGCGGCAAGCCTGTCATCATCACCGCCGCCACCCTGCCCAGCCAGGACAGCTTGAGTCTCCCCAGGTCTCCATATCTCGCTGCACTTCACAAACCAACTTTGTGTAATTCAAGCTCGCCGTCTTTGCAGCAGAAGGTGCCAGATCAATCCCTAAGTAGGAAAGCCGCGAGGACGACCATAGAAAGGGGCATCGGGTTCTCAGATCTTCCTCATGATCCGAGCTTATAAACCGACTAAGGACCTGCGACTTCTGCATATTCACCCGGAATCACGAGACCCGGCCAAACTCATCAAGTAATCCCATCAGCGCAGGCAGCGAAGTCGCGGGCTCCTCCAAGGTAAGGATCACATCATCTGCATACAAGGTAATGAGATGATTATTGCCTCCGAATTTCACGCCAGAGATCAAAGGGCTGTCTCGCAGACACTGCGCCAGGGGCTCCATGTATAGCGCAAACAAGAGGGGAGAGAGCGGGCACCCTTGTCGAGTCCCTCGCCCAATTGGAAACGGCAATGAAAGCGTACCATTAACTCGGACAGCAGCCCTGGGAGACTGGTAGATGCATCAGGTCCACGTCATGAAACCAGGGCCAAGTCCGAAACACTCCAACACTCTAAAAAGATATGGCCAGTGAACCCTATTGAACACCTTTTTCGCGTCAATAGAGAAGAAGAGTGCCTCCCGGCGAGAACGATCCGTTTTGTCTAGCAAATGAAGCAACCGCTTCGTATTATCGCTGCACTGTCGGTGCGGTATAAAACCTGCATGATCCAGGTCAACAAGACCCGGCATATAGAAATTAAGGCGATGGGCGAGTATTCCTGTGAATAGTTTGGCATCTATATTCAGTAGCAAAATTGGCCCATAGGAAGCGCACTCCTCTGGGTCTTTCCCCGGCTTATGTACAACTACAAAAGTAGCACCCAGCATACTGGGCGTTAGGACTCCCGATGTCCGGAAGGAGTTAAAGAGCCGCACCAAAAGTGGCACAAGTTCCACACAAAAGGTCTTATAGAAAAGTGCCGTAAAGCCATCTGGGCCAGGGGACTTCCCCACCTTTAGGCGTGAAATCGCTGATATGACCTCTTCCACCCTTACAGGTTGGTCCAATGAAGATGCCTCCCTTTCACTATGAGGAGTGATTGCTATACCCTCCAGAAATGTATCCGGAGCCACATTGCTCCGTTCATCTGCCGCATACAACCCCCGGTAAAACTCCGCAAATGCCTCTGCAATCTGATCACTCGTTCGGGCTTCCATATCTTAATAGCCAGAAACCTTCCATGCACATCATGTATTTTTGCCACTACTTCCCCAGAGAAAGACCTTGAAAGCAGTATCGCAACCCCAGCATGTTTCGTGGAAGCTAAAGACCAGAATTGCCTAGGGAACCACTTTGAGTGCATGCGATATGTGTCCTTATGCACTAAGGGCCATATTTATACTTTTTGACGCAAAACTGCGCCGTAGTTTTGTATCATTATTACTGCCGGCTAACGCCATTTTGGTGCGCTGGTCGGGTGTCAAATTTATACTTTGACGCACAGCGGCGCAAACCACATGTGGGAGGCTTTTTTTTTTACGCACACCGCAGTGTCAAGTCGTAAAGCAAAACGACGTTAATTCGGCAGAAATGACTGTGGGTCGATTTACGACCCCGCAAACCGGATCTGCGCCGTTTTTTGACGTAATAGCGTTAAAAAAAACGTGAACACCGACATTTCACCAGAGGAGAGCCAAAATGGATCCCAGATGCCACTATAGACCCCAGGAAGATGACAGCAGACCAGGAACCAGCCAGGAGGACCCACACAAGAACCAGGACACTCATAAGAAGAAAATAAAGTGTCGCTTCAGTGCAGAGGAGCAGGAAATTCTATTTAAAGAGGTGACGGAACACCAGCACCAACTGTTTGTCACCTCAAAGTTGCCAATCAGTAGGAGAGAGGCTATATGGCAACAAATTGTTGACAAGATTAACAGTGTGGCAGAAGTACGCAGAACAGTCATCGAGTGCAAGAAACGCTGGCATCACTGCAAGCGCAGGACCAAGGAAAAGATGGCCAGGTACAGGAAGGCAGCACTGCAGACTGGAGGTGGGAGTCCAGCACACCAGGAAGCCCTGGACCACATGGAGGAGATGGTCGCAGCCATCATCCCTGAGGAGATCGTCACAGGGATTCAAGGACAGGAAAGCGCAGACTACCTGGAGACAACGCACATGCAGGGTAAGTCGCATGGGGAATTAAAATGCACTAATGTTAACCGTAAGCGGGGGGGAATACCGACCACAAAATGCATGCAAGTCATCATATACATGGAGTGGCATGGGTAAAGGGGCATGGCATGGGGGCATGGCCTGCACAGACAGAAGCTGGGGCACACCATTACACTAAACAAACAAGAGTGCCATGGGGGCATGCTGTCATGCCAACGATGGAGCAAAGGGAAATCCACGCCAGGAGGGAAGGCCACAATGTCAAACTGACATCCCGGCACACGTCAGCCACCATATCCCCTACATTAACTAGGGCCCTCTTAACAACCTCTAGCCATACCGACAACTGGAATGTAACTGCGACAACAGTTGCCACTACCACTTCCGCTCTGTGTGAAGCTCAAGTAGCCAATGGCAGTAACCTCCCCATGGATCATACACACCTAAATTAGGGGGTTGAGGATGACAACTTCAACAATCCCCTGAAAAAAGACAAAGGCCCCAATACTGTCAAGTGTCAATGCCCATAGTTGTTGCAAACATCAGCCAATTTCAACAACAATAGGAGCTACACAGCACTAAGGACATACCCATGCTGCATATGTCAGGGTCCATCCTGTGCCTAGGTCACAATGTAACATCCCAAATGTCATACTGCTCAGACAACAGCATTGGGGGGGGCCCATGTAACTGGTCAATGACATACACCTGCACAGTCAGAGGAGGAAATAGGACACTAATACGACAATAAGGGCAATCCAATGTACCACACATTCCCCAACATCAGCAGTACACATTACCAATGCCAACATCCATATCGTGTCATAACATTGCTATGCATAGGAAATGCCACATGTCAAATACATTTAAGTGGATGTGAAAGATCAGAAATTGGGGCAGGTCCAGATTGTTAAGTGTGCTGCCAGTGCCATCAGAACACCCACAGCCAGTGAAAGGTCTCACCATGAGAATGGATGTACACGGAGGGTTGAGTAGGACAAGAAGGTGGCAATTCTCTATTTGGCCAAAGCCAACACCTAGAAGAGATGATGCCGACAAGTCTAATAACTTAATAACATACATGTGACATGCAGGTGGGCCATAGGCCTGGGAGAATGCCAATCTGAAGGACTGGAGCAATGAACACGAAACAAGATCACAATGTGAATTCATCACAAGGCAGGCATGTCACATCACTCACGCCACAACACAGACACACTAATTGTACCCTGTTTCATTGAGGAGGAAGATGGATCTCCTGCGGATATGCCGGCCCCAGATTACCTTGATGACATGGATGATGAGCTGATAAACATTCCCCAGGAGACTATCCAAAAGGTCCTTGAAACCCTCCAGACCCCACCTTCAGTCACAAGGAGGAGCACAGAACAAGCAGCCATCGCAGAGGATCCACCCACCACCCCATTTGTAAGACCTGCCAGCTCCAATACAGCTGAGGACTCAGACGACACAGGCACCAGCTTTGAGAGAACTGTAGCTGGGGTACAGCTGGATCTGGCCAAGGAGGTGCGGGTGGGGATGCAAACTATGGCAGCCAGCCGAGAAGGGGTGCGTTTGTGCATGATGTCATCTGCAGATCAGGCAGCAGCTCTGCAAGCCCGAACATCTATCTTGCAGGAACAGCAAAAAAACCAGGAGGAAATCAGCACAGCTGTAATACAGTTGACCCAACACCTACAACAGCAATCCTGTAAACGCGTACACGAATACAACATTGAACCCCTCAGGGCCAACCTGACTGCCTACCATTGTGATGTGGCTGCTATTCTCAAGAACCAGCAGATCCTCCTTGCTGCCGTACTGCCCTTAAGACCTTCACAGGGAGCAGCGACCGGGATGTCTGACTCCACGTCTTCTAACACTGAGGTGTGTGTTGCCCCTTCACAACCACCACCACCAATAACAGAGGAGGCAACACACACATCAGAAGAAGAAGACATGGAACAGATCACATTCACAAGGAAAAGTACCCGGAAGCACTAGTCCCTGCCACATGGCCAACTATTACCAAGGTCCTGCGCTTTGTAACATGCCAGTCTTGCAACAACTCTACTTAATGACTGTTCTGCTTACCACTGTATATCTTGTCAGCCTGCCCAGTGATTGTCTCTTTCCTAATCATTTGCAAATCCTGTCCCTCTGCACTGTCTGAATCATCACCCCAGCATGTCAAAAGCATTTCCGTAACCCCTTTTGTAGGATCACAATGTAAGATGTCACTAAAATGGACTCACAATCATGGACAATGTACAGATAGCACTACAGCACTTTTAAATAAAAAGCACTTACACAACAAATCTGTCTCTGGGTAATGTGACATATCAACTGTGCAGTAGATAACTGAAATGTGCCTACTGTCAAATTATGTAGCTTGTCAATACAACTGTCCTGATATTATGTAGTCTGAGAAATCTGCACAGTGCCCATGATTGCATCATACTCTGTCCATCCTGAGGGACATATCTGATGAAGTGAGAAACCATACACCATCATGCTGTGTTGGACCTTGATTTCAACATGTATGTGTGAAATAGGTGTGGTCCTCTGCTATTGGCCTTCAAAGGAGAAATGTACATGATATATGTCATTTACAGTGTGTGTTTATGTGACCATTGTATGTTACGCATCACATTAGCTCTGGGATTTTCAGTGTCCTAATCAGTATATCAGCAATGCTCCATGAGGCAACACTCTTATTCTGATAGTTAGAGATGAAGGTGTGCAAAAATCATTAGCCATACCATCATATGGTGATTATTATAGGTATTTATTTAAATTAGTTCATTAAAGTGGTGATGGTGATTATATTTAAAAGAAATTGTTCACGATATGTTGCCGCCTGCGTATACCAGCGGCCGTGTTCTGTAGTTCCCCCTCATGTTGCAGACCAGCATCCTCCTCTTCCTTCTCTTCAGGCATGTGTGGCTCTGGTTCCAGGAGGGGAATGTTCCTTTTGATGCAAATGTTGGGCAATATTGCACATGTTAGGATGATCTTACAGACCATCTCCGGGGAATATAGGAGGCTACCACCGGAACCTTGACTTGAGGATGCCGAAGGTCCTCTCGACTATGGTGCGTGTCCTCCTATGTGCGTCGTTGTAGGCACACTCTGCTGCAGTACTCAGGTTGCCAATAGGTGTCATTATCCATGGCTGGTTGCCATACCCCTGATCAGCTGCAAGAGAAAATGAATGGGATCATGTTGATGTAGCTAGCCCCATTGAAATCACCTTTCATGGCAGTAGTTGTCTTGAGTTGTCTGTGACTCTTTTGTGTTATAATGTTGCATACTAGGCTTGTAGGATGTACCATCTGCATTGTGTTGTTTCCTTGGCTGAACAAGTGTTTGGCTGCTGACCGTTTGTCAGCAGTATGTTTTGGGATTTGCAGTACAGTGTGCCATCCCTAGCATTGTGACTAGTGATACAGGTGTCCCTGTGTCTTCACTGGGGGTGAGATCCATACACAGAATCATTTTGACAGTGTTGTTAACACGTTCAATCAATGTACCATGGACATCCCATACCTTTAGACTTATGCAAAGGATTAATGTAAACTTCACTGGGACACTTACAATTTGCAAGGTGACATTTAGGCAACCCACTCCACACGTTGTTATCATTGACGTCTTAACATCAGGCTGTGCAGTAATTTCAGATGTGTGACAGGTTCAATGGTGACCTAAGAAATATGGCTAGTGGTGTGACAATCTCAGTGTGTTCCTGTCCACATGTTGCTGTTGTGGTGTATGTGTTGTGTGTCCTAGAGGGTTGCTGTGCAGTGTGTATATAAGTAGGTTTTTGTACTTACCAACAAGTAGTCCATTGCCATACCGTCCATCCTGGAAGTGTTCATTGATGGTGCAGTGACGGAAGATGAAGGAGTCATGGACACTCCCAGGATACTTAGCCACGATGTTGGTGATCAATCCTTGGTGATCGAATATGGCCTGCACATTGATGGAATGTGTGTGCTTCCTGTTGCGGTAGAGGTGTTCAGTTGCAGCAGGTGGCACAAGGCGTACATGTGTGCAGTCGATTGCACCAAGGACGTGTGGGAAGCCACTAATGAGGTAGAACCCCTGTTTTGTTTCCTGCTGCTTCTGCACTTTGTTAGAGAAGCAGATGTGGCGGGGTGTAAGTCCAATGATGGAATCCAGTACTTTGGGCAAAAAGGCAGAGAATGACAGCTGTGATATTCCGGCAACCAGGGCACCAGTTGTTTGAAAAGAGCCACTTGCCAGCATGTGAAGTATGGCAAGCAGCTTGGTTTCTGTTGGGATGGTGCGGGGTGTCAGCAAAGTGGGTGCCAACTGCGGTTCAATGTTTCGCAGCAGCTGCTGAATGGCCTGCCAGTTCAACCTGTACCTCTGGATGATGTTGTGTTCCCTGAGGCCATGAAGGGTTGTTCTGGGGCAGAATATCCTCTCCTGACTTCTGCGCTGCCTTTGGGGTCCCTGCTGGTGTTTGTTGTAGCTGCTGTTGTAGATGTTGGGCTCTGCGTCTGCGGGCACGCTGAATAAGAATCACCTCCATGTCTCCATTTTGCTGTTCTGCTGCTCTGCTGTTGCTTCTGTGTGTTCTGATTAAATACAGGTGTGTTTGCCCCAGTTTAACGCCTGCCCTGACCCAGATGTTAAATTTTGACGCAAATCGGGCTGTGCGTCATTTTCTGGCTCCGCCTCCCGGCCGTGCGTCATTTTTGACCGAAAGCATAAATACGACACACGGCCGTTTCAGTCATTTTTTGGACGCGAACGCCTACCTTGCATATCATTAACGCAAGGCGGGTTGACGCATCCAAAAAATGACGCACACGGCGGAATTTTGACGTCCGCAGGCTTGGGCGTCAAAGTTTAAATACGGGGCAACGTTTTGCGCTGAATGTTCGTCAAACTTTTTGACAAACATTCAGCGCAGATGAAGTATAAATATGCCCCTAAGTGTGTCTCTTGTAACAAACAGATATGACTCCCAGACTTCTCGAGGGCTCACAAGATCGCCAACCTCTTAGTCAGACTGTTGAGCTCACGGACTTTCAAGCTTATACATTTAATAGTCATGTATCAGGAAGGGAAGAGCACTCAAGAAGGGAGGAGCCCTGCGGGGGATCGAGAACAGCCCATCAACTACGGGCAACAGGGCCATACCACTAAGCCACTAAATTATCAAGATCTCAGGGAAGCACACTGAAATAAAACCAGTACGCACAACGGGTGCTCACAACAGAAAAGTCCTCTCACACACATCTCCGCAGAGGCAAAGTCTCAACAGGGCTGTAGAACCTCTCAAGTTCACCGAGCCAGGTCCAACGACTACCACCCGGGCCCCTCTTAAACGGCCACAAGGCCTGAAACTATGCGACCCACATCAGTCCAGCCTTCCTCGGCCACCTCTCCCTTAAGCATTAGTCCCATCGACCAAGCTGCTCAATGCTGACTTCCGTTCCGACATCAGTTCTGAGGAAGTAGGTTGCTGCTGCTTCCTCCTTCTCTCCTTCTGCCGCCAGCACAGACGATCCCCGCCAGCCAAGCCCACGTTCGCACCCCGATCCTGGCTATCACCCTCCAGGCGCAGGAACCGATTTGCCTTCGATATGGACCTCACCTGTCGAAGCTGATCCTCCCATCAGAAGACAAGGCGGAACGGGTGACCCCAAGAGTAGGACACATCATGCGCTCACAAATGCTCTGTAATGGGCTTGATTTCTCGCCACCGCTGCAAAGTCCGTGCCGAGAGGTCCTGAAATAATTGGAGCGCACTCCCTCTAAAATAGCCCGCTGCAAAATGCTTCCTTTAAGCCCGTAGCTGTGAACACAGGCTAGAATATCTGGTGGCCGGTCCCCGTTCCCACCAGCGCGGCCCACTCGATGAATTCTATCTAGCGTGATCTCCCGGGTCTCCTCCAGGCCAAGTACCGAGTGAAACAGCGCCACCACAAAGTCTCCAATGTCCTCCTTCTCAGCCCCTGTCGGCACTCCTTTGATGCGAATATTATGCCTTCTTAAGTGGTTCTCCAAGTCATCCACCGCTATCTATAGGAGGTCCTGCTGCTCCCGCAGGCGGACGAACTCCTGTTGCAGGCCCGTCACTTCCTCACCGCAGGAGATCTCACCATCCTCCATCTGTGCCACTCGCTCACCCAGGGACGTGACCTCCCCTCGCAGCTCCTTCACCTCTTGAGATATGTCCCTTTGGAGTTCCTGAACATTACTCCAGAGTGAGTCGAACAAGGAGGTAAGGAAGCCCTTCGTGACGAGGGTCCCCTCGTTCGCCTCTATCTCCCCACGCATGTCTGGGGACTTCGTCGCCGGTGGCCCCTCAGCCGCTCAACCTGGCACTGGGCGTGCTCCAGTCAGCATTTCTCTTACTGACCGCTCCCGCTTGGACTTGGAGGCCGCCATTGCTCCTGGTTTCTTGTCACGACTGTGCTATCACCCAGCCAGGTCCCCTTTGCAGTCTCTCCAAGGGACCAGGCCACCCCAGGCCTCGTATTCCCACCAACAGCCACTGGCCTTTCGCTCCTGGACTCTCTCTGGCAACTCGCCACCTTGTTGCTTACAGTAGCACCAGGTGAGGCCACCGTGGGCCGACCGCACCGCGATCAGCGGCCCAGCACCGTCACGCCACCTTAAGCCGCCCCACTCCAGAGACGGGGTGACCCAGATGCACCCCGGTTCCTCTGCCGCCTCGTCCGGAGACCCTGTCCTTCAGGGGGAGCCAAGCAATGCGGGCACGTCAGCCTCCAGTTGCCGCCAGCTCTCAGCTCCGTGGTGGGCCCCCGGCACAGTCCTCACTGTGCCACGGCTCTACAGCCCCTTTCTGGGCTCCTGCCACGACTTCACCCGTGGTCAAAGGACCGCCGGGCCCAGGACCCACCACGCGGCTCAGTCCTCCGTGTGCGGCGCTCACCGGCAGCAAATGCGGGCCCAGGCCGTGCGGCTCCACGCCTCTGTCTCTCGCCGCCTCAGGCATCCCCGAACCCCTCGTACGGCCCTCCGCTCCTCGGCACCAGTCGCTACCTCCGGGCTCCCCGGGCCATCGATCTCCGGGGTCGCAAGGCTATTTTCTGAGGCCCGGGCGGCGGAGCTTGGACGAACGCGTCCGCTCACCCCGCCATCTTGGCCACGCCCCGTGAGTGTAATTGTTTAACGCATATGCATCACTTTTTAATGTATATGCGTAATTTTTAGCGCATATGCGTCATTTGTAACACACAAGTGTAATTTTTTAACGCATAACCGTCATTTTTAACTCATATGCGTCATTTTTTGACAGATATGCTTAAACTGTGTTTGGTTCATTTTTTTAATTTTAACATGCATGCAGCCTATAACTAGACAAAGATAGGATGGTATGACCTGCAGTGTGTGTTCTAGTGTTTGGGTAGATGTGGCAGACCATACTACTGCGGCCCATAATACTCATGTTGTTGTGCAGGATTAGCTCTCTTAACTGATACAACAGCAGCACAAACTTTGGTAATTAAATAGGATTTTTCAAGTTTGCGCAGGTGTTGCATCAATAGATGACAGCAGGGCTATGCTACTAAAACATTAATCATGGCCTGTGTGTTTCCTGTGTGAATTGTCTGTTCAAATATGTGTGTGCCTCTGTGGGAACGGCATGCAACAAAAAAGGGCGTAATGTGCATGAATGAATGTGTTACAAATAGGTATAACCATCAGATGCCATTCAATAAGGTACATCAGTCATGATATGTGTTTGTAATATCTGTTGCCTCTTATGCTGGGCGTACTTGCTTGACATTGGGGACAATATATTTCCCATGGCTAACTACACACAGGAAAGATCGAAGACGGCTGATGAGGGCTATATCAGATATGATACCCCTCACATGTCTTGAAATCTTGGCTACCACTTCATGGTCGCTTGTGCGTATACTACCCATGAGTCAGGCATTTGAACATGCTAGGTATGAACAGTGTTTGTGACACAGAGTCTCAAATCCAGTCATGAAATTGTTATGTATACTACAGTTTGACTCATGTAATTGACCTATGTTTCTCCTGTGGCTGCGGTGGACTAGCAGACCATGCTGCATGTGTTCACATATTTCCAGTGGTTCATTGTACAAAGGTGTCCAGTTCAAGTGTGTGGCCTTGTGTACCCTGTGTCAGTATTGGCCTCCATAGTGTAACGGTTACGTGCAGGTCTAGTCATGAGTCTTTGGAGCCAACCCTTGAATTAACAGAGTATCCTTCAAAGCAGATTTGACCTAAAGCCAAAGATCACCTAACGGCATGCAAGGGAATAGGGCAGCTATGGTACAGCAGAAATTTCAGAAGGCTGATGAAAGAGCAACCTTGGTGTGCTCAAATACGTTATGGATCAGTAATAGAAAACAGGCAGGTTTCATAATTTGTACACAGGGTAGAGCTCTGAAAATCCCACTGCAACAAGGAACATCAGTGCCTCTGTGCTGCTTAATCTCACAGCTAGTCACCACACAAGCCCCATCAAAAGGTGGCAGAAGAAGTGAATCTGTGTCTAGACCATCAGGGCACAAGCACGTATTGTCCTTACATACACATTAGCAGCCCTTGTTTGTTGGGCTTGAAGCACAGTACCAAATCCAGGCATACAGCTATAGCACACTGTCACTGTTTGGCACTAATAAATACAGTACATGCAAATCCAGACAAGGAATGGGGTTGAGAATCCAGTTCAAGGGACCAACCGGACCTTTCACATGGGAAGCAATGGACAGCAGATTATGGGGGTCATTGGCGGTAAAAGCCGCTTAACGCCGTGCAGAAGACCGCCAATACACCGCCGCGGCCACGGAATTCCGCCACAGCTATTATGACACACAACACCGAATCCGCCGAAATTCAGACACCCACACAAATCCGCCACAACAAAGGTCAGTGATAAAGTGGCGAAAACAATTCCTCCACCGTCACGCCAACAGAAACACGCCTATGCTATCACGACCCACGAATCCACGTGGCGGTCTTTCAACCGCGGTATTCCATTGGCGGTATACACCACCATGCTCAAAATACACACACTTCTACAAAACACCGCCACATTGGACAATTCGAAATACACACACCTGATACACATACACACACCACTCCCACACACCCAATACAATATAAAACACACACCCACATCACCCACAAACCCCTACGACCAAAATCTATAGACGAAGGCAACAGAAAGAGAGCACAGCAATAGACAACCCCACCACACAGAGGCACACAACACCATCACCCATACAACATCCACGCACAAAACACCCCACACCACCACACATCACCACACTCATCAATACATACACCACCCCACACATCACCTACACCACCCCATGGCATGCCAAAGACACCCCAGGTTTTCCGAGGAGGAGCTCAGGGTCATGGTGGAGGAAATTGTACGGGTAGAGCCACAGCTACTTGGATCACAGGTGCAGCACACCTCCATAGCCAGGAAGATGGAGCCATGGCGAAGAATAGTCGACAGGGTCAACGCTGTGGGACAGCATCCAAGAAATCGGGAGGACATCAGGAAGAGGTGGAACGTCCTACGGGGGAAGGTGCGTTCAGTGGTCTCCAGGCACAACATCGCGATTCAGCAGACTGGCGGCGGACCCCCACCTCCTCCCCCCAACTAACAACATGGGAGGAGCAGGTCTTGACCATCATGCATCCAGAGGGCCTCGGGGGAGTCGGTGGAGGAATGGACACTGGTAAGTCAAATCTTAACTCTCATATCCCCACCCTACCTGCATGCTATCACACACCCCCACCCTCACCCCCTCCCCTATCACTCCAACTCCTCACTAATGAACACAAACCACACATCCCAACACCAAGCCATGCATGACATAAAAAAGCATGGACACCCATCACTAAAGCATGCCCACTGCACATACCCATTACACCCCCCCAACCATCATCACACAAGCCCCCACACAGGAATGCTTGCACTGGGGTACACGCACACCCACCCATTGCACACCATGACACACACACATGCAATAATCATGCTCTTATACCCCTGCAGGACCACTATGTAATGTCACCACACAGGAGGGTCCACACATCTCCACTCCACCCACAGAAGAGGCCCACAGTGATGACAGCAGCTCTGGCCAACTGGATCCAGATGACCAGCCCGGACCATCGTGGGCCTCGGGACAGTCGGTTCCCCCTGCACAGGCACAGCCCAACACTGACCTTCCACCCTCTGGTAACACCAGCACAGCACCCACCCAGCGGGCCCATACCTCCGTACCCATGACACGTCAATCAGCTGTGTGCCTACCACTACAGGGAACCCAGGATAACCCACCACCCCAACAAAAACAGGGACCTGGGGGCAGTGGTAGTGGGCACACGGTCCAGGGGACGGAGGCACAGGAACACAGGGGAACTGGGAGGGCTGCTGTGCAACAGGGGGCGGACTGGCCAGGGGAACCCACTCTCCATGAGGCCCTCTCCTCCATCATGGGGGCATACCACCACTCCCAGGAGACGATGGCTACGGTCCTGGCCAAGTTTCAGGAGACCCAGCGCCTGCAAGACGAACAGTATTTGGGGTTCAGGGAGGTGCTCAGAACCATCAGCTCCGCCCTGGGCACCATTGTAGGGGTGCTGAAGGACATACAAAAGACCATGAGGGACACCGTGGCACTCCGAGGGGCCCCTGACACTAGCCTGGACGATGAACTGCCCACCACATCCGCCGGCACTAGTGGACAGGACGCCCCGCCACAGAACCACCACACCAGCACCCCACCCCCTGCAGACGGAGAACCACCCGCAAGCGGCCCATGAGATCCAGGAACAGGACAGAGCAAGATGGCAAGACCCTCGCCAGGAAATGAGACCACCCTGATTGTCATCCCACTGTCCCACTTTGTTACCCTGTCCAGATAGGAACTGCCCCAGCTCCACTTCCTATGCCCATATGGGCAAAGCACCTGTGAGACTAATAGACTGGACTCTGCCATGGACATTCCTCCACCATCACCAATCACCATTTTTCCACCCCCTCCGATAATTAGCACTTCAATAAACACCCTTGAACCACAAAACAATCTGGAGTCAGTCTGTGATTTAAAAAATGTGTATTAGCAATGACAGTGACAAAATGCGATTTTCTAATGTAATGTCAACATACCTATGTCACACATCACAAGTCCATGAAGGATGCAAGCAGATGACACACATTGGTAACCACACCTGTGAAACCGTAATGGAAATGTACAACTCAGTTACCAAATACTGCTTCAAATTGACAGACAGGATAGAGGTAGAAGTGTGAAAGTGAATGTAATAGTAAAAAAAATGTTCTCACCTGTGTGTCACTGGAAATATTGCTGTATGACTGACTCCCTGTTGTCAATGTCTTCTTCCTCAGCTTCCTCCTCATCACTGTCCATAGGCTCCACAGCTGCCACAACACCGTCATCTGGACCATCCTCCTGCAGAAAAGGCACCTGGCGTCGCAAAGCAAGATTGTGAAGCATTGAGCAGGCGATGATGATCTGGCACACCTTCCTTGGTGAGTAGAATAGGGAACCACCTGTCATATGGAGGTACCTGAACCTGGCCTCCAGGAGGCCGAAGGTGTGTTCGATCACCCTCCTAGTCCGCCCATGGGCCTCATTGTAGCGTTCCTCTGCCCTGGTCCTGTGATTCCTCCCTGGGGTCAGTAGCCATGACAGTTTGGGGTAACCAGAGTCCCCTAATAGCCACACACAGTGCCTCTGGAGTTGACCCATCACATACGGGATGCTGTTATTCCGCAGGATGTAGGCGTCATGCACTGAGCCAGGGAACATAGCATTTACCTGGGAGATGTACTGGTCTGCCAAACATACCATCTGTACATTTATGGAATGATAACTCTTCTGATTCCTGTACACCTGTTCACTCCTGTGGGGGGGACCAGAGCTACATGGGTGCCATCAATAGCACCTATGATGTTGGGGATATGTCCCAGGGCATAGAAGTCACCTTTAACTGTAGCCAAATCCTCCACCTAAGGGAAAACGATGTAGCTCCTCACGTGTTTCAGCAGGACAGACAACACTCTGGACAACACGTTGGAAAACATAGCCTGGGATATCCCTGATGCCATGGCCACTGTTGTTTGAAATGACCCACTTGCAAGGAAATGGAGCACTAATAGCAGCTGCACTTCCTGTGGGATGGCGGATTGGTGAGATCAGGTCTGGCTCCAACTGGTTAAACAGTTCCTGGATTGTGGCACGGTCAAACCTGTAGGTGATGATCAAATGTCGCTCCTCATGTCACCAGCGGTCGGTACACCGGAGGATTCTGCCATCTCCTCAAATATCCCAGCTGACGGTGCCTAAGAAGGACAACAGCGACCACAGACTCAACAAATTCTCAGGTATGTACCCACAGCTACACAGAACACGACACCAAATCCAAAACTCTTCCTGTAAGTGTGTTGAGTCCAGGCCTAGGTATGTGTGACGCAGTAGTAAACAAAGCCATGTGGGCCCCTGAAATGGCAGCTGCCTGACCTCTAAACTGGGACAATGGGATGTGAGGTAACTGCGCTGGCCTTGTACACCTTCACGGTAGGCGATCGTAGACCACGGCGCAATGCTGCATTGGTTAACATTGGACCCTATGGGTCCCAGGAGCCAATGATGAAGTGCGCCGGCGGTGATGATACGCTCCGCCGCGGACGTCACCGCCGCGGATGTGACAGCCATTTTCTATCTGTTCAATCACTCTATACCTGATCTTTGACAGGAGAGGACCTACACTGCAAGTGCTGCTGTGACCTCGGTCTGGAAGAGACAATGGCTGCTGCGTCTGGGGAAAGGGCCCCTGCCTTCACTGCTCAGGAGTTGGAGAAGCTCGTGGACGGGGTCCTCCCCCAGTACAAGCTACTCTACGGTCCTCCAGACCAACAGGTAAGTACACAGGGAGCACGTTGTATGGGCTATGCCTGGGTGGAGAGGGCTGGATGTCAGTAGGAAGGGGGCAGAGTTCTGCGAGCATGAAGGACTGTGAATGCATGTGCCACATGGCAAGGGTAGGGATGGGGGCCACTCACTTCGACGGTGCAGTTGGTAATGACTTCTCTTCTTCCCCTGTACATGTCATGTAGGTCAGCGCCCACCAGAAGAAGGACATTTGGCGTGCCATCGCCAAGGACGTCCGGACCCTGGGGGTCCACCAGAGACGGAGCACCCACTGCCGTAAAAGATGGGAGGACATTCGCCGCTGGAGCAAGAAGACAGCGGAGGCTCAGCTGGGGATGGCCTCCCAACGTGGGAGGGGTGCCCATCGCACTATGACCCCCCTGATGTTCCGAATCTTGGCGGTGGCCTACCCCGAGTTGGATGGGCGCTTCAGGGCATCACAGCAGACACAAGGGGGTGAGTACACTCTCATTCTGCAGACTTTGCGTGCAGTGGAGGGGTCTGGATGGGGGAGGAGGGCTGTGGGTTTCCCTAGGCCAGGGCGAGTTACGTCGGCTGGCCCCTCCGTAATGCAGGCCATGTGCCACTCCACCCCACCTCTGTAGAGTGCCTAGTACAGGTAGATATGCCCCTGTGTCATCTATGTGGACAGATGACACTCATAGCCATGTAGGCCATATCCCAGGAATTGCATCTGTAGAGCCCAAGAGCACGGCGTAGTGCAGGGGGCTGCTGTGTCTGTGTTGTCTGCCAACGGTAGCGGTAAGCCATGCACTCAACCTGTCTTTCTTCTGTCCCCCCCCCCCCCCCTTTTCTGGTCTCCCTGTTCTTTTGTGCATCAGCATCATCAGGCGGAGGTACAGTGGCACCGGAGCATGCGGGAGCTGCATCCCACATGGCCATGGAGGGCCAAACCACGGACTCTGAATACACCAGTGGGACGGAGGGCGAGGGGAGCTTCACGTCGGTCACCGGATCAGCAAACTGCGACACGGACTCGTCCGCCGATGGGTGCTCCCTTGTGGTGGCGGCACTATCTGTGCCCCCCACTTCTACAGGTACAGCCACCACCCCACCTACCAGCACCGCCCTCCCAGCCGCCCCTCAGCCTTCGCTCCGTGCCCGCTCACCCAGGAGGGTGGGCATCACCTTCGCCCCAGGCACCTCAGCCCCTGCCAGCCCTGCTGCCCTCAGTGAGGAGGCCATTGACCTCCTGAGGTCACTCAATGTTGGGCAGTCGACCATTGTGAATGCCCTCCAGGGTGTAGAAAGGGAGTTGCAACACACTAATGCATTCCTGGAGGGCATTCATTCTGGTCAGGCTGCCCATCATCGAACCCTGCAATTTCTAGCCTCAGCACTGATGGCAGCCATTGTCCCTGTGTCTAGCCTCCCCCCTCCAACTTCCTCCACCCAGACCCAATCCCCTGCACCCCAGCCTATCCCAAGCACACCATCAGACAAGCATGCACACACCTCAACACACAAAAGTAGCTCAGGCAAACATAGGGACCACACATCCCACAGGCACTCACACAAGCATCACCCACATACAGACACAGCAACATCCACTGCCTCCACTGTGTCCCCCTCCTCGTCGTCTCCCTCTTCCCTCCCAGTGTGGTCTACACTCTCACCTGCATGCACTACATCTACAGGCACTAGGACTCGCACCAGAATACCCAGCACCACACCCCGCTCACCTGCATTCACCACCCCACTACCATTTACACATCCACCTCACGACATCCTCCAGTACCTGCACCTGCACCCAAATCACCTAAAGTTACACCTCCTACAACCACCTCCTCTTCCTCCACTCCCAGACCCCCTCCAGCTACCCATCCCAGTGTTCGTCAGAAACTTTTCCTGAGCAACGTTGACCTCTGTGCCACCACCCCCACCCCTCCAATTCATAGGTCCCGTAGTAGCACCTCAGGCAAAAAAAGTCCGGTACCAGTGGTGCGTGTTAGAGGTCTGTGGAGTGCACCAGCCACCAGGGCAGCCAGTGTGACATGGAGCCAAAGCACTGCCAGTACACCCCCTGTAAAGCACCTTAAGTTGGAAAGTGCCCGACGGGCGAGGGTGAAGACTCCTGCTGGCAAAACTGCTCACAAGGGTCTCGGGGGGAGAGCTGAGTCAGCTGTGACTCCTCCTAAGGTGGTGAAGGGGCAGAAGAAGTCTCCAAAGTCTGGTAAGAGCAGCACAGCGGAGAAGGTCGCCATCCTCCCCGCCGGCCGGGACACCACCGCCAGCAATATCGTCACTGGTCCGGAGACCACCGCCAGAGTCAGTGCCCTGGAGGGCACCACTATCGTCACTGGTCCGGAGACCACCGCCAGAGTCAGTGCCCTGGAGGGCAGCACTATCGTCACTGGTCCGGAGACCACCGCCAGAGTCAGTGCCCTGGAGGGCACCACTATCGTCACTGGTGCGGAGACCACCGCCAGCGTCAGTGCACTGAAGGGCCCCGGCAGCCACAGCCCCGCTGGGCACTGAGGGACCGTCATGCCACACACCGCTGCACAGGTCAGAGACAGCAAAGTCAAGCACCGCTGAACAGGGCAAAGACCGCCATGGCAAAGCACCGCTGAACAGGTCAGAGACAGCAAAGCGAAGCATCGCTGAACAGGGCAAAGCACCGCTGTACAGGGCAAAGACCGCCATGGTGAAGACCGCTGAACAGGTCAAAGACCGCCATGGCAAAGCACCGCTGCACAGGTCAGAGACAGCAAAGTCAAGCACCGCTGAACAGGGCAAAGACTGCCAACGCAAGCATCGTTAGCCCATGTGCAGCTGGGACAGTGACGGAACTGGGACTGTCACGGGGAGCGTGATGCACTCTGGGCACCAGTCCCCCTCCAGAACCAGTGGAGAACAGCATCCACTCTGTCTGTCCTTCACAGGATGAAGCACTTTGGGCACCAGTCCCCCTCCAGAACCAGTGGAGAACAGCATCCAGTCCGTCTGTCCTTCACAGGATGAAGCACTCTGGGCACCAGTCCCCCTCCAGAACCAGTGGAGACTGTTATCCACTTGAGAGACTGTGGCTTTGCACTCCCCAGGATAAAGCAGTGGCAAACCCACCCACTGGAGTGACTTGAGAGACTGTGGCTTTGCACTCCCCAGGATGTAACAGTGGGCAACCCACCCACTGTAGAGACTTGAGAAACTGTGGCTTTGCACTCCCCAGGATGGTACAGTGGGAAAGCCACCCACTGTGGAGACTTGAGAGACTGTGGCTTTGCACTCGTCAGGATGGTACAGTGGGCAAGCCACCCACTGTAGAGACTTGAGAGACTGTGGCTTTACACTCCCCATGATGTAACAGTGTGCAACCCACCCACTGTAGAGACTTGAGAGACTGTGGCTTTGCACTCCTCAGGATGTTACAGTGGGCAACCCACCCACTGTAGAGACTTGAGAGACTGTGGCTTTGCACTCCCCAGGATGGTACAGTGGGCAACCCACCCACTGTAGAGACTTGAAAGACTGTGGCTTTGCACTCCCCAGGATACATCAATGGGCATGGAGCCCCGTCGTGAATCTGGCGTGGTGCTGTAATCCGGCTGAGGTGCCCCCCCTTCCCTTCCCCCTGAGGTGCCTGTTGTATTTATATCTGATGCCCCTGCAGTGTTCTCTCCATTTGTGGACAGGTATCTAGTGTGGGCCTCGCCCATGCTTTGTGGGCCCAGTGGTCCACGGACATTGATATGTGCATACCTGCAATACTAATCGTGATGTATAATTTTTAGATTTTTATATATATCTGTATATATTTGGTTACTGTATTTTGATACATTGCAATGGTTGAACTGATTTCCTTTTGTCTTTGCATTCTTCCGGGGGGGTTGTGGGTTGTTACTGTGATGTTTGGAAATGCATTGGTGTGTGTGTTGTAGTGTGCGAGGGTGGGGGTGTTGCGTGTGTGTGTCCCTGACTTGACTTTTGCCTCCCCTATGTCGTAGGTGCAGGACTCACCGTTGTCTTCGGCGCCGCTGTTGCTGGTGTTCGTAGAGGAGCAGGAAGACAAGCGCAGGGAGTATTTGTAGTTCCGGCTCCATGGTGGCCTCCTTCCTCATGGAGTGTGTTGAGGTGAGCGTTTTCCCATTAAAAGAGCTGTTTCCGCCGTGTTTTTCTCCACGGTGAATCCGCCCCGGAAAAGGAGGCGGATTGGTGGATTGTGATACTGTGGGGGGTACATTGTCTTTCGCCTGTCTGTTGGCGGTGACTGCTGCGCTGCTTGTCTGTACCGCTGTGGCGGTCGGAGTGTTAAAGTATCTGTCTATGTTGGCGGTTTCCGCCACGGTCATAATTCCCTTTTTTTTCCACCGGCCTGTTTGCGGTATTACCGCAGCTTTAACACCATCCGCCAGGGTTGTAATGACCCCCTATATGTTTTACCGACTACCATGCAGTGCATTATGGGTCCATGCAGAATGATGATCTAGAACTATGGCATGCTATACTGAAGAGGGAAGCACACAGGAGTCAGAATGGTAGTCTGGATGAGTGTAAATAATGATTCTCAGGGTACAGATAATCCATTTACAGTGCCCCCTAGAGAAGGGTGGGCAGAGACTTAAAACATGACAGTGGCAGGACTTATTACCTAGGATGGACTGCGCAGGGCATGTCTTGTGAGCAATGCTCGTTATACCTGGGGCACTTGTGCTATCTATTTTCAGGTTTGATGCACTTCTTGTCACACGTGCGCCTTGCAGAGATAGCTGATGTCACACTTACTGCTGTCAAGGGTCTGGTTATACATTCCTGTTACCAATACAATTGCACATCCATTGCCTCATGTATGATGCAATTTCTTTACCTTATGATTGATGGTGTCTTAGTTGTGTGTCATATGCTGCAATGGACCATGTTGGAAACATGGATGTGTCTCATAGCTGTGGTCCTATGAAATTTCCCTTCAAATGTGAAATAGACAGGATGTATTTAATAAAAACTGTGTGTGTTGTTTGCTGTACATTTATACCCCTCAAATGTGATGTGGCATCTGAAGTATGCAAATTTGTCTTTCTGCAATGCTCCATGAGGCAATACTCTGATTATGATTCCTAGAGATCATGCAATGCATAAATAATTACCCCGAGCATGATTGAGCGATGAAGTGAGGTGTTTAATTCCATTACATAACAAAGTGGTGATAGTGACTATAGTTGGGAAAAATGTTGTACGATCTGTTGTCTTCAACGCATTCCTGCAGCTGTGTTAGGATGTTCCCCCTCATTTTCCCGGATAGCATCTTCCTCCTCCTCCTCTTCAGGCATTTTCTGTTCAGGTTCAAACTGGGGAATGTTCCTCCTCACACAAATGTTGTGCAGGATGGCACAGGTCAAAATGATCTTGCAGACCATTTCTGGGGAATATAGGAGCCTGCCTCCTGTGATGTCCAGGCACCTAAATCTGGACTTCAGGATGCCAAAAGTCCGTTCAACCATGGTGCGTGTCCTACAATGTGCCTCATTATAGGCACGCTCTGCTGCTGTGCTTGGGTTGGCAAATGGGGTCATGATCCATGGCTGGATCCCGTAACCCTGATCAGCTGAAAGAGAAAATGGGAGTAAGTATTTTGTTGTTGGTTGCACCGGGAATGTCACTTTGCATGGCAGTTCTTATCTTGTATCTTCTGTGACTCATATGTGTTTGTGGTATTGTGTGGGATCCTAGGCTTCTGTGATGTTCTTTCTGCATTGGGTTGTTTGTATAGCAAATCTGGTGTTTGGCTAATTGACCTGATATCTGTGGTATATTTAGAAACTTGCAGTTGAGTGTGTACCTCCCATGTGAGGTGGCATGATACTTCCACACACACAATAGATTCCACTGTGGTGGTAACATGGTTGCACTACATGGCCTGGACATCCCATCCAATTAGACATATATAATTGCAGGTGAAATGTAACAGTGAGGCCCTTTGATTTGCCTAGCTGACAATGCAGAACACCTCTCCATAAGCTGGCAGCACTGAAGTGCTCAGTATTGACAATTCACAATTATCCCATGTGTGAAAAGTTCTATGCACACCTATTTTTGTTCCCTCACCCAGTTGGCTCATGTGCAACTGTGCACCTACACTACTGAACTTGCTCCAGGTGAGCTGGCTAACTTGGTTGTCGGGTGAAGGTTTTAGTGTAGGAAGGTCCATCTCCCTGTACATCTGTTATGTATATGGTGAATTGTCTCATTCAGTTTGTGTAGCAGTGTGCACTTTGCATTAGTGTCACATCAACATGTTTTCATAGCACAGTCCACTTCCTTATTGCTAGCTGGCAATGTCACCCCAGGAGTGATGTGAGATGTTGGTACATTTAAGTCTGCATCATCATGCAATGTGTCTCATTGTGTTTGACCTGCAGCAACACACATTACACACCCTTACATAGGACGTATTGCTTGGAGGTGTGTGGGATTGACTGTGGCCTTATGTGATAGTGAATGGTTCATCTTCCAAGTTGTACTGCCAGTGGAGGCCATGTCATTGTCACTGTGTGGTTTTAAATTGGTCCCTTGTGGCTCTAGAGTGGTATCTATTGTTATTTGCAGCCGTCATTTGTCCATAGGTGTGTATCCCATTGGGTCAGGATATCAAACATGACTACTAGTGTCACACCTCAGTGACTTCCTGGCCACATGTCAATGTAGTGGTGTATGTCTTGTGTGTCCTACAGGGTTGCTGTGCTGTGTGTAAATTACTAGGTTTCTGTACTTACCAACAAGAAGGCCATCGCCATATCGTCCATCCTTGAAGTGCTGATTGATGGTGCTGTGGCGAAAGATGAAGGAATCATGTACACTCCCAGGATACTTTGCCATGATGTTGGTGACCAATCCCTGGTGATCCACAATCACCAGGGATTGATGGAGTGGGTGTGCTTCCTGTTGTGTATAGGTGCTCCATTGCAGCAGGTGGCACAATCCGGGCATGTGTGCAGTCAATGGCACCAAGCTTGTGCGGGAAGCCATTCATTTGATAAAACCCCTGTTTGTTCACCTGCTGCTTCTGCTGTGTGTTGGGGAAGCTGATGTGGTGGGGCGTGAGGGAGATGATGGCATCAAGTACCTTGGGAAGGAAGGCGGAGAATGAGGGCTGTAAGACCCGGCAACCAGGGCTCCATTAGTTTGAAATGAGCCACTTGCCAACATGTGCAGGACAACTAGCAGCTTGGTCTCCGTGGAATAATGTGGGTGGCTGCTGTATTGCTTGCCAGTTGAGACTGTATCTCTGGATGAGATCATGTTCCCTCAGGCCCAGAAGGGTTGTCCTGGTCCTGACCAGACTCTCCTTCCTTCTGCGTTGCCTTTGGGGTCCATGTTGGTGTGGTGGTAGCTGCTGCTGTTGGTCCTGTGCTCTGCGTCTTCTGGCATGCTGCATGAGTAGCATCTCCATGTTGTCCTTCTTGAACAATGATGTTGATTGTGTGAGTTTTCCTTAAGTAGTGGTGTGTTTTCCCATTATAACGCCTGCCCTGACCAAGGCGTTAAAATTTGACGCAAATCGTGATTTGTGTAATTTTCCGGCTCCGCCTCCCAGCCGTGCGCCATTTTTGCCTGGTTGGATAACTGTGGCGCATGGGTGTTTAAGTCATTTTTTGGACGGTAACGCCTACCTTGCATCTCATTGATGCAAGGTGGTTTAACGCATTCAGAAAGAGACACACACGCTGATATTTTGACATTAGACAAGGCTAGCGTCAAAATATAAATATGGTGTTAAGTTTGCGCTGGATTAGCGTAAAAAAAAGACCCTAATCCGCCACAAAGGGAGTATAAATATGGGCCTAAATGCGCAAAAAATGTCCATTTTACTTTTTGCAGACGATTCTCCCCTCATCTCCAAGACACCGATGGGGCTTCAAATTCTTGATGATAGGTTCTTAGATTTTTGAGGAGACCGTGGTCTAGAATGGAAGGTCAGTAAAACTAAATTGATGGTATTCAGTCCTAGGACAGCCACGAGATGCACTATCCTCGTCAATGGCGTCCCCTTGGAGAGAGTAGGCTCCATAGAGTATCTTGACGTTCAGATTTGGGAAGACCAGAATAGCAAAAGCTCCTTTCTCTTACAACGTAGGTCGGACGCCATCTTGCGCTTGTTGAAAAGCACTAGCGCAAGCATTGTATCTCTGGTCCTCAAGGTCTATCAGGCAAAAGTGTAAAACTCTGCTACTTATGGTGCAGAGGTGTGGGGCTACTGGAAGGCTCAAAAATTGTCTGTGAGAGAAAAATGTTTTGTTAGAGCATTATTAGCTTGCCCAGTTAATACCCCTCTGGTCCCTATTTATTTTGACCTAGATCTTAATCAAATTTCCGATATACTAGCATTAAAACCTCTTTTTATAGTGGGTAAGGATATGGACTACTTCAGACCTCAGTATTTACAGAGATTCACTTTCTGAACTTTTAAAAAAGCCTAACACAATTTCCATCCCTTGGTTTAACTTAAGTATCAGTCCAACTGGTTTTGTAAGTTGCATCTCCGGAGCTACTAGAAGAACCCCCAGGACCTAAGGAAAGCCCAGAACCAATCTCTGAAGTCAGACTACTGGGCATATATTAGGGAGAACTAACTTCTCGATTCAAATCATGGGGAGGGTTGACTAACCAATTTTTTTAATTAAAGTGGAATTCCTGCTTTGGGCCTTTTTTTTGTTTACATTATTCCAGAACCCCTTGCTAAGAGCTTGTATATCTGCTCTTGTTACGGGTGTTTGCCATTATTGTCTTTTACTAGTAGTTGAAGGAAAACATCTGAATCAAATTTATTCCCAGCCTGTGGTCTAGTCCCGGAGGCAGCTGAACATTTTCTGTTTTTTTTACATACACAATCTCCCAACGTAAGTGGACTCACCGTATTTGCCAGAACCTGGACTTCAGACAGTGCATTACCACTTTTAGGATTTTAAAAAGTGGCACTTCTACTGTAATGGTGCTGGCAGCCAGTAAGTTTTTAGTTGCTGCATGGTACAAACGTACCCGTTTTTTAAAAGAATGTTAATCTCTATTTTGTAGGGATAGTTGTATTTTCTTATGATATTTATGGTTAAAAGTTATTCGATCAAATATGCTTGACTTGCGGTACCGGCCCACGGGGATTGTCTTTTTATTGCTGTTTGTGTTTATTTGATGGTTTTACAATTTTTATACATACATTTACATGGATTCATCTTTCTTTTAAGTATGCTTTGATGGTTCTTTGTAATGACAGAAAAAGCTTTGTTTGATTGATCACACAACTAAATTCCAAAAATTGCCTTTAGTTATTATTTTTTTTTTTTTATTTGACTATTTTTTCAAAATTTTTAAAAGTCCTGCTAGGGCCTTGGTTAAGTCCCCTTTAGCATTTCTTTTCTAGTTTTAAATTCTTCTATACAACAACAAAACCAAGACTCCTCTTCTCAGGAATAAGTCTTATCCTCTGAGAAAACTGAGTCCATGGAGCTGGACCCTTATCAGGTACAGCTCTTGGGCCCAGGGGGACCCTCAAGTGACGAGCTGTGCCAGGGACAGAAAAAATGCCCCACTCTTGAAGGCCTGAGGCAGCAAGCAGCTGCACAGGAAAAGAGAGATGTCAGTGACTCCCACCGTGTCTATTGGGAGGATGGGTAAGGCCAGAGACCCCAAACCTGGTGGAAACAGGGGAATGGTAGTGCCTCAGCAGTTTAGGGAATTCATCCTCACTTTGGCCCATGACATCCCCCTAGCTGGGAATCTGGGACAGGCAAAAACTTGAAAAAGGCTTGCCAGCCATTTCTACTGTCCCAATATGTTTCAGAAGGTGCAGGAGTTTTGTAATTCCTGTGTCACCTGCCAAGCCAGTGGTAAGGCAGGTGGCCACCCAAAGGCCCCCTAATTCCACTACCTATGGTGGGGCTTCCCTTTGAGAGGGTTGATGTGGACATGGTGGGTCCACTTGAACCACCCACAGCCTCAGGAAATCAGTATATACGGGCAGTAGTGGATCATGCTACCAGATATCCTGAAGCAAATCTCCTTAGGTCTACTACAGCTATTGTAGTAGCCAAGGCCCTGATTGCTATCTTTACCAGGGTAGGGTTTCCTAAGAAGGTGGTTTCTGACAGAGGTACAAACTTCCTGTCTGCCTACCTAAAACATATGTGGAATGAGTGTGGGGTGACATGTAAGTACACCACACCATACCATCCACAAACCAATGGACTTGAGAGATTCAACAAGACATTGAAGGGTATGATCATGGGCTCCCTGAAAAACTCAAAAGGAGATAGGATGTCCTCCTGCCATGCTTGCATTTCACCTACAGATGGGTAGCTCAGAAGGGAGTAGGGGTTTCCCACTTTGAACTTATGTTTGGTCACCTTGTAAGGGGAGCACTTGCACTTGTAAAAGAAGGCTGGGAGAGACCTCTCCATGAGCCTAAACAAGATATAGTGGACTGTGTGCTTGGCCTTTGCTCAAGGATGGCTGAGTGCAGGGAAAAGGCATCCAAAAACCTTGATGACGGCCAACAGCTCCAGAAACTGTGGTATGACCAAAAGGCTCTGTCCATCATCATTTTGTGTTGCTAAAGTTGCCATAACCTGATCCCAGGATGCTTGTTTCCAGTCCAGGCAGGACCTGGCCTGGCAGTTCGGGCTAGACTGTTCCTCTGGAGAACAGGGTCAAGACTGATTTGCATGTGGCTGGGTTCAAACTGGGGTAGCATGGTGAGCAAAAGAACGATGGATTAAACCCAGATCTGTGACTGGGGGTCAGTGGTTGAAAAGTTTCAGCACTGCGTCCATCATCCTTTTGTGTTGCTAAAGTTGCCCTAAGTGGGAAGGGTATGCCCAGACATGGGTCCCTTGGTCACTGTGCCACTGGATTCAACTTAGCCTGGCTGATGAAGTATGATATCCTCAAACCTATTCCAGGATGCTTGTTTCTGGTCCAGGGAGGACCTGGCCTGGCAGTTTGGGCGGGACTGTTCTCATCGGGAACAGGTCAAGACTGATTGGCATATGGCTGGGTCCAAACTGGGGTGGCATTGTGAGCAAAAGAACGATGGATTAAACCCAGATCTGTGACTGGGGTGAGTGGTTGAAAAGTTTCAGCACTCTGTCCATCATGCTTTTGTGTTGCTAAAGTTGCCATAAGTGGGAAGGGTATGCCTAGATGTAGGTTCCTTGCTCACTGTACCACTGGATTCAAGCTAGCCTGGCTGATGGAGGGTGATACCCTGAAACTTGTACCAGGATGCTTGTTTCCTGTCCAGGGAGGACCTGGCCTGGCAGTTTGGCTGGACTGTTCCTATGGGGAAGAGGGTCAAGACTGATTTGCATATGGCTGGGTCAAAACCGGGGTGGCATGGTAAGCAAAAGAGCAATGGACTAAACCCAAATTTGTGACTGGAGGTGAGTGGTTGAAAAGTTTCAACACTCTGTCCATCATCCTTTTGTGTTGCTAAAGTTGCCATAAGTGGGAAGGGTATGTCCAGACATGGTTCCCTTCCTCACTATACCACTGGATTCAAGCTAGCTTGGCTAATGAAGAGTGATACCCTGAAACCAGTCCTAGGATGCTTGTTTCCAGTCCAGGAAGGGCCTGGCAGTTCAGGCTGGACTGTTCCCATGGGGAATAGGGTGAAGACTGATGTGCATACGGCTGGGTTCAACTGGGGTAGCATGGTGAGCAAAAGAACTATGGATTAAACTCAGATCAGTGAGCGTTTGAAAGGTTTTAGCACTCCATCCATCATCCTTTTGAATTGCTGAGATATGGGATCTGGAGCCTGTGGCTCCTAGTGCACTCCAGGACAGATGGTGTTGCCCTTACCGTGTGTTAGAGAAAAAGAGTGAGGTCACCTATCTGGTACACCTGGGCACTAGCAGGACACCCAGGAGGGTGATCCATATAACCACCTAAAACTCTATTGTGATAGGGCAGATGTAACCATGCTGATGGCTACTGATGAGGAGCAGGAAGCAGAGAGTGAACCTCTCCCTGACCTCCTCTCACATGACCCTAAAGATGGGTCAGTTGATGAAGTTGTCTATTCAGACACCCTCACTGCCCAACAGCAGGCTGACTGCAGGCAAGTCCTACAACAGTTTGCTGGACTCTTCTCTTTGACCCCAGGACAGACCCACCCGTATACCTGTGATGTTGACCCAGGGGACAGTTTACCTGTCAAAACCAAATCTATAGACAGTCTGATCAATTCAAAGGGAGCATCAAAGTGGAAGTTAACAAGATGCTGGATTTAGGGGTTATAGAACCCTCTGACAGTCCCCGAACTAGCCCAGTTATCATTCCAACAATGGGAAGAGAGAGGTGAGGTTTTGTGTGGACTATAAAGGTCTCAACAGCGTCAGCAAGACAGTTGCACACCCCATATCAAGAGCAGATGAGCTAATAGACAAATTGGGTACAGCTAAATTTATCAGTACCTTTGCCTTAACTGAAGGGTGCTAGCAAATTAGAATGGCATCTGGAGCAAAGAAAAGACAGCATTCTCTACCTGATGGTCATTATCAATTTACTGTTATGCCCTTTGGCTTAAACAATGCCCCTGCCACCTTCTAAAGGTTGGTGAATCCAGTCCTTGCTGGTTTGGAATCCTTCAATGCACCACATCTGGATGATATTGCTGTTTTTAGCTCCTCCAGGTGGACCTTCTGATCCATCTGGAGAAGGTTTTGCATGCTCTGCAATCTGCAGGCCTCACTATTAAGGTGTCAAAATGGCAGATAGGGCAGGGCACTGTTATATACTCAGGCCATCTTATAGGTGGAGGCCAAGGACAACCCTTACAGCCCAAGATATAGACAATTCTGGACTGGGAAGCTAAAAACCCAGACTCAAGTCAGGGCATTCCTTGGCTTGACTAGTTATACCAGGAGGTTTATGAAGGAGTATGGATTCATTGTGACCCCCCTCACAAAACTGACCTCTAAAAAGATGCCCAAAAAGATCAACTAGACTCTTGACTGTCAAAAGGCCTTTGAGTCTCTGAAGAAGGCAATGTGCTCAGCACCAGTATTCAAAGCTCCAGCTTATTTTTAGTAATTCATTGTGCAGACAGATGCCTCTGAAGATAGGATAGGAGCAGTCCTGTCGCAGACCAATGATGAAGGCCATGACCAGCCTGTTGCTTTCATTAGCAGGAAGCAACTCTTCAGGGAACAGCGTTGAAGTGTTATTGAGAGGGAGGCCTTTGCATTTGTTTGGTCAATGAAAAAGCTGAGACCATACTTGTTTGGTACTCACTTTATTGTTCAAACTGACCTCAGGCCTCTCAGATGGATGATGCAAATGAAAGGTGAGACCCCTAAACTTTTAAGGTGGTCCATCTCCATACAGACAATAGACTTTACAGAGCATCAAAGACCTGGCACTGCCCATGCCAATGCAAATGGACTTTCCAGGTCCTTCCTCTTAGTCAATGAAGACTGAAGGGAAAGGTTAGTCTGATCCTCTTTAGTTTGGGAGTATGTTGTGTAGGAAATTGCCCTTTTTGGCATGGTTACCCCCAACTTTTTTGCCTGCTATTGATGCTGACTTTACTGAGAGTTTTCTGGGATCCTGCTAACCAGGCCCCAGAACCACTGTTGCTTCCCAAAAACTGTACCATTGTTTCCCCAACTGGCACACCCCTGGCACAAGTCTCTTGTAAAAGGTACCTGCTGTACCAAGGGTTCTGTGACTAAGGAATGTTCCCAAAGGCCGCAGCAGGTATTATGCTACTCTAGGCAACACACATGCACACTGCCTTTGCAGCTTGTGTGTGTTGGTGGGGAGAAAAAGACTTAGGGGGTCATTCTGACCTCGGCGGTAAAAGGAGCTTACCGCCAGTCAGAAGACCGCCATAACACCGCTGCGGTCGCGGTAAACCGCCACGGTCATTCTGACCCGCAACTGGCAAACCGCCAAAAACCCGACATCCACAAAAGTCTGCCACACCAACGGCCAGCGAAAAACTGGTGATGACCAAACCTCCACCGTCACGCCAACAGAAATACGCCCAGGCCATTCCGACCCACGAATCCACGGTCAAAATACACACACCTTTACAAAACACAACCACATTGGACAATTCAAAATACACACACCTGAGACACATACACACAACACTCCCACACACCCAATACAATATAAAACACACACCCACATCACCCACAAACCCCTACGACCAAAAAATCCGACAGAAGGCCAGAGAGAGACAGCACAGAATAGAGAACACCATCACACAGAGGCACACTACACCATCACCCACACAATTTCCACGCACAAAACACCACACACCACCACACTCACCACACTCATCAACACATACACCACCCCACACCTCATCCACACCACCCCATGGCACCCCAAAGACACCCCAGGTTTTCAGACGATGAACTCAGGGTCATGGTGGAGGAAATAGTTCGGGTAGAGCCCCAGCTCTTCGGGACACAGGTGCAGCACACCGCCATTGCCAGGAAGATGGAGCTATGGCAAAGAATAGTGGACAGGGTCAACGCTGTGGGACAGCATCCACGAAATCGGGACGACATCAGGAAGCGATGGAACGACCTACGGGGGAAGGTGCGTTCCATGGTATCAAGGCACAACATCGCGGTGCAGAAGACTGGCGGCGGACCCCCACCTTCTCCCCCAGAATTTACAGCATGGGAGGAGCAAGTCTTGAACATCCTGCATCCTGAGGGCCTCGCAGGAGTAGCTGGAGGAATGGACTCTGGTAAGTCTCATCTTCACTACTTCATCCCCCCCACCCCACCTGCATGCCAAATCATACCCCCACCCCCATCACACCAACTCCTTGCAAATGGCTCACCATCACAACCCACCCATCCCAACACCTAGCCCTGCATGCGTCCACAAAGCATGGACACCCATCACCAAAGCATGCCCACTGCACATACCCATCTCCCCCACAAGCCACCGTCACAACAGCCCCCACAAGGGAATGCCAGCACTGGGGTACACGGGCACCCACCCATTGCACGATATGGCACACACAGAAGCAATAACCATACTCTTATACCCTGCAGGACCCGAACGCCACCACACCGCCCAGGAGGGTCCAGAAATGTCCATCCCACCCCCAGAAGAGGCCCCCAGTGATGACAGCAGCTCTATCTCCCTGGACCCAGATGACCAGCCCGGCCCATCGGGGACCTCAGGACAGTCGGTTCCCCTCACACAGCCACAGGCCACAGCAGACCTAACCCCCTCTGGGAACACCAGCACAGCTCCCACCCAGCGGGCCCATGCCTCTGTCTCCAGGACACGTCAATCAGCAGTGTGTCCACCACTACAGGGCACCCAGGTTAACCCACCACCCCTGGGAGGGCTGCTGTGCGACAGGGGGGGGACAGGCCTAGGGAACCCACTCTCCACGAGGCCCTCTCCTCCATCATGGGAGCATACCACCACTCCCAGGAGACGATGGCTACGGTACTGGCCAGGTTCCAGGAGATCCAGGTACTGCAGGAGGAACAGTTTATGGGGTTCAGGGAAGAACTCCGAAGCATTAGTTCCGCAATGGGGACCATCGTCATGGCTCTCAACCAGATTGTCACCACATTGCGGGACCATGTGGCACCACAAAGGGCCCCTGTCACTAGCATGGACCAAGAACAGGCTACCACCTCTGCCGGCGCTAGTGGACAGGAGGCCCTGACACAACAACAGGCCACCAGAACCCCACCCCCTGCAGAAGGAGAACAACCCCGCAAGCGGGGCCTGAGATCTAGGAAGAAGACAGAGTAGGATGCCAAGACCCCCGCCAGCAAAGGATACCCCCTGATGTCATCCCACTGTCCCACATTGTCACCCTGTCCAACCTTAAACTTCCCCTGCTCCATCCTTCCACAGGCATATGGACAATGCACCTGTGAGACTGAAAATCTGGACTCTGCCATGGACATTCCTCCACCATCACCCATCACCGATTTTCAACCATGTCCCTAACTTGAGCACTTTAATAAAATCACTTATTGCACAAAAATAATCTGGAGTCTGCCTGTATTTTGAACAAATGTATTAGACATAACCGTGCCAAAATGTCCAGTTTCATTGTGATAACAACATACTACTGTCACACAGCTGTAGTCCATGGGATAACAAAGCCGAGGTCACGCATTGGGGCCCACATCTCTGAAATTGGAAGGGAAAGTCACAACTCAGTTAACATACACTGGGGGGAAACTCAGACAGTAGAGAGGCAGGAGACTGTAAGTAAATGTAAAATGCCGGTGTTGATTCTTACCTGTGTGTTATTGAAAATACTGTTGTATCACTGTGTCCCTGTTGTCTGTGTCGTCCTCGTCGTCTTCCTCCTCTTCACTCTCCACAGGCTCCACAGCTGCCACAACACCACCATCTGGACCATCCTCCTGCAGGGAAGGCACCTGGCGTCGCAAAGCCAGGTTGTGAAGCATACAGCAGGCCACGATGATATGGCACACCTTCTTTGGTGAGTACATTAGGGACCCACCTGTCATATGCAGGCACCTAAACCTGGCCTTCAGGAGGCCGAAGGTCCGCTCAATCACCCTCCTAGTACGCCCATGGGCCTCATTGTAGCGTTCCTCTGCCCTGGTCCTGGGATTCCTCACTGGGGTCAGTAGCCATGACAGGTTGGGGTAACCAGAGTCACCAATTAGCCACACATGGGGGGTTATTCCAATTTTGGAGGAGGTGGTAATCCGTCCCAAATGTGACGGATTTACCACCAGCCGTATTACGAGTTCCATAGGATATAATGGACTTGTAATACGGCTGGTGGTATATCCGTCACTTTACCGTCACTTTTGGGACAGATTACCACTTCCTCCAAAGTTGGAATAACCCCCATGGTGTCTCTGTAGTTGTTCCATCACATAAGGGATGCTGCTATTTCGCATGATGTACGCGTCATGCACTGACCCAGGGAACTTGGCATTTACATGGGAGATGTACTGGTCAGCCAAACAGACCACCTGGACATTCATCGAATGATAACTTTTTCTGTTCCTGTACACCTGTTCACTTTCTCTGGGGGGTACCAAAGCCACATGGGTCCCATCAATGGCACCAATGATGTTGGGAATATGTCCAAGGGCATAGAAATCACCCTTCACTGTAGCCAAATCACCCACCTCAGGGAAAACAATGTAGCTCAGCGTGTATTTCATCAGGGCAGACAACACTCTGGACAACACCTTTGAAAACATAGGCTGAGACATCCCTGATGACATGGCCACTGTTGATTGAAATGACCCACTTGCCAAAAAATGGAGTACTGACAGAACCTGCACTAGAGGGGGAATCCCTGTGGGTTGGCGGATGGTTGACATCAGGTCTGGCTCCAGCTGGGCACACAGTTCCTGTATAGTGGCTCGGTCAAGCCTGTATGTCAATATGACAAGTCTTTCTTCCATTGTCGACAGGTCCACCAGCGGTCTGTACACGGGAACATTCCTCCATCTCCTCGCAAGTCTCAGCGGATGGTGCCTAGGAAGGACAACAGCGAGCACAGAGTCAATCAACCCACAGGTACGTTCCCACAGCTTGCACAGTACACGATTCTCTATGCATTGAAAGGCTTGTATGAGTGGCGATGCAAGGCCTAGGCATGTGTGACGCAGTAGAATTTAAGCCATGTGGGCCCTTGAAATGGCGGCTGCCTGACCTGTGAAGTGTGACAATGGGATGTGAGGTCAATGCGCTGGCGTGGCACACCGTGGCGGTAGGCGGTCGAAGACCACGGTGCAAAGCCGCATTGGTTACCATTGAACCCTATGGGTTTCAGGAGCCAATGACGATGTGCGCCGGCGGTCGCGGTACGCACCGCCGCGGGCGTGACCGACATTTTCTATCAGCTTAATCACTCGAGACCTGATCATCCACAGGAGAGGACCTATACTGCAAGTGCTGCTGTGACCTCGGTCTGGAAGAGACAATGGCTGCTGCGACTGGGGAAAGGGCCCCTGCCTTCACTTCTGAAGAATTGGAGAAACTCGTGGATGGGGTCCTCCCCCAGTATGCGCTACTCTACGGTCCTCCAGACCAACAGGTAAGTACACTGGGACCATGCTTTATGGCCAATGCCTGGGTTGAGTGGGGTGAATGAACGATGGTGGGGAGGGGAGCGAATGAGGCATGCATCAAACGACAGATGAGAGCATGTGCCACATGGCAAGGGTAGGGATGGGGGGCCACTCACATCGAGCATGCAGAAGGTGATGATATTTTATTTTCTTCCCCTGTACATGTCACATAGGTCAGCGCCCATCAGAAAATCGACATTTGGCGTGCCATCGGCAAGGACGTCTGGACCCTGGGGGTCCACAACAGACGGGGCACCCACTGCCGCAAGAGGTGGGAGGACATCCGCCACGGGAGCAGGAAGACTGCGGAGGCTCTGCTGGGGATGGCCTCCCAACGTAGGAGGGGTACCACTCGTCAATTGACCCCCCTGATGTCTCGGATCCTGGCGGTGGCCTACCCAGATTTGGATGGGCACGTGAGGACATCACAGCAGACACAAGGGGGTGAGTACCAGCACATTCTGCAATCTTAGCCCGCAGTGGAGGTGTCTGGGTGGGGGAGGAGGGCTGTGGGTATCCCTAGGCCAGGGTGATTTCTGTAGGCTCGGCCCCTCCGCAAGGCATGGCCCTGTGCCCCCGCCCCCCATCTCTGTAGGGTGCCAAGTACAGCTATCCATGGCCCTGTGTCACCTATGTGTGCAGTTGTCGTCCATAGGCTTGTAGGCCAAGTCCCAATGTTTGAGTAGTGTATCCCAAGTGCGCGGCGTAGTGCAGGGGGCTTCTGTGTCTGTCCTCTCAGCCAACTGTGTTGCCAATGCATGCACTCAACATGTCTTTATTCCCCCCCCCCCTTTTTTGCTGCTCTTCCTGTTCATGTGTGCATTAGCATCATCAGGCGGAGGAGAAGTGGCATCGGAGCACGAGGGAGCTGCATCTCACATGGCCCTGGAGGGCCATGCAACCGACTCGGAGTTCACCAGTGAGACGGAGGGCGAGGGGAGCTCCACAACGGGGACACGTGGAGACATCAGCGACACAGACACGTCCTCGGAAGGGAGCTCCTTTGTGGTGGCGGCAACATCCGTGCCCAACGCAACAACAGGTACAGCCGCCACCCAGCGCACCAGCTCCGCCCTCCAGGCAGCCCCTCAGCGTTCGCACCGTGTCCGCTCGCACACGAAGGCGGGCATCTCCTTCGCCCCAGGCACCTCAGGCCCTGCCCCAGTTACCCCTGCTGCCCTCAGTGAGGAGGTCATTGACCTCCTCAGGACGCTCATTGTTGGGCAGTCTACCCTTTTGAATGCCATCCAGGGGGTAGAAAGGGAGGTGCACCGGATCAATGCATACCTGGAGGGCATTCATTCGGGTCAGGCTGCCAATCAGCGATCGTTCAACGCTCTGGCCTCAGCACTGACGGCAGCCATTGTCCCTGTCTCCTGCCTCCCTCCTCCAACTTCCTCCACCCAGTCCCACTCCCCTGTTCCTCTGCCTATCCCAGACACACCTACAGACCAGCCTGCACACACCTCAACACCCAAGGGCAGCTCATCCAGACATAAGCACCACACATCACACAAGCATTCACACAAGCAACAGCCACATGCAGACATACCAACAGCCACTGCCTCCTCTGTGTCCCCCTCCTCCTAGTCTCCCTCCTCCCTCCCTGTGACGTCTCCACTCACACTTGCATGCACAACATCATCAGCCACTACGTCCATCACAAGCACACCCACCAGAACACTCCGCACACGTGCAGTCACCACCCCCACTGCCATTTACACGTCCCCTATGTCCTCTCCCAGTGTGTCTGTCACCCCCTCTTCCAAACCACACAAACGCAGGCAGCCACCCACCCAACAGCCATCCACCTCACGACAGCCTCCGTCACAAGCACCTGCACCCAAAGACACCACACATGACTCTCCTACAACCACATCCTCTTCCTCCACTCCCATACCCACTGCACCTACCCTTCCCACTGCTTCTAAAAAGTTTTTCCTGTCCAAAATTAACCTCTTTCCATCACCTGACCCACCCCCTCCATCTCGTAAGAGTCCAATCAGCACCTCAGCCACCACAACCTACAAGGACCATAGTACAAGGATATTGGAGTCCACCACCTTCAAGGGCAGCTACATCGGCCAGCAGTAAAGGGACAGCCAGCCCACCCCCTGGGAAAAAATCCAAGAAAGGCAAGGCCCGGCGCGAGAGGCCAGAGACGGCAGCCTCCAAAGGCACTACCCTGGCACCGTCAGGAAGTGGGGTGCCACCTGGCACATCTACAAAGGGAGGCAAGGGCCACAGAGAATCACGGAAGGATGGCAAGGGCAGCACGGCCGACAAGTCCAGCAGCAGGCAAGCTGCCCAGGAGGGCCCCACCAGCCCCATTCCAGGTGTGAAGGAGGACACCCACGGGCCCGGGACTCCAGCACAGGAGGGCCTGCAAGCGAGAAGTCGGATGGCGAGTGAACTCCATATATTGGCCGGATCTGGTGCCCTGGAGACACATGTCAAGAACCGCTGAACAGGGCCCTTCAAGACAAGCACCGCTGAACAGGGCCCTTCAAGACAAGCACCGCTGAACAGGTCCCTTCAAGACAAGCACCGCTGAACAGGGCACCGCCGTCTCAAGAACCGCTGAACAGGGCCCTTCAAGACAAGCACCGCTGAACGTGGCCCTTCAAGACAAGCACCGCTGAACAGGGCCCTTCAAGACAAGCACCACTGAACAGGGCCCTTCAAGACAAGCACCGCTGAACAGGGCACCGCCGTCTCAAGAACCGCTGAACAGGGCCTTTCAAGACAAGCACCGCTGAACAGGGCACTTCAAGACAAGCAACGCTGAACAGGGCCCTTCAAGACAAGCACCGCTGAACAGGGCACCACCGTTTCAAGAACCGCTGAACAGGGCCCTTCAAGACAAGCACCGCTCCGCTGGGCCCTTCATCTCAAGCACCGCTCCGCTGGGCCCTTCATCTCAAGCACCGCTCCACTGGGCACCGCCGTCTCTGCACCGCTTCGCTGGGCCCTTCAAGTCAAGCACCGCTGGCCCATTGGCAGAAGGGGCAGGCCTGGATCTGTGTCGGGCAAGGCTGCACGATGCACTCTGGGCACCATGCCTCCTCCAGTACCAGTGGAGTCTGTAATCCACTTGAGAGACTGTGGCTTTGCACTCCCCAGGATGGTACAGTGGGCAACCCACCCACTGTAGAGACTTGAGAGACTGTGGCTTTGCACTCCCCAGGATTGCACCGTGGGCAACCCACCAACTGTAGAGACTTGTGAGACTGTGGCTTTGCACTCCCCAGGATGTAACAGTGGGCAAGCCACCCACTGTAGAGACTTGTGAGACTGTGGCTTTGCACTCCCCAGGATGGCACAGTGGGCAAGCCACCCACTGTAGAGACTTGAGAGACTATGGCTTTGCACTCTTTAGGATGGCACAGTGGGCAACCCACCCACTGTAGAGACTTGTGAGACTGTGGCTTTGCACTCCCCAGGATGGCACAGTGGGCAACCCACCCACTGTAGAGACTTGAGAGACTGTGGCTTTGCACTCCCCAGGATGGCACAGTGGGCATCCCACCCACTGTAGAGACTTGAGAGACTGTGGCTTTGCACTCCCCAGGATGGCACAGTGGGCAACCCACCCACTGTAGAGACTTGAGAGACTGTGGCTTTGCACTCCCCAGGATGGGACAGTGGCCATGGAGGCCCCTTGTGGATCTGGCGTCGTGGACTCATGTGGCTGAGGTGCCTCCCCTTCCCTTCCCCCTGAGGTGCCTGTAGTTTTTCTATCTGATGTCCCTGCAGTGTTCTCTCCAATGGATTCGGGTCTCCTGTGTGGCTTTGCCCATGTGTTGAGGCCCATTGGCCCACGTACAATGACTAAAACCCAATTTGGACAGGACAATTTACATATGTGTATATAGTTATAGATGTTGGAAATAATTTTTTACTTAGCCTTACAATATATTAAAATTTCATGATCATTTTATTTTGTCTTGGCATTCTTCCGGGGAGTTTGGGGGGTGTCACTCTGAGTTGTTGCTCTGCATTGATGTGTAGGTAGTTGTGGGTGAGGGTGGGTGTGTCGCGTATGTGTGTGCCCGTAATCTTTTCTCCTCCCCCCTCCCCTGTGTCGTAGGTGCAGTACTCACCGTTGTCTTCTGCGCCGGCGTTCGTGCTCCTGGTAGAGGAGCAGGTAGACAATAGCTGGTAGGATGTGTAGTTCTGGTTCCATGCTGTCCAGATTCCTCGTGGAGTGTGTAGAGGTGAGCGTTTTCCCGTTCGTAGTCTGTTTCCGCCGTGTTTTTATCGGCGGGGCTCCCGCCCCGGAAAAGGTGGCGGATTGGTGAGTTGTGATAGGGTGGGCGGTACATTGTCTCCCGCCTGTCTGTTGGCGGTGACCGCCGCGCTGTTTGTTTGTCCCGCCGTGGAGGTCGGAGTGTTAAAGTGACGGTCTGTGTTGGCAGTTCCTGCCAGGGTCAGAATTCAATTTTTTTGACCGCCTGCCTGTTGGCGGGTTGGCCGCCGCTTTAACACCGACCGCCAGGGTTGGAATGACCCCCTTAGAGGCATATTTATTATCCCCTAGCGACCCCCTGCACCACATTAGCATCATTATTGTTTACGTTAATGTGGCCCAATGAGGCCGAAATCCCCATGCTGTATTTATACAGTGCCGCAATGCACGCATTGCGCCACTCTGTAACCCTTTGTGCTACATTATGCCTGCTCCAAGCATAATGCATGCAAAGGGGGTGTACCCCAGTTAAGGGGTCCGAAACAAATAGCGCAAGGAAATTTACGAGATTTCCTTGCACCATTACTTACAGCACTTTTAATGCCTGCTCAGAGCAAGTGTTAAAATAGGGCTTCCATTATTTAGAATGGCCCCTATGTACTTTTCAGGAGTAGTCCCAACATTTTGACACTACTTCTGCAGAGTGCATCAATAGCGTCACATTGAATGATGCTATTGCCCCCTACCCTTCCCCATGGTGCACCGTGTTTTAAATAAGGTGCACCCATGGTGGCAGCAGGGGGGTGCTAAGAGGTGCAGGGAAAGTGGCGCTGCACTCGGTGCAGCGCCACTTTCCATAAATCTGTCCCTAAGTTGACATGGCACCCCCCTCAGGGTGCCATGCCCACAAACCATTCCCTGTTGCATAGGTAAGTCACCCCCTAGCAGACCTTACAGCTCTAAAGCAGGGTGCACTATGCCACAGGTGAGGACATACTGCATGAGCAATACGCCCCTACAGTGTCTAAGAAATTGGAAGTGCAGTGTAGCCATATTGAGTACATGGGCTGGAGGTTTGTCATTACGAACCTCACAGCTCCATGATGGCTTCACTGACGTCTGGGAAATCTGGTATCAAACTTCTCAGCACAAAAAAATAACTCTGATGCAGTGTTGGATTTATTGAAAAATCCATCAAGAGGGCATCTTAGAGATGCTCCCTGTAGTTTAACCAAACTTCTAGTGCAGGACTGACCGGTCTGTGCCAGCCTGCCACTTCCAGACAAGTTTCTGACCTCATGGGGTGACAGCTTTTGTGCTCTTTGTGGCCAGTCACAAAGCCTGCACTGGGTGGAGGTGCTTCACACCTCCCACCTGCAGGAACTCTAACACCTGCAGTGAGCCTCAAAGGCTCAGGCCTCCTATTATAGTGCCCTGGGACACTCCAACTAGTGGAGATGCCGGCCCAGTGGACAAAGCCCCACTTTTGGCAGCAAGTCCAGCAAGAAAATTAGGAAACACTACGAGGAGTGACCACTTTAGCCAGGACCACCCCTAAGGTGTCCAGAGATGAGGTGACACCCTCCCTGCAGAATCCTCCATCTTGGCTTGGAGGACAGTGACCAACAGGGTTAGGTCTGTGTCCCCCTCCCCAAAGGGAGAGGACACCGGTAGGGTGTAGTCATTGTCAGGGACAGTAGAAACTGGCTAATGCCCTCTGACCCCTGTACCGTCCCTAAATCCAGGATTTAAGGACTCCCCTGCACCTAGCTCGTCAGTTTTCTGGTGACCTCAAGAAGATGACAAGAAGAAAGAAGAAGGACTGCAAAGCTGACCCCCAGCAGAGAAGACTGCAGACACCAACTGATTTGGCCCCAGCCCTACAAGCCTATCTACAGCTCCTGCTTCAAAAAGGTGATGCATCCTGCAGGACCAGTAACCTCTTCAAAACCCTAAAAAGACTGCCCGCACACCAGAGGACCAAGATCTCCCAAGGACAGTGGCCCTGTGCACAAAGAAACTCTAGCAAAGGACGCCAGAACTGCCCCGGATTCGCAAGTCCTGCCCACACTGCATCTGATGCCCACGGCCCGTGTCCAGGTGGCCCACCAGTCCAGAGCAGGTTGCCAGGTGATTTTGGCCAAGTGACCACCGTGGCTTGATCCCTCCTAGCCAATACAACAACGCCTGCAGTCCAAATCCAGAGGACCCCTGACCACAAGAGAGCAGGACAAATATTCCCAACACCTAAAGGTACCCCTGCACCCACAGCCCCCTGGCCTTGGGGATCCAACCTACCTCTGGTGCAGCAACATTCAGCAGGTGACCCTGCTCCTTGTCCAGCTTGTGGTTTCCCTGAACCGACCTCCTGGACCCATCCAGTAGCTGACTTGTGACCCCCCCCCGTTACCCCCTATTCAAAAGCATAGGGAGCCCAACTCTGAGTCTGCACCCTGCACCCAACCCCCCTGTGCAGCTGAGGGTGTGAGTTTGGTGCTGACCTGTGCCCCCCCGGTATTCTCCTCAACAGCCCAGGTCAGCCATCCGAATAGGCAGGTACTTACCCACTGGCAGATCCAATTCTGAGTGCCCCCAGTCTCTATAACAGCCTATTTTTAAATCTTGCATCTGTTTTGCTTTCACTAATGACTGAGCTGACAAAAATCTCTAGAATGCACTTCTTAGTTTAAAGAAGACATTTATTATTATTTCACCATGAGGTTCCTAAAAAAATGAAGGAAATTTGTAAGTCAAAGGCACACGTTTAAAAATAGTCACAGCAATGAAAGGAAAATATATCAAAGTGATTCTCAACTGCAATGTACACAGGAAATATATGTGATTATATTATAGCATAATTGCAAATCAAAGGATAAAGAAAAAATTAATCTCTGTAGGGCCTGCCAAGCTCTTCATCTTTCTCATGTCAGCATGAAGACGACCCCTGTTCAACTGCGAGAAAGAGATATCCACCCTCACAGGACAAGTGTCTGTGTCAGTCATTCAACGTCTAATCCTGACCGAGGTCTCGGAAATTCCCTCGCTACTGAGCAGGGGCACCTCTTTTATACCTTTAAACAACCATGGAAAGAGCCTTCTGAAAAGCCCTCCCCTCTCAGATTGAAATATTCAAACATGCTGGCTACTGTAGGTCAGAGTTGGAAGGAAAATGTTGAAAATTGGCCAACCTTTCAAGGCTCCCCTTCCAATGCTGAACTGTTCCCTGCACTGAAGAAAAACAAAAAATATGTGCTCTTTTATTATGAACTGTTCGTGTTCGGTGAGATAAATATGAAGAAACAAGCTTAGATTACCATGTGGAAAAACATAGCTCAACTGCAATGTCTAACGCCACGATAAAGCCAATAGGCAGCTAAACTGAATACAAAATGTAATCTGCAACTGGTGAACGCTGAACAACTAATATGCAACACCAAGTCAGTGGTCAAAAACATCTAGTTTTACTACAGCATCCAATTTGACCTCTGCACCCGTCCTCACCTGTGTTGCTGCTAGTGGGTGTTTGGGGTTAATTTGAACCCCAACCTGTGGAAATCCTAACCCCCAGAAACTGAAACTGTAAGTCTTGTACTTACCTCAAAACTGTACCTACTTTTTCTCCCGGGAACTGTGTTTGAAAATTGCAGTGTCGACTTTTAAAAAAGATTATTGCTATTTACTTGAAAACCGTTTACCATGCCAAATCTAAACAAAGTGGTGTTTATACATATGCTTGTTACTTATTTGCAAATGTACTTACCTGCCAACTGAATCTTGTGGTTCTAGAAATAAAGAAACAAACAATATTTTAGTTTATAAATACAATTGGCCTGAAGTTAGACATGGAGGCCCTCATCATGACATTGGCGGTAAATCCTGCTTACCGCCACAGGGACGGCCGCCAACATACCGCTGCGGTGGCGGATATCCGTTCGCCATATAATGACACACACACACCAATCCGACAGAATACTGGCACATACACAAACTCGCTAGCCCAAAGGTCAGTGCTAAAGTGGCGGTACCGACACCCATACCGTTACAAAACAAACAACGCCAACAAAACAACGCCCACCACATCAGTACCCACGAATCACCATAGCGGACACTCAATGGCAGTAAAGCATTGGCGGTACACACCGGTGTGCTCAAAATGGTCACCAAAATACTAACCTACACAACATTGGCCAATAAAAAAAAAATACACACACCTGACACTTATACACACACCACACGCACCCACCCACAGCATTATAAAACACCCACCCGCATCACCCACAACCCTTTACGAATACAAATTATTGCCACCAGACTGACATCAAGACCACTTAGACAACTAGACACACACACACCCATACATCCTTCATGCGCCCCACTTCGCAACCCAACCACAGAACCCTACACCCACACACTTACACACACCACACAATACCCATGTCCCCACAAAGGCATCCCTGTTTCACAGATGAGGAGTTACGGGTCATGGTGGAGGGAATAGTCTGGGTAGAGCCACAGCTGTTTTGAGCACAGGTACAGCAAATATCCACTGCCAGGAAGATGGAGTCATGCCGGAGAATTGTGGACAGGGTGACCGCCACGGGACAACATCCACGTAGAAGGGATGACATCAGGAATAGGTGGAACGACCTACACAGCTCACAGCATGGGAGGAGCAAGTCTTGGCATTACTGCATCCTGAGGGACTCACTGGAGTTGCCGGAGGAATGGACACTGGTGAGTCAACATTTACTACCCCCATACCTGCATGCTCTACCAATGCATGGACAGCCGTCCCAGCCCTGCATGTACATCCATCACCAAAGCCTGCACAGCATGGCAAACTAACAATCCCACAATACATCACCACACACAAACAAAGGTGACAGGGCAACAGCAACGATAGAGGGGAAGCTAGGGATGTACAATATGTCACAGACATGGTGCATAATACATCACTTACATCCCCACAGGTGCCCCAACCAATCTCAGCAGAAAGGAGGTGTCACGACTAACCAGTCCCCGAATAGAAGATGCCCCCAGTGGTGACAGTAACTATAGACTTTAGGATCTGGATGAACTACCTGACCCATCAGAGACCACTGGTCATCCGGTCACCCCAGCCCACCTGCAGTCAAACACAGAGCCCCCCCATCAGTATCCAACACCACAGCACCCACCCAGCTGTCACGTAGGCTCTCATTATCTGAATGAGACTACTGGATTTTGAGCAGCAAGATCGTCCACAATGTGGGGGACTGAGTCTGACCCACGGTGATGACACTTGTCACCCCAAATCCGGGTTTTGCTCCGGCTAACTAGCAGTGCCTCTTCTCTCCCAAATGGCAGACACAATTGGGCAGCCGAGCGCATGACATATCAGTACTTCTACTATTTTATTCTCTCTCTAAGTTCTATTTTGAGCACAGCATGTTAAGCTCTAAGCCTGCCTTTCAGGTTCCCCCGGGAGGACATCAACCCTCAAACCTGAGCAAAGGCCTGTTATCTGCATCAGCATCTGCAAAGGGGCATTCAGCATAAGTTGTGGTTCCCTGGCTGGAATCTTCCTCTTGATGTGTACTAGGACTAGAAAGTGATTTTATAACTAACACGCAGATGTTCTAAGAAAATGTCCCTACGTGAGGATGTGTATTTTCTACGAATGCTGGAGACTAAACTTCTACCATGTTTACCGGCAATGTACCAGAGTATAGCCTTGACTACAGCACAGGGCGATCAAGAATGCATTATTTGAGAAACCAGTGCTGAACTAAGCTACACAGTGTGATAGAAGAAATTAAAACAAGACCGTAAACACTGGTTATTGTAAAATAACAGTGCGAAGCTGAATAAAATATATTTAGGGCAAAGTGCACAGCGCCCTAGTATGTGAAACTAACGTGCATGGAGCTATACATAAAATGGCTGCACAACACCCTTCCCTTGTCGGTAAAAAGTGGTTCAAGCCAAAGCTAAAATACCCTAACCTAAAATATGTTTAAAACCTTACTTAATTTTGACAAGTTAAGAGGACACACAAGCATATTACTTGACAATTTAGAAAAGAGCATGTGGTTCAGAGCTGAATTCAAATTGAAATGTCAATATAGAACAGTTCCGAATCAACCACAATTCATGGAAAGCAGGAGATCTTCTACTTCTGCAGATGACAGAACCAGTAAATCCGCACCAAAAATGACTAAGGAGCAGGTGTGTTCCATAGCCCCAGTATCAACCAAGGCGGCATCCCGTGCAGTGGCCATTAACGAGTCGATGTTATCTTCCTCCTGAAGGGTAGCTCGTAATCAGCTTCTCCCAGCAAACGCAGCCACAGTGCACATGTCTGGTAATGAACCCTCAACGAGAACATCAACAATTCAGCCTCATTCACTGAGGGGCATTACTGTGAAAGACAAACTGCCAGTGCATGTTCTAAAGAGCACCAACGGCACCGAAACACGGGGTGCACACAATCCAAAACTGGTCTGAATGACAAAGACCAGTCACACCCCAAATGTTCCAGGAGTGTTGCTCCAAACTGCTGCATCATGCATTCACGACACAGCTGCGCTGGTAGGATCGCCTTCATTTGTCCTTGTTGCGGTGGGACAGCCATTGCAGAAAAACAACAGCAACAGCAAAATGCCGGCTAATAAAGCCAAAGTTATTGGAAATCCCCCAAGAATACTTCCAAAAATTGAGTGAATAGCTGAAGGTATCAAACCGAATATAGAGGAGAAGGTGTGAATAAAATCAATACCAACAGCTTTGAAAAAATGTGCTAATCCAGCCGTGCTGGATCCATTAAATAGACGTCCCACGAGTTCACCAAATTTTCTCGGAAAGTTTGTGTTTAACAGGGGCTGGATTTCTGCCGACGACCTTGCCACTTGAAGTGCATAGGTCTTGCGTAGGTCTTGCGTGCAGATGTAAGGGCCACATGCTTCTGAAACAATAAAGCCTTGAGTCTACTCAACTTGTCAAAATTCACCTTGGAAGTAGCAATATGAGGCCAGATGTCAGCTCCCTCTCCCTAGTTGGGGGAAACAACACGTTCCCACAGCATGTAACAACCTTAGAGACCGAAACAACGTAAACTATTCCGGCCCGCATGCCACAACAGTCTTCACTATTGAGAAGGATGTAGCTGCCATTTGAAAGCACTGGAACGTGCGTTTAATCAAGGGGACTGGAACTCCCTTCAGATAGCAAGCCAAGTTTGCAACTGAGGCATTACATGCCCCATGCAAGGACAGCTGCTTACAAATCATTGAATGGCTGACTGAAGTCTCGCATTCACTACCGCTAAGAAAGACCTCTTTCATGCCATTGAGCCATTGAGCCATTTGTACAAGAAGGGAAGCTCCCACACCTCATGGACGTAACTATCTATCCTTTTCATATCTGCCTACCTGAACGTGTTTCAAACAAGAAGTGAATTGTAATGTTGAAATAGGCAGATTAATAACCCTGTGTATTAACCACTCTGCCAAAGGAATCTCGTCCACGGTAAAAGGCGTTCTGTTTATCTTTTCAATGTTAAGCATGACATAAGTCGCTTCTTTCTTAGCCATTAGTTATTGTTGCCACGTCAAATTAAAGGAAAAAAATATTTCCCTGGCGCTGATGTACGGCCACGGAACGGGACCGCCTTCAATGTCTGAAGTGTCCAACCCAACTGCATAATGGGCCTGATCTGACTCTGTCCATGATATAAAGAAGACATATCAGATCGTATAATGTCTGTAGCAGAAGAAACAATGTTGTTAATTGTATATATCCGGTAGGACAAGGTGTGAATCCCATTATCCACAACAGCTAATGCCTTTTTCAAATTTTCCTGGTCTATTTGCCTTAACCGGGCTGCAGCCTCTTGTTGGGAAAGTTTCCATATTTTATTGTATACTTCATACAAGAAACGCTTCCTACGTGGTATCTTGGGGCCTGACAAGAAATCTTGTAAGTCAGTCTTGTTAGACAAGAGATTGAGGTGCGGTTTCACCGCATCAAGTGAGGAAGATTTTAGCCACTAATGGCACAATTTTCCTACACTATGGGGGTCATTACAACATTGGCGGTAAAAGCCGCTTACCGCCGTGCAGAAGACCGCCAATACACCGCTGCGGCGGCGGGAGACCGCCACAGCTATTATGACACACATCACGGAATCCGCCGAAATCCAGACACCCACACAAGTCCGCCACACTAAAGGTCAGCGATAAATATGCGGAAACAAATCCTCCACGCCAACAGAAACACGCCCATGCTATTACGACCCTCGAATCCACGCAGCGGTCTTTCAACCGCGGTATTCCATTGGCGGTACACACCGCCGAGCTCAAAATACACACACACTTACAAAACACCGCCACATTGGACAATTCAAAATACACACACCTGATACACATACACACACCACTCCCACACACCCAACACAATAAAAAACACACACCCACATCACCCACAAACCCCTACGACCACAAATTAGAGACGAAGGCCAGAGAGAGACAGCACAGAATAGATAAAACCATCACACAGAGGCACACTACACCATCACCCACACAACATCCACGCACAAAACACCACATACCACTACACTCACCACACTCATCAACACATGCACCACCCCACACATCACACACACCACCCCATGTCACGCCAAAGACACCCCTGCTTCTCCGAGGAGGAGCTCGGGGTCATGGTGGAGGAAATCCTACGGGTAGAGCCACAGCTATTTGGCTCACAGGTACAGTACACATCCATAGCCAGGAAGATGGAGCTATGGCAAAGAATAGTCGACAGGGTCAACGCTGTGGGACAGCACCCAAGAAATAGGGAGGACATCAGGAAGAGGTGGAACGACCCACGGGGGAAGGTGCGTTCCACGGTCTCCAGGCACCACATAGCGGTACAGCGGACTGGCGGCGGACCTCCACCTCATCCCCCACAACTAACAACATGGGAGTAGCAAGTCTTGTCCATCTTGCATCCTGAGGGCCTCGGAGGAGTCGTTGGAGGAACGGACACTGGTAAGTCAAATCTTCACTATCATATCCCCCACCCTACCTGCATGACATCACACACCCCCACCCTCACACCCTCCCCTAACACCCTAACTCCTCACTAATGTACCCATAACACCAACCACCCATCCCAACCCCAAGACCTGCATGACACAACTAAGCATGGACACCCATCACTAAAGCATGCCCACTGCACAGACCCACAACACCCCCCAACCATCACCACAAAAGCCCCCACACAGGAATGCATGCACTGGGGTTCATGCACACCCAACCATTGCACACCATGAAACACACACATGCAATAATCATGTACTTATACCCCCGCAGGAACCCGAAGGAACGTCACCACACCAGAGGGTCCAGACAACACCTCTCCACCCCCAGAAGAGGCCCACAGTGACGACAGCAGCTCTGCCCTACTGGATCTTGATGACCAGCCCGGGCCATCGTGGGCCTCAGGACAGTCGGTTCCCCTTGCCCAGTCACAGCCCAACACCGAACTGCCACCCTCTGGTAACACCAGCACAGCACCCACCCAGCGGGCCCATACCTCCCTACCGAGGACAGGTCAATCAGCGGTGTGTCCACCACTACAGGGCACCCAGGCTAACCCACCACCCCAACAACAACAGGGACCTGGGGGCAGTGGGCACACGGTCCAGGGGACGGAAGCACAGGAACACTGGGGAACTGGGAGGGCTGCTGTGCGACAGAGGGAGGACAGGCCAAGGGAACCAACTCTCCACAAGGCCCTATCCTCCATCATGGGAGCATACCACCACTCCCAGGAGACGATGGCAACGGTCCTGGACAAGTTGCAGGAGACCCTGCGTCTGCAGGAGGAGCAGTATTTGGGGTTCAGGGAGGAGCTCAGGACCATTGGCTCCGCCCTGGGCACCATCATAGGGGTGCTGACGGACATTCAAAAGACCTTGAGGGACACCGTGGCACTCCAAGGGGCCCCTGACACTAGCCAGGACGATGAAATGCCCACCACCTCCGCCGGCGCTAGTGGACAGGACGCCCTGCCACAGGACCAACACAGCAGCACCCCACCCCCTGTAGACAGACAACCATCACGAAAGCGGGCCCTGAGATCCAGGAACAGGACAGAGCAAGATGGCAAGACCCCCACCAGGAAATAAGACTACCCTGATTGTCCCCCCACTGTCCCACTTTGTTACCCTGTCCATACTTAAACTTCCCCAGCTCCACTTCCAATGGCCAGATGTGCAATGTACCTGTGAGACTAATAGGCAGGACTCTGCCATGGACATTCTTCCACCATGACCTCTCCCCATTTCACAACCCCCCTACATTTTTATGCACTTCAATAAACACCCTTGAAACCTTAATAATATTGGAGTCAGTCAATGATTGTGAACTTTGTATTGTTAATTACAGTGTAAAAAAGGTTACCCATTGGAAGGTCAACATACCAATGTCACACATCACAAGCCTTTCAAAGGTGAAAGCTGTTGACACGTAGGTTACCACATTACTGAAACTGAAATGGAAGGGGACAACTCAGTTACCAAATAGGGAGTGAAATGTAGGTACAGGATAGAGGTAGACGTGTGAAATGTAATTTAATGTAAAACATGAAATTGTACTCACCTGTGTCTCATTGAAAATATTGCTGTATGACTGACTCCCTGTTGTTTTTTTCATCTTCATCAGCTTCCTCCTCATCACTGTCCACAGGCTCCACAGGCTCACCCGCTGCAACAACACCGTCATCTGGATCATCCTCCTGCAGAAAAGGCACCTGGCGTCGCAATGCCAAGTTATGGAGCATGGAGCAGGCGATGATGATGTTGAACACCTTCTTCGGTGAGTAGAATAGGGACCCACCTGTCATATGGAGGCACCTGAACCTGGCCTTCAGGAGGCCGAAGGTAGGCTCGATCACCCTCCTTGTCCGCCCATGGGCCTCATTGTAGCATTCCTCTGCCCTGGTCCTGGGATTCCTCACTGGGGTCAGTAGCCAAGACAGGTTGGGGTAACCAGAGTCCCCCAATAGCCATACACGGTGCCTCTGGAGTTCACCCATCATATCAGGGATGCTGCTATTCCGCAGGATGTAGGCTTCATGCACTGAGCCAGGGAACATTGCATTTACCTGAGAGATGTACTGGTCTGAAAAAACAGACCATCTGGACATTCATCGAATGATAACTCTTCATGTTCCTGTACACCTGTTCATTCCTGCGGGGGGGACCAGAGCTACATGGGTCCCATCAATGGCACCTATGACGTTGGGGATATGTCCAAGGGCATAGAAGTCACCTTTCACTGTAGGCAAATCCGGCACCTCAGGGAAAATGATGTATCTCCTTACGTGTTTCAGCAGGGCAGACAACACTCTGGACAAGACGTTGGAAAATATAGGCTGGGACATCCCTGATGCCATGGCCACTGTTGTCTGAAAAGACCCACTTGCAAAGAAATGGAGCACTGACAGCACCTGCACGTCAGGGGGTATTCCAGTCGGATGGCGGATTGGTGACATCAGGTCTGGCTCCAACTGGGTACATAGTTCCTGGATTGTGGCACGGTCAAACTGTTAGGTCACGATGACATGTAGCTCTTCCATTGTCAACTGGTCCACCAGCGGTCGGTACACCGGCGGATTCCGCCATCTTCCAATATGTCCCAACTGACGGTGCCTAAGAAGGACAACAGCGAACAATCTGTCAGCATTCCTCCTGGTATGTACCCACAGTCACATACAAGACTACACCAGACAATTAACCCATCCGGGAAAGGTTTTGAGTGTAGGCCTCGGAATGTGTGACGCAGTAGTAATTGAAGCCATGTGGGCCCCTGAAATGGCGGCTGCCTGACCTCTAAACTGGGACAATGGAATTGTGGGGTAACTGCGCTGGCCTTGGACACCGTCGCAGTAGGTGGTCGTAGAGCGCGGCGCAATGCTGCATTGGTTAACATTGGACTCTATGGGTCCCAGGAGCCAATGAACAGGTGTGCTGGCGGTGATGATGCGCACCGCCGCGGACGTCACTGCCGCGGACGTCACCACCATTTTCTATCTGTTCAATCACTAGATACCTGACCTTCGACAGGAGAGGACCTACACTGCTAGTGCTGCTGTGACCTCGGTCTGGAAGCGACGATGGCTGCTGCGTCTGGGGAAAGGGCCCCTGCCTTAACTGCACAGGAGTTGGAGAAACTTGTGGATGGGGTCTTCCCCCAGTATACGCTACTCTACGGTCCTCCAGACCAACAGGTTAGTACACAGGGAGCACGTTCTATGGGCTAGGCCTGGGTGGAGAGGGCTGGGTGGATGAGGGAAGGGGGCAGAGTACATAGAACAGTCATGCATGGGGATGAATGGGCCACAGGGATAGAGTTGGGAGGGGGCCAATTACAACGACGGTGCTGTAGGTAATGACTGTTCCTCTTTCCTTGTGCATGTCATGTAGGTCAGCGCCCACCAGAAGAGGGACATTTGGCGTGCCATCACCAAGGAAGTCCGGACCCTGGGGGCCCACCAGAGACGGGGCACCCACTGCCAGAAGAGATGGGAGGACATTCGCCACTGGAGCAAGAAGACGGCGGAGGCTCAGCTGGGGATGGCCTCCCAACGTGGGAGGGGTGCCTGTCGCCCCATGACCCTCCTGATGTTCCGGATCCTGGCGGTGGCCTACCTGGAGTTGGATGGGTGCTTAAGGACATCACAGCAGACACAAGGGGGTGAGTACAACCTCATCCTATGGACTTTGCGTGCAGTGGAGCTGTCTGGGTGGGGGTGGTGGGCTGTGGGTGTCCCTAGGCCAGGGTGAGTTAGGTAGGCAAGGCCCCTCCGTTATGTAGGCCATGTGGCACTCTACCCCAGCTAAAAAAAAAAGCCTAATTCATGTATAGTTGCCCCTTTGCCATACATGTGGGCAGATTTCTACCATTGCCATGTAGGCCATATCCCAGAAATTGCATGTGCAGAGGGCAGGAGCATGGCGTAATGCAGGGGGCTGCTGCGTTTGTCTTGTCCGCCAACGGTAGCGGTATGCCATGCACTAAAACTCTCTTTCTTCTGTCTCCACCCTTTTTCTGCTCTCCCTGTCCTTCTGTACATCAGCATCAACAGGCGGAGGTACAGTGGCACCGGAGCACGAGGGAGCTGCATCCCACATGGCTATGGAGGGCCACACCACAGACTCTGAATTCACCAGTGGGACGGAGGGCGAGGGGAGCTTCACGTCAGCCACAGGATCACCAAACAGCGATACGGACTCGTCCGCTGATGGGAGCTCCCCTGTGGTGGCGGCACCATCTGTGCGCCCCACTTCTACAGGTAGAGCCGCCACCTCCCCTACCAGCACCACCCTCCCAGCAGCCCCTCAGCGTTCGCCCCGTGCCTGCTCACCCAGGAGGGTGGGCGTCACCTTCGCCCCAGGCACCTCAGGCCCTGCCCCAGTCACCCCTGCTGCCCTTAGTGAGGAGGCCATTGACCTCCTCAAGTCACTCACTGTTGGGCAGTCTACCATTGTGAATGCCATCCAGGGTGTAGAACGAGAGTTGAAACACGGTAATGCATTCCTGGAAGGCATTCATTCTGGTCAGGCTGTCCTTCAGCGAACCCTGCAATCTCTGGCCTCAGCACTGATGGCAGCCATTGTCCCTGTGTCCAGCCTCCCCCCTCCAACTTCCTCCATCCAGACCCAATCCCCTGTACCCCAGCCCATCCCAAGCACACCTACAGACCAGCATGCACACACGTCAACACACACAAGTAGCTCAAGCAAACATAGGCACCACACACACCACAGGCACTCACACAAGCATCAGACCCATACAGATACAGCAACATCCACTGTCTCCACTGTGCCCCCTCCTCCTCTTCTCCCTCCTCCCTCCCTGTGTCGTCTACACACACACCTGCATGCACCACATCTACAGGCACTAGGACTCGCACCAGGACACTCAGCACCACAAGCCGCTCACCTGCACTCACCACCTCCACTGCCATATACACGTCCCCTGTGTCCTCTCCCAGTGTGTCTGTGACGCCCCCTCCCAAAGTACACAAATGCCGGCAATCACTCACCCAACAACCATCAACCTCACGACAGCCTCTAGTACCTGCACCTGCACCCAAAACAGCTAAAGTGACACCTCCTACAACCACCTCCTCGTCCTCCACTCCCAGAGCCCCTCCAGCTAACCATCCCAGTGTACGTCAGAAACTGTCCCTATGTCAAATTGACCTTTTTGCCCCCACCCCCCCTCCAATTCATCAGCCTGTAGTAGCGCCTCAGCCAAAAAGCCTCTAGTACAAGTGGTGTGTGTACCAGGTTTTTGGAGTTCCCCGTCCACCAGGGCAGGCAGTAGGACCCGAAGCCAAGGCACTGTCAGCCCACCCCCTGTAAAGGCTCCGAAATTGGAGAGTGGACGACGGGACCGTGTCAAGACTCCTGGTGGGACAAACAGTGAAATGGGATCCAAGGCGATTGTTGAGTCATCTGTAACTCAAAAGAAGGTGGGGAAGGTCCCGCAGAAGTCTCCCCAACCTGTTGTGAGTGTCACGGAGGAGAAGTGCGCCATCATTTCCGGCGTTCCAGACACAACCGCCAGCACCGTCGTTACTGGTCTGGAGACCACCGCCAGAGTCACAGCCCAGGAGGGCCCAAGTATCGTCACTGGTCGGGAGACCACCGCCACCGCCGGAGTCACAGCCCAGGAGGGCTCAAGTATCGTCACTGGTCATGAGACCACCGCCAGAGTCATAGCCCAGGAGGGCTCAAGTATCGTCACTTGTCCAGAGACCACCGCCAGAGTCATAGCCCAGGAGGGCTCAAGTATCGTCACTGGTCCAGAGATCACCGCCAGAGTCATAGCCCAGGAGGGCTCAAGTATCATTACTGGTCAGGAGACCACCGCCACCGCCGGAGTCACAGCCCAGGAGGGCTCAAGTATCGTCACTGTTCATGAGACCACCGCCAGAGTCATAGCCCAGGAGGGCTCAAGTATCGTCACTGGTCATGAGACCACCGCCAGAGTCATAGCCCAGGAGGGCTCAAGTATCGTCACTGGTCCAGAGACTACCGCCAGAGACATAGCCCAGGAGGGCTCAAGTATCGTTACTGGTCAGGAGACCACCGCCACCCCCGGAGTCACAGCCCAGGAGGGCTCAAGTATCGTCACTGGTCATGAGACCACCGCCAGAGTCATAGCCCAGGAGGGCTCAAGTATCGTCACTGGTCCAGAGACCACCGCCAGAGTCATAGCCCAGGAGGGCTCAAGTATCGTTACTGGTCAGGAGACCACCGCCACCGCCGGAGTCACAGCCCAGGAGGGCTCAAGTATCGTTACTGGTCAGGAGACCACCGCCGGAGTCACAGCCCATGAGGGTCCAGAATCCCACAGCCCCGCTGGGCAATGATGGAACATCAAGCCACACACCAACGTCCAGTGTGGAGTTCGTCATACCACACACCAACGACAAGTGTGGAGTTCGTTATGCCACACACCAATGTCCATTGTGGAGATCGTCATGCCACACACCAATGTCCATTGTGGAGATCGTAATGCCACACACCAATATCCGTCCCAGAACCGCCATGGCAAAGCACCGCTGAACAAGGCCAAGACCGCCATGGTGAAGACCGCTGAACAGGGCAAAGACCGCCATGGCAAAGCACCGCTGAACAGGCCAAAGACTGCCATGGTTAAGAACGCTGAACAAGGCCAAGACCACCATGGTGAAGACCGCTGAGCAGGGCAATGACCGCCATGGCAAAGCACCGCCAAACAGGCCAAAGACTGCCATGGTGAAGACCGCTGAACAAGGCCAAGACCGCCATGGTGAATACCGCTGAACAGGGCAAAGACCGCCATGGCAAAGCACCGCTGAACAGACCAAAGACTGCCATGGTGAAGACCGCTGAACAAGGCCAAGACCGTCATGGTGAAGACCGCTGAACAGGGCAAAGAATGCCATGGCAAAGCACCGCCGAACAGACCAAAGACTGCCATGGTGAAGACCGCTGAACAAGGCCAAGACCGCCATGGTGAATACCGCTGAACAGGGCAAAGACCGCCATGGCAAAGCACCGCTGAACAGGCCAAAGACTGCCATGGTGAAGACCGCTGAACAAGGCCAAGACTGCCATGGTGAAGACCGCTGAACAGGGCAAAGACCGTGTGGGTATGAATAGTCCGGCACATCAGGCATCGTTCTCCAATGTGCAGCTGGGACAGTGACAGGACATGTACTTTCACGGGGAGACTCATCCAGTCTGGGCACCAGTCCCACCCAGTACCAGTAGACAACTGCATCTACTTGCGAAGATGTGTCTTTGCACTCCCCAGGATGGCACAGTGGGCAAGCCACCCACTGTAGAGACTTGAGAGACTGTGGCTTTGCACTCCCCAGGATGTAACAGTGGGCAAGCCACCCACTGTAGAGACTTGAAAGATTGTGGCTTTGCACTCCCCAGGTTGGCACAGTGGGCAACCCACCCACTGAAGTGACTTGAGAGACTGTGGCTTTGCACACCCCAGGATACATCAATGGGCATGGAGCCCCGTCATGGATCTGGCTTCGCATTCATGTGGCTGAGGTGCCCCCCCTTCCCTTCCCCCTGAGGTGCCTGTATTGTTTCTATCTGATGCCCCAGCAGTGTTCTCTCAGATTTTGGTCAGGTATCTATTGTGGGCGTCGCCCATGCATTTTTGGACTGTTGGTGCACAGACATTGTTGTGTACATATCTACACTACTTCTTGTATTGTACATTTATTTTTGACAGATTTTGTGATATATATCCGTATATTTTTTAATGAGTAGTATATTGGCACAATACAAAGTTTGACCGCTATTCGCTTTGTCTTTGTATTCTTCCGGGGGGATTGTGGGTTGTTACTGTGATTTTTGTGAATGCATTGGTGTGTATGTTGTAATATGCGAGGGTGGGGGTTTTTGGTGGGTGTCCCCGTAACTTTTGCCTCCCCCCTCCCCCGTGTCGTAGGTGCAGTACTCACCGGTATCTTCTGCGCCTACGTCGCTGTTAGTCGTAGATGAGCAGGAATGCAAGGGCTGGGAGTATTTGTATTTCCGGCTCCATGGTGTCCTTGTTCCTCGTGGGATGTGTTGAGGTGAGCATTTTCCCATAGCAAAAGCTGTTTCCGCCGTGTTTTTATCCACGGTAAATCCGCCCCGGAAAAGGTGGCGGATTGGTGTGTTGTGATAGTGTGGGCGGTACATTGTCTCCCGCCTGTCTGTTGGCGGTGACCGCCGCGCTGTTTGTCTGTACTGCTGTGGCAGGCGGTGTGTTAAAGTGGCTGTCTTAGTTGGCAGTTTCCGCCAGGGTCGTAATTCCCTTTTTTTGTCCGCCAGCATGTTTGCGGTATTACCGCACCTTTAACACCGTCTGCCAGGGTTGTAATGACCACCTATATGTTGTGATTATGTCAGCATGTTCTGGTGATATATAGCGAGGGTCTGGCCTACGCATCTGGAAACCCCCAGAGGAGGTGACAAAATGTTGATGACACCCGTTGGTATCTATGGGCCACAATAACCACCCGCCTGAACCTGTCAGTAAAGCATTAAACATACATTCTGGACCCACTCAGTAAGCTGGTGTATGGTTGCATTTGTGTATTTTTGCCAATTGCCAAATTTTGCAGGGGCAGGTCTATTGGGCATGTTTAATTCTCTAATTGTTGCTAAGCCTAAACAACTTGTTTGTTGCACTGTTTCATTTAAAAAGATCAATTAAACAGGGATGAGACATGCTCTAAACAATGTTTCTATACCCTTAGTCTGCCAATTTTGTGTTCCCCAAACACTTTTCAAATCAATATATTTGGACCAATATTCATAACCTTCAATTGATAACCGGGAAACAAATGATTCCGAATATATACATTTTGTGTTGGTCAATAACATATGCATGTCCTGAGTTGGAGGTACTTTAAAATAATATGACTCAGTATTTTTTTGACGATGCCCAGAAAAATACGCAAACTTTTCAGTATAAGTTTTTGAACTCCCTTGTGGTGGAGTTGGACAATGTTCCCATTGCGTGTAATTAAATATTGTTTTGGGACTACTCACTCTATGTATGAAGTGGTGCCCATAATAATTATAGCAAAACATATCACCATAATTTTCTTTAAACTGGTAAACATTTTCCTTTTCATAGACAGTATAATATTGCAATTCTGTAATCATAGAATCAACTGTTTTCAAATCCCAATCATCAGACACAATGCCTGGTATGACTATATCATTCATAGATAATTTTAACACATACAGTATTTGAATGATTTCCGTGCGACCATATATATCAAACATCACTTTGTCCCAAACAATCCCATCAGGAATTAGCACTGCGGAAATGTTCACAAAGGATAAGTCTCTTCGGACCTTATGTGATGAAAAATGTGGTTTCAAAACCTCCTCCACCTGTTCAGCCGCTGATCTCTCGGGAAGAAAATGACCATGTATGAACAAGAAAAAGGTAATAACAAAACTAATCCAAAACAGAAAGGCTAGGACAGTCAAAGAAAGCCATACAAAGTTCCATGGAAAAACGAAATAGGTGTCTTTAAGCCAATGTATTAGCTTACGTGCACCTGACAGGTCAGCTGTCGAAGAGGCAAACAAGTCCGATAGACCGTCGTTGAAGTCGGCAAAGTAACCAGAGGCAGTTCGTGCAAATGGCGTAGCCGTGGTCAATGGTGGAGTTGGTGTTTCCTGGGGTGGTACACTGTAGACAGCACCATCCATCTGGCTAGTAGTTGTGATGAATCGATCAAACGTTTCTAAATTGCTTGTTGTTAGTGGAACTAATGCAAGATCATCATCCACCCTCACCAAGCTCGGAGAGGTGTCAGTGTTGGTATAAACAACTTGAAGCAGAACTTCTTCTCCAGCAGTGAGAGGGATTCGGGAACTACTGGATGTTCCTCTTGGTTGGCTGTGCAGAATCGACCACATGTTGTAGTTTGACATTGTCAATTGAAACAAAACGATTTTCTTTGGCACCTGGCAACGGTTGTAGAATAACAGTTTTGGTACCGTTTATCCCCAGTACAGGGACTGGTGCCCGATAAGAAGGGACAAATTATTTTTTCACTGCGACCTTTTCACATACAAGATCCCCAACCCTGGGAATCCAGCTGGTAGATGTTACAGGCACATCCTTAATTCCTGTGGAGGCAGCACTTTTAGAAGAGTTATCCTCACAGAACTGTTGTAATTCCTGTAAAACAGTGACACGATCATTTATGTCAAAAGGTGTTTCTGCTGCCTCCACGCCAGGACCATGAGGATCCGGAACAAACATTTGAGTTCCGAACAGGCACTCATATGAAGTACGACCCCCCAAGGACCTTCTAGGCAGGTTATTTAGTGCTCTGTGAACGCCATACAGGTGGGTTAGCCAACTACGACCCGTACCTAAGACTCTGGCTGTTAAGGATTGCTTTGAATTGCGGTTTAATCGCTCCATGACACTATTTCCCTCAGGATGAAATGCGACGAGTACTGCAGTTGGCCCCCAAGGAAGCCATGGTGTCCCTGAATGCCCTTGAGGCGAAAGCAGGGCCCTGGTCCGAATGGAACGCCGCAACTGCATATGTACCGATAAAGACTTGCAAATCTTTAATAACAGTCTGAGCGTCAGCCGAGCATTGTGGCCACACCCCCACAAATCTGGAGCATGAATCAACAGTGACTAATATGTATTTGTATGCACTGTCCGGTGTTAGTGGACCGCAATGGTCCAAGTACACACACTGTAATGGTCTATTGGAAATTAAGAGGGGTGTCTGCTGCGGGCGCTTGGCTGTGGAAACTTTAATTTGTTGACAGATGTCACAATAAAGGACATAGGGCCAGTGGTATGAAAATATTTTGCACTCGCAAACGGTGTGAATCGGTAAATTCGGCCGTTTGCGAGTGCAAAATAGTGGTCTGCAATGCATGAAAGGCATTCGCAGACCACAAAGTAGAAATCGCTAAAATTGCAATTTCTAGCGTTGCGACCTGGATTTTGCAAATCGCAATTTGCGATTTGCAAAATCCAGGTCGCAAGGCAATGCTGCAAAAAATAGCAAATTGTGTTTTTTCGAAGAATGGCATTTTGCACATGCAAAATACCATGATCTGCAACCAGGTGGTAACCTGGTGCAAAATTAAAAAATGCATTTAAACTGCATTTTTAAATTGAACATGTAAAGCATACATGCCCTTTTGGCATGTGTGAACCTTACATGTTAAAAAAAATGATTTTGGGGTGCAGCAGAGGGGGCCTTAGGCCCCAGCACCTGGCCTTTTGCATTTCCAAAACTGCGATTTCTGGTTCAGAAATCGCAATTTTGGAAATGCAAAAAATTTGCAGCCATGGGCCAACAGGGCCATAGCTGCGACTGGGACCGGTATCGCAATTTGCGATTCGGTAATAGCATTTGGAATTTTAAAGAAATCGCTATTACCGATTCGCAAATGTGATACATGGCCCTTTGCGAGTCGGTAATTGCGATTTCTTAAAAATCGCTATTACCGAATCGCAATGTGCTGTGATGGTACATCTGGCCCATACTACCTCGACTCTTTGTAGAGATCGGGCCACCAATAACGGGCCTGTAAGAGTGAAATTGTAGCCGCCACACCAGTATGTGCAGATGCCACCCCCTCATGCGCTGCTTTGATCACTTGTGGTCTTATATCTTTGTTGGGGATGTCACGTACGCCTACGCCTGGAATTTTAACTTCAGTGTTCAGCATATCTCCCATATAGTATTGATATTTGTTAGGGAATCCTTTAGGATAAGGCGTACCATCAACCGTAGCTTTTATGGCAGCTAAAGTGTCTGTGTCTGGTTTGGAACTTGAATGAGTCACTGCAGCTACAGTGGCTACTGCCACTGCAGACTTTGCGGCTTCATCTGTATTTCCAGCAACGTGTATTCCAACGCGCTGGTGTCCAAGTGTATGCACAACATGGACTTTCGGTAGCGTCTCTTTCAAATCTGCTACCTTCCCCCACACGAGTCTGTGTTTTATGGTGTTGCCTTTGGAATCTCTGAACCCATTCTGACGCCAGTAATGCAGATATTCATTAAAGGACTGGACACAGTAATATGAATCACAAACAATCAGTGTAGACTGCGCTGGATCCGTATGTTCTAGTGCCATCAGCAGAGCTTTTTGCTCAGCCAATTGTGCTGTACAATCCCCTATGGTCTGTGTATAGGTATGTAGGGGACAGAACTTCTCCCCCTCCATATAGCCGTTTATGACTGCGCAAGCAGCACAATATTGATGTTTATTTCCAATCGCTGGTTGCGCAGAGCCATCGGTGTACATGACTCTATGATATTGATCAATATGCAAGGTATTCACTGGAACTGGATACTCTACTTCATATTGTAGAAATTCTTGAGTTTGTAATTTTGGATTGAAAATGTAGTCTACATCAGTGGCTGTTAGAGACATAGCCCATTGTATCCAACGTGGAAGAAGTGCTTTTGCGTTCGGAACGCTAGCTTTTGTAACAGCCTCTAGGGCTGGAATTGGAGAAACAGCAATGATGCGTTTCCCTTGGGCAAGAGGTATTTCTTTAATAAAAGCCATCTGTACAGCAGTGAGAATTTTCTCCGTTGGTGCAAAGCGTTGTTCAGCAGCTGAATACAAATGTGATTTGTAGGCAATCGGGACTGTCTTACCTTCATTAAATGTTACATAGGTGAAACCGATGGCCCCAGCTATTACCCTGATGACCAAATGTGTTTTGTTGTCCCTTGTGTGTAAATGTTTTGCTGCTAGCATGTCTGTCTGCAATTCTCGAAGAGTGCGTGTCTGTTCAACTGTCCAGAATTTACTTGAAAAATCGGGACGTATTAAGTCATATAAAGGTTTTATGCGTGTTGCATATTTAGGAATGTATGTTCTGCCAAAATTTTGAAAACCCAACAACGATTGAAGTTTTTTAGTCATATTCTGTGTTGTAATTGTGCACATTTTTCTAAAAAGTGTGGCATTAGGCTCTTCCCTTCACTCGAGAGCTCATATCCCAGGAACAGGACGCTGAGGAAGGCAATTTTTGATTTTTTAAAGTTAAATTTGTAGCCAAATTAGGTGAACCCTACAACAATGCAGGCTAACCGTCTTAAATGTTGTAGTAACTCGTCATCCGTGAGATATATATCATCCATATATGACAATGCTTCAGGGTCTATCTCGTGTAAAATAGCAGTCACACAAGCCGCAAACAGTCCTGGGCTATTCTTATACCCCTGAGGCAAACGAGAGCCTAATGCGCTAAAGCTTGTTAAGTCCCTGCTTTCAGGCTCTATATTCTGGCAGAAGAACCCATTCAAGATGTCTAAAGTTGTTTTGTATTTTTTCCGCACTATGTTGCTCATTAGTGCAGTGCTATGTGAGTTTTGTATAGCATATGTACGTGTATGTCCATTCAAATGTCTGTGGTCTAAGACTATTCTGTATGAATAGTCTGGCTTAGCTACAGGGAATAAAGGGTTCAATCACACCCTGGTATTCTAATTGTGTAAGTATTTCTCTCACCGGTTCCCTTGCTTCATGTTTTATGGGATACTGTGGTTGTGGCTGAGGTTCACTTTTAATAGGAATGACATGGTAGGGAGAGTCCCTATCCCACCCCACGTGATTTCTATATAATGTGGGTGCTTGTGCTAGAGCCCATTCTATAGAATAGGACTCGGCGAGTTCCTCCGGAACAAGTGGCGAGAAAGAAGGTTTAATGACCTCTTCTCCATATGGGCAGGTGCGAACGAAATCAGGTGGCCAATCTTGTTCAGCCAACAAGATATCATATACTTTAACTACACGGTTCCAAACGATTGCGTGTATCGTGCGTTCAATGTCTCCTTCTAATTTTAGTGTTACTTTGTACACCATATCATGCTCGGAGACACGCATGTCCGCTGTTTCTACTTGCATAAAGTCATCAGTTGCTTTCACCTCCAGATTCTCTAGAAGAGTCCGGTGAACTATTGTGACCTCTGCCGTGCTGTCTAGCAGTGCTAGAGCCCAATTCTTTTTTTTGAAGAGGGCCCTCTTCCTGTGTGGCATGTCAAAATGAGACCGCTGCCACCTTTTTCTTTTTAAATTGTTGTTTTTGTTGTACTGGTTTTTCTTCCTTTTTAACAGAAACTTCCGAAGAGCGTTGTGATTCCTGTCTTGGTTTCACGTACTCTGTTCTTCGCTCTGATTGCCCACCTCTCTCATTTCTTTTTTCTGATGAGTCCTGTAAGGAACGAGATTGGCGTGTATCAGTATATTGATATCTATCAGGTGTTTTTATATTCTCTCTATTCCTGAAATTATATCTATTTTGTGGGGTCGCCATACGCAGCGATTCTCCCCTTTCCTTTTTAGGTGTTTGTTGCTTTTTAACCCAGCGTTTCTTATTACCCTCAGGTTGTTGTTTAATATTATCTTTATTAATTTTACCCTGAACTTGAGGTTTTTGTGGTCTAGCCCCTAGGCTATCTCGACTGATACCTGAATATGTTTCCGCCATTATTTTAGGCAGCTCCCATTCCTGATCTTGTTGTGGAACATCACAGAGCCGCATGTGCACTGCAAGTGTAACTGCTTCCCCTTTAAGGTTACTTAGGATGATTGAAGAAACTGTGGCAAAATTGCCCATCATTTGCATTCCCAAATCTAGGGCTAGGGCAGCCCCGTATTCATCTTGAATTTGTTTAAGCACTTCCTGTAGATTGGCAAGTGGCGGTGTACCGTGTGCCGTTGTGTAGAGCACGGCAAATACCGTGCCCCATGTATTACAGTGTTTAACTGTAGGGACCCTCCCAAAGGGCAAGCACATAGTCAATATTCTATGTTTATCCTGAGGTCCCATATGGGGAAATACTGCTTCCAGCGTATAAATTTTTTGTGCTAGCCAGAACGGAGTCTCCTCTCGTTTGGCCGGGACCCTACCCATAATTGAATGTACAGTCACCGGATTTATACCTGGTGTTACTGCATGTGGTTGTGCTGGAGCAGCGCGCGCTGGGTTTGTATTTAAAGTTTGCATCACAAATTGCACTAATCGTCTGTATATTGCTATTATCTAAATGTATAAGCGTCGAACCTCAGCTATTGCTTAATTCGCAACCGCAGGATGTGGTGTATATGTGGCAAATAAAGGCCAAGTAGGACCGTCATTGCTTAGTGGACCTAACCTTACTGGTAATATTGTATGGGGTACGGTGCCATCAAGCCAATTATTATGTTCTTGATAAGATAGAGGTATCTCTAAATATGCGTACGCCCTGTATTGTCCAGGCGCGTTCACAACTGTATATGTGTGAAATTTATTTGAGTTTCCATCAACTGCTGGAAATGTGACCCAAGAGTAAAAAAGCTCTGTTCCATAAGCTGCGTGGGCATCCACCACAAACATGACTGGACCTCCCTGGGCCGTGAGGCCATTTGCTAGTAAGTGTGCTGTGAGAGGTTGTCTCATGTTATCAGCTATTTGTACAACCTGGGGATTTGCCATCATAAAGCACAAGGAGTTCAGAGAAGGCACACCAAGATGGGTTTTTTTCTTTTAAAGTTCAAGCTTGAACAACCGCCAGCTGAAAATAGGATTACCTATACGGCTGTGGTGGAAATCCTCAGTACCACGGATGTCTCCGAATACGGAACTGTGGTGTCATTCTATAAAATGAGACTGAGATATTCCGGTGGACCCGAAAATTAGAGCCTGACCAAACGTTGGTGGCGCCATGTTGCGTAGGCTCTCATTATCTTAACAAGACTACTGGATTTTGAGCAGCAAGATCATCTAAAATGTGGGGGACTGAGTCTGACCCATGGTGGATGACGCTTGTCACTCCAAATCCGGGTTTTGCTCCAGCTAACTAGCAGTGCCTCATCTCTCCCAAATGGCAGACACAATTGGGCAGCCGAGTGCATTTCTCAGGGAAGTCATGGTCACTCAGGTCACAACCGGTTCTCTCATACACAATGTGGTCTCATATATAAATGACAATAAAGGCAGTATAAGTTTTAAAGATTGGTTTAATAAAATAACTGTATGTTGGATAGCAAAGCTTGAGCTGCAATAGCCAGAACCACACAACGCAGTAATATTAAAATAGTGACTACGAGAGTGAAACACAAGAATAAGGCTATCATGGTGCCACTATTTTATTCTCTCTCTAAGTTATATTTTGAGCACAGCATGTTAAGCTCTAAGCCTGCCTTTCAGGTTCCCCCAGGAGGATATCAACCCTCATACCTGAGCAAAGGCCTGTTATCTGCATCAGTATCTGCAACGGGACATTCAGCATTAAGTTGTGGTTCCCTGGCTTGAATCTCCCTCTTGACGTGTACTAGGACTAGAAAGTGTTTTTATAACTAACACGAAGATGTTCTAAGAAAATGTCCCTACGTAAGGATGTGTATTTTCTACGATTGCTGGAGACTAAACTTCTACCATGTTTACCGGCAATGTACCAGACTGTAGCCTTGACTGAAGCACAGGGCGATCAAGAATGCATTATTTGAGAACACAGTGCTGAACTAAGCTACACAGTGTGATAGAAGAAATTAAAACAAGACCGTAAACACTGGTTATTGTAAAACAACAGTGCGAAGCTGAATAAAATATATCTAGGGCAAAGTGCACAGCGGCCTAGTATGTGAAACTAACGTGCATGGAGCTACACATAAAATGGCTACACAACACAGCGTCCCCACACCTCTATCCCCAGGACACATCAATCAGTGGTGTGCCCACCTGTACAGGGACCCCAGTCCACACCCCTCTTCCAAGACAATCAGGGGCCTGGGGTCGGTGGCAGTAGGCACACTATTCAGCGGACACAGGCACAGGGTTACAGGGACACTGGGAGGACCGCTGTGCGCCAGAGGGAGGACAGGCCCAGGGAACCGACTCTCCCGGAGGCACTCACCAATGTTCTAGGGGCTTACCAAGAATCCCAGGACACAGTGGGCCAGATCCTTAACAACATGCAGGAGTACAAGCGGCTGCAGGAACACCATCAGGAGATCAGGGAGGGCCTGCAGGCTCTCAACACCACCATGACCTCCATAGCAGGGGTGCTGGCAGACATGGCCTACATCATGAGGGAAAGGACACCACACCAGCGGGCCCCTACCACTAGCCCTCCACTTCCTCTGCAGGTAGTGAGCAGGAGGCCCCACCCTAGGTCAGGCTATCAGCATCCCTCGTCTGCAGAAGGTGAACCACCCTGCAAACGTTTCCTGTGACCCAGACAGGAGTCAGAGACACTTGCCAAGACCAAGACCACTGCCAGGAAATGAGACTCTCCTGATTGTCCCCCTTGTGTCCCACCCTGTCACCTTGGCCCCTTTGAACTGCATTTGCTCCCCTTAATATGGCCCCTTGGACACTGGACCTGTGCTACTAACAGACTGGAACAGCACCCTGGGCTTTCATCTACCATCACCCCATTCCATTCCACTTTTCATACAATGATTTGCACTGCAATAAACACCCTTGAACACAATTTTAGTGACACCATTTTATGTGTTGAAAATGTGCATTTATGCGAACCGTCACATCTAGTGCATATGATCTGAACACTGTGATAGCATACAAAAAATGACCTGTAGCTGTCTGCAGTAAACACAACAGGACACTGTTGTCATATCATCAACATCTGTAGAAGGACAAGTCATAGGTGATAGTAAGTTGAGATGAAAAGGACGTGAATGCCTTCATGCTGCAGCCACACATAAAACATCAATAGTCAGAGTAATGGTCAGTCGCACTGTCTCACCTTTGTGTCATTGGAAGTATTGTCGTATAACTGATGTTCTGTTGACACACATCCTCATCCTCTACCTCCTCATCCACACTGTCCTCAGGGTCCACTGCTGTCATGGGGCATCTCCAGTCCCCTCCTCCTACAGAAAAGGCAAATGTCGTCTGAGGGCCAGGTTGAGCAACATGCCACTACTATGTGGCAGACCTTCTTGGGTGAGTAGCACAGGGATCCACCTGTTAGATGCAGGCATCGTAACCTGGCCTTCAGGAGGCCGAAGGTCCTCTCCATTATTCTCCTGGTTCTCCTATGTGCATCATTATAACGGTTCTCAGCCCCTGTTCTGGCAGTCCTCACAGGGGTCAGGAGCCATGATAGGTTTGGGTAGCCAGAGTAACCTGCAAATAGTGAGAGACAATATATAGCCTTACACAATCCTATGGGGATAACACTTGAAGGCATACACTGACATAGAGTAGGTGGGGACTCTGGCTCACCTATTAGCCACACCCTGTGCCTCTGTAGTTGAGCCATCACATTTGGGATGCTGCTATTCCTCAGAATGAAGGCGTCATGCAACGACCAAGGATACTTGGCAGTGACGTGAGAGATGTACTGGTCTGCCAGGCACACCATTTGCACATTCAGTGGTTGGAAACTCTTGCAATTCCTCTACACCTTTTCATTTTGGCAGGGGGGGACAAACACAATTTGTGTACCATCAGTCACCCCAATAATATTTGGTGTATGTTCCATTGCATAGAATCAGGGCTTCACAGTGGCCAAATCTTTCACTTGAGGGAAAGAAATGTAGCTGAACATGTGTTTCACCAAGGCAGACAACACCTTTGCCAGCACGACTGAGAACATTGGCTGTGACATTCCTGCTGCCAAGCCCACTGTCAATTGGAAAGAACCAGTTGCCAGGAAATGGAGCACAGATAGAACCTGCACAAGAGGAGGGATCCCAGTTGGATGGCGGATAGCTGGTATCAGGGTAGGCTCCAATTGTGCACACAGCTCTGAGATTGTGACCCTGTCCAGTCTATAGGTGAGTAGAATGTGCCTGTCCTCCAGTGTAGCAAGCCCTTAAGAGGTCTGTACATGGGGGGTTTTCTCCTCCTCCTATTCATCCTCAGTGGTAGGTATGCAAGGGACCCAAGAGTGAGTAGGCCGTGAAAATTTGAACAATTGAACCACCACCTCAGTGTGCATACAGCATTAACGTGATAGGACAGTGGGAATGGCAATGTATGAGCAATTTTCGGCAATGACGCAGTTATGGAAGATTCATATGTAGTCCACCACCATGAAATGGTGACTGCATGTCCTTGTCCTAGGGATAGGTGGAAGTGAGGTAACTCTGACGACGTTGGGCGTTGTGGTGGAAGGCGGTCTTGCACCACTGAGCAATTCCTCATTGGCTAATATGGGTCTCTATGGAGTACACTGGCCCATGGGGATCAGCGTCAGCAGTGAAGATGTACACAGCTGTGGAAGTGAACGCGATTTTCTGTCTATAACCTCACTTAATTCCAGACTTCCACAGTAGAACACCTGCACTGCGTGGGCTGCTTTGTCCTGTGACTGGAACCTGTCATGGCCCATCTGCCTTCACTTCGGAGGACTTGGAGCGCTTGGCGGATATGGTCCTACCCAAGTAGGGACAGCTTTATGGGCCTCCAGACCAACAGGTGAGTACACCTTGGGCACGATGCATGTGGGAAGGATGCATGGAGATGTGTGTGCAACCCTCATGTCATTTGGGGTGGATATCTGTAGGCAGTGTACATGGTGGACACCGGGCGATGTGTGTGCCAGTGGAGTTGGAAACAGGATTTGTGAGCCATATGAGTGACAGGCTGAATTGGATGTGTAATGGTGTCCTCCTGTCTGCATTCCCTCTGCAGGTTAGCTCGCATCAAAAGAAGGGATTGTGGTGTGCCTTCACCAAGGACGTGCGGACCCTGGGGGTCAACAGCAGGCGGAGCACCCACTGCAGGAAACGGTGAGGGGACCTGAGACGCTGCATATGGAAGACCGCGGAGGCCCAGCTGGGGATGGTCTCCCAACAAGGAAGGGGTGTCCGTCAGAACCTGACCCCCCTGGTGGCCCGCATACTGGCGGTGGCCTACCTGGAGCTGGATGGGCTCTTGGTGGCATCAGAGCAGCCACAAGGTGGTGAGTACAGTGGGCATTACTACAATAATTGGTAGGTGGCATGGGATCCGGGTCATTGGTGTAAGTTAGTGTGTGTCCCTTAATGTCAGGACAGACATGGAAGCGTGATCCAGCTCAAAGGTAATGGGTGTATGGCAAATGCAGGTACCCTAGCTCGTTTGCATTCCATGTCAGTCAGGGCTTTGTGGGTCCTATGAGGTGTGCAGTTGGTGGTGTTTGGCCCTCATCTTGCTGTGGCATCTATCCAATTCAATGCCAATGCAATGCATAGTGTTCAATCCTGATCCCTGTGTGTGACGGTCCTGTGTATGGCAACTGTGCAGTAATTGATCCAGTGCTCCGTTTCTCTCCCTCCCTCCCTTTCTCCTTCTGTCATCCTGTCCATGTGTGCATTAGCATCATCTGGCAGGGGAGCAGGGGCACCGGCGACAGAGTGAGCTGCATCCCACAGGACCCAGGGGGCAGAGTCCACCAACGCCGAGGGAACCAGTCGGACGGAGGGCAAGGGGAGCACCACAGCGGAGATAGGAGGTGACAACACTGACTCAGATGCCACCTCCGATTGAAGCTCCCTGGTGGTGGTGGACACCACTGTGACCACCACAGCTACAGGCACAGCTGCCACCCCTCTGTACCAGCACGGCCCACCCAGTAGCCCGTCAGCGAGTTGCCCATGCCCGCTCACCCAGGAGGGTGGGCATCTCCTTCGTCCCAGGCACCTCAGGCCCTGTCCCAGTCAGCCCTGCTACCCTCAGTGAGGAGGCTATTGACCTCCCGAGAGCCATCTCTGTAGGAAAGTCAACCATTGTGAATGCATTCCAGGGGCTGTCATCCCATATGCTGCAATGCAATGCATTTCTGGAGGGCATCCACAGTGGAATGGTGGCCCAACATAGATCGATTCAGGCTCCAGCCTCCCCTTTGATGGCAGCCATTGTCCCTGTTCCTACCGTCCCCCCTCCAACTACCACTTCCCAGTCCCAGCCTCCTCAATTCCAACCCCCATCCCATGCACACATACAGATGAGCATGCACACAAGACATCACACAAGAGTGGCAAAGTCAAACACAGGCACCACACTTCCATCCACAAGCACTCACACAAACAACAGACAGTTGCACACACATCCACATCCACTGCCTCCACTCTCCACCTCCTCCTCCTCCTTCACTTCCCTCACAGTCATGTCGACACTCACACCTGCATGCGCTTCTTCAATAGCCACCACCAGCATCACCACACCAAGCAGCACACACACCTCACTAGCAGACACCTCCACAACATTCATGCACGTGTCCCTGCAGGCACTCAGACACCCAACAGCCACCCACCTTACATCAGCACACTGCCCATGCACCTGCACCCAAGTCTAGCAGACTTATTCCTCCAACAACCACTCCCTCAACCTCCACTCCCATACCTCCTCCCTCATCCCGCCCCACTGTCATTGCCCAACTTGACCTCTTCCCTTCCCCTCCCCCCGTCCTGCCTGTAAGAGCAGGGTCCCAATGACCCAGCCCAGCACCTCAGCCAGATAGTCCACAGGGACAGTGGAGGAACCTCCTAGTCGTGGACGCAAGACAGTGAAGGATCCCACTCATCAGCCAGGAAGGGGAAGTATCCTAATCCAGCAGCCAGGAAAGGGAAGGATCCCACTCCACCAGCCAGGAGGGGTAAGGTTCCCACTCCACCAACCACTAGGGGAAGGTTCCCATTCATTCACCAGTGCAAGAAAAGATTCCCACTCAACTACCATCGACAGGCAAGTAGCTCTCACCTCCAGCTGGGACACAGCAGCCCTCACCTCCAGCAGAGGCTGCCCATGTGACACCTCCCCCAGCAGAGACAATGCAGCCCCCACCTCCAGCAGAGGCTGCCCAGGTGACACCTTCCCAGGGGAGACCATGCAGCCCTCACCTCCAGCTGAGACACAGCTGCCCACACCTCCAGCAGAGGGCTTGTAGGCCAACCTCTAGGGACTGTTGTACAAGGAGCCCCCTCCAGGATCAGTTGGCAAGTTCCCCACCTCAGTGACTGTGACCTTGCACATCTCAGCATTGAGAAATGGGCATGGAGACCCCTCCAGGACTAGTGGGCAAATTCCCGACTTCAGCTGAGGTGCCCCCTGCCCCCCAGTGCTTGTCCACTTCTGTGATGATGCCCCTGCACATTTTTGTGCGTAGTTATTCAGGATCAGGTTGGGGCTTGGACTGTGCTCTGTGGCCATGTGGGCCTAATGTACTTTGGACTGGGCATTGGCCATTTCTGGACAATTGTTTATGTCTATCTGTTCAAAATTGGTTCATTTGGTGGCTTTTGCCTTACAAATAAATTTTCACTACTTCCGACCTCTAGTCCTTGTATTATTATGCCGTGTGTCATGTGCCATTGGTTTACGTATGCAGCTGGTTGTGTGTATGGTGTGTGTGTGGATGGTGTGGGTTGTGCATGTGTGTGTCACTCTCCTTTTCCTCCCTCCCTCCCTTCTGTGCTAGGCGGCTGTAATCACCGCCGTCGTCTTCGCCGGCGTTGGTGTTCCAGGTAGAGCATGGCATAGAAGAGCATCGGGAAGACTTAAAGTTCCGGTTCCATGGCGGCATTGAGCTTCTCTGTGTCTCTGTTCGTGAGTCTTTGGTCTTCTGTGATGTGTTTCCACCAGGCTTTTGATGGCGTTGGTACCGCCCCACGAAATTGTGGTGGTGTGTTGTGTCATAAGGTGGAGGGCGGTACCTTGTCTTCCGCCTGGCCGTTTGATGGCTGCCGCTGTGGTGTGTGGTGTTTACGTCCTGGCGGATGGTGTGGTGCATTGGCTGTATATGGGAGTTATCACCGCCATGGTCATAATTTGGCAGTAATTACCGCCAGCATGTTGGTGGTATTAGCACCATTTTAACAGTCACCGCCAATGTCATAATGACTACCTGAGTGTATGCTTCATTTATTGCCTGTGTGTGTACAAGTACTTTGCACTACCCTCTGATAAGCCTAACTGCTCGACCACACTAACACAAAAGATAGCATTAGTATTATCTACTTTAGACTCTGTTAAGCCTCTGGGAAACCCCTGTTCTCTGTGCACACTATATCTCATTTTGATATAGTATTTACAGAGCCAGCTTCCTACACCTTTGATTGGCAATAAAATATTTGGGGCCTTATTTATACTTTTTGGTGCAAAATTGCACTAACGCAGTTTTGCACCAAAAAGTTTTGCACCGGCTTGCACCATTTTTTAGCACCAGCTGGGCATCATATTTATGGAATGGTGCAAGCCGGGTAGGCTAGCGTAAAAAATAATGACGTTAGGCAGGTTAGAGTCAAAATAAATTACTCTCACCAGATTAGAGTAATTGTTTGACGCTAAGGGGCATATTTATACTCTGTTTGCATTGAATTGGCATCATTTGTTTTGTACTCTAATTCGGTGCAAAACTAACTCCATATTTATACTTTGGTGCTAGACCCATCTAGTCATTTTTATGGAAGTGGAAACCTACCTTGCCGATAAGTGGAGACCTACCTTGTGTTCCCATGCAAAAAATGACTCTATGGCCTTAGCGCCATATTTATACTTCCATGTAAAAATGGTGCGAGGGAGGAGGGGTCAAAAAATGGAGCAAAGCTTTCTTTGCCCCATTTTTTAAAGGCTGGGTCAGGGTAGGCGTTAGGGGACCTGTGGGCCTATTTCCATGGTGGAACACCATGGAATAAGCCCACAGGTGCCCTCCCCAGTCCCCAGGGTTATCTGCACCCACACCAGAGGGACAGCGGAGGATGGGGGACCACATCGCAGGTAAGTACAGGTAAGATTGCATTGTATTTTTGAAAATGCAATAGGGGGCCCTGAAATGGGCCCCCATACATGGCATAGGGTGCAATGGCCATGCTCAGGGGACCCCTCTCCTCTGTGCTGGCCATTGGGGTGGTGGGCATGACTCCTGCCTTTTCTACGGCAGACGTCATGTGGCATGGTAGGTTTAGCACCATAAAATGACACTAATCTGGTTAGAGTCATTTTTTTTTACTCTAACCTGCCTAAAGTCATTTTTTGGAGCTAAACCCTCTTCTTCTATACTGCCAGCCCCACTTGACTAAAGTCATTTTTTTTACTCTAGCCTACCCTTTGCACCGGCTTGCACCATTACATAAATATGGTGCCCAGCTGGTGCACAGAAATGGTGCAAGCCGGTGCTAAACTTTTTGGTGCAAGACTGAGTTAGTGCAGTTTTGCAGCAAAAAGTATAAACAAGGGCCAATATTTTGTACGTTTGCGCCACTTTTGCGTCAAAAAATGACATTAATGCGGCGCATAAAAAGTACAAATCAGGGCCTTGGTGCTAGGCGGGTCTAGCACCAAAGTATAAATATGGAGTTAGATTTGCACCAAATTAGAGTTAAAAAAATGACGCTAATTCGGTGCAAACAGAGTATAAATATGCTGCAGAGTATAAATATGCCCCTAAACATGGCGTTAAGGCCATAGAGTAATTTTTTGCACGGGAACGCCTACCTTGCATCTCATTAAGGCAATGTAGGTCTCCACTTTCAAAAAATGACTTTAACTCCATATATTTGGCACTAGAGGGGTCTAGCACCAAAGTATAAATATGGAGTTAGTTTTGCACCAAATTAGGGTAAAATAAATGACACTAATTCGGTGCAAACAGAGTATAAATATGCCCCCTGATCTCTGAGCAGTGGTGTCTGTGCAGTCCGAAACCCAGACTGTGAAACTCACTGAATCTAAGCCCTTAGGGGACCCAAACTACAACAAGTTCAGGTGAGGCCTGCAAACTGAACTTTTTCCTCTGTATTCAAATAAGTCTCACTTATCCAGAGGTAGTGAATTAAGACTGTCATACTGATTCCCTTCTTTCAAATCATTTGAGTCTAATTCTCTCGACATCTACTTCCCCTAGTTTCAAGTAGGGCAAGACTCAGGGCATCAGTGCACTCCCAAAATATACAAACCAATCAATCAATCACTTTCTCAATCAGTCACCTAACAAAGTTCATAAGGCACTTAGGAGCATATTTATAATGCCCTAGCTCCACCTTGCGCCACATTACGTCATTATTTTTTACGTTAATGTGGCCCAACGAGGGCGAAATCCCCGTGCCGTCCTAATCACATAGCTATTTGGGCATTTATGCCTAGCTTATATGTGCAAATTGTCATTTTTCAGAGTAACACCCCTTTTCACAAAAGATGGTTTTCCATTTTTAAATTATTAGTGATGTGTGGGTGGGGAATGTGTCTTCCAGAGTGGAAACCTCTACTGAAGGGCTGGTCACAGCTGCAAATCACACTAATTTGTGGGTATGTATTCCAAAATGTTTCCTGACTCATTCACACCCTGCAAATAGACAGAGAATGAATCGTATGCATGGTATTTATAAATACTGTTTCCAGGGTGGAATGCACTGCTTTTGTCTAGAAATGTGTCAGCATTCATTCACATATCTAAACTAAACTACAAAATATAACACACTTGCAAGCACACGGCAACATAGCAAACATATTAGGGCACATCTCAACAAAACAGTTAAAACAGAATGCAATAATCACAGTACTACACAACACAACCTTGTTGCAATAATGCAGCACAAATATGCAGGCCAAAGAAGCATCAGAACACATTACCAGCACAGCATGCCACTAAACAAAAAAGTATAAATCTTCTTTTTGTCACACTTTAACAACTCCAGAATGATGGCTTTACAATAGAGTGATAAAAGGTGTTTGGAGTAAGCATTGCCTCAACTTACTACTAAGGACAAGAAAGAGTGCCAGTGAAAAAAGTTTTGTGATCTAGCCTACAATATTTATGCCATATGTGAGTCCTACCTGAATGCTATGCTGAATGCTACAATAGGCTTTGTAAATTGAAAGAATTCCCAATGCGTTGTCGTGTAGGTTCTCATTATCCTAATGAGGCAATTGGATTTGGGTGGCAGAATCGCGTAGATTGTGGGGTATTAAGTACAATTCCACATCATGTGACACCTGTCGGCCTAATCCGTGTTTTCCAGCTGACTAACGGAGCCTCATCTCTGACCAAGAACAGGGATGATTGTGGCAACGGGGCGCATGACAAGAAACACTCCTCAGGGGAAACGTGGCTGATCAGATCTCACCCCTTTCTTTCAGTTACATTAGTCTCACACAGGAAAAGACAAACAGAGGCAGAATATGATTCAATAAGGGTTTATTGATGTAACTGCATCTTAGATAAAATGGCATGTATTGCAATAACTAGAATGATAAAACACACTAAAAGCAAAAGGGCGAAACACAAAAACAGTCCCACCTTACTATCACTAGAAGTGATATTCATTTTTTCTACCTAAGCTATGTTAGAGCACAGAATAATAAGCCCAAATCTGCCCTTCAGGTTTCCCCCCTGGGAAGACATCAACCCTCATACCTGAGCAAGGGAGTCTGTAGTCTAAAGAGACTTCGTCCCATATAGGTCAGGGATTCGGTAGTCTGAGCAGGAAGCTGTAGCGAGGCAATCAGCAATAAGCATGCAGTTTTGACCATCTGGCTGGAATTTCCCTTGAAACGTGTGTGTGGCCAAGAAGTGTTTTTTATAATAAAATAGTTGACATTCTAAGAAAGAGCCCCCACAAAGGAAAGTGTATGTTTCTGTGTATGTTGGAGACACAGCATACCACTTTTGCCGGCAACCCTATCTGACTGCAGTGTTGAGGAAAGCACAAAATGAAATGTATGTCCTGCTAAGAACATAGGGGCATGTTTATACTTCCTTTGCGCTGAATTAGCGCCATTTTTTTAACGCAAATTCAGCCCAAACTTAACTCCATATTTATATTTTGATGCTAGACACATCTAGCGTCAAAATATTGGGATAAAGTCATTTTTTGGATGCATGAATCCACCTTGCATCAATGAAATGCAAGGTAAGCGTTCCCGTCCAAATAATGACTCAAAGCCCCTAGCACTTTGTTTATCCTCCCGTGCAAAAATGGTGCACTGGGGAAGGCGGGCCTAAATAATGGTGTTTGTGCAGTTTTGCATCAAAAAGTATAATTATGGGCCGTAATGCTTTCATAGGAGAAAGAACAATTAGATATAGAAAATAAAACAACACCACAAATGTAGATATTGCTAGAAAAATAAAGCAATGCTGAATAAAATGTAACTGGGCTAAAGTGCATAAAGGCAGGCCTAGTTTGCTAAAATAATATGGCTAAACTAGCTATACAACAGCATGGTACTGTTGTAAATAACAAAATGAAGGCTTTAATAGTGTCTTGGAAATCATGGTTAATGCTACAAAAAAACAGAAAGAAGAGCACATTTTCCATACATTCTCAATGTTTTTCCACACACATGTGAAAAAAAGGGCAGTGCCACAGTAAGTGAAATGTACTTTCGGCAGCATTTTTCATTTGATTTCCCAGTGTCCTACACCAGCGTTACCAAAAAGCTGTGAGTAACAAGTAGAATGCTAACTTTCTACATTCATAACAAAAGTGAAGAATTCCGGTACACCTTGTCGGAATAGCAATAGGAGCTGTTGAGTTTAAAGGCACAGAGCCGCCAGTAGCAAGCACAGAGCAGTCAATGCAGTTATACAATCAGGTATGTGTGAACGGAATTAAGAGTTTCAGTTATTTATGGTATAATGTATTGTTATCGGATTGAAGACAGTTAATCCCTATCTAAGTCCAGCATCTTCTTTCCACATCTGTCTCCTTCCACTGTGTCACTTAATAACTCATTAATTTTTAATACAGTAACATTTTGGTAAACATGGAAGTATTTTAATCTTCCATTTAAATGCATGAAAGTACTTTTTTAGAGGTAAGGGAAGCTATTTGCAGACAGATCTTATATTTAAACTGAATAGATTTGTGCTCCTCAAGTTATGTGTGTAGCACAGCTTCTTTATGTATTTTTAATGTTATTTACAGCACAGTCCTGGTTCTACACTCACATGTTTTTCTTAAAACTCCTTGCTAATGAGCCAGAGAAGCTACATTTACATTCTTTGATACACAAACCACACAGACTGAGCCACCTTCAAAACGGCCCTCAACACCTACTACCACCAGATCAAAGCTGTAAAACAAGAGGCCCTGACCCGCCAGATCGAGAATAGCACAAGCCAAACCAAGGTACTCTTTACCATCATCAGAAAGGTTCCCTGCCTATCAGACATCCCCCCTTACAAGAACTTTGTGATGCCCTCGCCGACCACTTCCACAATAAGATAGAAACCATCTACAGTAACTTTGATCCTCAACCATCTGACCTCCCCAGCATCCCCTCAACCTCCAGCTCTTACCACCAACTCACCACATGGGGACAACTCAGCACACCGAACACAATGAGCTCCATTCACTTGGGCACACTCACTGCCCCCTGCCCCCACAGAATCTTCTAGCTCGGAAGGAACAAGATCAGCTGCCAGCTCACACACCATCCTCAATGCCTTCGTAACCATGGCCACTTTTCCAGAAGCCTGAAAACACTCAGAGATCAGACCCCCTTCTCCAGAAGCCCTCTTCAGACTCCAACGAGCTCCAGAATTACAGCCTAATCTCGCTAATCCTATTTCCCGCCAAAGTCCTAAAGGCCAACAACCTCCAACTCAACGAACACCTGGAGAGAAACAACTTGCTAGACCCATCCCAAACGCGCCTCAGAGCAAATCACAGCACCAAGACAGCGCCGATCACCACAACAGATGACTTTCAAGCCCTGCTTGACAGAGAAGAAGCAGCCACCCTGATCCTACTCGACGTCTCCACCACCTTCAACACTGTCTCCCACCACACACCGATCAACCCACTATGCCAGATTGGGATCACAGACGATGCACTCAGATTGATGAAATCCTTCCTCATGGGATGCCCCCAGAGAGTCCATCTCCCCCTTTCACCTCACTGGCAAGCATACCTTGTGCGGCATGCCCCAAGGCTCCTCCCTAAGCCCAATACTCTTCTATGTCTACATGACACCACTCACAGACTTTTTGAGTTCGCACAACATCGGCATCATCTCCTATGCTGACAGCATGTAGTTTGTACTCACACTCTCAACAGTCCTCACCAGAACGAAGACCAACTTCCACAATTGTATGAAGAAGGTATCCGCCTGGATGAAGGACAACGGCCTGAAGCTCAACACAGACAAAACGGAGGTTCTGATCTTCAGCAGACGCTGAACCCTCTAGAACAACTCCTGGTATCCAGAAGAGCTCAAACTCACCCCAACACTGAAAGCTCACACCCGCAACATCTGCATCTTTCTCAACAACAAACACTCTATGAAATGGCAGGTCAACACAATTTTCTCAGTCTGCTTCCACATGTTCCGCAAGATCTTTAAGTGGCTCCCCATAGGCACGAGGAAGACTGTGACTCAGGCCCTCATCACCAGCTGACTGGAATACGCCCACACACTCTTAGCTGGCACCACCACGAAAGTCATGCAAAGACTCCTGATGATCCAGAATACAGCTGCCAGACTGATCTTCAACCTGCCCAAGAGAACCCACATCACCAAGCACCTGAGGGACCTTCATTAGCTCCTGATCCAGAAAAGATGCCACTTCAAGCTCCTGACCCATGCCTACAAAGCCCTCCATACCCAAGGACCACCTATCTGAACTGCAACCTTCACCTCCACCAACTAAACAGGAACCTCCGCTAGACACACATCACCCTCACAAAGATACCACACATACTTTGCTGCTGCACCAGAGGACGCTGCTTTTCCCACCTCACCACCAAAGCCTGGAAGGCCATCCCCCTCCACCTTTACACCACACCCTTGCTGACCTACTTTAGAAAGGAACTGAAAACTTGGCTTTTCGAATTAACACCAGCAGTAAGCACCTAGATACCCACTCAGGTAACAAGCTGTGCTATACAAATAACACCTGATTGATTGACTGACACTGTTCATAATAGTGACAGCTGAAACTGGAACCAAGGAGAGATGACTTTGTGTGTTCTTTCTTCTTGAAGAAAAAAAGTAGCAGTAGGCCTCTGTCTTAAGCTATATTTTTAACAAGAATAATTTTTCAGTATCCTGTGTAATGAAACAAAAGCTGAGCATGAGCCGAATCATCATGGCTTCTTAGAATCTCATTAATAAGAAAGGTATATAAGCTACCAGTATAGGGGGTGAGCCAGGGACACTTACTAGTTTTCCTATTTTGAAAGGGTATAGTTTCCTTTTGGATCTTTGAAAGTCTACCAGGTGTGACCCAATAATTATGGGGTATCACAACAAGGGGTAGTGAGACTCTTCAAATGAGCTGATATTCAGACATTTAAAAGTTATTTTTACTTCTCCAAGTTCCTTTGGTCACTAATTGCATCTCCTTGCATGAATGACCATTGGCATCACAATCATTTTTATTGAGAGGTAGAATATAGGAGTAAGATAAAATACATTTACATATTATATATATTTATTGCATATAAGAAGCTCTCTTTATTTGCCTTATAAACAACTACATTCAAAGATAATTATTGAAAATGGGGTTTAAAATAAGAAAAATATTGCAAATCAAATCAATGGGACATTTATTTTACAAACCCAGAGAAAACTGTTATGGCTACCCAATTTTCAAACATTAGAAACAATATACATCTCTATTACAAATAGGAGAAGGGTGTTTTGGGGCTCATTTATTTCTGGGAAGTGTAGCATCAGAAATGTGAATCATCTACAAATACATATTTGTCTCTCCACACAGCAAAAACAGTGACTGTTATACTGCCTTTTACAGCAAGATTTCCCTCACTTCAGACACATTCTGTGAACTAGGTAAACACTCTAGTTCTTTCTGAGAAATCTGATATTCATAAACAGCTCCAGGAGGAAGTAGTCATTGCGATTTGTAGAGTGATACTCTAATGAGGCGTGTGGCAGGCACTGGATATGAATCTCCTGGGTAGATATTTACTTGCTAAAAGCAAATCAAGATGCAAGCTTTTGGTGGTTTACATCTGGCTTTACAATTTGAAATATTCAGGTATTTTATTACAAAGAAAGCCAAAGATTTGCTAATGTCACAGAAAATAGATGAAAAGTGCTATATACTTACTGATACAATATAATACTATAGGCCTGAGTGAAATTTCTATTCCCCTGGAGTAATTGGAGCAATTTCAATAATTTTCCATTACTCTTTAACATGACATTACTGATAATAACACAATTATGACTGCTCGCATAAGAGTAATATGGAGGATATAATCCTACCAAAGGATCACATTTAGGGCCTGATTTATATATCGTCAGATGGGTTACTCCGTCACAACAGTGACAGACAGCCCATCCGCAGAAATCTAAATCCCATTATTTCCTACCTGATTTAGATTTCAGCAGACAGGATATCTGGCACTGTTGTGACAGAGTAACCCATCCCCCAATATCTAAATCAGGCTCTTAGCTCTATATTCTGTTGCATTTAGCGTTATTTTCATAGCGCAAAATGCATCCTCATTTCAATTTTGGACACATGGCTGCACTTCGTGCTAAGAAACTATCACTAAGTACTCAAAGTAAGTTGGAGAAAAGTCCTGCTAGAATTGAACATTTAGCAAACATGAGTGGCTGCTCACACCTACTTTTCATATTCTGTTGCATTTAACGTTATATTTGTTTTAGGCAAAATGCATCCTCATATCCAATTTGGATGTTAGGGAGCATTTTTGCTCTAAGAAAGTAGGGCTGAATGCAGAATTATTCTTCAAGCATAATTCAGCGTAATCTCATGGATTTTTTGGATGAATCTGCCTGATTACATTGCACAGAATTACCTGAGTTACATCCATCCCTATATGCAATACTGTAACCTCAATGTGTAGTAGAAGAATGAGCACATAATTTACATCAGTAACTCTTCTGTTACTCTTTTGTTATTTTTTTTTTTTAAGGAAATGTAAAGTCTATAATGTAAGGAAAATTAAAGACTCCTTCATCCAAGAAAATACAAATGTGTGCTTTTAAAAATAATGGATAAACATTTCGGGCCAGATTTACAAAGATGTGATACAGTGCATCAACTTGTTGCACAGTGGTGCATCACATGGAGAGGACAGGATTGCACCATATATGCAAAGATATGGCACATTCCTGCTCCCTGCCTGTGCTAGTGCACTGAGTGCAGACAGGTCCCAGTGCAGGCACCATTGAACCATGGTGAGAGGGTGCCTGTGTTACAGGCAGGATTGTTTTTGTGCAGGAAAGAAAGCCTTAGAGGTTTTTTCTTCTTTTTATCTGTGCTGCAGAATGCAGCAGATGTCAAAAGTAGAAAAAACAAGGAGAAATAAAGTGATGTCTCTTTGTTGCACCTTCTCTGGGAAGGCTTACCTTCCAAGTTTACTCCTGTGGCAAAATTCAAGGGTGGATGCATGGAAGCACCCATGTTTCCACCATGGAACAACTTCACAGGGCAGAGTGATGTAAGACAGCGGCTTTCACTGCCTTTCTTTACTCCAGATTTATTAAGCCACAGAGATCCACACAGGGTGGCTCTGTGTGGCATAGTAAATCTCACTCTAATTTTGTGCACAGTGACACAAGGGCAACGCAATCCTTACATAAATATGGCCCTCTATGTGTGTGTGCCCTCTATGTGTGTTATTACATTTGATAATAATGAGAACTTGTAATCTGTTAACAATTAATTTATATGAGGATTTGCAAAATAGAAGTCATTCTGACTGCTTTCACATGTTAATATACTTATGTTACATGCAATTCTCTTTACAGCGTTCATTTAAATTCACTAATTCAAAACTGAATATAATTTGGGCCATATTCACAAAGGTATTTTAGGATCTCAGTTTATGATTATGGCTGAACATACCTCATTTACACCTGCTAGGATTTCACAAAAGAATTCCTGCTAGAAGTAAATCAATTTACAATTTCTCACCATGATGTGAATAAATCTGCAGTAGTAAATCCAATGAAAGGTGTAGGACGTGGGGTTTACTACGTGTGATTAGCCCTGTAGGTTTGTGATTGGCCACAAACATGCACATTTGCAGTCAATCACAAACTATGATCTGATCCGTTTCTAGCCTGAAAACTATTAGAAAGTTACTCCAGTTAAGAGATGGAGTATTTTCCTTGTCAAGATGTGTTGGGTGAACTGATCACAGTAAATCTGATGAGGGCGTATGGGAAAACATGTTTCCCGTGCTGAAAAAACAAAGTCAAAAGAATGTGCATTTACACAATAGTCTCGATTCCCTCCTGTGCTGAAATGTACTGGTACATTTTAAAAGAGGAGCAGTAAGATCATCCAGGTGTTGTGCTGTAATCATACACACAGTCCAGTAAAGTGCAAAAGGCCATTTATTAGAACAGGATTGCAACGTTTAGAATTAACTTTGAAACATCTTAAACACAATCCCCTTGCACCTCCCACAATCCTTTTTCACCCCAACCTTTCACCCCAGTCCTACTGGTTTCATGCTTCCTCTCATCTTTTCCTTCATGAGCTCCATCCATACCCAGTCTTATTCTCACTTTTTTCACCTAAGCATCCTTTAATGATTACTCTTCGCCCTGTCCCAGGCATCCCACACACTGTCAAACTTCATCTATGTTCCCTTCCTCCCCCGAGGGGTGGATAAGCCTGCGTCTGACTCTCCACTCCCCCCATCTAGTGCCTCTGCCATTGCAACCTGCCCAGTTCTGGCAAATTGAAAGAAACCCCCCACACTAGCTCCTGAAAACCTATACCCAAGATCTTGTAGGGTGAGTGGGTGGCCAATCTAATCCCTCGTAGCACGAGATGTGAGCCAAGGGCGAGAACAACCCCCTCTGTATGGCTCCTATATTAACTTCCCTAACATCCTCCCCCGGCCTAGCTACTGCCTTTCCTGTCCTTTAACGTTGTTACCTATCACGAAGAATCCAGTTGGGAGACTAGGCAGCACCACTGCTTTCCACAGGACCCTCCATTGTCACAAGGTGTTCCCGGTAATACAATTGGAAACCTGCACCTGATGCAGATTTCCAGATTTACTTCTGGGAATGTTTGTGAATTTAAAAAGGCATAAAGATATGTTCAGGCAGAGATGTAAATTTCCACTCATCCTTTTACTTTTTTGGGATATCGTGCACTTTAAATGTAATTTATGAATAAAAAATATTGTTTACACCTAGCCTTATTGAGAGAGAATTAAATAATAAAAGTCAGACATCTTAGACAAAATGTTAGATCTTGGATAGTGATCTCATGAGGTTAAATAATGTGGTGCCCGTGCAACATTATGTAGTCTCTCACGCCATTCTTGTTTTCTTCATTTTGTTGCATTATTTATTTCATTTTTTCAATACTATTATTAAGTTAAGAAAAACATGGAGGGACATATTTATATTAAATAGCGCCACCTTGCGCCACGTAACCGTCATTATTTTTTACATTAATGTGGCCCAATGAGGCCGAAATCCCCCGCCGTATTTACAGAGTGGCACAATGCATGCATTGCGCAACTCTGTAAACCTTTGCGCTACATTATGCCTGCGTCAGAAATAATGAATGCAAAGAGGGCGTTCCCACTTTGGTGTGGCCGGAAAAACGGTGTAAGGAAATCTATGAGATTTCCTTGCGCCATTTTTTACGCCACTTTTAACACCTGCTCAAGAGCAGGCATTAAAAGGGGGCTTTCATTCTTTAGAATGGGCCATATGTACTCTGCAGGAGTAGCTTTATGAGAAATTACACTATTGCCCTCTACCCTGTGCCATGATGCGCCATATTTTAAATACAGCACACACATAGTGGCGGTAGGGGGAAGCAATGGGGCGCAGGGAAAGTGGCGCTGCACTGGGGCAGTGACACTTTCCAAAAATCCCATAAATCGGCCCCGGAATACATAAAAATACGGAACCTTGAAGTAAGATGACTTTTACAATAAACAAGTAGCTAAATTTTCCAGTGACCATAAGGAGAATATGAGAATGAAAGAACCCCCATGCTGCAGATCCTGACAGTGTCAACCCCATTGTGTTAGAAATATTTTCTATGTATTGATCTTTATCTGAGTCAGCAGTAATATATGTTAAAATGAAAAGTAGCAAACTTCACATAACAGCACAATATAGGATAACATGAATAACATATGACGAAAAGAGATAGAAATAAAGACACACTTCCAAAAGGCATCTCATTGTTCACTTCATTGCATAAAAGTCAGCCTGTATAGCCTTTAATTTATTCTTGCAGCAATTTGTCTTTGTTTTTTAACTATTTTCAGTGACAAGATGCGTGTTTTCAAGATGAAAACATTTATCGCAATTTTCATTATTCAGTCTATTCTTTCTAACCATTTAAAAGCATTGACCTTGACACAATACATTTAAGCAGAAGCCAGAAATCAATTCGGGAAACAAAGTGCTTTTTGTGGATGGTACGTTCCCTATAATGCTTTCAACTAAATTCAATTGCAGATAATTTTTGCTGAGACAGCTAAAGCTAGAGAGCAGTTTTCCCTTGTTGACATTCACTTCTGACCCAAATCTACCAAGCGACAGCTAACCTATTGATCATGTATGAGACCCAGAAAGCACGCTAGAGAACATTAACAACCACCACTGATTGCATCGCTGTGTACCGTTGACATGCCGCTGTGTAAATCAGCTGATTTCTGCTACATGGTCAATTTTGGCAGATATACGTATCTTCCCTGTTGCAACCTAAGTTTGTGACGTGTATGGATAGCGTAAAATATGAGAAGCAAGCTACAGATGAAACAAGCATTTGCAATGCAATAGGTCTCGCATTTGCTTGAGTTAGAGCTATTGGCGTTGTAAATTAATAACTGGACATTTCTTGCCACATCCTGCCTCATAATTTGGCCTTTTCCTGCCATATAATTCCAGTGGCCCCTCATATAACTAAAGCACTTCCATTTACCTTTTCCTCTATCTGCAGCACAAAAATGAAAATGTTGCCATTTTGCATCCTAATTTAAATCTGCCATGCTTATTCAAATAGAATACCACTTTCACCACCCTACATCAGAGTTGCTGGCTCGCTCATACAATTTCCCCCTAAAAAAAGACACAAAAAACCCACAGAGGAGTAACAAGAGAAATAAACTAAAAGGTCGCCCAAACATATCAAGAGGGTTCAAACAGTCAGAGTGTAATAAAGATGTTAAGTTGGCCTGAATCATGGTTATAATTGCAAAAGGGATAGATTAGTAAAACATATACAATTATCATATGAACCTAATAAAAACCTTTTTCAGAAATAAACCTTTGGCATTAGACTGCAATCATTATTTAAGCTCTGCAAGCTAAAGGGGTTAAAAGTGATTGTGCATATACTAAAAATGCCTGAGATGGCTTTAGAATAATGGTGTCTCAGTATTGACATTGAACTTCAGCAGCTGCGTCCTGGAAAGGAAAGCTTTAGGCACCTGCATGTAATTATTACTAAATTAACCTCTGAGTGAGCTAAAGGCATTAAAAGTGGCTGTACATATATAAAAAATGCCGGAGATGGCTTTAGATCAATGGTGCTTTAGTATCCACATTGAACTGCAGCAGACGCGCATTGCAAAGAAAAGCTTTAGCCATCAGCATATGATTATTTACAAATTAAGCACTGTGTGAGCTAAAGGGGTTAAACGTCGCTGTACATATATTAAAAATGGCTGAGATGGCTTTAGAATCATGGTGCCTCACTATTCACATTGAACTGCAACAGCTGCGCATTGGAAAGGAAAGCTTTAGCCACCGGCATGTGATTATTTACAAATTAAGCACTGCGCTAAAGGGGTTGGCTGTGGCTGTACATATATTAAAAATGCCTGAGATGGCTTTAGAATAATGCTGCTTCAATATTCACATTGAACTGCAGCAGCAGCGCGTTGCACAAGAAAGCTTTAGGCACCTGCACATGATTATTTTCAAATTGGGCACTGCAAGATTGAGCTAAAGGGGTTAAAAGTGGCTGTACATATATTAAAAATGCCTGAGATGGCTTTAGAATACTGGTACCCTAGTATTTGCATTGAACCTCAACAGCCACAAGTTGCAAAGGAAATCTTTACGAACGGGTATGTGATTATTTACAAATTAAACACTGTGCTAAAGGGGTTAGATGTGGCTGTACATATATTAAAAATGCCTGAGATGGCTTTAGAATAACGTTGCTTCAATATTCACATTGAACTGCAGCAGCAGCATGTTGCACAAGAAAGCTTTAGGCACCTGCAAATGATTATTTTCAAATTAGGCACTGTAAGATTGAGCTAAAGGGGTTAAAAGTGGCTGTACATATGTTAAAAATGGCTGAGATGGCTTTAGAATAACACTGCCTCAGTATTCACATTGAACTGTGGCAACAGTTTGTTGCAAAGGAAAGATTTAGGCACTGGCACTTGGTTGTTTACACAATATGCACTGCAAGCTAAAGGGGTTAAAAGTGCCTGTACATATATTAAAAATGCACGAGATGGCTTTAGATTAATGGTGTCTCAGAATTCACATTAAACTGCAACAGCCGGCGTTGTAAAGGAAAGCATTAGGCACCAGCACATGATTATTTCAAAATTAAGCACTCAGCTAAAGGGCTCAAAAGTGGCTGTACATATATTAAAAATGCACGAGATGGCTTTAGAATAATAGTGCCTCAGTATTTACATTGAACTGAAAAAGTCACGCATTGTAAAGGAAAGGAAAGCTTTAGGCACCAGCACTTGATTATTTACAAATTAAGCATTCCTCTAAAGGGCTTAAAAGTGGCTGTACATATACTAAAAATGCCCGAAATGGCTTTAGAATAATGGTGCCTTAATATTCACATTGAACTGCAATAGCCGCACGTTGTAAAGGAAAGCTTTAGATAGCGGCATATGATTATTTACAATTTAAGCACTGCGCTAAAGGGGTTAAAAGTGGCTGTACATATATTACAAATGCAGAGATGGCTTTAGAATAACGCTGCCTCAGTATTCATATTGAACTGTAGCAACCATTAGTTGCAAAGGAAAGCTTTAGGCACCTGCACTTGGTTGTTTACAAACTAAGCACTGTGAGCTAAAGGGGTTAAAAGTGGCTGTACATATATTAAAAATGCCCTAGATAGCTTTAGAATAATGGTGCCTCAGTATTCACATTAAACTGCAACAGCCACACTTTGCAAAGGAAAGCTTTAGGCACTGGCATGTGATTATTTACAAACTAAGCACTGAAGCAGTGAGATAAAGGTGTTAAAAATGGCTGTACATATATTAAAAATGCATAAGATGACTTCAGAATAATGGTGCCTTAGCATTCACATTGAACTGCAAATGCTGTGCATTGAAAAGGAAAGCTTTAGGCACTGGCACATGATTATTTAAAAATGAAGCCCTCCGCTAAAGGGATTAAAACTGGCTGTACATATAGTAAAAATGCCAGAGATGGCTTTAGAATAGTGGTGCCTCGATATTCACATTGAACTGCAACAGCTGCACGTTGCAAAGGAAAGCTTTAGGCACCTGCATGTGATTATTTAAAATTAAGCACTGCTGTATAGGGATTAAAAGTGGCCAGAAATGGCTTTAGAATAATGGTGCCTAAGTATTCACATTGAACTGCAACTGCCACATGTTGCACAGGAAAGCTTTAGGCACCGGCGCGTGATTGTTTGCAAACTAAGCAATGCAAGCTAAAAAGGGTTAAACGTGGCTGTACATGTATTAAAAATGTCAAAGATGACTTTAGAATAATGGTGCCTCAGTATTCACATTGAACTTCAAAATCTGCACATTGTAAAGGAAAGGAAAGCTTTAGGCACCGGCATGTGATTATTTACAAATTAAGCAGACCACTAAAGAGGTTAAAAGTGGCTGTACATATATATTTCAAATGCCAGAGATAGCTTTCGAATAATGGTGCCTCTGTATTCACATTGAACTGAACAGCTGTGCATTGCAAAGGAAAGATTTAGGCACTGACATGTGATTATTTACAAATTGAGCTCTATTGCCACATATTATGGACACAGAGTGAGATAAAAAAAAGCAAATCTTACGATTAATGGTAATAATTTGAATTATAATAAAATATAATCAATTAACACAAGTGAAATCTTTTAAACTCAAACTGAATTAATTTGATTTATTTCGCATAAATGTGTTAATTCAAAGATCGCTGTTAAAACAAGCTATACCTCACCACTATCACAAAATTACTCAACAACTGGAAAACTAACTATGCTGCCACAAAATGCCAGCCCAACAGACCATAAAGAACTATAATGTAACAGCACTTTCTTGCACGTACAAAACCAATCACAAAAGAAAGCACTGTTACATTATAGAGATTGATTACGTTTGCTGCAATATAACATTATTTATGTTGTTTGATGTCACGTTCTGCGTAAATATGTTTTTGAAAAGCAACCTTTTAAGTGTTTATCTGCTTATTTTGTCACCATGCAGCTCCAATTACTGTATAAACACACAAAAATGTGTTTTTCAAAATGTATTTAAACACCACCGCAACATTAAGCGATTTATTGCTTGTGCTACCACCTGGACAAAACAATGTTTATATTCAGCAATGTGAGTGCAAAACATGGACAAGTACGTGTTCCAAAATCACATCAAAAGAAAGTGCTACTACATTATAGCGCTTTATTGCAGTTGCTATATGTTATAATATAATTTTATAGTGTGCAACTGTAATAAAACGCTATAATATAGCAGCACTTTCTTTTGAGATTGTCTTTGGAACATGTATTCATCTATGGTGTGCACTTCTGTTGTTGGAAAAAACTGTGGTTTTATTCCAGGTGGTAGCACAAGTGAAAAATGCATATAGAGCTTTAATGTAGCAGATCTTTCTTTTGAGTACAAAAGCAATCACAAAAGAAAGCGCTGTTACATTATGGCACTTTGTTACAGTTGCTAACTTATAACATTATATTTTGTTTGATGTCTAGTTCTGCGTAAATGTATTTTTAAAAGCAACCATTTGTGTGTTTATCTGCTTATTTTGTCACTACACAGCTCCGTTTACCATATAAACACACAAAAAGTTGTTTTTTAAAATACATTTACACACAACTGCGACATAAACAAACAACCATGACATAAACCACAAAAAAAAAACTACAAACAATGTAAAAACAACAACAAACATGATTGAAGACAAACGAGAAACCATATACTTTTAAAAATGCATTTACGTTAATCTGTGACAGATACAGCAAAAAAACAGGCATAAACAATGGAAGTAAACTGGTCAGGATACAAATAGTTCCAAAACTGCTGAGGGTGATGATGCTGTGTAGGGGATTAAAAGAAAAAGTATCCAAAAAACCATGCTCAAAACATGGAGTTGCGTATGTTTTCAGTACTTTGTGGGTGCTCTCGAGGAGGGCAAAACACCAGAAAAGGCATGACTTTTGCAAGACTTTCTCAAATGAAAGCAAGAGGATTTTAAAAGGCTTGCCCACAAGCGAATGGAAGTGATGGGTGTTAGACTTGGCATCCTTGGTGTGGGCTCCCTTAACTTTTTGCCTCTTTTTCCCAGGTTGTTGATGTGTGCTGGACTCTGGTTTTGCTGTTTTTGATACTCTGGGCACTTTACCACTTCTATCCAGTGCAAAAGTGCTCCTATGTAAAATGTATGTGTGTAATTAGCTTTCCGTGATTGACATATTTGAGTTACTAGTAAGTCCTTAGTACAGTGCACTAGAGGTGCCCAGGGCCTAGGTAAATCAAATGCTACTAATGGGCCTGCCACACTGATTGTGCCACCCACATTAGTAGCCCTGTAAACATGGCTCAGACCTGCCACTGCAGTGTCTGTGTGTGGACTTTGTGGTATGTTCCTGCTTGTGAAGAATCCCCAAGGGCTTGAACTGAGCTTTGTAGGAGGCTGGACTGGCTTGTAGTGAGTACCAAGGGGTACTTGCACCTTGCACCAGGCCCAGTTATCCCTTATTAGTGTATAGGGTGTCTAGCAGTTTAGGCTGATAGATAATGGTAGCTTAGCAGAGCACCTTAAGCTGAACTAGGAGACGTGTGAAGCTACTACAGTACCACTTAGTGTCATATGCACAATATCATAAGAAAACACAATACACAGTTATACTAAAAATAAAGGTACTTTATTTTTATGACAATATGCCAAAGCATCTTAGAGTGTACCCTCAGTGAGAGGATAGGAAATATACACAAGATATATATACACAATAGCAAAAATATGCAGTATAGTCTTAGAAAACAGTGCAAACAATGTATAGTTACAATAGGATGCAATGGGGAAACATAGGGATAGGGGCAACACAAACCATATACTCCAAAAGTGGAATGCGAACCACGAATGGACCCCAAACCTATGTGACCTTGTAGAGGGTCGCTGGGACTATTAGCAAATAGTGAGAGTTAGAAAAATAACCCTCCCAAGACCCTGAAAAGTGAGTGCAAAGTGCACTAAAGTTCCCCTAAGGACAAAATAGTCGTGTTAGAGGAATAATGCAGGAAAGACACAAACCAGCAATGCAGCAACTGTGGATTTCCAATCTAGGGTACCTGTGGAACAAGGGGACCAAGTCCAAAAGTCACAAGCAAGTCGGAGATGGGCAGATGCCCAGGAAATGCCAGCTGCGGGTGCAAAGAAGCTTCGACTGGACAGAAGAAGCTGAGGTTTCTGCAGGAACGAAAAGGGCTAGAGACTTCCCCTTTGGTGGACGGATCCCTCTCGCCTTGGAGAGTTGTGCAGAAGTGTTTTCCCGCCAAAAGGATGCCAACAAGCCTTGCTAGGTGCAAATCATGTGTTTGGCGTTTTTGGACGCTGCTGGGGTCCAGGAGGGACCAGGAGGTCGCAAATTGGACCTGAAGAGAGAGGGGACGTCGAGCAAGACAAAGAGCCCTCACTGAAGCAGGTAGCACCCGGAGAAGTGCCAGAAACAGGCACTACAAGGATGCGTGAAACGGTGCTCGCCGAAGTTGCACAAAGGAGTCCCACGTCGCCGGAGACCAACTTAGAAAGTCGTGCAATGCAGGTTAGAGTGCCGTGGACCCAGGCTTGGCTGTGCACAAAGGATTTCTGCCGGAAGGGCACAGGGGCCGGAGTAGCTGCAAAGTCGCGGTTCCCAGCAATGCAGCCCAGCGAGGTGAGGCAAGGACTTACCTCCACCAATCTTGGGCTGAAGAGTCACTGGACTGTGGGGGTCACTTGGACAGAGTCGCTGGATTCGAGGGACCTCGCTCGTCGTGCTGAGAGGAGACCCAAGGAACCGGTGATGCAGCTTTTTGGTGCCTGCGGTTGCAGGGGGAAGATTCCGTCGACCCACGGGAGATTTCTTCGGAGCTTCTGGTGCAGAGAGGAGGCAGGCTGCCCCCACAGCATGCACAAGCAGGAAAACAGTCGAGAAGGTGGCAGGATCAGCGTTACAGAGTTGCAGTAGTCGTCTTTACTAACATGTTGCAGGTTTGCAGGCTTCCAGCGCGGTCAGTGGTCGTTTCCTTATCAGAAGGTGAAGAGAGAGATGCAGAGGAACTCGGATGAGCTCTTGCATTCGTTATATAAAGTTTCCCCAGAGACAGAGACCCTAAATAGCCAGAAAAGAGGGTTTGGCTACTTAGGAGAGAGGATAGGCTACTAACACCCGAAGGAGCCTATCAGCAGGAGTCTCTGACGTCACCTGGTGGCACTGGCCACTCAGAGCAGTCCAGTGTGCCAGCAGCACCTCTGTTTCCAAGATGGCAGAGGTCTGGAGCACACTGGAGGAGCTCTGGACACCTCCCAGGGGAGGTGCAGGTCAGGGGAGTGGTACTCCCCTTTCCTTTGTCCAGTTTCGCGCCAGAGCAGGGGCTAAGGGGTCCCTGAACCGGTGTAGACTGGCTTATGCAGAATTGGGCACATCTGTGCCCAAGAAAGCATTTCCAGAGGCTGGGGGAGGCTACTCCTCCCCTGCCTTCACACCATTTTCCAAAGGGAGAGGGTGTCACACCCTCTCTCAGAGGAAGTTCTTTGTTCTGCCATCCTGGGCCAGGCCTGGCTGGACCCCAGGAGGGCAGCTGCCTGTCTGAGGGGTTGGCAGCAGCAGCAGCTGCAGTGAAACCCCAGGAAGGGCAGTTTGGCAGTACCAGGGTCTGTGCTACAGACCACTGGGATCATGGGATTGTGCCAACTATGCCAGGATGGCATAGAGGGGGCAATTCCATGATCATAGACATGTTACATGGCCATATTCGGAGTTACCATGGTGAAGCTACATATAGGTAGTGACCTATATGTAGTGCACGCGTGTAATGGTGTCCCCGCACTCACAAAGTTCAGGGAATTGGCTCTGAACAATGTGGGGGCACCTTGGCTAGTGCCAGGGTGCCCTCACACTAAGCAATTTTGCACCTAACCTTTACCAGGTAAAGGTTAGACATATAGGTGACTTATAAGTTACTTAAGTGCAGTGTAAAATGGCTGTGAAATAACGTGGACGTTATTTCACTCAGGCTGCAGTGGCAGGCCTGTGTAAGAATTGTCAGAGCTCCCTATGGGTGGCAAAAGAAATGCTGCAGCCCATAGGGATCTCCTGGAACCCCAATACCCTGGGTACCTCAGTACCATATACTAGGGAATTATAAGGGTGTTCCAGTAAGCCAATGTAAATTGGTAAAAATGGTCACTAGCCTGTCAGTGACAATTTGGAAAGAAATGAGAGAGCATAACCACTGAGGTTCTGGTTAGCAGAGCCTCAGTCAGACAGTTAGTCACTACACAGGTAACACATTCAGGCACACTTATGAGCACTGGGGCCCTGGGTTACCAGGGTCCCAGTGACACATACAACTAAAACAACATATATACAGTGAAAAATGGGGGTAACATGCCAGGCAAGATGGTACTTTCCTACACAACCCCCCCCCAAACGAAGGACAATAAGACTAGCCATGACCTGATGAGTCTTCATTGTCTAAGTGGAAATATCTGGAGAGTCCATCTGCATTGGAGTGGCTACTCCCAGGTCTATGTTCCACTGTATAGTCCATTCCCTGTAGGGATATGGACCACCTCAACAATTTAGGATTTTCACCTTTCATTTGTTTTAGCCAAAGTAGAGGTTTGTGGTCTGTCTGAACAATGAAGTGAGTGCCAAACAGGTATGGCCTCAACTTCTTCAGAGCCCAGACCACAGCAAAGGCCTCCCTCTCAATGGCAGACCAACGCTTTTCTCTAGGGGTCAACCTCCTACTAATAAAAGCAACAGGTTGATCCTGGCCCTCAGAATTAAGTTGTGATAGGACTGCCCCTACTCCTAATTCAGATGCATCAGTTTGGACATAGAATTTTTTAGAGTAACAAGGGCTTTTCAGGACAGGTGCAGAGCACATGGCCTGCTTCAGCTCCTCAAAAGCTTTCTGACAGTTTGCTGTCCATAATACCTTTTTAGGCATTTTTTGGGATGTGAGGTCATTAAGAGGGGCTGCAATGGAGCCATAGTTCTTAATGAACCTCCTGTAGTACCCAGTGAGGCCTAGGAAGGCTCTCACCTGAGTCTGAGTGGTAGGGGGAACCCAATCAATAATTGTTTGGATTTTCCCCTGAAGTGGTGCAATCTGTTCCCCACCAACAAGGTGTCCCAGATAAACCACCTTACCCTGCCCTATCTGGCACTTTGAAGCCTTGATAGTGAGGCCTGCCTTTTGCAGGGCCTCCAAAACTTTCCATAGGTGGACCAGGTGATCATCCCAGCTGGAGCTAAAGACAGCTATATCGTCCAAATATGCTGCACTGAAAGCTTCCAGCCCTTGCAGGACTGTGTTCACCAACCTCTGAAAAGTGGCAGGTGCATTTTTCAAACCAAAAGGCATTACAGTAAACTGGTAATGTCCTCCAATGGTAGAAAATGCAGTCTTAGGTTTAGCATCTTCTGACAATTTGATCTGCCAATACCCTGCAGTCAAATCAAAAGTGCTTAGATACTTGGCAGATGCCAGTGTATCTGTGAGCTCATCTGCCCTGGGTATAGGGTGAGCATCAGTTTTGGTTACCAAGTTGAGAGCTCTATAGTCTACACAAAACCGCATTTCCTTCTTTCCATCTTTAGAATTGGGTTTTGGTACCAGTACCACAGGAGAAGCCCATGGACTGTCAGAGTGCTCAACCACTCCTAGTTCCAACATTTTCTGAACTTCTTGCTTTATGCAGTCCCTGACATGGTCAGGCTGCCTATAGATCTTACTTTTGACAGGTAAACTGTCTCCAGTATCTATAGTGTGCTCACACCAAGAAGTGGTGCCTGGCACAGTAGAGAAGAGTTCTGAAAATTGTCCTAGGAGATTTATGCAATTATCTTTCTGCTCAGCAGTAAGACAATCAGCCAAAACTACACCTTCCACAAGAGCATCTTGTTCTGTGGAAGAGAAGAGATCAGGTAGAGGATCACTGTCTTCTTCCTGTCCCTCATCAGTTGCCATGAGCAGGGTGAGATCAGCCCTGTCATAGTAGGGTTTCAGGCGGTTGACATGGAGCACCCTAAGGGGACTCCTGGCAGTGCCTAAGTCAACCAAGTAGGTGACTTCACCCTTCTTTTCAACAATTGTGTGGGGTCCACTCCATTTATCTTGGAGTGCTCTTGGGGCCACAGGCTCCAAGACCCACACTTTCTGCCCTGGTTGGTACTGAACCAAAACAGCCTTCTGATCATGCCATTGCTTCTGGAGCTCTTGGCTGGCCTGAAGGTTTTTACTGGCCTTTTTCATGTACTCAGCCATCCTTGATCTGAGGCCAAGTACATAGTCCACAATATCCTGCTTAGGAGCTTTTAAAGGTTGTTCCCAACCCTCCTTTACAAGTGTGAGTGGACCCCTAACAGGGTGTCCAAAAAGAAGTTCAAAGGGGCTGAAGCCCACTCCTGTCTGGGGTACCTCCCTGTAGGCAAAAAGGAGGCATGGTAGAAGGATATCCCATCTCCTGCGGAGTTTTTCAGGGAGACCCATAATCATGCCTTTGAGAGTTTTATTAAATCTTTCCACCAGTCCATTAGTTTGTGGATGATAGGGTGTTGTGAACTTGTACGTTACACCACACTCCTTCCACATGGCCTTTAAGTATGCAGACATGAAATTGCTTCCCCTGTCTGATACCACTTCCTTTGGGAAGCCCACCCTGGAAAATATTCCCAGGAGGGCCTTTGCCACTGCAGGTGCTGTAGTGGTCCTTAAAGGAATAGCTTCAGGATATCTTGTGGCATGGTCCACTACCACCAAGATAAACCTATTGCCTGAAGCAGTAGGAGGGTCAAGGGGGCCAACTATGTCAACCCCTACCCTTTCAAAGGGAACCCCAACCACAGGCAGTGGGATAAGGGGTGCCTTTGGGGTGCCACCTGTCTTGCCACTGGCTTGACAGGTTTCACAGGACTTACAAAATTCCTTTGTGTCCTCAGACATCCTAGGCCAATGAAACAGGGGAACAAGCCTGTCCCAAGTTTTCATTTGTCCTAGATGCCCAGCTAAGGGAATGTCATGTGCCAGTGTTAGGAGGAACTTTCTGTACTCCTGAGGAATCACTAATCTCCTGGCAGCTCCAGGTTTAGGATCCCTGTGCTCAGTGTACAAGAGGTTGTCCTCCCAGTAAACTCTGTGAGAGTCACTGACATCCCCATTAGCCTGTTTGACAGCTTGCTGTCTGAGACCCTCTAATGTGGGACAGGTTTGCTGTGCCACACTCAGCTCCTCTCTGGCAGGCCCCCCTTCACCCAAAAGCTCAGCAGTGTCTGCTTCCAGCTCCTCTGGTGTAGGTTCTGCACAGGGAGGGAATTCTTCTTCCTCAGAAGTAGAATCCACTGTAGAGGGAGGGATAGTAGGAAGTGGTTTGCTTCTACTAGCCCTAGCTTTAGGGAGCACTTGGTCCATTGTTCCAGGATCCAAGCTTCCCTGTCCTTTTTGCTTTTTGGCCTGAGCCCTTGTCAAAGCAAAAATATGCCCTGGGATGCCCAGCATTGCTGCATGGGCCTCCAACTCCACATCTGACCAAGCTGATGTCTCCAAATCATTCCCTAATAGACAGTCTACAGGTAAATCTGAAGCTACCACAACTTTCTTTGGACCAGTTACACCCCCCCAGTTGAGATTTACAACAGCCATGGGGTGGCTTTGTGTTATGTTGTGAGCATCGGTTACTTGGTACTGGTGTCCAAGTATGTGTTGTTCAGGGTGCACCAGTTTCTCAATCACCATTGTGACACTGGCACCTGTGTCCCTGTAGGCCTGGACCTCAACACCATTTATTAGGGTTAGTTGCTTGTACTTCTCCAAGTTATGGGGGCAAGCAACCAAAGTGGCTAAATCAATAGCCCCTTCAGAGACTAAAGTAGCCTCTGTGGTCTCCCTAATCAGACCAACCCCAACTAAGTTACCAATAGTGAGCCCAGCTACTCCCTTGGATTGGCTATTAGTAGGTTTGCTCCCACCACCACTGCTATTAGTAGGGACACTGGGGCCCATATTTATACTTTTTGACGCTAAACTGCGCTAACGCAGTTTAGCGTAAAAAAATTTAGCGCCGTCTAACGCCATTCTGAAGCGCCATGCGGGCGCCGTATTTATGGAATGGCGTTAGCCGGCGCAAGCAGACCGGCGCTGCCTGGTTTGCGTGGAAAAAAACCACGTAGACCAGGCAGCGCCGGCGTTGGGAAAAAATGACGTTAGGGCGTCTTAAAATGGGGCAAGTCAGGTTGAGGCAAAAAAATCGCCTCAACCCGATTTGCGCCATTTTTTTACGACGCCCAGACGCCATTTCATGACTCCTGTCTTAGTAAAGACAGGAGTCATGCCCCCTTGCCCAATGGCCATGCCCAGGGGACTTGTGTCCCCTGGGCATGGTCATTGGGCATAGTGGCATGTAGGGGGGCACAAATAAGGCCCCCCTATGCCACCCCAAAAAAAGTAAAAAAATATAAAAAATAATACTTACCTGAACTTACCTGAATGTCCCTGGGGTGGGTCCCTCCATCCTTGGGTGTCCTCCTGGGGTGGGCAGGGGTGGCAGGGGGGGTCCCTGGGGGCAGGGGAGGGCACCTGTGGGCTCATTTTGAGCCCACAGGCCCCTTAACGCCTACCCTGACCCAGGCGTTAAATAGTGGCGCAAATGCGGGTTTTTTTGACCCGCCAACTCCCGGGCGTGATTTTTGCCCGGGAGTATAAATACGACGCATTTGCGTCGCCGTCATTTTCTTAGACGGGAACGCCTTCCTTGCATCTCATTAACGCAAGGAAGGCGTTCACGCAAAAAAATGACGCTATTTGCCAATACTTTGGCGCTAGACGCGTCTAACGCCAAAGTATAAATATGGCGTTAGTTTTGCGCGAATTTGCGTAGAAAAAAACGACGCAAATTCGGTGCAAACGGAGTATAAATACGGGCCTAGGTGTAGCAGTAGGGGTTGTAGTGGTAGGAGCAGTGCTGCCTTTCTTTGGACAACTGGGATCTGTTGTCCAATGGCCTTTTATTTTACATAAATAGCACCATGGTTTCTTTTCCTTGTTCTGATTAAAGGAGGATTTGGACCCACCACCCCCACCAGAGTGTTTTTGTGGGCCTGATGAAGACTCATTTTTAGATTTGTCCCCACCCTTGTCTGAAGACTTACCATCCTTCTTTTTGTTGCCATCTTTGTCACCCCCTGTATGAACTTTTCTGTTCACTCTTGTTCTGACCCATTTGTCTGCCTTCTTTCCCAATTCTTGGGGAGAGGTCAGATCAGAGTCCACCAAGTACTGGTGCAACAAATCAGACACACAATTATTAAGAATATGCTCTCTCAGGATTAGGTTATACAGGCTGTCATAATCAGTAACTTTACTGCCATGTAACCACCCCTCCAAGGCCTTCACTGAATGGTCAATGAAATCAACCCAGTCTTGTGAAGACTCCTTTTTGGTCTCTCTGAACTTTATCCTGTACTGTTCAGTGGTTAAGCCATAACCATCCAGGAGTGCATTCTTAAGAACTTGGAAATTATTAGCATCATTTTCTTTCACAGTAAGGAGCCTATCCCTACCTTTTCCACTAAATGATAGCCATAGGATAGCAGCCCACTGCCTTTGAGGGACATCCTGTACAACACAGGCCCTCTCAAGTGCAGCAAACCACTTGTTAATGTCATCCCCCTCCTTATAAGGGGGAACTATCTTGTGCAGATTCCTGGAATCATGCTCTTTTGCAGGATGACTATGGGGAATACTGCTGCTGCCACCATGGGTATCTAAACCCAACTTCTGTCTTTCCTTCTCTAATTCAAAAGACTGTCTATCCAAATCCAGCTGTTGCTTTTTAAGCTTCAGTCTGGTTTGTTCCTCCCTCAACTTATTGAGTTCCCTCTCTAACATTCTGTCATCAGGGTTGGTGGGAGGGACATTCCTAGATACAGAGGTATGATGGGAATGAACAGAAGGAGACCTGTCCCTTACAGAAGGCACCCTAACAGCTTGGTTTACAGAAACATTACTACCAGTATGGTGAGAATAAATGCTTTTGCTATGATGTGAGACAACACTATTTATTTGGTGTGGCTCATCATCATTACCATCTATGCTAGATTGTCTAGTAATGGGCAGGCTGGGAAGTTTCTTTCCTGAATCTTTTCCTGGGGGAGTCCCTGAATCAGATTGGGAACTATTAGGTACTTTTTCAACAGATGGGGCACCTATGGCCTTATCCTGTTCTCTAAGCATGTTAAGTAACAGTTCCAAGGAAGGATTCTTCCCTACACTCAAACCTCTCTCTATACAGAGACTCCTTGCTCTTTTCCAGCTAAGGTTGTCATATGCAAGTTTGGACAGATCAACACTTTGGCCTGTGCCAGACATTTTTTAGAGAGAGTTAAAGTGATAGAAAAAGAGAAAAAAGTTTTCAGAACTTTTTGGAAAGACAGAAAAAAACTTTTTAAACTTTTAAGAACTTTTTGAAAGTTGAGGAGTACTTTTCAGCACTTAGAAAAGAGTGAAAAGAGGAAATGCAAAACTTTTTGGCTATGTGTATATACACTGACCTTGTTTTGTATATTTTTCTCTTATGAAAAGTACAATGACAAGAGTGGTAAGTAGTCTCAAGCACTTATCCCACCACTGCACAACCAATGTAGGAGGCTGGACTGGCTTGTAGTGAGTACCAAGGGGTACTTGCACCTTGCACCAGGCCCAGTTATCCCTTATTAGTGTATAGGGTGTCTAGCAGATTAGGCTGATAGATAATGGTAGCTTAGCAGAGCAGCTTAGGCTGAACTAGGAGACGTGTGAAGCTACTACAGTACCACTTAGTGTCATATGCACAATATCATAAGAAAACACAATACACAGTTATACTAAAAATAAAGGTACTTTATTTTTATGACAATATGCCAAAGTATCTTAGAGTGTACCCTCAGTGAGAGGATAGGAAATATACACAAGATATATATACACAATAGCAAAAATATGCAGTATAGTCTTAGAAAACAGTGCAAACAATGTATAGTTACAATAGGATGCAATGGGGAAACATAGGGATAGGGGCAACACAAACCATACACTCCAAAAGTGGAATGCGAACCACGAATGGACCCCAAACCTATGTGACCTTGTAGAGGGTCGCTGGGACTATTAGCAAATAGTGAGAGTTAGAAAAATAACCCTCGCCAAGACCCTGAAAAGTGAGTGCAAAGTGCACTAAAGTTCCCCTAAGGACAAAATAGTCGTGTTAGAGGAATAATGCAGGAAAGACACAAACCAGCAATGCAACAACTGTGGATTTCCAATCTAGGGTACCTGTGGAACAAGGGGACCAAGTCCAAAAGTCACAAGCAAGTCGGAGATGGGCAGATGCCCAGGAAATGCCAGCTGCGGGTGCAAAGAAGCTTCGACTGGACAGAAGAAGCTGAGGTTTCTGCAGGAACGAAAAGGGCTAGAGACTTCCCCTTTGGTGGACGGATCCCGCTCGCCTTGGAGAGTTGTGCAGAAGTGTTTTCCTACCGAAAAGATGCCAACAAGCTTTGCTAGGTGCAAATCGTGCGTTTGGCGTTTTTGGACGCTGCTGGAGCCCAGGAGGGACCAGGAGGTCGCAAATTGGACCTGAAGAGAGAGGGGACGTCGAGCAAGACAAAGAGCCCTCACTGAAGCAGGTAGCACCCGGAGAAGTGCCAGAAACAGGCACTACGAGGATGCGTGTAACGGTGCTCGCCGAAGTTGCACAAAGGAGTCCCACGTCGCCGGAGACCAACTTAGAAAGTCGTGCAATGCAGGTTAGAGTGCCGTGGACCCAGGCTTGGCTGTGCACAAAGGATTTCCACCGGAAGTGCACAGGGGCCGGAGTAGCTGCAAAGTCGCGGTTCCCAGCAATGCAGCCCAGCGAGGTGAGGCAAGGACTTACCTCCACCAAACTTGGGCTGAAGAGTCACTGGACTGTGGGGGTCACTTGGACAGAGTCGCTGGATTCGAGGGACCTCGCTCGTCGTGCTGAGAGGAGACCCAAGGGACCGGTGATGCAGCTTTTTGGTGCCTGCGGTTGCAGGGGGAAGATTCCGTCGACCCACGGGAGATTTCTTCGGAGCTTCTGGTGCAGAGAGGAGGCAGGCTACCCCCACAGCATGCACAAGCAGGAAAACAGTCGAGAAGGCGGCAGGATCAGCGTTACAGAGTTGCAGTAGTCGTCTTTGCTACTATGTTGCAGGTTTGCAGGCTTCCAGCGCGGTCAGCGGTCGTTTCCTTATCAGAAGGTGAAGAGAGAGATGCAGAGGAACTCGGATGAGCTCTTGCATTCGTTATCTAAAGTTTCCCCAGAGACAGAGACCCTAAATAGCCAGAAAAGAGGGTTTGGCTACTTAGGAGAGAGGATAGGCTACTAACACCCGAAGGAGCCTATCAGCAGGAGTCTCTGACGTCACCTGGTGGCACTGGCCACTCAGAGCAGTCCAGTGTGCCAGCAGCACCTCTGTTTCCAAGATGGCAGAGGTCTGGAGCACACTGGAGGAGCTCTGGACACCTCCCAGGGGAGGTGCAGGTCAGGGGAGTGGTCACTCCCCTTTCCTTTGTCCAGTTTCGCGCCAGAGCAGGGGCTAAGGGGTCCCTGAACCGGTGTAGACTGGCTTATGCAGAATTGGGCACATCTGTGCCCAAGAAAGCATTTCCAGAGGCTGGGGGAGGCTACTCCTCCCCTGCCTTCACACCATTTTCCAAAGGGAGAGGGTGTCACACCCTCTCTCAGAGGAAGTTCTTTGTTCTGCCATCCTGGGCCAGGCCTGGCTGGACCCCAGGAGGGCAGCTGCCTGTCTGAGGGGTTGGCAGCAGCAGCAGCTGCAGTGAAACCCCAGGAAGGGCAGTTTGGCAGTACCAGGGTCTGTGCTACAGACCACTGGGATCATGGGATTGTGCCAACTATGCCAGGATGGCATAGAGGGGGCAATTCCATGATCATAGACATGTTACATGGCCATATTCGGAGTTACCATGGTGAAGCTACATATAGGTAGTGACCTATATGTAGTGCACGCGTGTAATGGTGTCCCCGCACTCACAAAGTTCAGGGAATTGGCTTTGAACAATGTGGGGGCACCTTGGCTAGTGCCAGGGTGCCCTCACACTAAGTAATTTTGCACCTAACCTTTACCAGGTAAAGGTTAGACATATAGGTGACTTATAAGTTACTTAAGTGCAGTGTAAAATGGCTGTGAAATAACGTGGACGTTATTTCACTCAGGCTGCAGTGGCAGGCCTGTGTAAGAATTGTCAGAGCTCCCTATGGGTGGCAAAAGAAATGCTGCAGCCCATAGGGATCTCCTGGAACCCCAATACCCTGGGTACCTCAGTACCATATACTAGGGAATTATAAGGGTGTTCCAGTAAGCCAATGTAAATTGGTAAAAATGGTCACTAGCCTGTCAGTGACAATTTGGAAAGAAATGAGAGAGCATAACCACTGAGGTTCTGGTTAGCAGAGCCTCAGTGAGACAGTTAGTCACTACACAGGTAACACATTCAGGCACACTTATGAGCACTGGGGCCCTGGGTTACCAGGGTCCCAGTGACACATACAACTAAAACAACATATATACAGTGAAAAATGGGGGTAACATGCCAGGCAAGATGGTACTTTCCTACAAGCTTGCCTCCTGTTTTGAAGTCTCAGGGCCATCAACAACTTCATCTGCTAACATCTGGACTCTCTGCTGAGACTCCTGCCGTGCCAAGTGGTGTCCTATCCAGTCCCTGGGCACTTGAAAGGTGAAGCTGCCAGACAAGAGCTGAATATTCATGCACAGAACGCCGTGTGGGAAATTTTTGATGCACTTTCCGCAACGTGGCTGACAAACGGCACTCTGCCGGCTTTGCGGGTGAAATCGACGCTCCACCTGCATCGTAGCTGAGAGATAGATGCATTGCGGTGGGAGAAACGACACAAAACACCGCTTACGGAGGCTGAAAATAACGTAAACCCCATGCAGCGCAGTTTTCTGATACCCGGATTTTCCATGCATCATACCTGGGTGTCAAAGCCAACCCGACTCTGCACAGATCCGAGGTGCCCCATCCGGAAATTGATGCACCTCTCTCCTGCGAGGGAGAAAAACGACGCATCGCCGACCAGACCGGTGAAGGAAACAACGCACGGCCTCACTTGTGAGTAAGGAATTAATAGATCGCTACCCTTTTCCGATGCACGCTCACTCGTGAGGCTTTATATTTTATGCTAACCAGGTACTTTGTGTAACAACAGCATTCTCACTCTTTTCTAAGTATTAAGACTCTTATTCTTTTGAAAATGTATATCTTGACTTCTCTATGTTGGATTTTTTTGTATTGGCTTTTATTTGTTTTAGATAAGTATTACCCATTTTTCCAAACTGGTGAGGTGTCCATTTTATAGTGTTTTCACTGTATTACTGTGTGTATTGGGACAAATACTTTACACATTGCTTCTGAGGTTAAGTCTGCGTGCTCCCGCCAAGCTACCAAGGGGGTGAGCGGGGGGTAATTGAGTGTGATTCTTCTTTACCTTGACTAGAGTGAGGGTCCTTGCTTGGAAGGGGGTTAACCTGACTGCCAAATAAAGACCACATTTCTAACAATGGGTGTGACATGGGCGTGGTTAAAAGCCCACATAGATACCAACACATTGGAAAAGCAGTGCTTGAGTACTGCTATGGTCAACCTAAAAAGGACAAGTACACATATGAGCAGTGGTGTAACTAAACTGGAGGCTGTCCCCCTGTGAAGAACATGGATGGGAGCCCCATCCGGACTCACAGCTGTTGTGCTGACTGGGCTCTGTGGAACTCGGGGGACCCCACACGATGGGGGATGCAGGGGCCTTTGTTAAATCATTTATATGAGACGGTACATGGTAATTTGTGGACTGGAATGACATGAAAATATGACACCACTGCACAGTAAGGTAATTTTTAGGAGTATAGTTTGTACTCTCTGAAGATAGCAGTTGTCATTCCATGTTGATTCTTGAAACTCCCATCGGCTGCTTGCAACCACTGCGGCAGAACCAACTACTGACTGTAGCATTTTCCCCAGCCATGGTACCCTCCAATAACCACGTCACACACACACAGAGATGGATATTACACATCTTTATTCGTCTGCGTGTAACCGCAAACTCAACATTCTAAAACTGCATTCATTTCACCATGTTCTAACACTAACGTTACAATTCTAGGGAGTTCTTTAGGAGTCAAGAGGGTTTTGTCATTCATAACTCGCACAACCCTACACTGAAACAATTAAAACGTGTTTGCGCTTTTAGCTTTTCCTCGCATAGGGAGCTTGTTCTTTGTGGAGTTTATCTTTCACTCGTATTACCATATCTCAGATTCAAGTATGAAATAAACATAATTTCAAAAATAACATCTAGAATTGCCTTACATCAGAGGTCAAAGGTATTTTAATCTGACGCCCCCTTCTAACAATCTCTTTTCAGAGTGGGATATAGGTTCTTGGTGATAATGTGATCTCTGGTGCCAGCATATGTTTCCTGGAGTGGTTATATGGAGGTGGGGACTACCTTTTTGTGAACCTGGGCCTCATCTGCTGTCAACTAAACGTGCACCAGGGCAAAACCACTATGTACAAATGATTCTGTTTTGCCTGGTAATAAAACCACATCTCACCTAAAAGGCTGAGGTGGGCAATGGCACCTTTTCAGGTCTGGCTTAGAGGCAGCTTGTTACCTCGCCAGTGTCAAGTAATCAGGAAAAAAAAAAAAAAAAAATACATGGATATATACACAGACAGATGGGATTTGGTTCAGCCCTCTTCATTCGCTGGAATTTTCAACTGTCATTCACATTAAGCTTCTGCCCACCACAGCATACAGCTTGGGACAAGAAGTCAACCTTCTTCAGCTGTTGTGTCCCTCACACTGTGAGTGACAGCATTTTGCTTGAGCACACGTGAACATCCACCTACAAATAAGTACACTTTATTGCCCAGTCCGAGGCCTAATGCCTAACATTGTCTATGCTTCTTTCTTTCCATTATCTTTTTAACTTTTTTATCACCACGTTGCGTTTAAACTAAGGGGCAGATTTATGGAAAGTGGTGCAGCACTCAGTGCAGCGCCACTTTCCCTGCCCAGAGCCACTTTCCCTGCGCCCCTTAGCACCCCCCTACCGCCACCATGTGTGCGCCGTATTTAAAATACAGCGCACCATGGCACAGGGAAGGGGGCAATAGCGTCATTTCTTGTGACGCTATTGATGTACTCTGCAGGGGCAGCACCAAATTTTGGTGCTACTCCTGCAGAGTACATAGGGCCCCATTCTAAAGGATGGAAGCCCCTTTTAATGCCTGCTCTCATTTTGCACAACATATGTGTAGAGATCAATGCCCCATGGGACCAGTGCCATGAGGAGCAGGAACCAGCATAGGAGGATGATGATGAAGATGAGGACAGAGAGGAACTATTGGCACAGTTGCTGGGTGTTGTTGAAGGGACACAATAGTGCAGAATTTTTACCAGTTATAATTTAATTCCCAGAAATTCTGTACAAATGTAGATAAATAAATGAAGACTACCTTTGTGTACAGACTTTCATTTTACAGTCACTGTGAACATCCATACATTGACATCAAACTTATTTGAATTTGGGCCATCACAAAGTTCTGTAGCTATGTGTCATTACCAACCCTTGACACCATCATGTGGTCAAAAACATGTATGCGTATTAACAACATTTGCCAATTGCATGTGTGTGGAAGATTCACAACAAAGGTAGCAATGTGGAACATTGTGCACATGTTTTTAGTATGTGTGATGCAACTGGGTACTGACTGTCAGACTTCCTATCACAATCCAAAAGGAGTGTAAATGTCAGCAGTGTGCAATGACTGAGTGGGAGTGTGCTGTCCGTATTTACAAATCTTTACTGCATCACACTCACAGAGGGCGGTATAGTGACCTGATTGTCCTATGGCTGTGAACAGAGGTCCATCTGATGTGCATGGGCACACAAACCAACCCAGTTAGTTCACATATGCCACACAAACCTTTGCCAGCACATAGCTACATCAGTGTTGCATCTCACATACCATATATACATTTCGATTCCTAAGCTGTATATTTACCAACCACAGAGGGTAACCCTACAAAGACCCATCGGGGTTTGGGTATATATAATTAGCAAAAATCAACAACTCCTAGGCATAACTAAGTCCCACCATACAAACTACATTCCATATACACACAACATTACCATTCATTAATTTCAAACATAATTTATTACATTTATCAAACACATGTCTTGCTTTATAAACAATTAATAACTCCCACATCATATCGTGAAAAAGAATAAAACCAGTGAAAAAAAGAGATATAAACTGCTCGTGTTTATAGTAAAAGATGAGAAGTAATAGATATCCTCTCAAACCGTTCCAAAGAGTCATTCATAAAAATATATACATTTCTTAAAAAACGGCCTGTTGGTTAACCCTTCAACCACATTAAATCATCATATTATTTCTTTAAAGTAGAATTATATTCTCCAATTCCCAATTCTCTCCAAAAGATCACACCAATCAAGGCTTTGGCAATATCATTGACGTTTCGACCCGCTCATGCTCCTGGGCCAAATATCAGCTCCATACAGGTCTTCTTTGAGCATTCACCACTGTTGCTTTTATGATTTACATAGAACGACATTAGTCCAGTGGCCACGCACCCTCCCAAGGAACAGGATTCGCTAATTAGGAGGGTAAGGAACATCCCATGGGGATTTTTGTCACTTTGCGCAAGGTAACACATTATCACGGAGTGGCACCACACTACTAGTGTAGTGTAGCCATATTTTAATGTAGCCTTTGCGCGTTTGCTTAAAGTATTAGGCCTCTGTGCTCTTTGTCCTAGATGCATTTTATTTAGCCTCGCACTGTTATTTTACAATAACCAGTTTCACGGTCTTGTTTTATTTTCTTCTATCACACTGTTTAGCTTACTTCAGCACTGAAGTTCTCAAACAATACATTCCTGCTCGCTCTGTGCTTCAGTCAAGGATACAGTCTGGTACATTGCTTATAGACGTTGTAGAAGTTTAGTCTCTAGGGTTCGTAGAAAGTACACATTCTTACGTAGGGACGTTTCTTAGAACATTGGTGTGTTAGTTATAAAAACACTTCCTAGTCTTGATACACGTAAGAGGGAGATTCCAACCAGGAACCCACAACTAGACGCTGACTGCCCTGTTGAAGATGCTGATCCCGATCGCAGGCCTTTGCTCAGGTATGAGGGTCGATGTTCTCCCGGGGGAACCTGAAAGGCAAGCTTAGAGTGTAACAGGCTGTGCTCAAAATAGAACTTAGGAGAGAGAACGTAATCTAGTTGCATTATGATAGCGTTATTCTTATGTTTCACTCCCCTTGTTACTATTTCAATCCTATTGTGTTGTATGGTTCTGGTTATTGCGGCTCATGCCTTGTTATCTAAAATGCAGTTGTTTTATTAAACCAATCTTTAAAACTCAAACTGCCTTTGTCCTTTATATATGAGAGCACACTGTGTATGAGAGAACTGGTTGGGATCTGAGTGACCACGACTTCCCTGGGAAGCACTAAGATGTCATGCGCTCGGCTGCCCAATTTTCTCTTCCCTTTGGGAGAGATGAGGCACTGCTAGTTAGCCGGAACTTAACCCGGATTTGGGGTGACAAGGGTCCTCCGCCGTGGGTTAGACTTAGTCCCCCACACTGCGAATGATCTTGTCGCCCAAAAATCCAGTAGTCTCATTAGGATAATGAGAGCCTACGCGACACTAGGTGTAGAATGCATTTCTATGAATTATACTACATGTATAGTTTCTTTTGTTCCTTTGTCCACAGGTTCTCACCTACTAAGGCTTCAAGTTGTGTAGCATTTCGTATAAGTTATCCTTTGACTTTCAGACTTAACCCAGGGCGAAATATGTAGCTTTGGAGTGTTTCTTTTTAGTCCTGAAGAAGCGCTACATGATCCACATGGACCTCCTCGGCATGAAACATGTTGACCTCATACCATAGCTAGAGGGAGATTATCCCTGACAGCTCCTTTTTTGCGATTGTCAGAGTGGTGGAACATTATTCCCTATCCCCTCACTTCTGTTTTTAACCTTGACCAAGATCCTCAATGTCTCAAATACAGAATTTGTGTCGAGGTTCTTGGGTCAATTTTATCCTCTTTTTTCTCCTGCTCTGTCCTCACAGTAGGCTTACTTCATCCCTACTGTATCTATCACGGCACACACTTCATACTTAAGATCTCCGACAAAAAGCACCCTTGCGGGCCCGTCACACATTGCAGCGCCAGTTTGATGAGGAGCTAGTCCTGTGATGAAGTATGACATCCATTGGATGTGTGAGGGCTCTTGCTTCTAATTTTAGAAGTGTCTTGAGAACCTGTGTTTTCCTTCTCCTTTAGGAACAGTGTACCTCATTGATTTGTGTTCTAGTTGGAGAGGCAGTGCACTGGACCTTATTAATCTCCTTGTCCTCCCTTTTGTTTGAAGTTTGTTCATTACCTGCCAAACATGATCAGTAGTGAAGGTAGGATGAGCCAAGGCTATCCTACAAAAGAGAGGCAACAGTGCTGGGAGAAGGTGCAGTAACAGATGGCTCAGACATTCAATGTCCAGTGGAGTGTCCACCAACTAATGTACTGTTGGCAGATGTTGGCAGCCGATTTTCTCGCTCACCCAAGGATTTAAATTAGTGAGGCTACAGGTAAGTGCCTTTATACAATGAGATTGTTGCTCTGTGTCATTTGCACACATGTTAAAAATGTCCTTTTTTCCTAAAGGCACAGATATGTTTTTGTATTAGTATGGTCTAATACGGACTAACTCAAATAAACAATACATGCCACAGGGGCCTGTTCACAGTGACAGGACAATTGCAAAAACACCATGTTGTGCAGCCAAGGCCCATAGGAGCTGTGTGGTTCATCCAGCATTGTCTTTGGAGTATTGTCACCTGGCCTGCTAGGTCATTACTGACTACAAAATGTGGGAGCCAGCGGGCATTTATGTTGCAGCGAGTGCACTCACATGTCATCAGGCCATAGGTTAGAAAGGGTGTTTGCTTTACCCCTCCCCAATTATCACACATACAGGTATATTTGGAGAAATGGTCATGATTCCTTTAGGAGCCTATACAGGCCTGAAATGATCATTGTTCATTTACAGGGCATTTGTTACATGTAAGGAGCTATGTAAAGAATAAAAATAAGCATGGATATTGTCTGATGTATACATCATTGCATATAATATGTCTTGGATGAGAAGGCCCAAGCATTATTATACTGTGCATAGTGTTGTCAGTCACATTGGCCTGTTCTCTTAGCCATCAAATCAAGGCACCCTTGCACCATGTAGCAAGTTATGCTGGTATTGTACCTTGTCTGCACTCTGTGCCACGGTACGTGATGTGCCTGGTATTATCTAAACACACTGCAACATGGTAGACCTATGTCCATCGTTAGGACATTCCAACTTTACATTAAGCTACATGACCAATGTACACACAATACCATAAATTTGTGAAGTCAATGTACTGTGCCTCATATGTACACAGTGTACATGTTCAGCTTTCACTGAGCAAAGTACCATATTCTTGTCTTGTAAGTGGACCTGACCCATACACTAGTGGTGAGGTAGCAAGCTTCCAGGATCCAAATGCTACCATTGAGTGTCAACTGATATTTTCTGTTCTCTGTAAAGATTGTGTGTATCCACATATCATGGTTGCAGTGAAATGTGTAAGGGGTATCATCAGTCTGCGGTAAATCTTTACCTGACATGTAGATACACAACAGAAGTAGGACAAAGTTGCATGCACAATTGATATGGCCTAATCTTCAATGTATTCCAGCTCACATGAAGGATGGCTCTGAATCTGATGTGCCAATGTTGGGTCAGCTATGGTAGGGATGCCTATGGCAAATGTACAATCACCTGCCCTAAAACCAACAAATAGTCATTAGTTCAAATGTCTCTCACCCATAATATGGGCAGTAAGTGACAACATGTTACCTGAAATATGTGACAGAAATGTTGCATGGCATACCACCATGGGCCAGATGTAGCAAAAAAACATTTTGCGAGTTGCAAATTGCGAGTAATAGCGACTCACAATTTGCAACTCGCAAAATGTAATGCAGAAAGGTGTCTCAGACACCTTCTGCGACTCGCTATGGGGTTGCAAAGACCCACCTCATGATTATTAATGAGGTGGGTCGCAGTTTGCGACCCTATAGCGAGTCCAGGCACTCACAGGGATGGTGGCCTGCTGGAGACAGCAGACCACCATGTCCGTGACTGCTTTTTGAATAAAGCAGTTTTTTTTCTTTTTTTTGTAGCCCGTTTTCCTTAAAGGAAAACGAGCTGCAAAAAAGAAAGAATTCCGAAACCATTTGGTTTCGGTTTTCTCAGAGTAGGCAGTGGTCCATAGGACCACTGCCTGCTCTGAAAAGATATTTTTAGTTGCATTCACAAAGGAGAAGGGGTCCCATGGGGACCCCTTCCCTTTTGCGAATGTGTTACCATCCACTTCATGTGGATGATAACTGCGAGTTGGTTTGCGACCGCATTCGCGGTCCCAAAGCAACTCAGCATGGCGATGTGGTCGCAAATAGGAAGGGAACACCCCTTCCTATTTGCAAATCACAGCCTCAAATTGCGAGTCGGAACCAACTCCCAATTTGCGGTTGTGCATCGCGTTTGGCCCTTTACGCCTCACAAACTGCGTTTTTCGCAGTTTGCGAGGCGCAAAAGGCTTCCTACATCTGGCCCCACATGTTTGCCCAAGACCACATTTGACCAGGACTAATGTGTGGTTGGGATGTAGCACATATCCCAGATAATACTACCAATTGTCAACAGCACATGTGATGTTGAAATGTGCACAGTGAACATATTTTCCAAAATATTTGTCCTTCTATTGTGTGTACACATCATACCATGCCCATGGCTGTTGAATATGTCCCTCCACTCTACCAAAATTGGTACAGTCTGAATGATTAAAGGCATGACAGACATTCATTCCACTCAAACAGCAAAATGTTCTGGGATCCATACATGTACCGGTAGTTCAGCATCTAGTCAAAGTTTGTACTACCATGGACTTGGGTGAACAGGAGCGCAGCCTCACCACACTAAAACATGAGTCCTTCACAGTATGGGTGCTGCATGTGTATTTGTAAGGTGGCATAGTTAAAATGTATTGTTCATGATATCAAACCAGTAGCAAAGTTACATATTCCCATTTGTTGCAGTGAGTTTGTAAGTCCATTGTTAATTCTAATGACCTACCTGGGTTCACCCTTAGCCCACATTAATCATGATATGTGGCAACTGTGATCCCACATCATAAGTACATGCGCATCCCTCTGAGTTCTACATATCTGTGAAATGTGAGATGCGGTGACAGCAGATCAATTGCCAAAATGGCATGAAGGCATGAAGAATGTTGTCTTTGTCAACACCAGGACAGTGCGCGCTCTACGGGCATCTAGAATGCAAAAACCCAACACTCGCAAGATAATGTAATTTATGCATTGTCATGATATGTTATTGTTTAACCTTTTGCATTGCAGAATTCCATCCAAAAGATTCATTTTGAAGGTGCTTATAAATACTCTACACTTGCAATGTATTGCTGCAGACATTCAGAGTGTGTTAGGGTGTGGTCCCTTTCCAGGGCCTTCTAGAGACTTTCCCTGCAACATGTCTGGGCGTGGTTCTAGGCTGGGCCAAGACTCTATAAAAGAGAGTCAGCCCAACTTCCAGTGCTCACTATTCAGAGGTCCCGGTGCAGAGCAGCAGCTTCTTCCTGAGCTCCTGTCCCGGCGGCCTATTTGGATTTTCCAGTCTTCTGCGCTCATCTCTCATTGGTGATCACTGTTTCCAGGCGCTAAGATGGTGTTTGGACATTTCCCAACACCGTAATTGAGAATTTTCATATTCTTGATTTTAATTCTTAAATGAATAACAGATTACTTGTGTGCGTCCATTTTTTGACATTTGTATGGTGGTTTGCAAATAGGGAGGACGCACAATTTATTCCATAAAGATTTGACTTCGTTATTACATTGTTGTTCATTGCGCGCTGATATTTCTTGACATTTACATGATGTTTTACGAGTTGGCAAGACGTGCAACTCGTTTCATGAGCATTTAACTTTGTTGTTCATTGCGCGCTACCATTTTCTGGCATTTACATGGTGGCATTCGAATCGGCAACACGCGCGATTCTTTCCTTGAGTGTTTTTTTCATGTTATCCATTGTGCGCTACCATTTCTTGGCATTTGCATGGTGGCATTTGAATCGGCAAGACGCACAATTCTTTTCCTGAGTGCTTTTCATGTTGTTCATTGTGTGCTACCATTTCTTGGCATTTGTATGGTGCCATTTGAATCAGCAAGACGCGCAATTCTTTCCTCGTGTATAAACACTGTAAATTACTGTGCACTACTATTCTAAGACATTTTCTTGGTAGCATTTCAAGTTGACACGTTGCGTGATTTATTCCTTGAATCTATGTTGTGTGATTTCATGGTGCACAATCCTTTATGATGTTTAATACTCATATAAAAATCTACAATGTGCGCAATTCACTTCCCAATGTTTTTTCTGAGATGAAAACAACAATACCAGAGTTCTAAATGTAATGCTGTGTGTTCCTGATATATATTCTTAAAAGGAGATTCATATGGTTGTTTAGAAATTGCTCAGAGTGTTTCCTGATTCTAATGCTAAAGAAAGTACTCAAATCTGAAAGTCCTATTTAACTTTTCCTGTTTCCTCCTCAGGCATTCGGTCATCTAAAGCCTAGTCAGTTTTAGGACTATTCTAGGGTTGTTCGTGTTTTTCGGAAAAGACGAAGCTTAGAGTTGTAGCATGGTACTGATTTCATGAGATGTAATTTTGATATTGTGTTTTAACCTTTTGCTTCCTACAGGTCTCCTTCCCAGCTGTTCCCGTCCTAATCCCCTTTTCCCCACTTGGACTCTCTTAGACACTGTGATAAATCTAATCAGAGTATTGGAGATGTCTTGTGGTAGAAGTGTTGGGAACGTGCACAGACCCCGAGGATCTGGTGACTCTGACAGTCTTGGAAGTGGATCTGAACATCGACTTGGAGGAATGAATGTTAATCTGCCTGTTGCAGTTTACTAGTGTTGGCGTCCACATGGCAATGTATGGTCAATCTTGTGTGGCAAGTCCACACAAGCTGTGTTGATTCCTCCCTCACTGCAGACAGAATCGGTGTGAGTCAATGTGGGACATGTCACCATTCCACACATGCCAATGCAGTTACTGGCCTGACTGATGCCCTCATATGCCCATTACCCTACGACAAACACACAATCATAATTTTGTAGTGTTTTGTGAGGAACAAGGGCAATGTGTTAAGTACCACCGGTATGTGTGCACAGTGTTGACTGCATACAGGCCATTTCACATTCAACCTACTTCTGTCATTGCCCATGCTGTCTCCTCCATTAATTGTCACCATTAAACCTTTTCAGGCAAATACCTGCAATGTGCAGGGCAAAATACTCATGTACTTGAGATCTACAGCATGCATGGACACACTCATGACATGGATTAAGTATGAGTTATGTTATGTTGTGATAAATCAATTTGTATAGCGCACAGCTACCCGGAGGCCCCCCAGCGCTTCAACAGAACCTGACAGCAGAAAGTGAGGGAAGTCAGTATAGCCATGTTTTCAGTTGCCATCTAAAACTTAGTTCCCGGTCTGTGAGATGAAGAGGTAGAGGCAGAGAATTCCATAGCCTTGTCCCTAGAAACGACTGGGACCTACCACCCCATCTGGCCTTTTTATAAGCAGGACTGCTGCTAAGGCTGCTGTTGAGGACCTGAGGTTTCTCGAGGGTTTGTAAAACGTGGCCAGAGATCGCAATTGTGGGGGACATTTATCATGAAAGGACCTATGTGTATAACATAAGGCCTTGAATTTAATACAGTGCTCAACTGGTAGTCAATGTAAGGTATGAAGAGCTGGTTGAGCAGATTCATGTTTGGGGATATTGAAAATAAATCTAGCGGACATATTCTGTACCACTTGAAGCTTCCTCTTGACATACTTTGGGGACCCTAAAAAAAGGGCATTCCCATAGTCCAATCGGGAACTGATCAGTGCCTGAATAATTAGTCTCTTGGCCATGAAGGCAAGAATTTTCAACACCTTCCTCAAAAGTCTGAATATGCCAAAGCACACGGCTGAGGTTTTCTTTGCCTGTTGGTCCATGGCTAACCATGGGTCAAGCCAAATCCCAAGGCTCTTAATATATTCCTTTGGAACTGGGAGCTCTCTCAAATAAGGTAGAGCAGAAGAGGATGGCGATAGCAAAACTTGAGGGCCCAAAAACATGACCTCCGTTTTGTCTGTATTAAGTTTCAGTTTACTTTTTGACATCCAGTTGGAAATAGCACACAGGCCAGGACCCAATGAATTATCTAAAGAATTTTGGTTAGAGGTCAATGAAAACACCAATTGTGAGTCATCGGCATAGGTTATAAGACAGAGACCGAATGGCTCCACAACCTTAGTGAGAGGCCGCATATATACATTGAATAATGCAGGGCTAAGGGAGGAGCCCTGAGGTACACCCCATCTACAATTGAAACATTGTGAGTAGAAGGATCTATCTAGTACCTGGCCTGATTGTGCGTTTATGAACTCCCTAAACCAGCCTAATACCGCGCCTGCAACACCCATCTCTTCTATCCGATGCAGAAGAATACTATGAACCACTGTATTAAAGGCGGCGCTCAGGTCCAGTAGCACTACTGCCGAAGCTTGCCCATCATCAAGGCGCCGTCTCGCCCCTTCCATCACAGCAATCAGAGCCAATTTGGTGCTGTGGGATGGTCTAAAACCCATTTTGTGAGGGGTGTAAGATGATATTGTCCTCAAGATATTTGGACAACTGGCTATTTACATGCTTTTCTAATATTTTAGCAAATTCTGGCAGCAAAGAGATGGGTCTATAGTTTTGTAAAATTGAGGGATCTAGATTTGTTTTTTTGAGAAGGGGATTCACAATCGCATGTTTCCATGGAGCAGGAAAAATGCCCCTCTCCAATGACAGGTTAAATACTTTGCCAAGGATGGGAGCAATTATTTATGATCCTAGGGTTAGGACCTTTCGGAGGGGCATGGTCAAGCGGAGAGCCTGACTTAAGGGTGCCCATAGCTCTAATAACACTATTGCATGTTATTGGAAGGAAATCTGACAGCCTGGAAAACCCATTACAGGATGGTGTCTCCAAGTGTGACTGACTCATATGGTTAGCCTGAAAGGCTGCATAAATCTGAGTGATTTTATCCTGGAAAAAGGAGGCTAAGTCATTGTTATGCTTGTGGGAGGCTTCTATCCCTTCTAGCAGAAGCTGCGGATAAGCAATGTATTTTAACACCTGAAAGATTGCGTTGGGGGAGTTAGCATTCTGTTCAATAACTGCAGAATAAGAGATTCTTTGGGCTGTTTTAATTTCTCCATGGAAATGTCTAATGCCTCTTCTATTCTCTTGTTTATCGGAAGCATTATATGATTTTCTCCATCTCCTTTCCAGCCTTTTGTAGTCGATTTTAAGGGCTTGCAGCAGAAGGGAAAACCAGGGCTCACTCTTCTTTCTAGTCGATGACCCCCGCCTCACTGTGAAAGGATTAAAGGTTGTCTAAACTATTAGTGATCCAGGTGTGTATGAAATCGATCGAATTACTCAGATTCTCATTCACAGTGGGTTTAGTTTTAGTTAAAATATTGAGCCATGCCGTCGCATTAAGCGAATGCCAACGTCTATAGGGTTGGGCTGGAGGCGAAGCAGATTTACCCACTTGCTGAATGGGAAGACTAAATTCAATTAGAAAGTGGTCTGTCCAAGCTAGGGGGATAGGAGGAGAGACCTTAAGATTCATTATATTACTCAAGATCAATTCGATTGTGTGGCATTTATTATGTGTAGGACCTATGTTAAGTTGAGGAAGGTCCAAGGCTTTCATATGAGCTAGAAATTTGGTAACCGTGGACGTGTCCTCCTTCTCTGCATGTATATTAAAATCTCCTGAAATGGTAAAATTAGGCTTATTACAGATGGTCTGAGCAAGATATTCTGGCAGTACTTCCAGAAAACGTTGTGCTGTTCCCGGCGGCCGGTAGATTAAGGAGTTGATGCGTATATGGAGAGACACTTAGATATGTAAAGGACCACATGTTATTTTTTTTAAATTCCATTACTTGAGCCTTGTAAAAGTGTTCCAGGCATGTCCATGAGTCATACTCTGTCTATGTTACAAGTACCTGGCAGTGAGCCATTCATGTGTGTGGGCTTGTGTTCTCCCCCATTGTCTCCATTAAACCTTTTCAGGCAATTATCTGCAATGTACAGGACAAAATACTCATACATATAAGATCTACAGCATGTATGCACACACTCATCACATGGATTAAGTATGAGTTGAGGCGAATCTGGAGATACACTTAGATATGTAAAGGACCACATGTTATTTTTTTTATTCAATTACTTGAGCCATGTAAAAGTGTATCAGTTATTTTTATGAGTCAATATTGGAGAAGTGTCCAACAGGTCTGTTGATTTGGAGGGAGCTAGCCATACTCCGTCTATGTTACAAGTACCTGGCACTGAGTCATTCTATGCTACAATGTGTGTGGGCTTGCATTGTTGCCATAGCAGTGAAGCATTGCTGAGGCACAATATGTTTACTTGATACACAATAATCATTTTAACAGAGGTGATTGGCCGCACCAAGGGCAAACATCTCGAAGGTGTGGAATGTTTGGCCTCTGGAACCACGATGTCAGCCCCCCCAATAGATGGCTCAATGGACAAACTGGACGTCATATTGCAAGAAATTCGAGAATCAAGACAGGCGATAGAACAGAGACTGGGTTCTATCACATCGGAATTGGGTATCCTTAAAGATGATTAAAAAAAACTAGCAGACAGACTAAAGCAGACGGAATCAAATGTAACGGACATCTTCCCTCCCCATAAGGAACATAAAAATGCTATTGAACAATTGCAACAACAAGTAGAAGCATTGCAGGAGAGAGTCGAAGATGGAGAAGGACGATCCTGACAAAATAACGTCCGCATAATTGGACTACCGGAAGGGAAGGAAGGACGAAACCCCACACAATATGTGGAAGACTGGCTGAAAACGATAGCAAAAGCTGGATTGTCAACTCACTTTCCAATTGAAAGAGAGCATTGGATACCTATCAGGAAACCCCAACCTGGAGCACCGCCGAGACCCCTAATAGCAAGAGTACTAAACTACAGGGATTGTGCCACAATACTACAGATGGCGAGAGAAGCAGAACCTGTCATTGTAGACAATAACAGAGTTTCCCTATACCCAGACTAGAGAAGTCCAGAGACATAGAGCTTCCTTCCAAGCTGTTAAAAAAAGGCTCAAAGCGGAAGAACTTCCGTATGCCTTACTATTCTCGGCCCGATTACCAGTCACTTATAATCAAAAGACACTCTTTTTTGATACACCAGAATTAGTGCGCGACTGGCTAGACAAGACCTTTCCACACCCAGGACCTAAGGAACACAAGGACACCCTACCATCGAGACAGGCCCGCCAGCCTCATAAACACAAGTGAAACCAACACGACTCGGGGCGAGGACAAGCAGGCCCAACCTTGTTGCAAGTAATAGAGGGTCAGAACGATGCAATACAATCAGCATATTCCATGCAAAGAGTGGATTCTCCCCCTCATGGTATGGCTTCCTCAATAGATAGCAGCATTGCATCGGACTTGGAGGGGAGCCTGGCACTGTTCCCCTCTATCACCCCGCAGACAGCGCAGGAACTTTAATAAATACCCAAAGCGATGAAAAGCTTTTAACGGCCCAATATAAACATAAAGACTACAATCCCAGTAGTGTGAAAACACACGAAAGGCCCACATAATTGAAGCAGAGTCTTGAGCCATAAATAATGCACACCACCACTTGAACATAGAACACTGACTATGTATGGATGCGCAGTTTGGCTGCAAAGACTGACCTTGAAAATATACAGCTAAACTATTTCTCTTCATATGAGTGGAGATGTACCTATTTGCTGTGAAACTTTCATATTTCCCTACCAGGAGACGTGCCCGGACGGCCGACCTCTATGATTCACGTCTCGCCTGAGGAACCTGACATCACGGGCGAAAAACTACTAGACCTACCTTTTGTACACCCCCAGTGCATAGGCTTATTGGACCACTTTCAGAATGATAATGGTTGCATACTGAACTGGTTTTTATAGAGTAAAGGTTTGGCAGAGACTGGGTTGGCTCTGCCTTGTATTGGGTTATGCTGGAAGAATTGATTATATGTTTTTTTCTTTTCAAGTTTTGACATCAGCAATCACACCATGCATAAAACATTTATGGGGAGGTAGCTTGGCACGAATTGCAGGTGAACGTACACTATTAAGGCCCTATGGTACTGTTGGTACGTAATTACAATATTCTTACTTGGTATGTCCGCAGGATGGGATCCATACACAAACGACATAGAATACTGCCCCAATTAAATCGCCGCAAAACACTCATAGCTTATTTACAGGAAACACATCTCACCACTCACGAGGCGGCGAAACTCCGCAAAAGATGGCGGGGACAACTGTTACATAATTCCTATTCTTCATTTCCCGAGGATCGGCTGTGTGGCTGCGTGCTAGGGTCCCTTTTAAAGTACTAGAGACAAAAATAGATGCAGAGGGCAGGTACACATTGATCAGGGGTGACTTAGATGGGAAACCAATAGTGCTAGGTAACATCTATGCTCCAAATACCGGTCAAGACGCCTTCCTCGAACGCCTATCACTGGTACTCGCACAATGGGCACACATCCCCTGGTTAATAGGTGGGGATTTTAATGCATTGCTAAATATCACTCTAGATCGCTCTACTCCTCCAATATCGGGTACTAATGAGCAAAGGCAAGCAGAGGCATGGCTTGATGACACACATGTCCCTTTGGGGACTAATTGGTGTCTTTGACTCACAACTTCCACCATGTTCTACTTATTCCAGACACCAACAGACATAAAACACACAGTTTGAACACACAGCATTTATTTAAAAGTGTAAAAATGTTCAGGATTGTAGCCACCGTTTTTTTATGCAGCAACCTCAACACTTTTTTGAGACATTGGATGTTCAGACATGGTCCTTAGTGGATACACTGCATGAGACAGGTGGAGGAGAGAAGTGTTTCAGTGAGGAAGAGGAGGAACAAATTGCCAATAGGGAAGATATGCCACACTGACAGTCCACAAATGGGTGCGATCAACAGGTTGGACAGCAAATCGAGGACAGCACCAGATGGGAAGTACATTGGCATGTAATCAGCACTAGGCAAAAGAGAAACTTCCAATTTGGCACAGAGTAATGCTACAGGGAAGTTTTACGTTGGAATGAGGTGAAGTCTACATCTTCCTCCTCTGATGTCTGTGGTGCTTCCCATGAAGTGGGTGTTTTCTGTGCTGGAGGTGATGGAGGCTCACACACATCAGGTGCTGAAGATGTGGATTCCCTGTCCACAACAGCATTTATCTGTTCCAACAAGTGAGGCAGCACTACAATGAGAAGGGTCTGCTGGTTTCCCAGCATAGCACCAACGTTGTGGTGGTAGACACTCATTGTTTAGATGTATGTGTCTTGCTTCCCCTGCATGGATTCCAGGATGTTATGGATCTCCCCCAGCTGTTTGGCAACTTTTCTGGTGGCACGTTGGCAGGGCAGTTGTTTGTGCCTCTGCTACATGTCACCAGCAGTCAGCCAAGGACTGCTTGAGGCCACAGAGTGGAGGGTGATGCCTCTTATTGCGGCTGAGGTGTCTTTATTGGGACTGAATTCTAATGTAACAAATGTTCAAGGAGGACTAATTTTGCTAATTAACTCAATATAGATGAATATCAACATTTAGGGGGTCATTACAACCTCGGCGGTCTTTTTACAAGACCGCTGAGGGACCGCCGTGCTGAAGACCGCCAGTGGTGGCGGTTTTCCGCTCGGCGTATTATGACTGTTGGCAGCTCTATGTTGTTTTTCTGACGGAGAGCCTCCAACAGCCATAGTGACGGGCGGCAGGGAAGTGGAGGTTGCTCCACTGCCACGCCAACAGAACACCGCCCAGCGAATCACGTCCTGTGATTCAACGCTGCGGTGTTCTGTTGGCGGTGTGGTGTCGGCAGAGCTGCCCCCATGGCTCCCGTCCCCTCCCGGAGGATCGACGGAACAGGTAAGTCGATCGTCCGTTAGGGGAGGGGGGTGTTGTGTGTTGTGTGGGTGCATGGGGCTATGCGTGGGTGTATGTAGAGGGGCTGTGTGAGTACGTGTATGCTTGCGGGGGTGTTGCGTGGTTTGGAAATGAGTGTGTGTATATCTGTAGGTATATCTGTATGGATGTGTGCGTGTATGTTTGAATGTGGGTGTGTGTGTCTGACTGTGTGTGTGGATGTTGGCATGTATGTCGGTGTGTGTGCGTGTATGTGTGTTGATGGTGCCTGCATGCGTGTCGGGTGTGTATGTGTAAGGTAATGTCGGGGTCGGCTGATGCCCAGTCTAAAGTAGCTTTCTTGTTGTCATATCTGTCAGGAGATGCAGCTACCTGGGCTATTCCTCTTGTGCGTAAAAATAGTCCCCTGTTGTACAACTGGAAACATTTTGTTCGTGAATTTGAGAGAGTTTTCGATCGTAGAACTGTAACACAATCAGCAGATCGTGAATTAGTAGAGTTACGCCAAGGGAATCAGGACTTAGGGGGTGATTCTAAGTCTGGCGGGCGGCGGAGGCCGCCCGCCAGACTTCCCCCTCCAAAATACCGCTCCGCGGTCGAAAGACCGCTGAGGGTATTTTGGGTTTTGCACTGGGCTGGCGGGCGACCGCCAAAAGGCCGCCCGCCAGCCCAGTGCAAAACACCCTTCCCACGAGGACGCCGGCTCAGAATTGAGCCGGCGGAGTGGGAAGGTGCGACGGGTGCAGTTGCACCCGTCGCGAATTTCAGTGTCTGCAAAGCAGACACTGAAATTCTTTTTGGGGCCCTCTTACGGGGGCCCCTGCAGTGCCCATGCCATTGGCATGGGCACTGCAGGGGCCCCCAGGGGCCCCGCGACACCCCATACCGCCATCCTGTTCCTGGCGGGAGAACCGCCAGGAACAGGATGGCGGTATGGGGTGTCAGAATCCTCCATCTGCGCCGCCATGGAGGATTCATTTGGGCAGCGGAAAACCGGCGGGAGACCGCTGGTTTTCCACTTCTGACCGCGGCCGAACCGCCGCGGTCAGAATGCCCAGCGGGCACCGCCAGCCTGTTGGCGGTGCCCCCGTCATTTTAGCCCTGGCGGTCTTGGACCGCCAGGGTTAGAATGACCCCCTTAGTGTCATATTTAGCCAACTTTAATCGGCTGGTCGTTGAGACATCCTGGCCTGAAGAAAAACAAGCGGCCTTGTTTTACAGGGGACTCAAAGAGGAGCTAAAAGACATCTTAGCGCAAATCGACCCACAACCTGCAAACTGTCAAGATTTAATAAACCTTGTCTTGAGGCTTGATCATCGTTTAAACGAACAAAAAGGAATGCGTAAAAAGACTGAAAAACATTCTAGGCATGCTCATGATAACAAAGACTCAAGAACTCCGAGAGAAAGAACGCCGGAACTGATGGAAATTGGAACCATCAGGAGACCTTTGACCAAAGATGAAAAGGACCTACGCAGAAAAAATGGGCAATGTCTCTATTGTGGGCGGTAAGGTAATTTCGCCAAAGATTGTCCAATCAAAAAAAAAGAGCAAGCGAGGCCCAGTTCAGAAAGTTGCAACCAATGCATCAGTCGAGTTGGAAAATCTAAAGCACCCAAGTTGCAGAGAAGGGTTGCTCTTGGGTGTCACCGTGGATCCTTCTCAATCCAAACATCTAAAATTGGGAATAAGAGTTCAGGTCAAGAAAAATACCTATTTCAAGAAGGCTCTAGTCGACTCTGGGGCTACCGGAAACTTTGTTGACGCCCAATTGGTTCGTGCATGGGGGATCCCATGTATTGAAAAGAAGACCCCAGAAACCATCCAGGCAGTTGATGGAAAACTCTTGACTGGAGGTCCGATAACTCTTCAGACTGTCCCCTTGACAATAATTTGTGAAGGTAAAAATCAAAGAAAGAAACATAAAGAGGAACTCATCCTTGACGTGATCCATGCTCCCCAGTATGGGATCATCCTTGGCTTGCCATGGTTAACTCATCACAATCCAGAGATTAATTGGGCAGAACGAAAGATTGTGTTCTCATCAGTGCTATGTGAAGAACATTGTCTCCAAAGGACTCAAGAATCGGAAGTTCGCCATTCTTACATAGCTACCGCCGCAGAGAAAGAAGTTCAGTTGCCCGAACAGTATTCGTCTTATGAAGATGTATTTGATGAGAAGAAAGCAGAGGACTTACCTCCTCCTAGATCTTATGACTGTCAAATTGATCTAGTCCCAGGGGGGATACTTCCCAACTGTCGTGTGTATGCCCTGTCAGAACATGAAAATCAACATTTACGAAAATACTTGGATCAATTCTTAGAGAATGGTTTCATCCGCCCCTCTAAGTCTCCCACAGCTTCTCCTTTGTTTTTTGTTCCACAAGCGAACTGAGAGCTTCGAACTTGTATCGACTATAGGGGCTTGAATAAAATCACCATCAAGAACAAATATCCTTTGCCTCTAATTCCGGTCTTACTGGACAAAGTAAAGAAAGCAAAAATCTACACGAAGCTTGATCTTCGAGGTGCTTACCATTTGGTCAGAATGAGAGAGGGTGACGAATGGAAAACGGCATTCAAAACAAGATATGGCCTTTTTGAATACACCGTCATGCCTTTTGGTCTGTGCAATGCTCCAGCAGCATTGCAATTTTTCTTAAATGACGTTCTTAGAGAGTACCTCGATATCTTTGCCATAGTTTACATTGATGACATTTTGATCTACTCAGACAATGAGAATGAACATGTTCAACATGTCAAGAAAATGTTGGCAGCCCTTCGTAAACACCATTTATATTGCAAGCTAACCAAGTGTGAGTTTCATGTTACCACAGTTGAATTTTTAGGGGTTATCCTTACCCCTCAAGGTATGGTGATGGCAGAAAGGAAAGTAAAAGCCGTATCTGAATGGCCCATCCCAAAGACTGTTTGTGATGTACAATGTTTCCTGGGCTTTGCAAATTTTTACCGGAGGCTCATCAATCATTTCTCCCAGACAGTGGCTCCAATTACTAAGTTATTAAGAAAGAAAGAAAAATGTGTATGGTCCCCAGAAGCAGACCAAGCCTTTTCAACTTTGAAAGAAGCTTTCTCCACTGCCCCAGTCTTGACTCATCCAGATGCGGATTGACCTTTCATAGTGGAAGCTGATGCTTCAGATGTGGCGATAGGAGCAGTCTTGTCACAACGAAACAAAGACACTGGTCAGCTTCATCCTGTAGCTTACATGTCTCGGAAGTTGAACGAAGCCGAACAGAACTATGTCATTGCTGAAAAAGAGCTTCTGGCGATTAGTGACGCCTTTAAAGAATGGAGACATCATTTGTTGGGAGCTAAATATACTGTCACAGTATATACTGATCATCGCAATCTCCAATTCATGAGTTCTGCCAGACTTTTGACTCCTCAGCAATTACGCTGGATGCTGTTTTTTGCCGAGTTTGATTTTGTGGTAACCTTCCGGCCTGGTAAAGATAATCACAAAGCTGACACCTTGTCCCGCCAAGAGTCTACCACATTGCCTGCAGTTCAAACCTCCAGAGCTATCATTGCTCCTGACAAGGTCCTTTGTATCATAAAAACAGAAGATTTCTTTGAAGACATCCGCAATTCATTCACTGTTGAAAAATGGCAGGCGTGGGCCCAAGCAGATTCGAAAAGATCAATCAAGCAAGGATTACCCTTTTACGATGCTCGTTTGTTCGTGCCCACTACCAAACTTCGCAAGATAGTGTTTCATTGGTTGCATGTTATACCTACAGCAGGTCACCCTGGTACTCCTAAAACTCCTGAATTAATCCAATGCTATTTTTGGTGGTCTACCTTAACAAAGGATGTAAAAACAATGGTAAACAACTGCGAAGTCTGTACTCGCACTAAAACAAGTCATTCAAAACCGAAAGGGTTGTTACACCCACTCCCAACCCCAAGTCGTCCGTGGGAATACATCTCTTTAGACTTTATTACAGGTCTGCCAGTGGTTCAACAGCATTCAGTAATTCTGGTGGTAGTATATAGTCTCACGAAATATGGACATTTCATTGCCTGTAAGAAATTACCCACCTCTAGTGAACTGGCAACTATCTTACTGAATAGAGTGGTTCATTATCATGGACTGCAAAAAGTGATCCTCTCTGATCGGGGATCGCAATTTGCCTCCAACATCTGGAAGACATGGTGTAAAACACTCCAAGTGACATATACCCTATCTACTAGCCACCATCCTCAAACAGATGGTCAAACGGAAAGACTAAATCAGACTTTGAAGCAATACCTACGTGCTTACGCTGAAAAAGCACTTAATTCATGGACATCAATGCTCTGGTTAGCTGAGTTAGCCTACAATAACTCCTTCCACACGTCTACTGGCGTTACACCCTTCTTTGGTTTGTTTGGCTATCATCCTGACACCTTGACCATCACAATTCCTCAAGAAAGTTCTCTCACTCCAGCTGTGTCAGAAATCATTCAACATTTGCATCAAACTCAGAAATCGATACAACAACATTTAGAAAAAGCCCCAAAAAAATACAAAAAGCATTATGACAAGAAACATTGTGAGGGACCGCAGTATCAACCTGGTGACAAAGTGTGGCTTTCCACAAAACATATAGACTTCAAGAAGAAGCACATGTTCAACCCCAAATTTATAGGTCCTTACACTGTTCTTCAGCAAATCAATCCTGTGACCTATAAACTACAATTGCCAAAATCATTACGGATTCATCCAGTGTTCCATACTTCCCTCTTAAAAAAGGCAGTCCAAAAGGTCCACCCTCATCCAGCTCCTGTTCTAGTACAGGGGGAAGAAGAATATGAAGTCAAGAAAGTGTTGGACTCTAAACTGAGAGGGCGTAACCTATGGTTCTTAATCTCATGGAAAGGTTATGGCCCTGAAAGTAATTGGGTTTCCGCATCTGATGTTCATGCTCCAGTACTTGTGAGACGCTTTCATCGTCTCAATCCAGATAAACCAGGCCCTAGAGCGCGCCTGGGAGAGGGGAGTACTGTCAACACCAGGACAGTGCGCGCTCTACGGGCATCTAGAATGCAAAAACCCAACACTCGCAAGATAATGTAATTTATGCATTGTCATGATATGTTATTGTTTAACTTTTGCATTGCAGAATTCCATCCAAAAGATTCATTTTTAAGGTGCTTATAAATACTCTACATTTGCAATGTATTGCTGCAGACATTCAGAGTGTGTTAGGGTGTGGTCCCTTTCCAGGGCCTTCTAGAGACTTTCCCTGCAACATGTCTGGGTGTGGTTCTAGGCTGGGCCAAGACTCTATAAAAGAGAGTCAGCCCAACTTCCAGTGCTCACTATTCAGAGGTCCCGGTGCAGAGCAGCAGCTTCTTCCTGAGCTCCTGTCCCGGCGGCCTATTTGGATTTTCCAGTCTTCTGCGCTCATCTCTCATTGGTGATCACAGTTTCCAGGCGGTAAGACGGTGTTTGGACATTTCCCAACACCGTAATTGAGAATTTTCATATTCTTGATTTTAATTCTTAAATGAATAACAGATTACTTGTGTGCGTCCATTTTTTGACATTTGTATGGTGGTTTGCAAATAGGGAGGACGCACAATTTATTCCATAAAGATTTGACTTCGTTATTACATTGTTGTTCATTGCGCGCTGATATTTCTTGACATTTACATGATGTTTTACGAGTTGGCAAGACGTGCAACTCGTTTCATGAGCATTTAACTTTGTTGTTCATTGCGCGCTACCATTTTCTGGCATTTACATGGTGGCATTCGAATCGGCAACACGCGCGATTCTTTCCTTGAGTGTTTTTTTCATGTTATTCATTGTGCGCTACCATTTCTTGGCATTTGCATGGTGGCATTGGAAGCGGCAAGACGCACAATTCTTTTCCTGAGTGCTTTTCATGTTGTTCATTGTGCGCTACCATTTCTTGGCATTTGTATGGTGGCATTTGAATCAGCAAGACGCGCAATTCTTTCCTCGTGTATAAATAATGTAAATTACTGTGCACTACTATTCTAAGACATTTTCTTGGTAGCATTTCAAGTTGACACGTTGCATGATTTATTCCTTGAATCTACGTTGTGTGATTTCATGGTGCACAATCCTTTATGATGTTTAATACTCATATAAAAATCTGCAATGTGCGCAATTCACTTCCCAATATTTTTTCTGAGATGAACACAACAATACCAGAGTTCTAAATGTAATGCTGTGTGTTCCTGATATATATTCTTAAAAGGAGATTCATATGGTTGTTTAGAAATTGCTCAGAGTGTTTCCTGATTGTCATGCTAAAGAAAGTACTCAAATCTGAAAGTCCTATTTAACTTTTCCTGTTTCCTCCTCAGGCATTCGGTCATCTAAAGCCTAGTCAGTTTTAGGACTATTCTAGGGTTGCTCATGTTTTTCGGAAAAGACGAAGCTTAGAGTTGTAGCATGGTACTGATTTCATGAGATGTAATTTTGATGTTGTGTTTTAACCTTTTGCTTCCTACAGGTCTCCTTCCCAGCTGTTCCCGTCCTAATCCCCTTTTCCCCACTTGGACTCTCTTAGACTCTGTGATAAATCTAATCAGAGTATTGGAGCTGTCTTGTGGTGGAAGTGTTGGGAACGTGCACAGACCCGAGGATCTGGTGACTCTGACAGTCTTGGAAGTGGATCTGAACATCGACTTGGAGGAATGAATGTTAATTTGCCTGTCTGATGCAGTTTACTAGTGTTGGCTACACATGGCAATGTATGGTCAATCTTGTGTGGCAAGTCCACACAAGCTGTGTTGATTCCTCCCTCACTGCAGACAGAATCGGTGTGAGTCAATGTGGGACGTGTCACCATTCCACACATGCCAATGCAGTTACTGGCCTGACTGATGCCCTCATATACCCATTGCCCTATGACAAACACACAATCATCATTTTGTAGTGTTTTGTGAGGAACAAGGGCAATGTGTTAAGTACCACCGGTATGTGTGCACAGTGTTGCCTGCATACAGGCCATTTCACATTCAACCTACTTCTGTCATTGCCCATGCTGTCTCCTCCATTAATTGTCACCATTAAACCTTTTCAGGCAAATACCTGCAATGTGCAGGGCAAAATACTCATGTACTTGAGATCTACAGCATGCATGGACACACTCATCACATGGATTAAGTATCAGTTATGTTATGTTGTGATAAATCAATTTGTATAGCGCACAGCTACCCGGAGGCCCCCCAGCGCTTCAACAGAACCTGACAGCAGAAAGTGAGGGAAATCAGTATAGCCATGTTTTCAGTAGCCATCTAAAACTTAGTTCCTGGTCTGTGAGATGAAGAGGTAGAGGCAGAGAATTCCATAGCCTTGTCCCTAGAAACGACTGGGACCTACCACCCCATCCGGCCATTTTTATAAGCAGGACTGCTGCTAAGGCTGCTGTTGAGGACCTGAGGTTTCTCGAGGGTTTGTAAAACGTGGCCAGAGATCGCAATTGTGGGGGACATTTATCATGAAAGGACCTATGTGTATAACATAAGGCCTTGAATTTGATACACTGCTCAACTGGTAGTCAATGTAAGGTATGAAGAGCTGGTTGAGCAGATTCATGTTTGGGGATATTGAAAATCAATCTAGCGGCCATATTCTGTACCACTTGAAGCTTCCTCTTGACATACTTTGGGGACCCTAAAAAAAGGGCATTCCCATAGTCCAATCGGTAACTGATCAGTGCCTGAATAATTAGTCTCTTGGCCATGAAGGCAAGAATTTTCAACACCTTCCTCAAAAGTCTGAATATGCCAAAGCACACGGCTGAGGTTTTCTTTGCCTGTTGGTCAATGGCTAACCATGGGTCAAGCCAAATCCCAAGGCTCTTAATATATTCCTTTGGAACTGGGAGCTCTCTCAAATAAGGCAGAGCAGAAGAGGATGGCGAAAGCAAAACTTGAGGGCCCAAAAACATGACCTCCGTTTTGTCTGTAATAAGTTTCAGTTTACTTTTTGACATCCAGTTGGAAATAGCACACAGGCCAGGACCCAATGAAGTATCTAAAGAATTTTGGTTAGAGGTCAATGAAAACACCAATTGTGTGTCATCGGCATAGGTTATAAGACAGAGACCGAATGGCTCCACAACCTTAGTGAGAGGCTGCATATATACATTGAATAATGCAGGGCTAAGGGAGGAGCCCTAAGGTACACCCCATCTACAATTGAAACATTGTGAGTAGAAGGATCTATCCAGTACCTGGCCTGATTGTGCGTTTATGAACTTCCTAAACCAGCCTAATACCGCGCCTGCAACACCTATCTCTTCTAGCCGATGGAGAACAATACTATGATCCACTGTATCAAAGGCGGCGCTCAGGTCCAGTAGCACTACTGCCGAAGCTTGCCCATCATCAAGGCGCTGTCTCGCCCCTTCCATCACAGCAATCAGAGCCGATTTGGTGCTGTGGGATGGTCTAAAACCCATTTGTGAGGGGTGTAAGATGATATTGTCCTCAAGATATTTGGACAACTGGCTATTTACATGCTTTTCTAATATTTTAGCAAATGCTGGCAGCAAACAGATGGGTCTTTAGTTTTGTAAAATTGAGGGATCTAGATTTGTTTTTTTGAGAAGGGGTTTCACTATCGCATGTTTCCATTGAGCAGGAAAAATGCCCCTCTCCAATGACAGGTTAAATACTTCGCCAAGGATGGGAGCAATTATTTATGATCCTAGGGTTAGGACCTTTCGGAGGGGCAGGGTCAAGCGGAGAGCCTGACTGAAGGGTGCCCATAGCTCTAATAACACTATTGCATGTTATTGGAAGGAAATCTGAGAGCCTGGAAAACCCATTACAGGATGGTGTCTCCAAGTGTGACTGACTCATATGGTTAGCCTGAAAGGCTGCATAAATCTCAGTGATTTTATCCTGGAAAAAGGAGGCTAAGTCATTGTTATGCTTGTGGGAGGCTTCCATCCCTTCTAGCAGAAGCTGCGGATAAGCAATGTATTTTAACACCTGAAAAATTGCGTTGGGGGAGTTAGCATTCTGTTCGATAACTGCAGAATAAGAGATTCTTTGGGCTGTTTTAATTTCTCCATGGAAATGTCTAATGCCTCTCCTATTCTCTTGTTTATCGGAAGCATTATATGATTTTCTCCATCTCCTTTCCAGCCTTTTGCAGTCGATTTTAAGGGCTTGCAGCAGAAGGGAAAACCAGGGCTCCCTCTTCTTTCTAGTTGATGACCCCCGCCTCACTGTGAAAGGATTAAAGGTTGTCTAAACTATTAGTGATCCAGGTGTGTATGGAATCGATCGAATTACTCAGATTCTCATTCACAGTGGGTTTAGTTTTAGTTAAAATATTGAGCCATGCCGTCGCATTAAGCGAATGCCAACGTCTATAGGGTTGGGCTGGAGTCGAAGCAGATTTACCCACTTGCTGAATGGGAAGACTAAATTCAATTAGAAAGTGGTCTGTCCAAGCTAGGGGGATAGGTGGAGAGACCTTAAGATTCATTATATTACTCAAGATCAAATCGATTGTGTGGCATTCATTATGTGTAGGACATATGATAAGTTGAGGAAGGTCCAAGGCTTTCATATGAGCTAGAAATTTGGTAACCGTGGACGTGTCCTCCTTCTCTGCATGTATATTAAAATCTCCTGAAATGGTAGAATTAGGCTTATTACAGATGGTATGAGCAAGATATTCTCGCAGTACTTCCAGAAAACGTTGTGCTGTTCCCGGCAGCCAGTACATTAAGGAGTTGATGCGTATATGGAGAGACACTTAGATATGTAAAGGACCACATGTTATTTATTTTTTTATTCCATTACTTGAGCCTCGTAAAAGTGTTCCAGGCATGTCCATGAGTCATACTCTGTCTATGTTACAAGTACCTGGCAGTGAGCCATTCATGTGTGTGGGCTTGTGTTCTCCCCCATTGTCTCCATTAAACCTTTTCAGGCAACTATCTGCAATGTACAGGACAAAATACTCATACATATAAGATCTACAGCATGTATGCACACACTCATCACATGGATTAAGTATGAGTTGAGGCGCATCTGGAGATACACTTAGATATGTAAAGGACCACATGTTATTTTTTTTTATTCAATTACTTGAGCAATGTAAAAGTGTACCAGTTATTTCTATGAGTCAATATTGGAGAAGTGTCCAACAGGTCTGTTGATTTGGAGGGAGCTAGCCATACTCCGTCTATGTTACAAGTACCTGGCACTGAGTCATTCTATGCTACAATGTGTGTGGGCTTGCATTGTTGCCATAGCAGTGAAGCATTGCTGAGGAACAATATGTTTACTGGATACACATTAATCATTTTAACAGAGGT